>NC_088203.1:54308730-55044608 GCF_037126465.1 Ornithodoros turicata | reverse complement strand
ATTCAGTCACTGAGAAAGAGTTGGCTTTCACACGTTGAACGAATTGACAGTCTGATTTCTGATTGAATCTCATTAAAATTGCGGGAAGAAATCAATGAGATTGTGCCTATTGTTTCCAGCAGGGGTTGATGTTGATTGGCAGCAGAGAGCCAACTTGGCCATTAACGCCAACAACAAGGGAAGGCGCCTTCCCTGGGTGTTGGCAAAAATTAGATAAAAGGAAAATTAGCGAAACTGCAGAGTTAGGAATTCCCTCAGGGAGGTGGCGGTAGTGGTGATGGAATGGTGGTAAGGTGCAGCCGCAAGTACGTCGCGGAGTCGCAAGAAGACAGGCCAGGCCCAGGCGTGGAGACTATACACGATCTTTATTTCATAGCACTCTCAATGCAAAAGCCCCTCAACCAATGTGGCGGTTCCCTATATACATGTTCATCTTCCCACTCTCCCACAGGACACCCTGGCACATGCAAGGGAAATTCCACGAACTGTCGATTCGTGACACACTCCAGGATGCGTCACAGTATAATACAAATACAGGGTGTCCACGCTTAGTGTGAACAGATTTTTTAAAAATATATCAATCACTTTTTCCGAGATGAAATCAACTGCAATATAGCATATGCTGAAGGGCACTCCCTAGGGGGGCATTAACAGACTCCTAAGGCAATGTCTTAATTAACTTTCAATAATTAACTTTTTACTTATAAAAGCTACGAAGTTGCTCCAATGAGAACATCTGATCTCTTCGGTCCCCAGATACCAAAACCGTTTTCAGAACAAAAATCCGTTCGGTAGATCGTCCGCAAAAAATTCGTGAAGGAACGCCATTTTTCTTTATTTTTGCTTTAGTCAGTCCCTGACGACGTGTCGTCAGCGGTTTGATCGCTGCTCAAAATATATCGGCGACAACAGACACTGACTGCACGAGAAGTTTTTTTTTCTTCTTTTTCTGGGAAAGATTGTGTCTTGGACGATTCACGGACGGTATTAAACGGTAGAAGCATTTAGGCATTTACTTAACAACAGCAAATATTTTAGAAGCTTCCGTGCATGAAACTTGCATAGCTTACGCACGGGACATGTAGGTCACCCGATAATTGAGTACGTACTCAAGTCACAAACTTGTTTCAGTAGCATAATTTATTACAAACATTCTACTAGTTATTTGGGAACATGAAGTATTGTAACAAACTCAGCTTGGAAGACAAGCTGACTCAACAGTTGAAGCAGAACAGACGAAGAAATTGAGCTTGCAGTTGCGGAGTCCGATTGTGCAGAAGCTCAACCTAAGGGTCCCTCGTCGGTTTTGGGTATCGAAGCATACATAGAATAATTATGAAGTCAGTACTCGGAGCACCGTTGACGAATCCCAAAACAGAATAGGGGTCCATGAAGGCACACAACACATATGACAGCGTGCACAATCCCACTTCACCTGACGCAATCACGAAGGGCCGCCACGGAAAGCGCATTGCAAGGCTGTCCAAGGCCAACTCAAGCAGGGGAGTCATAGCGTCAAGAAATAAGATACACTTGTCTGTGTACTTTTCCGTACTTTTCCCAAAAGGCTTATTCAGGACGCCGTGTTGAAAGAAGGGACAACGCAGCTTGTCGGTTGTCGCTGTCATACAGTGTGCCAGGCTTGTTTGTCAAGAGAGTCCGTCTATAGCGGCATTCGGCGACGGCTGACATACGGATGGCTCTGTCGGCTGTCTTTTGTATGTGCAGTGTGACACCACCTTTAGGCGTGCGCTGCTAGGAGACGAGCGTGCTAAATATGCCAGGGGATTGTGATCGGTGAGCACCTTTATCTTTGCCCGAAACAGCCACGTATCCAGACGCCCGAGTGCCCATATTATGGCAAATGCCTCCCTCTCAATTGTTGACCATTTTGATTGTGAATCGAACGGCTTCTTGCTCAGGAAGGCAATTCGTATTTCCTGACCGTCAGTTCTCTGAGACAGGCATATGCACCCCACCCACAGCTTTTTCGGATGCATCCGTGGTCAAGGTATATCCGTGACGCGGGTCTGGTGGCACCAGCTCTGGGATCTTAGCCAGCTTCTCCTTCACCATCTCAAACGCCTTCTTTGCTTCGGCATTCCATGGCAGCTTATTTGGTACGCGCCAATTGGTTTCATTGGTTAACGGGAGTACTAGTTCTGAATAGCCCCTTATGAAAGTGGATTTTTACTTTCTACAGGCTTCTTGTGGACTTCTTGTTTCCTCGCTTGACAGTGTGTTCACATTGACATCATGTTGACGTCAATCAATCAATCAATCAATGTTGACAAAGTCAACAGGACTTTCTGTTTACATCCTGTGGACAGTCTCTTGAACTACATTATGTGTACCTTTTGTGGACAAGGTACATAGGCTGTCTTTGTTGAAATTTTGTGGACTTTCTGTGCACCTAGGTTGCAAATACTTATTTCAGTTAATACATGAATTTTGCGTCACTCAATATATTTGGCTCTATATGGAAACCATATTTGACTGTGAGATATATATCTTATAATTAAATAACTTTAATTTCTTCTACATTTGACCGGCGTGCATGATTACTGTTCGGTTACCATCACGCAACGTCTGCAACGGCTGCATACGTCTGGAACACATTGCGTTAATTATTACCAGTACTGATTTTGTGCAGGTCTCTGTTGGGTTATTCTTTGTGATGTTAACAGTAAATAATAATTCAAGTTTAGTTAGTTGGCTTATTCTCATAACCAACTTGAGTATTCCAAATTGTAGAAATGCAGTGTACAATGCATAATGCTCACTGCCACTATCCGAAAACACAAAAATACAAATTTTTGTTATGCATTTTTTTAATTGAAAAGCATGGCATCAACACATCTGTTGCATACAACGCCCTGCAATGGCTGCACATGCAAATGAAAATTTCAAGCCATCTTATCATACATCATTTGCTGCATACCCCCTCCACATGTTAATGTAACACATAAGAGAGCACAAACCACAAGAAAAAGAAAGACCATTACAAAAAATGGTGCTGACACATCTAGCCATTTTGAATAATGTAGCCACATACCTCTGTGAGGAAGTAATCCGATCAATGAGAGAGAGAGAGAGCGTCACAATTTTAAGAAGCATAGCACAAGCACAGCACAAGTATCTCAGGCAGATGCTTTGTAATGGGCAGAACTGGTTTAAGGGACATCATATTCATGTAGCCTCTGCAACAAGGTTTGTGTGGAGAGCGCATAAGTGCAATGTTACACGAAGCCTGAAAGCAATACATTTTTCCGCCTGTGAATCTCCCACTATAATAGCCTCTGCAGTTTGCTCCGCAGTGATGTAGCTGCTCAAGCAGAAATCAGGGTGCAAACCAGAAAGCATGGTACGCTTTATATGAAACACTTGCACCTTAACCATGACATGCGGTGAGCCTGCTCCATCACTAGATGTACTTTCAGGAACAAACATTTCCAAAATCCGGCCAAACTTCTTACCAACTTTCACGTAAGAGGTCCACCGACATGACTTGTACCAAGTCCCAGAATGGACTCCGGGTGTATTTCTTGAAGAACACTGATCCATTTGATGCCTTCCCTTAAACCATACAACACAACACCTTTTGTCCCTTGAACTGTCTTCCGGGGCTTGTACCCTTTCAGTAATTTTTCCAACAGCAGTCTAGCGCAACTCGGATTACGTTGTACTGGCAGATCCAATGCTTTTCTTGAGAGACTTTGCAACAAAAGGTACTTTTCCCCAACCTGTCTTCCTGCATGCCGTGTGTCTTGCACCAGGTTGAGGAGCTTTCCGTTCATGTCTTCAAAAGGAAACATGGAGTAATTCCACAAGGGACCCCAGTTTTTGACGCAGTCCACCAAATGCAGCAGAAGATGAGCATTGTATTTTATCTGTTCTTTTCCATACAGCTTCTGGTACTCAGTAAGAAACTGTACCATCTCTGTCTGCAAGCCAGCCAGGTGATCAATACTGACACATTCCCCAAGTAGCACATGCATGATGTGCACAAATTTGAGACAGTTGTTGTAACACTTATGAGGCAAAAATGCATTTCTGTACAACAGGTGAAAAAATAAAATAAAAGGAGATTTCGCCATTCAGAAGCTTTCCAAAGTTTCCATTTTTTTAATGACTGCGGTAAGCGAGAAAGTTCCCAAACTGATGTCATACTTCGAAGCCTGCTGTCAAGTTCATCCACTTTTGCACCCAGGTCGTATGGGTGTTGTGATTTCTTGCTCAACCAAGTTGATACAGTATTCCTCACGAAGCCGGAACAAACGACATGCATGTAGTCGATGACACATCCTGCCACGATATCAAAAAAGGCCAGCAGAAAAAGCTTGTTCTCTCCCTTGACACCACACGAAGGCTTCCCTCTTCTCGCAGCAGTTTCCGCATGGTGCTTAATGCTCTCTTCTGTCCTCAGGCATGCTGGAGTGTTTGAAACTGGGTACACTCTAGCATGGACTTTACGAATCTGTACAACCTCCCCTTTGTGTTCGCACTACACACAGCCATACTTGCCTTTGAACTGTGTCATGTTCAAAAGCTGACAACGCGCAACGGTGTCAACAGGGCAGGGACCAGGGAAGACTTTAGAATTGTGCTGGCAGCCAAGCTTGCTAAACCATGTAAACCCAGAAGATGACAATCTGTTCATGCTGTCAACCAAAGGCTTCAAGAAGCTATCCATTTGTGGCTTGCCATTCCCAAACCAGAGGCCCGCAAGCAGCACGTTCTGCACTCTTAGTTGGTACGTGAGCTCATTCACTGTTACAAGTAGAGGCCAGATACTGTATTGTGACGATTCAAAGACGGGGGCACCATCTGTGTTCCAATTAAGGGAGATATCGGTACCAGACATTGGAAGTCTACGGTATGCTGGACTGCCTGTAATATTGTGAGAGCTTTATTCGATAGGGCAGATCGCCAGGGATGCTGATCAGCCAAAGCGAGCGAATCTCGCGCCGCGGGCTACAGGGCACCAGTCGACAATAGCGATGCGTCTGCATCTAATTCATTCTCACATCTTCCCCGGGGCTGAGACGAAGCCATCCTGGCGGAGAGCCGAACTGACGTCAGGGGGGATGCAGGGCTTGAGACGTGTGACATGGACGGTCTCAGTGCCCCGATGGCGACGGTCGGGTGGTGGACTGATAGGTTCGACAGTGTAGTTGACGTCCGAAACACGACGCAGGACTCGGTATGGGCCCAGGTAGCGGCAGATAAGTTTTTCGGAGAGCCCTGGTTTACGAATTGGTGCCCACAACCACACTTCATCGCCCGGACGGAATTCAACATGCTTGTGACGTGCGTCATATCTCCGTTTAGCTTGGACCTGGCAGTCGAACGTGCGATAACGGGCTAGCTGTCAGCATTCTTCTGCACGTGTGACAGCGTCGGCGAGAGTGCTATTGTGGTCTGTGTCCGGGGTGTACGGGAACAGGGTGTCGAGATTGGAAACGGGGTCGCGGCCGTAAACGAGCCGAAAAGGGCTGAATCCAGTTGTTGCTTGCACAGCGGAATTGTAGGCGAAGGTTACGTAAGGTAGAATGGCATCCCAGTTGGTATGGGTAGCGGACACGTAGCAAGCAAGCATATCAGCAAGGGTGTGATTAAATCGTTCTGTGAGACCATTTGTTTGGGGATGATACGCCGACGTTGGTTTGTGGACCACAGAGGTGGCGCGGAAGATGTCTTGAAGCAGCGTGGCCAGAAAGGAACGTCCGCGGTCGCT
Organism: Ornithodoros turicata; assembly: GCF_037126465.1. NCBI lineage: Eukaryota > Metazoa > Arthropoda > Arachnida > Ixodida > Argasidae > Ornithodoros > Ornithodoros turicata. Next base: position 55,038,871 of record NC_088203.1, on the reverse strand, counting down.
GACAATAACACGTGGCGCGCCATGACGGAGAAGGATGTTGAGTATAAAGAAGCGCGCTATTTCTTCAGATGTGCCGGACGGCAAAGCAGCCGTCTCCACGTACCGGGAGGCATGGTCAATTGCCACGAGGACCCAACGGTTGCCAGAGGGGGTGACGGGTAGTGGGCCGAAAAGGTCGATGCCTACTCGCTCAAAAGGTTGGCCTGGAGGCGGGAGGGGATGAAGGAACCCAGCTGGCGGCGGAGGGGATTGTTTGCGACGCTGGCATGTGATGCATGCATTGACGTAGCGGTTGACGGAAGTGTATAGGCGAGGCCAAAAATACCGACTTCGGACCCTCTCATACGTCTTATAAAAGCCGAGGTGACCGGACGTGGCATCGTCGTGAAGGCTACGGAGAACTTGCTCACGGATACTTTTGGGGACGACCAATAGGAAACGACTGCCGTCGGGGCAGAAATTCCGCTTGTACAGAACGCCTTCAAGAAGTGTGAAGTTCTTGCTCTTGCGGATGACGGCACGGTCCGAGGAAGGACGGCTGCCGTCCAAGTGGGAGATGATGCGCGAGAAAGAGGTGTCCTTCATTTGCTCGGCACGGAGGAATGCTGGGTCGTACGTGGTTAGAGGACAGCAGGGGGGAGAGAGCGACTCATCTGCGTTGTCCGGGAGAATGTCGGGTGCTGCAGGAGGTGTGGATAGTGGCAGAGGACAACGGGACAGCGCGTCAGCATCCGAGTGCAAGCGGCCGCACTTAATGGTGATGTCAAATTCTTGCAGTCGCAGTATCCAGCGCCCAAGGCGTCCGCAGGGGTCTTTGAGGGTAGAGAGCCAGCAAAGGGCATGATGATCAGTAATGACAAAGAAGTGGCGGCCGTAGAGAAAGGGTCGGAACTTCTGAACGGCCCATATTACAGCCAAGCATTCCTTCTCAGTCGTTGAGTAGTTCCGTTCGGGCTTGCTGAGGACATGGCTGGCGAATGCGACGGGCTGTTCCATCGAAGCCGACGGTAGCCGTTGTGCCAGCACTGCTCCAATGCCAACACCGCTAGCGTCTGTATGAAGCTCCGTCTGCGCGGCCGGGTCGAAGTGGCAGAGGACAGGCGCCGAAGTAAGAAGGGACTTGAGGTGACGGAAGGTGGCATCACAGGGTTCGGTCCATTGGAACGTACAGCCCTGAGACAAGAGGGATGTTAAGGGTTCGGCGATTGTCGCGAAGCCACGTATAAATCGCCGAAAATAGGAGCACAGGCCTGAAGCTGCGCAGCTCGCGCAGATTTGTAGGGGCTGGGAAGTCGCGCACAGCTCGAAGTTTTTCAGGGTCGGGTGATACGCCATCCGCGGAGACAACGTGGCCGAGAACTTTGATCTGGCGGTACCCGAAGTGGCATTTTTTCTGATTCAGTTGAAGGCCAGCCGCAACGAAACACTCGAAGACTGTACGTAGGCGTTGTAGGTGCTCGGGAAAGGTTTCGGAGAACACGACGACGTCGTCGAGATAGCATAGACAGGTCTGCCAGCGAAGACCGCGGAGAACGGTGTCCATCATGCGCTCAAATGTTGCGGGCGCGTTAGAGAGACCAAATGGCATGACTGTAAATTCGTATAGGCCGTCAGGGGTGGTAAATGCAGTTTTCTCGATGTCCGATTCCGCCATCGGGATCTGCCATTACCCCGACCTCAAGTCCAGGGAGGAAAAGAAATTGGCATTCCGCAGAGTGTCTAAGGCGTCGTCGATGCGTGGCATTGGATAAAGGTCTTTGCGAGTGATCTTGTTTAGTCGGCGATAATCAACGCAGAAACGAATACTGCCATCCTTTTTCGTGACAAGCACAACAGGAGATGCCCACGGACTGCAGGAGGACCGGATGATGCCGCGGGACAACATGTCGGACACTTCTTTGTCGATGGTGGCGCGCTCAGAAGCAGACACACGGTACGGACGCTGACGTAGCGGTGGAGAATCCCCGGTGTCGATTCGGTGATAGACTCCCTTAGCAACGCCTAACGGAGGCTTGCCTATATCGAATAAGTGGACGTAAGAAGCAAGCAGCGACTGTAGCGAGGCGAGGTCCTCGGGAGGGAGGTCAGAGGAGATCATGCAGGTAAAGACGGTTGGGTCGACGCGCGGGGTCCCAGACCTAGGTTCGTCTTGTGTGACGTCGAGGGCAGTGATTGCACATAACGCATCAGTACGTTCTGCAGAAGCAGCGATGAAACCAGCTGGCAGAAGCACAGGATTCTCACTAACGTTGGTAATCGAGAGATGCACAGTGCTGTTCGTAAAACAAACCAACGAATGCGGTGCCGCAAGTCCCTTCCTGCTGAGGGCGTTATTTTTCGGGGAAAGAAGAGCAGCACACAAGGGAGGACCGAGGAAGCAGGGAGGAGGGCAAAGGGCCACGTTCATGGTGCAGCGAGGGGGAACGACGACATCCTCGGTCACAGAAAGGTTCCAGAGAGCCTTATCGACATGAAGAGCGTCGTAGCGTGGCATGTCGCTCAGAAAGAGCGATTCACCGGCGCAGTCAATAATGGCGAGGTTGTCACGAAGAAAATCCCAACCTAGTATAACATCATGGCAGCACGACGACAAAACGAGAAGCTCCACCGGATAAGTTACGTCTGAGGTGGTGACGCGGGCTGTGCAACGGGCGAGGGGCGAAATATGACTTCCGGAGGCGTTTCGCAAGCTGGGACCATCGTAGGGCGTCGTGACTTTTCGTAATCGAGCACATAATTCCGAAGTGATGACCGATGTTGCGGCACCCGTGTCAATCAAAGCGGCAACAGCACAACCTTCAATGGACACGTCGACGAGGTTGTGCTGAAGAGACGGAGGTGGTTGCGATGGTGCCGCAAGCGCAGCCCGCCCTCCTCGGACTGCGGCTACTGGTTTTCCGGAGGGGTGGGCGACCGACGACGAGCAGAAGGCCTCGGTGGTGATCGTCCGCGATATGGAGATGCTGAACGGCGACGCTGTGAAGGTGACGAGTCACGTCCGTAAGGAGGACGATCAGGGAAGCGTCGAGAATCATCCCACACGCGCTGTGAGGATGGAAACGGACTGTTGTCAGGACTGTGCCAGGCGTAGTCAGCAGGAAAGGCGCTCTGTGACGCGTAGAAGGCTTGCTGATCACGACGCCGCTTACGACAATAGCGCGCGATGTGCCCGCGAATGCCACAATAGAAGCATGTACGAAATTCGGGTAAGCGAGGCTGAGGAACGGCGGGTGGTGACGTCGGCATGCGTGCGTTCATGTGAGTGAGGGAGGCCACGGGTTCAGCCTGGCCACTTGACAACGGTGGCGCCAGACGTACGACGTCCGCATAAGTCGGCCGAGCCTGAGGGCTTGTGGCGCTGCGCAGTGTGTGAGCGAGCTCCTCACGCACGACCGTGTGAAGGTTGACTGGTGCCGGCTCTGCCTGGTACGACTCCTGTGTAGGCGGAGGGAAGCCAACGCGCGCAAGCTCTTCGCGTATAACATCCCTTACGATGGTACGGATAGTGTCCAGGGTGCCGGGGGGGAACAAGTTGGTGCTGTTGAGTGATGACGATGGTGAGGCTTGTAGGAGGGTTATACGAGCGTTGCGCGCATCCTGAAGCGTCTGGCACAGTGTAACGATGTCGGAGATCGAGGTTGGGGCCTTAGAGACAAGGAGTTGGAAGGCGTCTTCGCGCACTCCCTTGATGACGTGCTTTATCTTATCAGCTTCGGACATGTTAGAGTCGATTTTGGCGCAAAGAGAGATGACATCCTCGATGTACGAAGTATATGTTTCGTCGGGACCCTGTGTTCGATGCGAAAGCTTGTGTTCGGCATCGGCTTTGCGATAGGCAGGGCGGTCGAAGAGTTCGCGAATGCCAGCGGAAAAAGCCATCCAGTTGGTAAAATCCGCTTCATGGTTGAGAAACCACGTCTTCGCTAAGTCGGTTAAGTAAAACACGACGTTGTTAAGTTTTGTGGCATCATCCCACTTGTTGTGCCGACTGACCCGATCGTAGGTATTGAGCCATTCGTCGATATCGAGAGAGTCAGTTCCCGAGAAGGACGGTGGGTCCCGGGGCCTGAGGAGCGGTGATGAAGACCCAGCAGAGTCGCCCGAAGGCGTCGGGTGGTCACCGACTGCGGAAGGCGGTGGCGACATTGTAGGCAGTATCCTGCGGGAGCGAAGCTCCAGGGTAGAGTATTAGGAGTAAAGGCGAAGATCAGGCGCACCTCCACCAAACTGTGAGAGCTTTATTCGATAGGTCAGATCGCCAGGGATGCTGATCAGCCAAAGCGAGCGAATCTCGCGCCGCGGGCTACAGGGCACCAGTCGACAATAGCGATGCGTCTGCATCTAATTCATTCTCACAATATCTCCTAGATGAGACAGCGATGAGGCATGGTTGTGTAGGACCGACTCATTCTGTGCCATCAGGTGTGCAAGTTGGGGGTCTAAGTCAAACATCACGAAGTATTGTCCACTTGCAAGTAGTTCATTTGCGTCGCATATGCTGTTGCACACTGGCCAATATAGTTCACCGTGGAGACCGTCAGTGTCATCTGCTGTGCCAACGTGCGCACCACATCCTGTGCAGCAAACGTGGGCAACCATTAACGCCTTGGCATCTTCAGATTCCTTGAAAAACATGTATTTCGTTAGTGGCAAATCAATAGAAAATTCGTCCGATAAAGTGACTGTTATATCTACGGGGCATAGGAAACGCGGGCCTAGCGCCTCAGGTTTTTCAAGAGCGCGTGCACTCGTTGGAAAATCTCTTCTGTACCTTGCAAGCAATTAATAATTAATGAAATGGTGTGATGAAATGGTGAATGGTGAAATGGTGACAACTATTATCGGGTATGTATTCCCGATAATAGTTCAAGACACCTAGCGCTGTTCTTAACCCTTTCTTGTCAGTCGGCGGCTGCAATTTCTGTATGGCCGCGACATTATGCGCGTCAGGTGAATGAACGCCGGAACCGACCCAATGACCTAAGTATTTAACTTTCGGCTCTCCAAATCGACATTTCTTTATGTTCGCAGTTAGACCACTCTCCCTCAGTGTACTAAGGAATGCTCGCAAATGTCGGACGTGTTCCTCCCATGAATTGGAATGAACTGCAATATCATCGATATACACGCATATGTAATCTCTATGGCGCTTTAGTAAACCATTCATCACTCGCTGAAATGTGGCAGCAGAGTTCCGAAGCCCATAAGGCATCACCTTCCACGCATAGAGACCACTAGGGGTTGCAAAGGCAGTGTGTTTCTGCGATTCAGGGTCCATCTGAATTTTCCAGTACCTTCTTCTCATATCTAATACAGATATGAAGCGCGACTTTGACACTTTACAGACAAGTTCAGTTTTGTTTTCCATCGGAAAGCGTTCCTGTTCTGTGACTGTATTTAACTGCCGGTAATCGGCGCACATCCTCATGGTGCCATCCCTTTTCGATACGCATACTACGGGGTGCGCAACATTACTTTCGATGTGGTATATGAAGTCCCATCGTAGCAGTTCCTCAACCTGCTTGTCAACTTCGCTCCTCAATGCTACCGGTACTTTGTAGATGTGGCCCCTATCAAACTAAACACATCAACAGATCCTCCGAAGTTCTTTACGCGAGATTTAGGATAGGGCACACATGGCTCACGCATCACCACCTACTCAGAGGTCAGGATCCGCCAGCTTGCGCGCACTGCGGTGACAGCTTGACTGTCTTGCACGTACTGGCATCCTGCCCTAACTTCGAACACCAACGTCAACAGTATTTCACCGCATTCTACAGATACCATGTCCCACTCCACCCAGCCCTTCTACTGGGTAACACTCCTCTTGTGCCGTTTGATAATGTAATCGAATTTTTGACCGTGTGTGGGCTACTTAGTCAGATGTAGATGTTCAGCATTGCTCCGCTTTTAGCCTTTGTCACCCAACTCGATCATCATGTAAATCTCTCATTCAACCAGTCTAACTCAACCTGTTCGACCAATGCTGCGACAGCTGATGGTCATGTTGCAACTCATTGGATACTGTCCTGACTCCTGAATACCCGTCGAAACCCCTTCTCACCCCACGCGCTCTTGTGCCAGGCAAAGCATACGTCTCCGTGGACCTGCGTTGAGCATTGCATTGCGTTGTGCAATTCTCTCCCGGGATGACAATGCTAAGCTTTTGCTGCCTGCGTCAGATGCATAGTGCTGATATTTTGTGCATGCGTGAGATGCGCAAGATGAAAAAAAAAAAAATCAGAGTTGTCGCTAATGAACACAAATAAAGGGGGTCGCGAAGCACATGGAAGGCTAAGTGAAAAAATGCAAGGTCGCAAGGTCCCTTTCCATGGGATGTCGTGAAGAAATACCAAGTGACCTCCATGCCAAAGTCCTCCAAATGGAAGCGCAGGTTAGTGTTTTTATCATTTTTATATTCAATCAATCAATCAGTCAGTCAATCAAATAGAGTTTATCGTTAATGAAACAAAATGCATACAGTGCATATACAGATGGAGGACCTATAATTAAAAACTAATATATTGAGACGCTGCCCTTTCAGTGAAATAATGGATTTTGGTGATGCGGGTTGCTGTTCCCTTGACCTAAGCCATGATGCGACATTGAACGCGTAAACTGCCGCGTTGTTGTGAACAAGGAAATCTGATACAGCTACGAAAGCTTCACTTTATAGCTTCAGAAGCTATATGGCTAGCTAGCTTCAGAAAGCTATAGTTTCACACGAGGCTCTCCAGACCGTCCGTCCTATGCCCAGCATGCGCCCATGCCAGCTTATTGCAGCATCGTGACTGCCTCACGATAAATCTGAAACGCGTCTTCTTCTGATGTGGCACCTACAATGAGGTCGTCTACGTAGAAAGCGTGTCGAAGGCGCTCTGTAGCCGCTGGGTACATATGTTGTACTCTGTCGAAGTGGTGGCGGAGTGTGGCGCTGGGCAGGACAGCGGAAGAAGGAACCACAAGAAACCCAAGAAACGGCGGAGCTGCTTGACAGTCGGGGCGGGGGAAATCGTGAATAGCCTTAACCTTGTCGGGCAAGGGAGATATGCCGTCGGTTGAAATGCAGTGGCCGAGGAATTCTATTGATCTCTTGCCGAATTCTGATTTCTGAACGTTGATTACGATCCCATGTTCTTGTAGGCGAGTGAAAACTTGGCGTAGGTGGTCTGCATGCTGAGCTTCGTTCGTGCTAGCTACTAGTATATCATCGATATAAGCGAACGCAAACGGGAGGCCTCGTAGAACGGTATCAATAAACCTCTGAAAGGTTTGGGCTGCGTTTTTGAGTCCGAGCGGCATCCTGAGGAACTCGTAGAGTCCAAATGATGTAACGATTGCTGTCTTGGGGATGTCTTCCGGGGCCATATGAATCTGATGGTAAGCTTTTACCATTTTTTTAACTTTTCATTAAACATATCCCCCCTTCTCCAGATCCAGCACTGTTATGGTAAAATACCATTGGTTGTACAGTTGCCTGGCTTTCTAAGGACAGGAAAATTTTGTTCAACAAAGCTGTAATTTTCGGCGAAGTCCGTTATGAGCACGGCTTTGCTGGCAGACAACCGCAGTTTCAGATCGTGAAGAAACTGTCCTTGCTCTTTGAAAACAAAATGATGGGGTCTCAAGCTTTCTATCTTGGTAACCAACCTGTGAAGGACATCTTCTGGTGGAAGTGATAGTGTGGCTATAGTGATGCGGTTGCCGGCAACTTATTGCCTGGAGGAAATGCTGTTTCATTCCTGGGCAGCCCTTGCAAGCTCCGTTCATGCAGTTGTATTGTTGAGATCGCAAACCGTCATTGCTAGTAAGCTTTTGTAGTCATCTTTAACCCCGATGGCATAAAGCGTGGGTTTTATGTTCTGATGGTATGTACAAACGCAAATGGCATGCATGCTGGGCGCACCAGTTATGATTCACCCAGGTCGAGGAGAGGCGGAGATAGGAAACACAGCCTTCATGATGAAGTAAGGAAGGAAGAGGTCTTCATATTCGGGTGCTCTTCCTTCCACAGTGCGTGCGCTTCATGTAGATTCATCAGTATGACATGCCTTCACGTATTCTTTCCCAGTCAGACAGTGCGATATCCTGTCATCTTCATAAAATAGCCTTATCGATGATTTGACGTCTTCAGGGAGACTGTGCCCAGTTCGACGTAACTTTACCGTACTTGTAACTTTAGCTGGCTGTTTGTGTTGCCGTTATTGTAACACTAGTCACTCCGTTGCGTTTTTCACTAAGCTTTCTTCTGCGTGAAGGTAGTCACTACGTATTGGTCCACCGTATTTTTCAGCAGATTCCCTGACAATTCCATGACTTTTCCAGTTGACTCGAAATTCCCTGACAATTCCCGGGTTTTCCGGTTGGTAGACACCCTGGTGATACACGTCGGCACATGTACAGTTCGCACATTAAATTCTTATCAGCATCATTTTGTCAGTAGACGGGTAGAAATCCAGCAAAGCGAATTTTGAACAGAGACTATTTTTCTTCTGGACGAAGAAGAACAGTCTCTGTTCGAAATATCGGCGGCTCTCGTCCCTAGGCAATTCCCTGCATACAAATCGTGTCAGTTTTCCTTCTATCGCTGTTCGTGAAATGTTATGCTCTCAATAAGACTACGTAAAGAAAACGCACTACATAACCCTTTTGATTTTTATTTCCTGTCCGCTGATGACTGCTGAACTGATGACACAGCAAAGAACCCCTTCTTTGCTCTCTGACATGGTAGATAGCCAAGAGAACATTCATACAGCTTTCTCCCGTTCGTAACACGCATTGTTAGCATTTCGGGCACAAGTGCATACCTGCAGAAGTACAGAAGAGCAGGTAGAACATCCTCCTCCCAGAATGCTGCATCTGGGTATATTCTTTGAACACTTACCGACTGCGCAAGGCATGATGCACATTGTTCGCTACTCATACAAAGGTCACATGTAACATTTGTCCATATGACAGAATCACACCAAGGGTGTGAAGTGACTGCCACCTCTCCTTGAACCTGAAAATAAAAAGCATGCCCACATTTGAGGGTAACAGCATCTCCTACGTGGCTGCTGCAAAAACTATTATCTGCGCATGCATCCTCGAGTGTCCGACCCTTGTGCTTAAAGGGGCATTTAACTCCGACGATCCCAAACTGTCTCCATACTTTACAACTGGATCAGGAGACGCAGCCAAGAACGGGTACTGTGGGTTAACATCGAGGCCAGTCCCCTCACATTATACGTCCTCCAAGTGCAAGTCAAACTTAATAGAGCGGTATGCGGTCACTGCATCCTCTTCGTGCTGTATGTTGTATAACTGTCCTGCACATGAGGGTTGATAACCTGCAGGATACAAGATGCTCCTCAGTAGCCCCTCGGGGATCTGGCATTTCAGTACACACATGAAAATAGATGATGTGAGACGGCCCCTCCTCTGCCTCCTCCATTCAGTGTTCCTTGACTGTCCTTCTGTCTTTTTCACGATAATGGCTACCTCTTCTGGTTTCAGGCCCTTGTTTCCTGAAACAAAGAATGCAAAAAAAAAAAAAGGAAAGAAAGTGACGCTGAATTTAGGTCCTGCCAGGAAGTATCTATTGTGCCTTGAATATGTGCTTTAAACAGTGCACTATTTCTGTTGCTCCAGAGCGAGGAACCGCTTTCGATGATTGGCTGAATTTGGTGGAGGTGTGGTGGCTGCGTGCTCCTGTATCTCCGCAACATCTACCTCGTAACTTCTGTTTCCTGGTCTATTGTATCGCAGCCAAAGGCAGTCAGGAAACGAAGCCTGGAAACAAATTTGTCACAAGAATGAATGTGCAAAAGCATGTAAACGACACTACATGCTTTATAAATTGCATAATAAACAATAGATAATTTATTAGAATCATAATAGGGAGCGTGCGACATCTAAAGGGGGCGCGCTTCTCCGTCGCGACAGCGCCGCCAGTGGCGGTCTTGGAAAACGTGGCGTTTGGAATTGATACTGACCACGCCGCCCGTTCTATGCATTCTCAGTGGAACCGTAGCTTGCGTAGCGACCGCCGTAATTAGAAGGGCTAATTTTCGAAGTGCAAATAATGTGGAACCTTTCTGGGCCGCGAACGAAAAGAATGGAGACAAACTGCACAGAAGCAACCACCGTATTTATAATGTATCTAACAGTGCGGAAGGAGAACAGCCACTCGCGTCTGTCTGGCCAAAATACCTGTAAATGATACGTCGAGAGGATGGTTATTTGACGCCTCACAAAATCCTGGCTTGCTAGCGAAGGCTATATACGTTTATTTCTCTGATTCCAGCCACTTGTAATATGTTTTTCACTGAGCCTTGTATTCCTTTCGTCCTCTTTGCACACACATAGCTTCGTCACTGAAATCTACATCGTGCGTCCGTTTCGATACAAATAATCACGTGAGGTCACAACTTATTGTCTAAACTTGTACTGCAGTTTTTCCAGTATCTTCAGATACAATAACGCTAAAGAGATACTCAAAGAAGAAATTATATGAATTTTTACCTCGGCTACCGCCGTAGGCTTGCGGCACGGCTACTGTGAAATAGTTGGTGCATAACTACTAAAACTAAACCTTTTGGACAACGTAGAACTTCCGTTCTCACTGTGAGACTCGTCAACCAGGTTACCAGGAGCAATATCGGCTCTGGGCACTGGCGATGAAACACCTCAATCAGTATCACAATCCAGCGGCGTTTCACCGTCACGAAACTGGCAACTGTAAATCATTTGTCATTTTGCAGGTCCTCATTCAGTTTCATTGAAACGAGAACAAAAGAAATAGAATATGTTGTGCACACCTCATGCAATGGCCGAACGCGCGTCACAAACGCTATTCGCTGCCAGTCTAGTGCCCTCGGTGGTATTGGAAGCATATCAATCACGAGAAATGAAACATCAGGTCCCTAATGAAGACTTCTTTTAGGTGCTGGCACAGTTAGCGATGCAACAGTTCCAGTGTGGCAAAGAAAGACACCCGCACTTCACATGTAAACAAAGCTGGCTACCCGGCGATCACGCAAAGTACTTTCTCCGGAGGCCGCATCGCGGCGCCACCAGTTTGTCGCACACTCCCTATATTTTAATTATTATTAATTTATAATGTATAGCACATTATAAACAATTGTGTGTTTGCAGTTTCATGCACTTCACTACACCATGCTCTTCAGCAGCAGATAGTGTCGGCTAAGCTACTGATAGTACTATCGACAGTATGTTCAGGACTATTACCCATTACTACCGTTGTGTGACATGTGGGGTATTTATAGAACACATTCTAACCTGGATACTTCGGGAAAGTCCCTCCGTATCGTCTAGAGCTGCTGTCGGACATAGGCTGTAAGACCGTTTCCTCTTTGGACGTGGCGCCGGATTTTCCATGATGACTTTTCTGAACATGATGACCTGGAAGAGAATGGTTGGGCCAGCTTTTTTTGCTGCATGCAAAACGTGAAAATCACAAATCGCTGGCACTCTGACAAAACACAAGCAAGCACGAAATCAAGCTGAAAAAGCATACTCTATTTTTGTGATGGAATACTCAAATAGATTCTTCATGCATTGATGAACAAATTCGTGCTGATAAAAGTATGATACTATTTTATTGTAGCAAGTAACAGTCCTGGAGGCTGAACAACAGTCCAGCTACATGTTGGCAGTCCCCAGAAGGCGGAGCCTTGCTCACTCTTGGTGAGCAGCAAATGCAAGGATAGTCGCGCTTCGCGCGTTTGCATTTCGGCGTCGGCACCTGTTCCTGAAAACGTGCAGCGACAGGGAGAGCCTTTTCTGTGGCATTCTCCTGCTGGAAGGCGAAAGACCACGTGATTCTCCAACTTCTCGCCTCTTCACCGAATGTGTGTGCTGCCTGCTCGTCCGTCGTGTATTTCGGTTCGGTGTTCGACTGTCGAACGGTAATACTTCTTTGCTGATGTTGAAGTTTGCATGACACGTCCTGCCACGCAGTGTTACCGTTCGAGCGACTTTGTCACCAGATTTATTACTGACTTTCGGAGCGGTTTAGTGTCCAAATCTACGGGTGTGGCGCATAGGGACAAATGTTACGACTCGAACGGTCACGAGCTCATTGCGGTCTCAAACAACCAAGTTTATCTGGTACCCTCTGAATGACTTCTATTTGTAATCAAGAGTAGTTAAAAAAAAAAAAAAATTATGGATTTCACCGGCGCACAGCTCGGAGGTCTGGATTGTTTGGTCCACATAGATGCACACCAAGGGAGTATACGTATTTGATGACACATGTATTTACACCTGCATTTATATATATTTATTTATTTATTCATTTATTTATTCCATAGTACGTCAAAGGCCCCAAAGGGGCATTACATGACGGAGTGAAAGCACAACACATGTATACACAAAAGGGAAAAAATACAAACGTTGGTAAGAAAAAATAAGAATGTTGCGGCGAAGACCGGAAAACAATAGGATGCAATTACAATGCGGCAAGAGAAGTAAAAAAACATCAGGTTTAGATTAGAACATAAGAGCATAGCTACGCAAAGGAGATAGTAAAATGGTTATCAATTGCACGTTTAAATGATATGGGATCAGTAAGTGAGACGATCTCGGACGGGAGGTCGTTCCAAAGGCGAATCGAACGGGGCAGAAATGATTCGTGTAAATAAGCGTGTCGGCAAAGAGGGCGTTGTAATTTGTGTGCGTGGTCGTGCCGACCCGAAATGTAGGTAGCGTCACTGAGTAGGTCACTTCGTAAAGCAGGGGAATGAAATATTTTGTGAAACAGCGATAAGGAAGCGATTTTCCGGCGGTGCCATAAAGTAGGGACCCTGGCAGCACAATGTACTGAAAGTCGAGTGCAATGGGGGTGGACGGCATGTGTCTTATCAGTGTTCTTTAGTTTCACGGGTCTGCTCAAGGCCTTCCACCTACCCGTCCACCCCTATTGCACTCGACTTTCAGTACATTGTGCTGCCTGGGGAGCTCAACGTCCCTTTTCAACAAAGAGACACTCTTGAAAGGCGAATAATCGTTACAGATGAAGCGTACCGCTGCGTTTTGTATTGACTCGAGAGCTTGGGAGAGAACAACCTGATAAGGGTCCCAGATTGGTGAGGCGTACTCTAACTTTGTTCTTACGAAGGTAGTATACGCCATCTTTTTTACCATAGGATTAGAAGAACGGAGGAGCCTACGCAAGTACCCTAGGGTTCGATTGGCCTCGGAAACAATATGGTAGATGTGCGTAGACCAGGACAAATCACTCGTGAGATGTAAGCCGAGGTACGATAACGTGCTCAAGGAATTTACAGGGAATACTTGTAAGCGATATCGGTCGGTAATTACACGGATTCGTCTTAACACCTGCCTTGTAAACCGGTATAACCTTGCCAATACGCCAGTCGGTGGGAATATCAGCAGTGGCTAATGACTGGGTTAAGATAAAGTATAAAATTTCAGCCGTAACATATTTAGTATTTTTCAGTAATTTGGAATTGATACCGTCATGTCCACAAGATGAGCTGAGCTTAAGATTATCGATTAACTTAACGATGCCATTATACGATAAATCGATCCTACTCATTATGGGAAAGCCAGGTTCAGGGATTGGGGGCACAATCTCGACAGAGATGTCAGAGAAAACAGTAGCGAAATAGGTATTTAGTACAGTAGCGCAGTCTTGAGGTTGGACTTCGGTGCCGGTGGGGCTCTCAGTTCGAAGGGTATGGGTCTGTGCGGGGCGTAGAACTTGCCAAAATTTTCTGGGGTTATCGCGTAACATAGAGGGTAGTGGGTGCTTGTAAAACAAGTGTTTGCTTGACTTGAAATGGTTCCGGAATTCAGACTCCGCCAGATAGTAGTTACTCCACGAGCGTTCATTATTCGATGTCATAGCTTTCCTGTACAACATCTTTTTCTTGTTCCGAAGACGTCTTAAAGAATCGTTGAACCAAGGAACAGAATGAGTCTCCCTAACTGACAGTCTCGGAACGTGCGTATCCTCTAGTTCAGCTAGCTTATTTTTGAAGAGACACCAATTCTCTTCAACAGTTCTAGACTGAAATGAACAAGCGAACTCTTCATAGAACACGGATAGTTCTGCGTTTATTGCGTCATAATTTTTTTCCTTGTAGTTTTTAATAATTCTCCGACGGGAACTGGCACGCACAACATTCATAGGAAGCGTAAGGTGAATGAAACTGTGGTCACTCGGACCATGAAAAAACGATGAAGAAGGACTAGCACCGCGTAATGTGGTTAGAACAAGATCGAGTATGTTCGAGGAATTACCTGAAACCGCGGTAGGTTCTGTGACCAATTGCTCAAGGTGGAAAGTGCAACACAAATCAGCAAATTTACGCTCTTCTGGGGAGCAATGTGATTGTACCCCTTCATCCCATGCGATGTTAGGAAAATTAAAGTCACCGAAAATGAGCAGGTCATGGGATGGACTTGGAAACAATGTAGTTAAGTGTTATATGGAAATTATCCACAAAGTCGAGAAGGTCAGGGGGACGATAGCAAACACCAAGATAACATTGCGAGATACGTGACGTTGAATAGCCCAACATGCTTCAAGATTACAGGGAATACTTAATGGTTGTGGGGAAAGAGTGCTGCTAAAGGCTAACAGTACATCACCACCTCTCCGTTCAATACGGTCTCATCGGAAAATAGTATAACTAGGAAGAATCTCATCGTCGCCGGTCATAGGACCAAGCCATGTCTCTGTCAACGCGACAATGTGAGCATTAGTATTATCTACTAAAGCTAGCAATTCGTCAACTTTATTAATGGGGCATGGTAGGGTCCAAGATAGGTGTTGGTTTTAATGTAATATTTCAGAAACACATGCACACAAGAACATGAAATTTTGCATGCTCAGGAAGGATGTCCTTGTGGTTGTTATCATGCATTTTGGCTTGGGCAGCTCGCCCAGACAGAAGTTAGGAGCGCCCAAAGTTTAAGGTGTGTTTCAAAATGTAATGTACCTTTCCTCAACAACTGCAAAGAACTTCACGATGATATTTGTAGGATTTCTTCTCAACTACATCACTTTAATTCTGAACTAAACAGAAGTAAAAATGTATCTGGAGTTTAGACAGAAAAAATTATTTTGTTTACTTGTGACTAATTGCAGAAGTGGCCTGTACTGGTGTTTCCGTTCATTTATATGATAGCAAGCAATTCTGTGATATATTTTTAGTTCAGCTTATTCGGGAAGGACTATATTACAATCCTGCAAAGTTTCATTATCCTAAGATAAGTTCTAGAGAAAAGGTACACTGAAGTTGAGGAAATGACAGAATTTTCAATTTGAGAAAAATGAATTATTATGTGCAGTTATCTAAGGACAGTTAAAATGCACCAGCAGAGTACTGCTCACTTCTGGCCTTTTTACTGGCCTCCCCAAAGCATTTCTCTAGGTTTCTCTTCTTTCTGCGTTGTTCTTTGCTCTCAGCAGAGCTCCGGAACTCGGCCTGGCCTACTCTCTCTTTGTTCAGTCTGCTTAGGGTAATGTTACAAAATATCCCTGGGGCATATTCAGTATTGCGCACATAACACGGCCAGTAGTCAGTCCCTTCCCACAGGTTCGAAGCGCGTAGAAGAACCTCTCGTTCACCTCAAAAACGTTGGGTGCAGTAGCTTTCGACATTTGGTAAAGCTTAGAGAAGTCACACTCACTGCAGGACACATTTATAGTACAAGCCAGCCCACTTCGCTTTTGAATGTCATCTTCCCATTGTAAATTACTTCTCTTGCACCTGCTGCAGACAGCGGTGTCCTGTAGACATGCACGTAAAAGCTCGAAATGAATTAGACGATAGCCCGACATGGCTGCGGCGTCCTTATTGAAGGTTCGCCGTTCCTGCTTCTCGCTGTGCTTCTTCTGGAGAAACCTGTTTCCTTTGAAAGTCCTTTTTTTTGTCCAACTCGTGGATGATCGTGGCATTCTTTGTACACTATCAACGCAGCGCACAAAAACAATCACGTTGAGAACCGAGCACGAACCACAAAGGAACATGGAAGTAGCTACAACAGCACCACTATCCGGCAGGTTTGAACTAGTATTTCAAAGAAATACCGACGCACGATCAAACCTCAGTTTAAATTGTGGTATTTAATTGCTAAGCAAAAAGTAGGAAAAGCAAAAACAATGACAGACAGAACGACGCAGCAAACACGACAGCCATGTTTAAAGCTGTCAGGCGGCGCTGTGCGGTTTGGCGCCATATTTAAAGTGCTCGGAGCGCGCCCCGGCTATACGCTTCGAAGAATGCGTGCTCCTTTGTGCCTACTATTTTTTGGTGACAAAATCGCAAAATCGATTTTTTCATCGGTATACTCTACCATGCCCCCTTAACAACACTACGAATATTGCAGTACAAGATGGAGATATCGGGCCATTGACGTCACTGGCTAGAGGTTGTTGCAGGACGGGTTTGAGATCGGGTGACAGGGTGAACGGAAGGTGAGCCAGGCGGCGGATTACCAGTAGCATTGCTGCTGGACGACCCGGGAATATATAAATTATAATAATAGCAATATAATATAGCAATAAGCAATATATAAATTGCAAAACATAATAATATGTGAATATCGTCCAAAGGCCGGGGGTGTCATGCTTGTTGGTAAACGCACACCGGCGCTAGAACACTAAATACAGCAGGTCCTGTCAGCAGAAATAATTCGAAACTATAAAGAACAATTTACAACGGAGGTGTTACCCCTAGAGTTTTATCAACGATATCTACCAGCGGATGGAACATGGAGGCCAACGAGAAGACAAAAAAAAAAAAAAAAAGAAAGAAAGAAAGAAAAACTTCAACAAGGCGCCAGAAAGTTCCTACGTGTCAGTTACTTCTATAAAAGGGGTTTCAGAACACATATGACGAATTTTATCACAATCAAATATAGAACAAGTTTGAAGCCACAGAGGACACTTAGAAACCTGTAGAGCCATCCAAAGTATGAGACAGCCCTTGACGACGAATGCACAGTTTTTTACCAGATAAAAACGACGATAAAACCAGAGACACGGAACAGAAAAAAAGACAACACGACACGTTCATTTGAGAACGTGTCGTGTTGTCTTTTTTTCTTTGTTCCGTGTCTCTGGTTTTATCGTCGTTTTTACAATGTACCAGCTCGCCTGCACCCTTGCACTTTTACCAGATACCTTGCAAAGAATGCCCAGCAGTCTATCGGCGAAACAGGACGAAAAACAAGCACAAGACTGAAGGAGCAACACCAAATCGACAGAACGATGTCACCACGTGTGGCCAACAGGACCCTGACGTTTAGCACGTGAAGAACGATGGGGAGTATGCAAACAGGGCAGGTCTTGGTTCATTAAAAAGATAAGCAATTCTGTCAACAAACACCCAGGCCCTCCTCAGGACTGCTACCCACCATAAATAGATAAGTTTGCAGTTCAGCCAAGACACTTGTTTCTGATGATGCTGATGTGGAACGGAGAAAAGCAATCCAGTGACGCTAGAACAAGAATGGTTTATTCAACCGTCCCGCGCAGAGTGGGCTGAGCGCCCGCGATATATGCACGTATGTTGGCGCCTTCTTTATTTGCCAACCTCCCCTCGACAACTACGACAACACCCCCCCCTCCCCCCTTGACAAGACCTAAGCATCCTCTGAAGGTTTCCAGTCGCTGTCGCGGCAAAGGCTTGGTAAGGACGTCTGCGATCAGGCAGTGGAAGCGTGCTGGGCCCATAACCTGATGTGGATCTTTCTCAGCTCTTCCCTGATTTACCTTGCCGAGGAACAATTGCACACATGAATAATCTGACTGTCATCAATGCTGAGACAAATCGTACTTTGCGCCTTACGGTCTCCTGCGATCCACGTACTGGGAGGACTCTCCGGTGCTGCCTCGGTAATATACTTCCAGGTTCCTTCACGGATGAGAAGCATCTTCATTTTAAATTTCTATGCCTGGTAGTTTCCGTCCACCAACTTGGCCACCGCGAACTTGCTTGAGTCAGACATATCTTCTCCTTCAGCAAACAGTGCAACCGTCTCCTGTACCCATAACCTGACGTGGATCGGAGAAACGCAATCCAGTGACGGTAGAACAAGAATGGTTTATTCAACCGTCCCGCGCAGAGTGGGCTGAGCGCGCGCGCTATATGCACGTATGTTGTCGCTTTCTTTATTTGCCAACAGATGGGACCAGTACTGTTCCCAAAAAGACAAGCTTTTAGTTGTTTTTAATGTTGTAGTGCTGGTGTGTGTCTCTACCAATAAACATATTATAGTATGTGTGACCAGCCAAGGTGGATCAGTCGGTAGCTTGTCCGGCTTCCGATCTTGAGGTCACGGGTTCGAACCTGGCTTAGGACGCTAGCAACTTGGTGGCAGGGCACAAGTTGCTTAGACACTCTGTTTTCTGCGAGGGACGTTAAATACGAGGTGCCATGTTTTGAGCATTCATCACACGTCAGAAAACCCGCAGGTGGACAAAGGAAATTCACAGACGGACTGCTATGGAGTCACTCATGATCTCACTTGTCTTAACTCCCCAAGTATTACTAAATATTAGTACGTGTTGTTCAAGTACACTCCCCCACCCCTAATTCCTACCAAGCGACCCCCATATCTTGTTTGCTGTCGGAGTTATGCTAACCGACGATAACTAGATGAAGATAACTAGATGTTATTAGATGACTGATTGTTACTTTTCTTGGATTCTTCCCTCTATCTTGGATATACAGGCGCCGTGCATTAGAGCAAGAGCACATATACAGTGCATATATACTTGGTTTCCTTTCGGAGTGGAAAAGTAGATCATGACAGGAAGAAGGTATTTAAATGATTTGCTAACCGTTGTTCACAATTTGCTCAGTTCCATGTTTCGACAAAACCGTGAATGTTGTCAGAAATGCACGTGCTTTCTAAAGTTGCTACAAATACTGAGACTGAAACAAACTTTCATTCTGCATTGAGGCTTCAGTACACACCATACATATGAAAAGCCGAATGACATCACAGTGCAGCGGCGTAGCCACAGGGGGAGGGGGGGCTCGTCATCAGTCATGACGTCCGTGCATCAGGTTCTTTGCCCGCGTTGCTGTAGCTGGCACGCGGAGTCGTGCACCATACTCGCTGTCACGACTGAAGCTGTCCATTATCCCGCTTCGAATTGGCAGAAACTTAACCAATGCTTTTAGTGCATCCACTACACAGGTTACACACAAAAATGTATTGGAACTCACTTCGTCACAACTTTAATTCTGGCAATATTTTCTGGCAACAGTGCAAATTCATCTTACGATTTTTTGAGGTCTCCCTAGCGAGATTTCAGACGGATACTCCGGCAACACTGCCCTGTAGCCTCACAGTCCTTGAGTTGTGATAGCAGCACCATTTAACTACTGGAAGTTTGCTGAACACGTAAGTTGCTTTCTTTCTAATCCTGACTACATTCACCCCTGGGGAGAATGAGGTAGCCTATATGAATAAATTTAATTTATCAAATCGTGTGTAACAATGTCTAAACGGAAATACCCCCACTTCTTTTGTGTTTTGCTGCACTTGGCCTACTGTGGCATACCAGCCGTCCATGCATTGCGCATTTCAGCACTTTTGCTACAAGATGCTCACGGAGGCGCTCAGCCTCCGACCCTACAAGCTCCATGATGGTTGTGGAGCGTGGTACAGGAGGTCTCTGTCTTCACCCATTTCCTTCTTCTGTTGGCCAGAACATCCTTTTGTGGGAGATGAGCGTACAAGGATACCAGCACTCTCCGGTATGCTCCTCTGCAGCATGCTAACATGGTCTCGTGTCGATGATAAAAGGGACATCAAAGTTTCTTCATCACTGCAGCAGTAAACGATGTTCTTCAGTTTGTAAAGTTCTGCTGCAACTTTGCTTTTCAGGTGTCCAAGTCCACCAGTTTTCTTGCGTGGCAGCTTGGACACTTGATCACACTTTAGTGGTATAGAGTAAACTATACGAATATGTCATTCTGCAAATTTCTTCCCGTCGTCACCAATCAGGCCAAGTTTTAACCGTTCTTCATGTTATATCTAGTCAATCAGGCTTTCTGTTAATTCATATGAATCACCAACCAATATGTTTTCATGTTACGTCAATATGCTTGCATATGTGGACAACTGAAAGGTATATGCTACGTGTGAATATGAGTGTCAGCAGACTGGACAGTGGAAACGGTATTTTATGATAGAACTGAACACACAGAGTCCAGTCTACCACTATCATACACTGTGTGTTATTATTCTACAACTCAGTCGCAAAATATTTGCAGTTACGAATAGCGTCTGAAACAATTTCCGCTGGCAAACCTTCGCAACATAGTTTTCAGGGTCGCTGCAGGAGAAAATTGTTTCATGAAGCACTTGTGACAGAAAACATTCTTCACTTGCGAAAGCGAAAACGAAGCTGCCTACTTCAAGCACTATCGTTCATTGGCAATCACAAAACATAATCTGCGCACTAACAAAGAAGTGTTTTAGCCAACATGCGCAGGCCGACGGGTACAAATGTAGTCACTTCTTCGCACAATGTCGTCGTAGAATTACGCTGAGCACCTTCTTCTGCATCATCCAAAGCAGCCTCAGCTGGCTGGCGAGCATCACAATATTTAACGAACATCAGAGTCCACAGACACAACTGGACAGAACGCACAAGATCGTACGTCCACAGTGATTGGAAATACCGTGAAGACATTACACACCCATTGAGAAGCGACGGCAGCCATAACTTACGCTGGGTTAGATGCGGAGTGAAGTGGCTATTGTATTTTGAGAAATACAATGCTCGGTGCACACTGTGTGCTGATAATTTCTACTTCGGTACAAATCTGGGTGGCAGATTTTGCGATGTTGGCAACAACCGTCCCACAAGATGGCGATCCCTGTTGTTTTACGTGGGGAATGGGCCGAAACACATGGCAAGATGGCGACTTTGACCCATCTGGTGGTGGATAGGTCGCCTGGCTGCTGCGCTGGGTGGCTCGCAGGATACACTTCGTTTGCCGCTCCCAATTCGCAAGGTGTCGCTTCGTTCTCACGATGATGCCTGCGATGTCCTTGGTGATTCCATCGTCCGGTGCTGCGGTGTTGCGGTATCGGTGTAGTCCGGCCGTGTCGCTTCAGTTGCTGCTCATCGGAAGAGAACGTATTCTAAGTTTTCTCGTTCGGCACCGCATAGGATGCATAGAGTGTCGTCGAGATGGTCGGGATCAAATAGTCATAGATTAAGAAGTTACCCGTCAAAAAGAACTCGTTACAAGTGAAGTTACCGTATGAAAAATTTAAGTAAGTGAATAACGAAGTTCTTCAGCCTGGAATGTAACTCGCAGTTACTGAGTTACTTTTAAAAAAGAGCGAGTTACTTTCAAGTTACCTCGGACACAAAATAGCATTACGCAGGTGCAGCGCGCGTGAGCAGTTGGGTTAGACCTTGAGTTGTCTGCGGTGGAGTGCAACACGCTTAGATCGTTTTCGTTTATGTCCAACAATAGACCTGTTCCTGTTTGTAAACAAATGACGTCATAGTGTTCGACAGCCCCACAAATTTGTTAGAATTGAAATACGCTCGAAGCTAGAGGTGAACGAGGTCGCGCTCGTAAGCCACGGTCTTGAGGGGATTACTGTCTACCCATGCCATGACGACGTTTCTCTGGTAGAGGTCTATTCGAACGTTTTGCATCTTACTCCCTGTGGGCGCATAATGGTTCAGCTTCATTTCAATGGCAGCGGTTAATTCTTATTTCCTGAATAAAATACTGTCATTGATTGAATATCACGTTTTATGGTAAAAATGCCATGAAGGAAACGGAGAGAAAGCAAGAAAATATGTGGACGTGAATGAATAGCGAGTTAAAAGTAACTTGGGAACTTTACTTAAGTTACTTTGGCAAAGCTACCTGGAAAAGGAACGAGTTCCTCTGAAAGTTACCACGGCACAAAAGTAGCGACTTAAGTTATAAGTTACCAAAAAAGGAACTTAGTTACAGTAACGAGTTACCTCGAACTCTGCAAATAGTTGAGATAACCTCTCCCTGGTTAAGAGAGAGCCAGTCCTGGCTTGAAATAACAGGGCGCTTTGCCGGTCTCCCTTGTAGTGATGGAAAGGAGCCGGATGGTCCTTGTATTGGCTGTAGAGGCTCATGCTCTGCTTTTTGCTTGCGCGTTGTAGTCAATACTCATTCTCATGTGTCTTCATTTCCTTCGGAACCCGTTTGTTCCAATCTGCTGCGGATTTTGCTTTATGGTTGTTGTCTGTTTCCCCTTCGTGTCCGCTGTTCTGACCTTGACGCCTCGGTTGCTGTGCTCTAGTTGTATTAATAGTTCGTTCAGGTATAGGTTGAAAAGTGTTGGTGAGAGCGGGCACCCCTGTTTTAGTCCTACCATGGTCCGCGTCTGTGAGTTTAATAGGGTGCTCGCACACATAGTGCAGTACATATTGGTTGCTGTTAAATAATATGTGAAATGCCAACAGCAAAGTCTCGCGTGCGCTACCAGGAAGCGTTTTGCGGCAGAACGATCGAACCTCGGCACCTCTCGGAGGTAAGTCATCCCGTGTTTCCCTCTAGCAGGGTGGGAGTGAGCTGTACGTAACGGTAACTTTATTTTGATTACTACTTGCAGCTCCACCGTAGCCCACTGCAGGGCACACAGGCATTGACCGACACGTCCAAGAGGTGATGCGTCGCGATGAGCACACGTGCCACTGGGCTTTGTCGTGAAGATGAAAAAGAAAATGGTGAGTGGCGTAGCTGCACGCTCCCACACATTTTTGCAAGGGCTAGTCATGCGGCCTTCTCCACTGACATTTGCAATACTTTGACACTTCAGTTGCACTTCAGGCCACTTTGCAACCAAAGCGTGTACTAACTAACCAGCGCCATTTTATTTGTCTTGTTTTTTTCGTGTTTTTTATCGGGACTTTTCTGGCGCAGGCGCTCTGCCTTTGTTTCAGCCTTGTGGGTTGGCCCTGAAAAGGGCCTTTGTGATGGCTGGATGCAGATGTGTTCTGCAGTATCGTATGCAGTATATGCAGTATACTATATATATATATACATATATACATATATACTGCATACTGCATATATACAATATATGCAGTATATGCAGTATATGCAGTATCGTATGCAGTATATTTACCATACATCGAGGTCAGTCATTTTCTTCCTCCACTGGCAGGAGCAGACCTTCGGGTTACTTCGCTGAACTTCTTGTTCTTTTCTCTTGTAAAGAAGTGCAGTCGACACCGGATAAAAAAATGTAGGACTTCCGCAGTCTTCTGAACATAGTGATCGGTGCATCCAACTCTTGCATTGGGTAGGTCTTTGTCGATGAGCGTTGCCTCAATTATTTCAGCATAGACAGAACTTCTCACGCTAGCGTCTGTGCATTCTCTGACGTGGGACTCTGTCAAATTGAGCAGCTTCATCAAACGTGGCGATGGTCTTCTCAGGCCACCGTGCGTCTTTATCGAGATAAGGTCCGCAGTGTTTAGGTCTGGCAGATCATTTTGTGGTCCTTCCAGGGTGGCATAGCATGAAATGCAGTCTTCTCCACGGAGCTTGTAGACGATGTAGCCACCGAGGTATTCCAAAATGGCATCTCGAGTGACTTTTTGGGCAGCTGACTGGAATTGTAAAGGGGCACGTTATTTTATTCCCCCCATTCCACCAAGCACTGGGGTAGAGTATCGCCTGTTGCGATGAAACTCCCCACTCTCCAAGGCCGAAAATAAAGTTGTTGTTGTTGTTGTTTGTCCTTCAGTGGAAGCCGGGTTGAGCAGGATGCAGTCAAGTTGTTCTACCAGGTTATTCAGCTGCAAAAGTAGCACATATTTAATTAACACAGTTAGTGGTGACGCAGGGGACCTCTTACGTGGTCAACTGGGACTGGCTTTCGTCCAAAGAGAGTGTGCAGAGTGAGGAGCAGTTGTGGGCCTTGTGACTGTACATTTGTCCGTTCTGGCGGTTTTACCAAGTTGTTGACGGACAACATACGGTATATGTACGGAAACCGCACAGCTGTGGGGCGGCCACCATCACCAGCGACGTGCCTCACGATTCCAAAGAATTTCTGCAATATATGAGGGAACTTGTGATGGTTGTGGTCAAAGACAATTTGTCATGGCAGCTTTATGATCGTGAAGGTATTTACCTCCAGTGGATCTTGGCCTAGCTTTCCTGTGAGTACGTATTTATACCCGGCTGACCTTAGCTGTTGCACCAGTTCCACAGTGCTGCGAAGGGTTATCCTGAGGGCAGCACAAGTCTGTCTGCTCAGGAAGCACACTTGCTGCTGTTGGGTGAGGGTCTTCCTGTGAGCACACTACTCCTCAAGCCATGCGATGCTTTCCTTTATAACCTGCAGTATTTAGATTATTAATCTTCAATGTCAGTGGTGCAAGATGCAACTTGAACATGTTTGTGTTGATGTTCGACACTTACATTCAGCTGTCCTGGGCCAGCTTGTGCAACATCATGGGGCCGCTGGATGTTCAGACAGTCAAAGAGTGTGTTCATTCTTCGGGTGAAGGCTACGGTTGCTTCGCAGTCCTTCAGCTTGTTGCATTCTTGTTGCCTACTGTAGAACTCCATTGCTGTTGCCACAGACTCACTGAAGAGCTGCATAATGATGAACATAAAGCACACAGGAAATGAAAATACCAGCTATGCTACGTGATTATATCATGTATATCACACAGTGGGAAATGTTCAAAGCTTACCTGCACCGCAAGCTTTACGTTCATCTTCTGAAACGCATTTGGAAAGACGTGCGCTTTGGTCAGTTTTGCAACAGCTCGCAATCCAGACTGCTGTTCCTCATATTAGAGGAGAGCCTGGTAGTGACTGTGGTAGACTTCTTTCCCGTCCGGAAGCTACAAAGTTTAACCAAAGTTTGTTTCAGCATGCTACATATGTCAGAGTAATATATATTTTCCAACTTTCAGGAGGTTATTGCGGATGCACTTGAAAATGTAGGGAACGTCCACGATGCAAAAGATTTGGACGTCAGGAAAGACCGGGTGCTCAAATGATGTCGTGACAGGGTTGCCATCACCGGACATGCCTGGAAATATAACAGGTCTACTACAGCCTCGCCATTTTGTGTACAGGGTACCACGAACAGCCTTTAAAGGAGAGGAATATTCACTGTATAAAAATTGTATAAAGCTGCAGTATTTACTATTTCAGGCTGTATTACTGCTGTATTACAGCTGCTAAGAAAATAATTTTACAGCAGGTAACTTGAAATTACCCTAAAGCAAAGGCTAGCACGTAAGCTTGTTCAAAAGCCACACAACTGCTGAGGAAAAATACATATGAAGTAGTTCATTTAAAGTATGAATTTAAAATTGATCTGAAGCAAAAATTAGCACGTAAGGTTGTTGATAAGCCACACAACTGCTGAAGAAAAATTAATTTGGAGTACCGATAAAACAGAGGGTGCGACAAACTGGTCCCTGATGGCAACAAGGAACCTGGAGACAAAGGTAGAATGTCTTTCTGTCGTCTCCGGGTTCCTTGTTGCCAAGTTATTTCAAAGTATGAATTTGAAACTAATCTAAAGCAAAAATTAGTACGTAAGCCTGTTCATACCCAAAGCTTTTAGGGCAGCCTGGTTTGTTGTTGAATCGTCACACGTGATGCTCTGGACAACAGCTGATGCACTTGCCAGGTGGATAATGCACTGGAGAATTAGCTTCGCAAGGGCACTGCCAGGTGTAGCTCAAGCAGTGCAAAAGGTTCCAATTGTCTGTGACCACCCGCCCAAGAATGGCCGAAAAAGGAACACCAGGACGTGGTCCCCATCTTTCACTTCGTCCTGAGGCCGCATCTGGTCTCCATGGTACAAGCTCGTCAAGCTTGGCAAGCTCGTCGCTCTCTCAACAAGGATGGTCATGTCGGACTGTCGCAGGTGTAGGCCCTTCCGGACGCTCATCTCGTCAAACATCAGGACACCTGAAGGCCATCATAGTACACATTATTATTTGCGCAACCTCGTGACAAGGATATGAGAACATCCATGATCATTTACAAGTGTCCCAAAAAGTATCCACTGCACCCTTTCAACTCGACAAGTACTGTGGAGTGATTGACAGAACATGCACAGTTTTCGTGACGCACTGTGGGTGTCATTCAGTGTCCAAACTGCGTCTTTTAGTTGTGGAGGACATTGTAGGATACTTTTTGGGCAACCTTAAAATGTAAGCTCTTGCCTTGACGCTCTCTCTCTGGCAGATCCTTCAGCTTGTCTTTTAAAAGCATGAAGAGGTCGGTGTTGAACCCGAAGTTTGCGTCTAGGTTGCTGATGTAGATCCGAAGTGTGCGTGGATCCGGCAGGGGTATGTAGGCATTCTCCATCAGAAATGTATATGCCGCATTGGACTTGATCTTAAGGAGGAGAGAGTCATATATCCACTCCAGGCTGTATCTGAAAAAGATGGGCATTTTATACATCGCACTAGTCACACACGTACATGAGTGGTATTGCTTTGATTTTGGCTGTTGTAAGACATTCTGTAATTACGACATACCTCATTCCTTTGGAAGATTTTGTGGTAGCCTTTCTCAGGCACTGGTCAAGGATCAGCTTCTGACGTTCTGGTAGCATCTCCAGCTTTGACTGCTTCTCACGAGGGACGTGTAAGCTTCGGCATTCAGCCACCTTCGCGGCGAGTTTGCATTGCAGTTTGCGCTGTGTGTTAACAACTTGCCAAAGTTTCAGTTTTGTCTTGTCCAGTTCAGCCCTCAAGCAAACAGCATCTTCTGTCTGGCAGGACTTCTCATGAGTCTGCAGTTGCCCTTCAACGTCGTACTGGGTGTCCAAAATAGGGTCGACATTCTCTTTTGATTGTTGCCTAGGTAGTTTTGGCGGCGGTGGCTCAGACGTCGAATCTTCGGTGTTTCTTTCAGTCAGACACCTCACTTGCTTGCGTTTCGTCGCGGTTCTGCCGCTTTCGTGCACGGAGGTCGGCATACGGGTCTTCCGTACACGACTTGGAGGCTTAGGTGTTGTGAGGTAAGACGGGCATTTCGGAAAAATCCGCAGTACCGCGCCGGGACGCAACTTCGGCAACACACGGTCGTGCGACACCAACTCCTTGTTCACGATAAAGTCATCCGTCCTCAGAATGTCCGTGGGGTCGAAGTGGAGAGAGCACACCCTTGTGTTCGGCGAGTCCAAACTAAACCTGTCAGTTTCGACACGAGGGATGGCACGCTTCCAACGTTCTCTTTCGACTGGATCCGACGGCAGTCGAAAAAGTGACGCTTTAATTGGGCACGATCGCTTCCCAACGTCACAAGCGGTCACACAGCATATGAAGGGCATGCCGATGCGTCGCAGTAAGCACACAGTGAAACCACGAAGTGATACAAGTCGGATGCAACCAGATTGAACTCGACTTGCCGAATGTAAACATGCGACAACATATGGAAGTGTCGTCTGCTCAACGAGAACCATGACCATGACCGATCTGCGCCCACGCCACCTCGCGGCTCGCGTGGTCCCTAAGGCAGTGTGCTCCATTGTTTCGGAGCGGAGTTTCCTGACCAGAGAGAGTATCAAAGGACCGTGGTCCTACTGTTCGTCCAGTTGATACACGGAGGTACAGTTTGAATATAAGCTTTGGAGTATCTTAAGTATATCTTCGTGAAGGTCTGCTCTCTGTAGTTTACCCCAAAGGACTTCGTTGGGGGACAGCGTAGTACGCTTTTTTTTAAGTCATGGAAGGCCAAATACATTTCTTCTTCTATCTTTACAGTCAGTTCAGTAAGTAAACAGGTTGTCGCTGTCCCTTCTATCGCGTTGGAAACCGTTCTGAGACTCGTATACCTGACTGAGCTGCATCCCCATTGTTCGGGTGTTCGTTTTGTTTCTAGTATTTTGTTGAATATATGTCTAAGGTTTTTTTTGGATATCGGCTGGAGGGCCTTCAAGACCTCGTTTGGGATACCATCTGGTCCTGTCGCCTTCCCCTTCATGAGCTTATTTATGTGCTTCGTTAGTTCGTCCTCTTAGTGGCCTCGTGATGTCTTCATGTTCGTAAGGGGGTCGTCGGAAGGTTTCTGGTGGTTTGCTGCCCTCTGTTCTTTCCCGGTATACATTTCCCATGAATACCCCACTACCCTGCCAATGTCCCCAGAATTCGTTTTATAGCAGTGTTGACAAGTAGCTTACTTGATACAAGCGCGTGTTTTTCGTCGGCAGAAAGCTTTTGCGCGCGATCCTGTGTAGCCACGCCGATTGCCGCTTCTTGTTGTCTCTCCCGTATGGAATCGAATCTCCGTATGGAATCTCTTTCCTGATTCTGCCTGGTTGCTGCACCCAACAGCACAGCAGCAAGGCATGTTGAACGCGAGGTACGAAGGTGAAAAACACAGACGACTGTCTTCCGCTGAGTCACTCCGGCGGGCGCTTGGAAGGTTCAAGCCACGTGAAGGGCAAAGCCACGTGAAGCGTCTCGCCCAATCGGAGGACGGGCAGTGCATGGAAAAGGGATGGGCTACTCTTCCATCCAGGACTCCAGCCTTCCGGATAGCAACGCGTAGCCGGTATGGCAGTGCAATACCTATTATACGGCCTCTTGGCCTTACTGATAATGAATAGTACCCCACAAGCAAGCACATCAAGCAACACTCTGTGACGGACACTGGGTGAAATTTCTGCCACTGTATAGCACCTGTTTCAATCACATAGAACAAATGATCCAAATTTCAGCTTGCTTTCCTGAGGGAAAAGGGATACCCAAGGTAGCCTAACCATCCGGAAGCACCGCCGTGCTATTTTGCTCGACGGAGCGCAGCACGCCATTGAGTGAATTTACCGCACGGATTGTGCGTCGTATGAGAGAAATCACTTTAGCTGTATTGAGAAAGCTCTCCAAAGCGCTGCCGGGCGGGAATTAAGCAAAAGTGTAAGGAGTCTGCTTTTGTTCTCTTCGTTTCTGAAACAGCACTTCAACAAAATTTGGCGGTAAACTTAAAGGAAACTTTGTGGTCACATACTCCAAGAGTGAAATATAACTACAGATAGTGACACGCAAGCCACAGGATGCGTTGTCGCTTAGAAATCCACTTCCATTCTCAGCTGCAAGCTTCTTCTCATAAAGATATGACAAGGAATGACTTCAGGAACTCAACTTTCGTTGAACCCCGTCGTAGAGTCTTTCGAGGTTCTTGCGAAGTCATAACCTCAGTGAGCTGTTGCATCCGATCTATGAATGCCTCTGTGCCTTTCAGCGGCCCATATTGCTGTTCAACAACATCCTAGTACAGGTTTAGACCACACAGCACCTCCCTGCTGAAAAGGTGAAAAGCAAGAGTAACCTTAATCTCTCAAAGTTGTTTGGATGGGGGTATGGGTGGGTGATTCGGGGCATGACTTTCAAACAAATCTGCTGCTGTCCTCATTCCATTGAGCTTTCACGTTGTCTATGAAGACCTGCAGTTATCGACAGTATGTTAGGAAACCAGCTGGAACTCGGGAAGACATTGCATAGCGCAAATGTGCAAAAATTACATACCCTGCCTTCAGGTGGGGGAAGTCAGACATGAAGTCAACACTAGGTGCTGCACTTTGCATTTGATACTCCCAGACTTGGTACTAACTCCAAAAGATGTCCTTTGCCTATTCCATGTTGCTCCATCCGATATAATGAAATCCACGTGGAGTCCTGCTTACTCGCACAATATCACTGCTCCAATCACAATCTTGGCAAGCAAGTCTGCTTTTACGTTGCTTCTTGGTGAAGCGAACACACCAGTAAACCTATTTCACCAAAAGTTTCAGGTCACCGACAGGTGTGCTGCGTCGAAATGCCCATGCCGGGAACTGTAGTTCTCTGCCTTGAAAGTTTCCCGCCGGAGTACGTACGTCCCATTTATTTGTCGCCGTGCGGCTTTAAATTTTATTTGAGGGGTGTGGGGGGCTTCACATGTTGTATCCCAATGTGTTTAAAGAATAGTACGAGGGGCATAGGACTGGGCTTTTATAAGTTTACAACAACCAAAGTACAGACCGAAGGGCTTGATACGGCGTACTGGCAGGAGAGGAAATACCGGCAGGTATGTTTTTTTCTATCTGTACAAGACCCTTGTATTTGTCCTTTTAAGCGCAGTAGCTTTCCGCAGTAACTTCCGTGCATTTATACAATTTTTAATTGCGTCATGCGATACACAGGCAATGTGCAACATACTCTCTGTAAAAATGCCTCAGCAACGTAGCGACATAGATATAATGAGCTTTGTCGAATTCGACAGTAACTTCCACTGACGGTTCGTTGTTGCGATGAAGAAGTACCCAGTAAACCATGAATGTCTCTAGGATGACTCTGAGACATCCTTATCAGGATATATTGACATCCTGTGGATGTCCACGCTAATCCAGATGACGTCATCCAGGACGTCCCATGGATGATAGAAGAAACACCCATATTATGTCATAAAGGCATCCTGAGAGACGTGATTTGGACCTTAATAGGGCATGCTTCAGAGCCTTCATGGGATGTGCTTTGGACCTTAAAGGGATGTTGGTGTGTTTTAATGGTGTGATGAGAGATTACTACATCAAGACATAAATCCATGACTCAACTCCAGATATGTTTATTACATTTCTTATGCATAAACAGTGTTTTGTACTGTATATTCTAATGTATCACAGACAGCATATATATTTATCACAGCATACAGAAGGCGTATGTATGTTTGGCCAAAGTTTTCTTAAATTCGTGAGGTCTTCTTTGGGAAAACCAGTTGAATATATATATTCTGGATGAGGCAAACTAAAGTTGGTACAGTATCAGTAATGAACTGTCATATTTAGTATTCTAATCACTGGAAGTAGACAGGCAGTTTAAATTGCAAAGCGGTAGGGGATGACTTTGGGATTTAAAGTGCCAGCCTATTTCCACTAATTAAATGGGTTAAGTATGAAAATTCATTATCCATATAACACCTCTAGGTAGACCTCAGCCGGAATAAATATGTTAAACAAGTTTCACAAAAGAAGAACTAATCACGAATTTAAGAAAATTTCCGAACAACGCAATGAAGGATCAGCTCTCAGAAATGAAGGAAAAACCTTAACAGGCATCAGTCTGAGACTTCTTCTTGCCTTCGCGATCTTTCGCGTGGCGCAACCAAGCCTTTATCGCTGCCTCAACTTCAACCCTCGTAGCTGCTGATGTCTTTTTATTGGCCCGTACAGCTCCTGAAACAAATGGCAATTAACATTCCTTGTCACCGTGGGGGATAAAATAGAGGAGCACTGAAACACAGGCCATATCGAGCAGTTTTCGGTTCATTTCCTGAGCTGTCTGTATTTGTTACAAGGGAACAAAACCGGAGTTTTTAGTTCCATATGTAGGGTCATCTATGCAGTAGAATTGCACTCGTTAGGTACGTTTCAGGAAGTTTTCTAAAATTGTTTGATACACTGTCTGACATCAATGGAAGGAATAAGGAAAAGTTGTCAATTTCACACTCAAGCATGATAAGTCAAATTGCTGCCCACATCCAGTGTTTTTACACTGTTATTCCATGGCAGTGTTATTTGAAATAACCAGCTAAACCGTGGATGGGTAGAAATCCAGCGAACGGGTAGATATATAGAAAGGGAGTTGCCCCAGGACAGGAGCCGCCGATATTTCGAACAGAGACTGTTCTTCTTCTGGGCACCGTCCTCATCGTTGGCAGGGTATTGAAAGGGTTAGGTGTGACGTGTTAAAGGTTCATGCGAATCGTGGGTCAACAGCCCGGAGGGCAGAAAGGGTCCGTACGGGCTTCTACGGCCGGAGTGAATGGCCGCTTTGTTAGAGTGTGGAGGGGATTATGTGAACGGAGTGATCTTGGCTCCAGACTGGTTACAGAAAAATGGGAGATTCATGAACACGTGGACGAAACAGGACAACAGGCAAGAATTAGCGAAAGATAAGGACGTTAGTGGTTAGTAGTTAATAGTTGCTCGCTCTGGAATTTTCCCCACGTAACCACTAACCTCCTTATCTTTCGCTAATTCTTGCTTGTTGTCCTGTTTCGTCCACGTGTTCATGGACCTCTCATTTTTCTGTAACGAGTCTGGAACCAAGATCACTCCGTTCACATAATCCCCTCCACACTCTAACAAAGCGGCCATTCACTCCGGCCGTAGAGGCCCGACGGACCCTTTCTTCCCTCCGGGCTGTTGACCCGCAATTCGCATGAATCTTTACACGTCACACCTAAACCTTTTAGATACACTGCTAATGATGAGGACAGTGCCCAGAAGAAGAACAGTTTCTGTTCGAAATATCAGCGGCTCCTGTCTGAGGCTCCCTTTCTACAGCTAAACCGTGGCACTGCCAAACATGCTGTTGCAGAGTGTAAAGGCTCACCAGTTGTATGATAGAGAATTTAGAGTCACAGAAGAAAGACAACTCTTTTACATTATGAGCCGTGTTTACTTTAGTATCCGCTTCGTTCGGAACCCCAGCCCAAACTGCCCCCCTCGGGACGCGCAAACCAGCCAGGTGTCAGGTTACACCGCGTCCGCAGGCCAGTCCACGCATGCAAGGCAGCCCGCGAGTTTGAATAAATTCACAGAGTCACTGGTTCACATGATTCGTCTGGTACGGCGTGTGTATGTGAAGGTGTGGGGGCCGCGAAGGAAGTCTGTTTTCGGGAAATAATACAGAGAGCCTATCTCTCTGCACTCACAGTTTTGTAGAGCGGCTATACCCAGGCTCCTCAAGGTGAATTCTCTAGGGGATCGGGATGCAATATGCTGTATGATAATTCCTCAAAGGGCCCTTAGCACCCAATCCTTTCTATACTTAACAATAGAGGTAGTAGATCACAATCAGAACAAAAACAGAAATATAAGGCAATTTCTTTCTTTTCTTTTTGTAGCTGTTGAAGCTGTGAGGTGTACAGAGCCACACGTACAGTGTAACAAAGAGCGGGCAGGTTGGTACATATTGCTGACAGACGAGACGTTGTACACAAGGACGAGACAGACGATGTCGCACACTTTCAACCATCTAGTAAAACAGTGGTTGAAAGTGTGTAACATTGTCTGTCTTGACTTTGTGTACTACGTTGCGTCTGTCAGCTACACATACAGTGTTTCAAGTATACATGATTATTTTTCGTTTTACGTGAAGAAATATGTATTAAAAATCCCCTCTCCAAGGTGATGGGGCAAACTATATTTGACTTCCCACAACTTTTGCTATAACTGACGCAAGCACTAAGGGGTAAAGCAGAGGGGGAGAAAATGAAGTATGTTCGGAATCGTAATTGTAATTTGGTCCAGACTCACAAGAATTAGAAACTTGAAAGCTGCGGCATACATACTAAAAATGATCCCTGGAACCTTCAGTTCAACGAACTTTCTCTTTCCCTTTTGACCGAGCCACCTGTACTCCTCTGCCAAGGAGTCAGTGATGAGGTAGCTCAGCATGTTGCGTGTTGCCTGACCTGGGTGATTGCCTCCAATGTGACACAGTTCCTCTACCTGCAAACAAATACACCACGCAAAAAATTACAAAACACGAAAGAGAGAATCTGACTGCATCGCAAGACTCTGCATCCACACTGCTCTCAGTTTGGATGGCATTGAAGATCTATACCTGGGTTATTTCCATTTTAAATCGACGAGGGTGGGGAACTGGCAATTTTTAATTTCCATGAAAAAATATATGTTAGATAGCATCTCAATTAATGACAACAATTCCGTGCTCCATCCGATGAACCGTTTCCGATGTGGAGAGGCGGAAAATTGCGGCGGCAAATGTTGCTTCGAATTTTTCCCCAACTTTGGCCTCCTAGAACCGGGCTTCTTGCCTTACCACATCATTTAAATTTGGCTGATAAAAATTATGGGTACAGGGCAGCATGCAGAAAGAGTCTCGTGACTCCTACCTTAAAGGGGCACTACGAAAAAAGTCCTGGACATAGCACTTTGGCAAGAAATGTACGATTTCGAACTTTTACTGTTCATGAGCGGGTACTTGCATTCCCTTAAAAGTAGGTTCATTAGAACCGCTAACTCAATCTCTATAGAATGGTGTAAATATCATTTATATAGCTTCTGTGGTAGAGCAAGCAGACGGCTGTAAGTAGAAGCAACTCGCCAAACTTGCTCATCTTGGACGCCATCTGTGCCAGCCACTGCAATACTTATTTCGTTAATTTTTGCTGCAAAAGGTAGTTTGACATGTCATCTATTAGCTGCAACAAAACATGTTGCATTGTTTTTTTGGTAAGGACACCACCATTTTTTTCCGTAACCATGTTGCGCTCGGCGGCCAAGCCTTGTGCTCATTCCTTTGTTTAACCTGTGATATTAATCAAGACTGGTTAATAATATGCCATTGCATTTTTAAAGCAGTACACGTGAAACTGCACACTCTGCATTGTAGATATATGGTGACTGTATCTATGATTACAGCTTTGTGCCACTGCAATACTTACAAAAGTGTCTGTTAACGAAAGGAAAGTTAGGTAGCAAGCGAGCTGGTGGTGACCATCCATGACTTGAAAACCCGAGACGAGGTAGGGACGATAACAGACAAACACAAACACGTCTTTGTGTTTGTCTGTTATCGTCCCTACCTCGTCTCGGGTTTTCAAGTCATGTGTGTCTCTTAAATTCTGATAATTCAAGACAGGAACACATAAAGAGACGTTTCTTCGCAGTGTTTCATCAGAATGTTTCTTCGCAGTTTATATCTCAAAATTGTTTAGTTTGTTGGCAGCCAATTCACATTAGTAATAAAAAGGTCGATTACCAGCTGTGATGCCTTGCATTCAGTCAGAGAAGCGTTGAACCTCTCGAACTCCTCCACACTATCAAAAGTGGTTTGCACAAGATTTGGAGAAGCTTCAAAGGCGCGGATATGGTCTGAACATAGCTTCTGTAGCAGTTCGCCCTGCTGTAGCTGTGTGAGGCGCATCATCGCTTGACGCTGAAATTCTGTTTGAAAAAAAATAAAGAAGTCCTAGTCATTATGGCAATATTGTCAGCTGTGGTACATGATATTAGTCTGAAATGCAAGGGACAAAAGCAAGAAAAAAAAGAGGAAATGGAAGGACAAAATGACAGATTTTCAGTTCTTTTCAGAAAAGGGATGTTCACATAGTGCCTCCTTCTGTCAGCTGTCTCAAGCTCGTTTTCACTTGGCGTGTATGAGCTTCCCCACACCAAAGCTGCCACATATGTATCTGTGTATGACGTGTAGTCAACTCGCAGAACGGCAAAACCCCTACAAGAATGCTGGAAGCTCCTTTGGACATGACAGCTACCTCTGGAAATATTTAACCTTTTATGGTGAGACAGCAAAGGGAAATGCAGCCCACGAGTGCCAAACGGGCAACACAAAAAGGCTATGCACAACTAATGCCTGCGATGTATGCGGTATGCTATAATTTTCATAAGGTACATACGGGCATTGTTTGCAAACATCATCCTTGATACTAGAGAAAAAATACTTAATTTAAACCTGCATACTGTCAGCAGTAATATTCGAAATATTTGATTCACTAATAATGAAAAGTGCTACTTTATTTAAGCCAGGAAGCCACTATATTTGCAGGACCCTAAAATGCACATAGTAGAACTAAGTGGTAACCTGGAGACACCAGCACTAAAATGCATCTCAAAATTTGGATTGTAAACACAAATTTTGTGAACAGGATTAGCACCTTGGGGCGGCAAAACCTTTCTTGGCTGCTTGCTGAGCATTTGACGAAGACTGTCGTTTCCTGAAAGAATAATACTTGGTTCAGTCGTATAATCTGGAAGATTGCATGGCTATCGCCTCATTTGAGAACATCATGCAATCGGGTGTACATACCTGAAGGGCTAGGAGAGGGCAGGTCCACAGAATTCTGAGTCGATAGTTCATCAACAGTGTCTTCTGCCGGACAATGTAACAGTGTAAAAACATGACAAAAAAACAATGAGGAACAGTGTATCTGATGTCACGTACCAAAGAAATCGCCGCAAGAGCTGCGTGGCACAACGCTCGCTGTGGGTGAAGTTGTGCGGCGGCTACCTAGTGAGTGATTTCCACTGGAGCAATCAGCATGCTCAACTCACATGCAGAAGAAGGAATACATGCCATAGGCACTGTGGTGTGACTTACTATCGACAATTTTATCAGAAAAGGTTCCTGGGAAAGGGGGAAGACCTGTGGAAATGTCGTCAGGCTCGTCAATATCTGTGTCCGATTGAGGCACCTGAATGCGCTTTCGCTTTCTGTGAGGTTGAGAACCTGGAAGGGGAAAAATGTACCCAATTCTAAAATCTCCATTGTTAGTGACACATTATTATTCAACATTCGACTAATGGACAAATATTGGTAACATAAACAACCAAACAAATGACAGGAAACAAAATTTACAGGTAACTTTGAGACACCTTTACAGCAGTCATCAAATAGTTCGAGTAGTCCTGCTTTTATGCCTAAATGAATCTGGATATGCCAGTATTTCCAAAATCCCCTCCTGAATGCTCCATGAATTTTACAAGAGCATCACCATTACATTAGATCAGGAATCGGTCCTGTACATTTTGTTTGTTTGATGAGGATGCTCACATAGCTGTCTAAACGTCACCAGTAAATTATGTTAAGTGTTGTTTAAGCCAGTGTTTGTATGTTATTAGTATGAGCTCTCCTGGGTTGCGGTCCATTTTTAAACCATTTGATAGTTACCCAGTGATGTTTATTCGGAAGGCCACAGTACACCATGCAAGTGTGTCCCTGCGCGAGAGAGGAGGAAAGGGGTTGGACATAGTGTCTGCCGCTCAGGAGGCAGCAATTATGCAACATTCACAGAAGGGCTACAACACTATGGTTAAGGCCCTTCTTTTTCTGCTGCGGCAAATCCTGAATTCCGCAGCAGGAAACTGTGAATTCTGCATTTTTCCGTGGTAAAAGGC
This sequence comes from Ornithodoros turicata, assembly GCF_037126465.1. Lineage (NCBI taxonomy): Eukaryota > Metazoa > Arthropoda > Arachnida > Ixodida > Argasidae > Ornithodoros > Ornithodoros turicata. The sequence goes on along the minus strand of NC_088203.1, from coordinate 55,001,962 downwards.
AAATTGTCCTAGTTCAGACAGAAAATACTCCCTGTTAGCTCTTAGTGTGGAGGAAGACGGTTACAACTCCAAACACATTTGTGACTTAGCATAACAAGGTACATTGTACTTTCTTCTGAGAGGGAGTGACGTTTGTCACCGACTATCAAATTGTACTAGGTAAGTGACCTCTCTGCATCTACAGAGCTCACTGTCCACAGAGGTACTTGACAGCTATGGACACCAAAGCAGGGGTCAACATTTGCATAGCACTCCGGAATCCCAAAGAGTTAGGGAGAGGAGTTAAAGGGTTGTTCACAGCAGCCTGGTGGCCTTATCAGTTTGGCACATCTACGATGTAGCACAAGCCGACCCGGTGCGAGCAAAGTCCCTCGCGCATAAATTGGGTTAAGCACACGGTTTCTGCAAAATCCTGCGCAAAACCTCATATTGCGCGCCAGACCCACAATTGCGCGAATTTTCGCGGAACTGCAGAAAAAGAAGGGCCTTAACTATGGTGAAAGTCTGAGCCTTGTGGCTTCACAGTCGAAATGTTGTTATTTCAGAGGGATTCAATGGGATGGTTTCGCAGGCAGGAGGAGAACGAGGCACAGCCGAGGGGCTGTGCACACAACTGACATAGCGTATAGACTTCAGACAATTTTTGCGTTACCTAGGCCTGGCACCTCCATGTATTCACCAAGATGTTGAGGCAGGGCCCGCTTTCGTTTACGACTGTCTCCATCTGATGCAGAGTTTAGGTCTGAGGTATATTGCGCGGAGTCAAGCTTGTTGTTTGCATGTTGATATGTGGCTGAAAAGAAATTTGCTCTGACTTTAAACGTGAGGGATATGCACATTAGTTAGAGAATACCAGCAGATATTAACAAATAAAACTTTTAACATAACATGAACCCTATGGAATTTACAGAATCTATACCCACGAAAGAACCCCTTGATGGCAACCTGATAGCTGTCCCAGGATGCAGATGGTTCAACGCACTTCAGAATTAGTCGTCTTGCTTTATCAGAGGGCACTTTGGGCCATTGACATGTACTACCTTTCACCCAGGTAGCAGGCACAATTTCAACAACATATTTTCCATCTCTGATATCTTCAAGAAATTCGACGATAAGAAACATCTGAAAAAAGTCAAACTAGTGAGTCCTGTCACCTTCTCGACAGCTTCTCTTGAAACAAAATATATGATAAAACGATGTGCATTGAAAATTTCATTGAAAGTCACTCTCAAAATCACCGGGTTGTTGTCTCATATATCCATCAGTAGAACTAGTTGTCATGGTGTAAAAGCGGGATGACATCATGTTTGTCACGAAAGGGAATCTTCACCATCTTCCGCACACTTTTCACTGGCCAATATTTCATGCACGATAGCTGTGATACAATGTGGGTGCCTATGTGGGATGATGGAAATGGCTGGACATAGAAGTCACCCACTTCGCTGAACTTCCTCCCTATTACGCACACTTCGCCAGTTGCCCGTAGCGTGGCAAAATTTGAAACCATGACCACGTCACCAGAGACCTGACAGCAGTTGTCTCAGTCTTTCATGCTTATAATAAATTCTTCAGTTTTCATCATTTTATACTGGGGCCCACAACATTCGGGCACAAGAGGGCCTCCGGAGTCAGGGTGACGAAAAACTTCTTCTGTTTGCAGCTTCTTCACAGAAGCAAGGGTTGATTCCCTTTCCGACATACGATTGAAGAGTTGCTCAAGAGCGCACTGTCTTTTCCGCAGCTGCCGCTTCAAAAATTGCATATTGTTTTCGAACGGGAACGCACTATACGCGTCCAGTGGCCCCTTGTTTTTCACATCTTGTGCCAGGTGTATCAGGCAGTGAACATTATACGAGACGTGGTGGGCCCCGTACAGTTTTGAAAAAGTAGACACGAAGTGGCGCAGGAGAGCGTCGCAATAGTCTGCATACTGTTGGCATGAGGTTTTGCTGGCCAGAAGAGTCACAGAACAGTGAAGGGTTAGAAATTGCGCATAGAGGTCTGCAGCTAAGCAGCCCTTCAGAACAGCAGGTCCCGTGTACAAGAGCATCTAACGGAACTCGGTGGCCTTCCACCTATCCAATTCCACTAAGGAACGTGGCTTTCTTGAGAACTCCTGTGGCAAGCGATTCTGAAGGACGAGATTTGCCCCCGAGAGTCTCTGCCTGTCTGCTGGTCGAAGTGCGCACTTGGGACCATGAACCCACAGATTCAAGAGTTTTTTCATCACTCCAAGACAGATAAGGTGCATGTAGTCCATTGGAGCTACAGCGATGCAATCAATGTTGAGATCCGTTAGAACTGTCGTTCCCCGATGGTGATCTTCATCATGCTGCTCACGGAAGCTAGCGTCAGTACGCAAAGCTGCATCGTTGCTGAGGTAACAGACTCGATTTGACTTGTAATCGCCCTCTACGGTGCACTTCGTGCATCCAGATCGAGCATTGTGAGACTTGATCGAAAAGACAAACGAGCGTGCAGGAGCATCGCATACAATGCTTTCGACAATGACCTCATGGTGGTGACCATGGTGATACCCTTCTCTTGGAGCTCTTTCAAATCACGCACTAGTGGTGTCAGGAATTCATCCGCTGATGTGGGTTTCTCTTCTCCTGAGTAAACCGCAACCAAGAAGATCCTGCGATTGTTTCGAACTCTTGGCAGGCACTGAACTGGCCAGAGCTGACTGCGCGAACTCTTGCTAATAGGAAGCCCATCCACATTTAGTACAAGGGGTATGACAGACGGGAGATCTGTGAGCTTATCCAGAATTGAGCGTATGCCCTGCGACACCCCGAATGACAGTATTTCCCTGTTCCCATGGAAACGATTCGTTGCCCCGTGGAACGCGGGGTCCGTAACAGCGCTCGAGCATCTACAGGGAAGATAGAGTGACATGAATGCGTCCGCAAAATCTTCAAAAGCGCGCTGACTGCGGATTGTGTCACGTTGTGTGTGACAGCCCAAATTCTAATTTCTTGTTGGAGGTCTTTCGTTGAGATCTCATCCGACGAGAATCTGGACGTGCTGGCAGCGTTAATATTATGACAATTAGATGAGTCGCCCGAGACAGGTATCCCGGCTTGCTGGCGCGCGTGCGATAACTCATTTTCGATGGTGAGGTCCGGTGATGAGAAAGCGCTAATGTCACTACTACTGAACGATGTACTGGACGACGCATCGTCCTCGACAAAATCTGCATGCACTGTAGGCGTCCCAAGGTGAGACGATGTTGGTGGTGAAACGGCATCTCCAAAAACAGCGACGCAACGTTCACTTTGACGACGTGCAGCGTTGTACGAATACCGGTTCCCCCTCACTTTTTGCATTCTAGAACATTGTCCGGACTCAGCGTCACAAAAGATATAAACACGTCCTGGTTGAGTTCTAAACTGACAGTAGCACGCAGAAGACGCAAGTCCCCGCTTCGAAAGCACACACGAACGCGCATAGCAAAAAACAGCTGCCACATGGTATCTAACTGAAGACAAACCGAAGCGGCACAGAAACGCAACAGCTGATAATGACAGTGATATTTACCTGAAATTGAGAGCACAGTAAGTCTTGGGACGATCTCAACGAAGAAACGCGCCAACACATGCACTGTTGCGGGATGATGATGATGATGGCCTTGTCGATGTCGGTGCGGATGCGTCCGCGCCACTGCTGGTTGCGCGTGGCGAAGATCTTTGAGGTTGTGGACTTAGTGTATGGACGGGATGTAATGGGAAGTTCACAAATACGTACAGTTTCCTTGCATCACGTAGGTAAGCAAGAGCTACTTCGTTAAAAATAACGAAAAACGCGATTGCTTAAAGACACAGTTTGGCAACGAGGTTTTTTAAGGAAACAAATACAGAGACAGCGGAATATTCAGTTATTACACTTCACCCATTGTTGATGTTCTTACTTCTTACTGTTATATTCAATAGTTGAATACCAAGAGCCAATATTTCTACGAACGATAAAAGTTGCGCACCGCGACCGAAGTGGTGCTGCAAGCGCGATTAAAAAAATGGCGATGTTCCCTGTTGGGCGGTGGTGCGGAAGAATTACCCCTGATGACTACTTGATCGACAACCAAATGGAAATGTTCACGAGAAGTGTACCATGATTCAGTATGTGTGAAGAGACTGGCCAAGAATTACCACGATGTCGCCTTTGTCACCATCATTTTGAACATATGTTTCACACACCGCTCCTTGACGGAAGCTTGATCACAGAGAGGGTGCAATACTGAAACAGCAAGGTCGAAGAGAGTAGATGACGTCCACCCCAAACGTGACACTGGGATTCAACAGTTGAAGTATGGCGAGCTCTTTTATGAAAAGCAAATGTTATTGTCAAATAGGACAGTGACTGTGGTTTCAAGTTGCGCAAAAAATGAACCGGTGGAGACTGCACAAGTTTACCGGAAACCACGAAACTGTGTGTGTGTAGTTTATCCAGCTGACATTCTACAATGAGTTATTCGTAAACTATTTCAGGATTTCCTAAAAAGGAAGTTGTGATCGATACTGGTTTTGCAGATGGGCTTTGGGCCACTGAAATGCTGTGATAGCATATGTCCTTCATACCACTAGTTACCTTAAGTTAAAACAGCAGCTTCGTTTACACTAGATGCATTCGGCAAAATGTGACATAGCAGAAATAGAGCTAGTCATCATTCTAGGCCACCCGCTTCTGAAAAGGGCTTGCAATGATGCATGTACTTTGAAGTGTCCGTAACGAGGCTTTACTGTACAAGTGATCCAACAGTCAAGCTACCCCATCAATATGGCAAAAACAACATCACGTGATTGAGCTGACTTATAGTATTCGCTAATTTCTTGCCCAGAAAATTGGCTTTGCTTCGCACTCCAGATAAGCTCCCGAAACCAAAGGACGAGCTGTTGACATACAGTCACTTCGCTTTGGGCTCATTTTCATAGTGAAAGTTCCATAATATGCATTCCATACCTGGTGTTTGTTTCTCTGCTTCCATTATTATATATATGTTGGCATCATGGAGCAACTGTAGCTATCAATTGTGTACAGACGTGGACAGAGGACAGCAGACAGGTAATAATAATAATTGTGGGCTTTACATCACGAGACAACTAAGATCATGAGCGATGGCACAGTGGTCAGTTCTGAGGATTAATTGTGGCCACCAGAGAATTCTTTAACATGCGTCGAAATCTCGACACACCACACTAGGGTCCCCTGCAGAAGATGGTATGCCTGAGCATATTGTACCATGACAGCAGGAAGGAGCGGGATATGAGGGGTTAGTGTACATCCTGGGAAAGTGGACAAAGAACGCTGTATGGCATGCAGGGAGAAATGCAGGCACACTGTGCAACTCTGGAATGTATCTCAATCTGAGTCTCCTCTGTCTCCGTATAGTAGGCTATCATACTAAACACAAGGTGACAGGAGCTGGTGGTATTTGTTTCAAGAAGTCTTTGAATAATGACTCACTTGAATTCTGCTAGTTCAAATTTCGCTGAATGCATTTCATTACAAAAGTAATGAATTCTCATTAATTAGGCATGCAACAGTCACATCTTATATTTAACGAAGTGTCACATAGGGGACAAGGTGGAGCCCTAGGCTAGTTAGTTGGACGTGGCTAAAAATGGCGAGTGAGAACACAAAGACAACGCTCAACAGGACAGTCTGTCCTGTGTCATCTTTGTGTTCTCACTTGCCATTTTTTTGAAATGTCATTTAGCGTAGTGTGTGCCCGCAAAAACAGCACAGACCCCAATTTTTTTTTCATAATAATACTTCACAGATAATGTCTGATTGGGAGGAGCACGTGTAATCGGCTGCTCGAGTGCTGCATAAAGAGTGTGTGACGGTGTCTGTGCGGTGGTCAGTGGTACAGGTTGGGACAAAAGTTTACGGAACACGCGAGCGGCGTACTTTTTCTTCGGTGCGACACCCTAGCGGCTGCAGGAAGCGAGTGAGTCCACTGTTTCGGAGGGGTGGAAGGGTACGCTGTTAGCGACACACAGCGGTAGCTTCCACTTCCCAAACACAACCAGGCGATACCGGAACTACCGCTGTGTCTCTGGCATCGCACGCTTGCACCCCTCCGAAGCAGTGAACTCACCCCCTTCCGCCATCCGCTAGGGTGTCGTACCGACGAAAAAATACGCCGCTCGCGTGTTCCGTAAACTTTTGTCCCAACCTGTACATGGTCTTGTCTTTGAGCTCAACTTTATAGACTTGAAGTGTTACAAACCTTGAACCAGACTGAGTTGCATGTTCAAAAATGATTGTGTCCCTCCAGTGTAAAGGACTGCTTACCGTTTAAAGCAGTTCCACTACAATAAAAACGTGGGTCTACTGATTGTGTACAAACGAGCGCATATGAGCCAGAGCTTCTGGTCCTATTTAATACATCCAAGCAGTGCAAAGGCATATAAGTAAGCAGATGTATAGGGCATAGTGTTGAAGGGCACAAGCAAGAACAGTAAGGGCCAGAGACACGAAGTGGTTACAAGACTGCAACGAAATTTTGAAGTAGGCCTTGTGATGTCCTTGTTGCTATTAAAGATTAGGTCCAAAAAGTGTCCAGGGTCTGAGGTCCATGAGATGTCACACTATGGGACATCTTTCCTGAGACATCCTAAAGATGTCTTAATGTGATTTCATTTGGATGAGGATGTCTGGACCACATCTGGACGTCCATGGGATATTTATGGTTTACTGGGTAATAGTACTCCAGAGTTTAAACGTGTTGCTTCCATTTGAAGCTACATTTGGGTGAAAAATGGGCTCGTCTTTTTTAATTTTTGATTTCTTAGGTGCTGCTCTGTGAACCTCTGGATGTTTAGTGGGCACTTCACTTCTAGTATCTTCCTCTCACAACTGTCACATTCGACGACTCTGTCTGGGCTTGCACCTATGAATGGACAGCCAGATAGCACACAGTCGGTGTTTCAGTATGTACAAATTTCTGTGGTTATTTCCCTGTTCCATGAGGTAGGTTTCCTTTGCAATAGGCTTCATGTCGATTCCTCTTTTCATGGCAGCTGTCTGAAAACTCTGCTTTGTGAGAATAGTACGAATGAGAGGTGCTGCATTATGCGGTCGTGGTTTACTGTCAGCTGCATTCACCCATGTGGATACCCTGTGCGCTATGGACGACGTTATCATTCCAGTCCTGTATCTTGATCACATATCACAACTGCTTTGACCGCGAGTAATAAGCTCGATCTCTGCGGTTTCTTCGAGACTACACTCTAAGACATGTGACGGATATGTCCCGTACAATCATCTTGTACATTTTGTGCAAAAATGTACCACATAGCTGAAGAGGTACATTGTACCTCACAAACTAAGACGGTGCGTTGTGACTACGGAAACAAACAGCACAGCGTACCTGATAGGCCGAAAGTTACGAGGTACCTGCTCTGCAAAGGTTACAGCGTACCGTCTGATGCAACTGCCAAATAAGGCCGTGCTCGCTATACCCCCTATTCCTGATGTCACAAAATTAAACAAACGCATATAATACACAGTAGATAACTTTATTAACAGTTGACGTACCTTGTAATTAGGCATATCCGACATAGACACAGTCAGTCACCGGAGAACAGAGATTCGTACATCACGACTTAAGAGACAATTCGTACATGAGTCTCAGTTCACTCACACATACAGCGCAGTCAAATCCGATGCACGACGCTGGACAGAATGCATGAGATGCCTCCCTCGGTAACTCAATTCCGAAGAGACCATGGGGTGATGTTTTCAAGTGTGAAATTCAATTCCCGAAGAGACGATGGCGTACGGGGCGGAGTATGCGGAACCAAATGCAGGCTTTCTTCCACACCTCACTGATCGGGGTTACTGCCAAAACTCTGTAATAGAGACGGATATTAGGGAAGGTCGTGATACATTCCTAAATTGATCGAACTCACCTTTCTAAGACTAACAGATTCCCATCAATCGCATTCATCAAGTGCGATCTTCCACCTGCAACAGAACAGCATTTGTATTGGAGTCATTTGCACAAAGGCGCTTACAAAACAGAGGACATCTTATAAGACTGCTTCTATAGAGACCTGTTTTTTATTTAATTCCGTGTTAGTGCCGCGAAGCAGCTGTGGCTATGAGCGGCGGACAGACGTGGACAGGTGGAGAGAGGACATATAGAGACCTGTGATCATCCTGCATAAACACACAGCAACCTCGGCAGCTTCGGCGTGCAATTATTTGAACAGACCCAACCGACACACACAGACGCCGAGGCCGAGCCGACGTGCATCGAAACATGCCGCGCGTAGTGATACTATGGACTACATTGACAAGGCGAAATATATTTTTGTACACACACTGCAGCCCCACAGAACAACGTTGTCAGCATTTTTCGCTTCGACCGTGTGCACAGTTGCCGCAGCTATCTGACAATCCAATAAGATACGTAATCACATACAATTTTAAACGAGAGGGACTTTTTTTTTTGTCCAACGCAAGTGCGGCGCGTAGTTTAAAAACGGATCTTGCTGTCATGCGGAAACATCTTAAAATGTGGTATAATATGTGGTATGAATAGTTGCAGCTATCTTTATGATACATAAAGCCTGAGAAGAGAGCTCAACCTTTCCTTTAGCTTTGAGCCCACAGTCTGAGAACTTGAAATACCTGCCTGGATTTCCCCTTCATGTCTGTCATGCTTTAGGGCTGTAAATAGAGGAAGAGTGTAGACAGATTTGGACACTAAAACCTTTAATTATTTAAATGTGTTACATAAGCGCATCTCAGAAAACCGCTTAAAGAGCTTTCAATATCTCTGACAAACGCGGTGTTCGAAGGTACCGCTGAAACGGCGACTTTTTCATTCAGACTTTTTTCATGAATCACACAGTGGTATAGATTCAGTCCGCGTGACAATGTTTCTTCCTTCCAAAAAAGATATTTGGTGCACGTCCAATGACACGTTGGTTCCCTGATAGATTCTCCTGTTCCAAAGGGCACAGAAAAAAATAGGGCATAAATCTCGGCTCACATTAGCTGAGGTTGTAGATCAGCTCAACACAGAGAAAACTGTGGTCAAAGCCAACATTGCTTTCTCTATAGATGTTACTGATATAAACATGAGCTAACAACATACTTTTCTATGCTTCCTAGGGTTGAGGTAAATTTCAGTGCAGCAAAACGTACTCACTGAACTGATTAGTGCTGTCTTGCACTTCTTGGACCGAAGGAAGCTGTCGATGTCCATAAATGTCTATGCGCCATGAAGGTTCGCAAACACCTTCTGTATGTGGGATAGTTTCTCCAGAATCTCGTGCATGGAAAGCTCAAACCGCAATTCCGCCTCAAAAGGGAGCTGTAATAAGTTTGAAGTTACTTAGTAGTCACAAGCACTGTCTGAGTTAACAATAGAACATCTGCTTAAGCTAACTGCTATCTCACTACTCTTACCACATCCTCGTTTCGATGAGAAGACGATAATTTTTCCGTTCTCTCGAGTCGCCTAATGCTGTATGTTAATTTCAGCAGTTGCTGCAGCCGGGTCACATCGAGATGGACATTTTCTCCAAGCTCTTCCAAAGCCTACGAGGTGTGCATTACAGATTTAATATGATGTCTTTGAGCAACAACAAGCTATTTTACTGCTATTTATATACCTCGGTATTTGGATCCTTGAGCTAACTACCAAGAGTGCAAATGGTTGACAAAGAGACGTCAAACACTAATCAGTATAATATGTATTGAGCAATACTTAGAGATATAAAAAGTATGTGGAATGCATTTCTGTGTTAAAACAGATCTTTCAAGGAGAAGTAATGGCAAAACAGTTGTGGTATTCGCAGTTTTCTAACAGAAAACTGTTAATGAGGTGTTTGTGGCAGCTTACACTCAGCTCGCAAAGGGCATCCTGAGAACTGATAGTTTCATTCAAGCTTTCTGAGATGCACGGCTCTGTCTCTGGTGGAGTGTTTTCAAAATTGTCTGTTGGTTTCTGGTTTTCCTTGCGAGCAGCTCTCAATCTTCTCATCTTGCGCATTAGTGCAAGACGCTGAATGAAGATGCTCTGAAATTTGGCATAATTGAGGGACTTGTATTTGAACTAGGGGGAAGAAAAGGATCAAGTTTAACTTTACCTAGGGCACTAGGCAGTGAGCTTACCACAGTGAAATAAGACACACAGATTCGGTTTTGCTGACTCACGCTTTATCCTATCTACTCACATGTTGTCTTACAAGCTCATAGCTTAAAAAATGATGTCCCCAGCACACCCTATGTTGCAGAGCATGGGAATTTCAGTCCCATAGGCATATTATATATATATATATATATATATATATATATATATATATATATACGCTACAAAATTTAGTTTCGAACGACCAGGATGTTGAATATAGATAGGGGAGAAAAGACACCAGAGACTGAAGTAGGGAGTAGGGGAAAGTTATTTATTAAGCTGGCATTTAAACTAAGGGTCTGGGGAAGTCTACGTTTCGGCGGAAGCTCCGCCTTCTTCGGGACTGAGACGAAAATCTATGTACAAGGTCTTTTAAAAGGTTACAAAAGTGTCGTCACAGTTGGTACAATTCAACTGCGAGGCAGTCGTCAGTGAGTCATGTTCTGGAAGATTCCGGAAGGTTCCTGGGTCATCGGCCGGGGATATTATGTGTCAGAGCCTTGGGTCGCGCTCGTTGAAAACCTGTTGTCCGGGATGTTTTTAGAGTCATTGTGTCCAGCTGTAAAGAAAAGAAGAAAAGAGGCAGCGGGCACTCCGAGGACATACAGAAAGAAAGTTATCCGATCGCTGCAGAGAGCAACGCGAATCGTACTTGATCTACAAATTCCAATCTCTAATAAATGAGGATAAAGGAGTGCTATCAACTGTAAGAAGCATATCCGGATAACTTTCTTTCTGTATGTCCTCGGAGTGCCCGCTGCCTCTTTTCTTCTTAGACACTCTTAGAAAAAAGGTAGCCGAGGTTACTAACTAAACACTAACCAGATACTTGTCACACATTGCACTAACTTCTTAGTAACTGGAGGTAGTAAAAGGGGTGGTAGTAACAGTTACTATGTGAGGAAGGTAGTAAACAGCACTAACCTCCAGTATTAGCACATTAGTTAAAAACACTGCCTTTAACTAGGTACTGCAACTAAGTGGCAACGCAGTATCTACTAAGTTGCAAACTTCATCTTAGTGTCAAATACTGCCTCTACATAGTGAAGCTTACTAGGCATGTAGTGACTCACTACATGTCTTTACTAGCTCCATGCGACCCCTTTCGTTGACCAGTGGTCTTGGTATCATGTAAATAAAGAACCATTCCACAGTAACTGAAAAAGGAAAATTTTTATTTGATATTCTCAGTTGAATTACAAACTCATGGGCCTTGCTCAATTGAAGAAATTACCCGCAGGACAAGAGGCGCCGGTGGTCTAGACCACTTTAAGTCACAGAAATGCTCAAGAAGCGAAAAAAAGTTCTTGTTCTTTTGCGAATATTTGATATTAAATATCCAATATACTTCGATTAGGTGAGTGACCCCTCCAATCGTATCCAACACTTCTACTTTCAAGTCCCCGAAAATTGCATACACGGTGTAAAGAGAATATAAATGGACAGAGGCTAAGTAAAAGACCAAAAATACTACTTACTGGTCCCTTCAGAAAATGTGGCTGCTCTTTCACGAACAATGGTAGAAGTTCAATAATTCCAAGGGCAAAGCGGTCTGTGAGGAATAAAAAAATGAGGAAGACAGTACAAGATAGTAGATCAAATGAATTGGTGAATGGCATCATTGTTCAACGAATGCTTCATCACTATTATATCCACAGATTGGTCTGCCAAAGCTCAGATCACTCTATATAGGGCTGGTTTATCTGTACAGCTACTTCACTTCTATCACACGTGTACTGGAATAAAGATACAGTAATACAAGCGTAACTCCACTTTGATCCCATCCGAATATTTAACAGTGTGGAGCAGACCTGAAAAACGTATGCAGCAGGCTTTTCACAACATACATTTCTTCGAGTCTCCCTGAAGCTTTGAGAGGTCGTCCTCCAACTTCCGCACAGTCTCCTTTGCAGAACGCAGATATTTGCTCAAGTAGAGACATCTCTCTCCATACTTGTTCAGGAAGCTTAGCAGCTTGACGTCCAAATCGATGCTCGTTATTGCTTGGAACTCCTCGTGAAGCTAGAAATCACGAAGCAGGAAGAATTACGTTCAATAGCAATACCAGGGAAATGGCGGGTGGGGGGATATATATATGTTAAATCTGCTTTTCAACACTAGTAGTATCACACTCAGGGTGAGAATCTCGCCCATCCAGCATGAACTCACCATTTCACCATTTGTCAAAGCTGGATATCTTTCGAGCACTTCCGCCGTTGTCGGGCTGCTCTCATGGATCCAGTTCCTGCGAGCAGACCGAGTCTTGCTCATGGAGTCTGAAAGCTTTGCAACATCTGGCACACGTCGTTTCATTTCTGTCTTCATGAAGGCTATGTGGGCTGCCACAGATTCCTGGTCTTCCCCGTTCATACCCGCATCTGGAATCTGTGAATAAAATAGATTACGCTAAACGAATGATGTTCGAAGCATACTCCGGCACACCTCAACAAAACTGACACATAATCAACTGTCAGCAAAGTTAGTGCTGGGAGACATGTGTGTGAGGATGTGAGCAAACAGTGGTTGAGCAGGACTGAGCATACTGAGCATGAGTGAATGACCATGAGGTGTGTGAGGATGAGTGAAATGGAGCTAAAGATAGAGCAAGTGAGCAAACAAGAAGCTGAGCAGGAGACGAGTGAGCAGGCAGGGGGCTGAAGTAGCAGGATCTACAAGTTGTGACCCCTGATGCATGCTACATTTTTCTTTTTTGTTAGTCAAGATAACTGGAAATTCATCAGAGAGTGGGGTTGTGTTTTGATGCCAAGCATTTCATCTTGAGCCTGATAATTTTACTTATAAAATGAGATATAGAAAGATGAGCTTAATGGTTTTCCTGGAAATGCTGAGTAGTAGTTTTCACGGTGTAAAGGATTACACACTACTGCAGCTTTAAAATAAAAAACAGACATATGAGTATTGCACCCACTAGGCGACACTGTCTTTTCATGTTAGCTTCTCCCTGCAGGCTTCTTTTGTGGCCAAACTTTTCCCTTGCTTCTTGCACCGCAGGTACTGTATCCAATGTTTTTCGTACATTTCCCATTTTGTATTGGAAAGCCACTTTCCATGAGTCCTGTGAATGAATAATATGTGAAAATCACTCCTTTCAGTAAAAATATTTGAAGAGAGTGCTTATATGCATGTCTATGAGTTCGCTGATTATGATGTAAAAGATGCAACAAATGACGGGTCTGCATAGTGTTCATATGTTCGTCATTGGGGTTAGTGCATTTATCGAAAGTACAAATTATTGACAGGCAGTGCAAGCTTTATACTCTATCACCTCCTTTTGAGCCTTCTCCAGCACGCCAGTGTTGCACGAACGCTTCAGATGTCCAACTGGAATCAAACGTTAGCGAAACCAATGTGCTCCAGTTTTTTATAATACGATAACCACGTGGAATGTGGTGACAAGACGAACAGAATGGCCATAAGACACCATGGTGTCAAATCATCCCAGCCGGAACATAGAGATGTGCAGCTGCTAAAATTCCTGTACTTAATAGCCTGTGCCAATGCCGTCTCTGAGGACGGGGTATTCGTGAACCAAAGCTTTAGCCGCGGATACGTACAGCTTCCCTGGGTACCTGTACCAGTAAGCAAGTTAGAAAAGTCTGGAAGAAACTGCACACTTACGTGCTCACAAGTGTATTGTTCGTAGGTGCGTTGTGATCCAAGCAACGATTCGGGATTTCACACGAAATGGGACTTCTCCAAATTTAGTATTGCTAATGTCAACCTTAATGTCAAATGGGACAGGTGGCAGCCTAAATTGCATTCTCGAAGCAGAGTGTTGAGCATTGGATGGGTCGTCACCTGATGTTATTATAAAGCTGTTTGCTTCTGGTGTGCTGCAAATTGCCAGGGATCATGTATTAATCATGATAACCTCAATTTTTGTTCACACACAAAAGCATAGCTCGGATCTGATCCTCTTGCCTACTGGGTGGTGAGACATTCCCCTCATGAGCAACGAGCTTGATTTTGTCACCATCGCAATATATATGGTCCTTGGACGAGTCCACAAATGTGTCAAAGCGAGCATTATATACCTGTAAATAGTGTAAATTCTCAAGCGGACATGCATTCTTTGAAATAATCTTTACTGTGCAGTTTGCGCCGCTTAAAATCCCACATGTTCAAAATCCCAAGCTGCGGTGGAGTAGCGTTGCGCGCTTGCCCAGCTGAGGCGGGATCCCCCCTAACGGAGCCAAAAAACAAAGCCGAACTACCGTAACGTCTAAAAACTAACCCAACCTAACCAGATTTGAATCTTTTTCTGCTAATCGGTTGGCCAACGGTTGCTAAATACCCTGTTTTTATTCTCGAGTGACTACAATGGACCTAAGAATCATGCAATAGTACGAGGTTTGTCAGTAATGTGGATTATTCAGCAATGTTATTCCGTCATTCTTCACGTTAAAGCTTCATTTTAGAATTCTGAGATTTTAAATTACGGATTCTTAACGGTGGGATATCGTGGCATCCCCTTTGCGGTGAACCATTAAGGCACATTTTATACAACGGCTCCGCTATCCGTATACAGTTTCACTACGCGGACAAGGATTTGAACTACACATTCGGAACAATTGTCTTGTCAACCCTCAAAACAATCGGGTCGCAATTCCGATCGCAGACTCCTCGCGTTCGCCAAACCAAAAGTAGCGAACTCGCAACCCTCTGAAGAGCAGAGTTCGTTGCCAATGTAGCATAGTGCTTACATATGATTACGAAGGCATCATGCCATGGGAGCAATACCTCTTGAGCAATTATACACGCCGTATACACGCTCTAAGACACAATTCCCGCGCTTATGATGGAAACGCGGCAACTTACTTCAATGCGTCCACTCTCTGTTGCGTCCTCAAAGTCCGTGCCTCTCAAAGCGGCCATCAAATCATCTGTTCCATGCTTGCCGCTGATCTGTACCACTTTTTTGCGATCCTTCCAAAGCACAAGACAATTAATAATCGCCGACGACGAAGACATCGTTTCTGTCGATGCACGTTCCATCCGTTCAATCTTGCACGCACGCGACCACTGATCTCTATGTATAAAGGCTGGATCGCGCATGGGAGAGGGGCTTGTGGGGGAGAGGCGTGCCTTCGGGCCGCCATGTTGGTGGGCCCTAAAGTGCTGTGTGTGCCCATAGAAAACAATGGGAGGCAACAGAGATTGTGAGTATTTATTGCGCTGCTAGCATTGATCGTTGTTTGTCGTCACACAATTTTGTAAGGTGCCAGTATACTGATGTACCCTAACAGTGTTTCACAGGTGTCCTGCCGTTCGATTCCTAATTACGTTATGTTTTGCATTCCGAAACTAGACCGTCACTGCAGTGCAGCGCTGGGGATTGTACTACAGCACGTTTCCCAGCCAATATTTCAATAAGAAACGACTTGAGGTTAACAACAACCATGTATATAATATCCCGTACTGCGTTCTGGACAAAAATTGTTCCATAAAGAACGGTCAGGGAAAAGATAATACTCGCATGGCAGGAAGAGATCGTTCTGTAGAATCACACCCGTTGTTTTAGCCGTGTATGCGTTTAGTATGATTTATATCAAGCATCGCCTTAGAAAGAGTCTTTTAGTAAACGACAGGGGTGCTTTGCCTCGCAAATATGGACACACCGAAGCAGCCCAAATAATTACTTCACGCAATTAGATCACACTCGTTAGGACAGTTAATCAGGTATAGTGATGTAAGCTTAATTAATTAAGTTACTTAGAAAGTGGTAACACCCCCTTGAGACACAGGACTTATCTCTTTTTGAAGTACAGCCCTTCTATGTTTGTTTGCTTCTTCCTTTATTTGTTCTGATTATTTGCAGGCGCGGTTGTGCCAAACTGAATGTCCTTCTCCAGCACTCACATGCTTCTGTTGAATACAAGTGCAGCGTGAGAAAAGCTGCTTTGGGACGGGGTCCTGCTATCCAGTGCTGACTTTGTCATGCTTGTTATGTGGAGCATGTTCCAAAAAATGCAGCTCCACGTATGGTCTTCAAATTGCAACAGGACTATTTGGAGCTTGAAACAGTTGTGATTTTGTCATTTTGGCCCTCGTGTACCCAGTCTGTGAAACGCAAACAAAAAAGTCTAACGCGATATGCTTTTGTAATGAAGATCACTGATGATGAGTAAAGAGAATATACGAGTTCAAGTTTATTTAATATTTTATATCATTCATTAGATTATTCAACATTTTATGTCAAGTTTATACAACATCAAGTTTATTCAAGTTCAAGATTTATTTCTTGCACTTATGCGTTTCAGGATACAATGAACGTGCAGGGAGGTCGCAAAAGACTACATTTATTGTTTTGTGACCTTGCTACAATGGCAATATATATTTTAGGAATGACAATGGTCAGGTACGCTCTCTCAATTTTAGGTTGGAATAAGCAATGAATAGCAACTCCCCTCCTGATATTTTCTCATATATGCTAAATTTTAAATTTAATGTGATCGAATATGTGATAATATAATAATAATACATAAGAATATAATACAGTAAAACCTCCAAAGTCGGACACCTCCTTACCTCGGACAACTCCCCATGTCGGACAAGATTTCATTGCACGGGCAGGCTCCCATTGAAACTACACGGGGACGAAATTCTCTATATCGGACACCTCCCTATCCCGTAAGTTGGACAGGGTTTTCCCTGCTAAGTCGGACAAAACCCTGGCCAAATTACCGGCCCATATCGGCCCATCTTTGCACCAAAAATACCCAAAACGAGCCAGTGGCCTTGACTTTCGCCCCCTTTTTCCCCTATACTGGTCTCAGAATTTTGTTGCTTTAGTTTTTCCGAGTCCAAAAACAAGTGCTGTCAGTGTACATCGTAATTCTTTGTGTGAGCATTTGTCTTCGGTTTGTCTAGAGCCTTTGAACGCACACTGCACCAAAGCAACGAAAAGTGGGCTGACGCTTCAGAGACAAGTCATCGCTGCTCAAAAAGCTCCAGAGGTAATGCCATTGAGTGGAATCTGAACAGAATTGAATCTACTAAAATCAGTAATAATTATCAGTGAAGAGTGGGTAGAGGTACCACTGCCACCAGGTACCACTCAGGACCATAAATTGAAGAAGGGGGACATTTCTGGCAACACAGCTGTGATCTTTTCCATTTTTCGTTTCCCTCATATTCTGTAACTCGAACACCTTTATAAGTAGGACACGCTTCTGCTGCACCGTGGTGTCCAACATAGGAAGGTTTCACTGTATGTGATAAATGAATGTGATCAACAGTAGATGTAAACAACATGAGTAGCCAGAGAAGTGCATTCTCAATAAATAATTTTCTTCTTATAGCGTATATGTGCATGCCTATTAACTGAAACAATTATCACAGTTCCATGACAAGTTTTAATTTCTGAGAGTGTACTGTATAGAGGCTGCTTAGATCTACAACAGTTCATACAAGGTATTATATACTGTGAATGCCTTTAAAAATCCCATGTGACACATATGCCTTTACTTTCTGGAGGTGCTGTGGTAGTCAAGGTTTGTGGGCATTACGCAGGTTCCGCACCATTTCTTGAGTATGTCGAGGCAGCTGTGAAGTAACCTGCATTGATGATGATTATTCCAATTTTTATGGTGCATCGACAACAAAGGAAATGATACATCAAAACATTGGTTTGGGTGCAACCAGTTAAAAATGAATATGTTGATTAATAAATGCATTGGACAAATGTTAAAACATCAGTTTAAAACATGGTTTACAATCCCTGTATCTTCTAAAAATTAAAAAGATTAAAAACTATTCCAAAAAGAATATGGGGAACTCTTCTAAAAAGAATTATAATCTCTAATTATTATATTGCTGGGTGAAGGAGCCTAAAGTGTAAGGTGTGTTTCTGATGTGAACATGTAAGAAAATATGCAAAACTGAGAGAGGCTAACCACAGTGCGTGCACTGAGGTTGTTCCTTCCTGTAAAGTAGAAACCAGTGGATGAGGAACGTGATGCTTACCTGTACACCCAGCCGTATCACACTGCACAGATTATTCACTGGGTAGCCCTCATGACGAAACCTGTATTGAGAGACCACTTTTGCCTTAAAAACTGCTACAAATAGCACGACACGCTACACATTATTACTATCGTAACAAGCTGACGATACAGCTCAGACGCAAAGGCGTTATTGAAGCCGCGCCACACCACCGTTACGTAGTTTCTTTGTCACAAATCAAACCAAGGCACAAAACAATACCAATACATGAAAAAAGGTGACAATCGTGGTCTCATTATGACGTAATACCGAACTTGTGCGCGAAGGCAATTCAAAGAAATGAATGTGGCACTTGTTTCCGTAGAGAACACCGTGTACCATGCTAGCAATGCATGCAAAAAAGCGCTCGAGTGCTCGCACATATATTGATGACAACACTACCTGTGTAGTGTAACATGTTCTTTCAAGCATATTATGCACTCAAACTGTATTTGCCGCCGGGTAAAATGCAAGTGTGCTCGATTGAACGTCGGAAGAGCGATCAAGCAACCTGCATCCAGTGCTCGTTTTGGGCAAAAAAACACTTCATAATGGTCAACTAAATATACAGAATGGACGCCTATTTATTCTTTGATGAAGAGTGACTCACCTGTATAAATTTAGGCCCTGTAACCTTGCCAGTACGGTTGGTACGACCGTAATTGCAAGAAGTTGCCATGATCGCTGCGGCGACTGTTGTGGGTACAGTAAGATGGCGGCCGGTTTCTTCACGCTCGCGCTCCCCATCCGCGATCCAGCCTTTTACAATCGAGATCAGTGCACGCGACGCACGCGAGTCGATGATGCAACGGCGATGGCGCCGCCGTTAGCGCTATCCAACATAACGTCATCTTCTTTAAATCAGCGAACAACAGTAAACCCTCTGACGAAACCATTTAATCCCGTCAAACAATAATATTACGAAAAAATTTCCAGTCCCTTGCTCAAGCATACTCACTTGCTCTTTTTCTGTTCACACAAATGGCATCTTCTCTTCCCTTCATTCGCGAAGGGAATGAACAACCTAATTTCATAGAACCATCCCTTTGCAGCTAAAAGTTCATTGAACTATTAATTAACTATTAATTTAAACTGCTACGGAGACTTTCATTAACAATACTTTATAGAGATATATTTATTTATTCGGCTACGTATCTGCGGTAATGATTGAACTTGCGGGACGAGTTCCGTTTCCGTTTATGTTGGCGAATTCCTTGACGGTTTCTTTGCTTGCTGTGAAAGTCGCGACACGTGATAGCCGCGGAATATCAGCGAGTGTCTACGAATACAGTGAATCTTCTGCTCCAACGTGTATGAATGCAGCGTTCAGTGGGTTAGAATGCTTTATACATGCCCGCGCTGTCCGTTTTCATCGCGGAGACTCTGCGAGGTCTCTTGGCATATCAGAGATCATGAGCGTGACTTTAGTGTCATGTGTGGTATCCAAGGGTGTGCAGCTACTTATCGAAACTTCGAATCGTACAGGAGGCATCTGTACCGAGAACACAGAGCCTACATGGATCTTGAAGCTGCAGGAAGCGCCACGAGCACTGCCAATCGCGATACCAATGAACCATCACAGGAAGCTTCAGGAAGCTACACTGCTATGGATGAAGAAATTTTCAACGATGCTGAACCGTTTGGCGAGGATTCTACTATGGCTGGTGACGGTGAGAGTGAACGCGTCGGTGCAAGAACCAGAGGGACGGCAGTTGACTTCAAGGACAAGCTGAAGAAGCAGTTGTGTTTACTTTTCTTCCGAGTGGCCGAGGTGCATAAGTTACCACATTATGTTACAGAAAACATATTTAACGACTTTAAAGTGACGTTTGTTGATATTTTTCGCGCTTTTGCTGCTGCGGTCAATCAACATATTTCAGCTGGATCATCAGAGAACACAGAGCTGCAAACGTTTCTCGCCTGCGACTTCCTCGACGACGTGTTTCTAGGGGTGAAGAGCAGTTACCAAAGACAGCAGTTTGCAAAGCAAAACCTCTGCTATGTCGAACCAGAGGAACATGTGTTAAGTGATGGAAGCACATTTCAGTACATACCCATCATTGGTGTACTGCGGAGTTTGGTGATGTCTGAAAGTTTCTTTAACTCAATGGATCTCACGTTGCCACCCACGGAAGAGTCACCACTGCTGCACAGCTTTTATGACGGGCTGATGTACAAAGAAAAAATCTCAGCACTACTACAGAATGGGAGCCAGTACACATTGTTTGTAGTCCTTTACAGTGACGAGCTAGAGATTGTGAACCCTCTCGGATCGAAGCGTGGTATACACAAGCTCCTAGTTGTATACTTCAGTGTGCTAAACATCCATGCGCGCTACAGATTGCAGCTCTGTACAATACATGTGGCAGTAATTGCACGGTACAAGCTTGCAACTGAGCATGGAATTGATGCAGTGTTGAAGCCACTGTTGCATGATGTCACAACTTTGGGAACGATGGGATTTGCCATAAACAATGGCGCTGCCACCCTGAAGATATCAGCGGTCCTTATTGCGTTTACCGGTGATAACTTATCTATGAACAGATTAGGTGGGTTCACCTGTTGTTTTAGCAAAGGACGCCCATGCAGATATTGCACTGTATTATCCACAAAGATGAATACTGTATTTCACGAAAAAGACGTGCAAGTTAGAAGTGCAAGTGTGCACAGCAGCCATGTTCAGAGTGCAAAAGTGAACAAGCCACTAAGCACAGCACTCTATGGGGTGAAGAGTGAATCACCACTCACCTGTATTCGGTACTTTGACGTCACCATGCAACTGCCTCCGGACATCTTGCACGATTTGCTCGAAGGGTCTATCCCTCACGTAATTAGAGAAGTCATGCGGGGCCTCATTACTACTAATGTCATTACATACTCTGACCTAGACAAGGTGGTGGATTTCAATTATGGCTCACATGATAGAAAAAACAAGCCGGAACCACTGGACAGAGGCTTTGTGACTGAGGGAAAGCCTTGCAAAGGTAGTGCATCCCAAAAATGGTGCTTGTTCAAATTCTTCTCACTTATTTATGCAGACAGTGTGCCACAACACAACGAGCACTGGGAAGTTTATCTCAGGTTGAGGAGGATTGTTGACTTGACCTTTGCTGATGAAATGCCACAAGATCACCTTGCATGCCTCCAGGATGAGATTCGATACTTCTTGTCTTCATTTATTGAGCTGTATCCTTCTAAAATGATTCCAAAGCTGCATTTCTTAATACATTATCCGAGGATTATCAACCAACTGGGTCCCCTTAAACAGTACTGGTGCATGCGCTTTGAAGCAAAGCATCAGTATGTAAAGTCGATTGCTTCCCGCAACCAGAATTTCAGGAACATATGCAAGTCTATAGCTAAACGGCATCAGCTGCTGCAAAGCTTTGAACTAGCATGCTTGGAGTTGGACAAGGGCATACAGACAACGAAACCCAAGCCTGTTGCACATGAAAGCTTGGCTCCATGCATTCGAACAATCTTCACAGATGGTGTGCCAGTTTGGCAAGTTGCTTCTGCCTGCATACAGCAAACCACATACAAAATGTTGGACGTCATTATCCTGAAGAAATGCCAACTGCCACGTTTTGGGCAGATTGCAGGGCTTTACATGTACTGTGGCAGTCTGTTCCTTCTTGTAAATGTTTTAAGAACTGTGCTGTTTCACCGGCACCGCTGGTCATACCGAGTTTGTAGAACAGGAGAACAGTTGATTGTGAAACCAGATGAGTTGCCATCATATCAAGTCCTTGATTTGTACTCTGATTGTGAATTGGTATTGAAGCCAGAGGTAATGGTAGACGAATAAACTTGCGTTACTCATTATTGTCATTTGTTGCACAGAATAAAACTTGTTATAATAGAGCATGTTAATTAAGTAGTAGTTTGCCTTTTTGCACATTAGTTATGTAGTCTTGGTGTAGCTTGTGGGGATTAGTACGTACTTTTGTCATTGTAGTTGCTATACACGTCAGAACTCGTGAATGACGTGCTATTCATAAAAACTTTCAACATATCACATTTTGTAAGACATAATTTGTTACCCTCCGTGATTGAAACGATGTTATGAGCAGTCATCATGGCTTCAGTTAATCAATGTCCCCAATTATTACAACGTGAGAATAGTTTGGACAACCTCTGCAGCGGTGTCAGATCCATTTCGTAAAACAAATTGTTCATTTGCAAGGCCATGGCGCAGCTATAAAGGTCAGATACTGATATAGCATCCATTAAAGAATGCATTAGTATTCAACTTGTGAAAGTTACTAAGTAAGGGTTTATGGCTAGTAATGATAGCAGTTACTACTTTTGAAATCTCTCAGCTAGTACTCAGCTAGTGAAAGACTAGTAACCGCGTTGGAGGTTAGTAACTGCAACCGTCACTAACCTTCTACTAGCCTTTTTTCTAAGAGTGTAGGTCTCATTCCTAGCAGCACATGCGACTAGAACAGCCTTCCCCATGACATAGTACACATAACTGCACACAATGGCTTTGGTAGTGCTTTGATAAGCCTCATGTTGAATATGTTAATTAATTATGCTCTGTTGAAGTTGTTCGCACATTCGTTGTTTACATATTATGTTATATCTCCTTTGTTTTTACTTTTTGTATGTTGCGTTATGCCTGAACAAGCATTTTTGTTGTATTTTAAATCGTATCATGTCCCTCCCTGATGTAATGCCCCCAAAGGCACTTTCAGCAAAAATAAATGAAATGAAATGACACAACATGAAATGCTGAACAATCCTATGCAGGGCAATATAAGACCGTCATTCGCAGTACAGCAACAGTGTCAATAAAGCTTACAGTAAAATCGGCAAGAACTTGCCAGTCTCGCCAAGAACCAAATACATATTGTGAAGATTATATTCTCACACAACAGTACTTAGCAAATTTTTCTGCTTTGGTACCGGGTTTCGGCTTTGGCCATCGTAGATAAGGATGGGTGTCAGCTAACCGGCGGCCAAGTAGTTTATACTGGAGACGCAGCTTCCATGGCTGCTCAGCAATGATCTCGCCTTTTTTCTCTACAGAAGATGTATCAGGTAGTCAGCAAGAACATGGATGTACGATCACAAAAAAATTCATCTGAAGCCCACGCATACAGTAAACCTTAAATGCAATACTTCACTTGCGTGTTATAAAGCATGTCCTATTGCAGTATTATTCATGGTTACATGCAGTAGTAAAATAACTATGTACTCCAGAAATTTAATGAGCTCATCTTGGAGCCGCTGCTGAAGAATGCGTTCCGTCTCCACTGCGAGTGCTTCACCCTCAAGGAGGGGTTTAACCATAGGAGAAAAATGAGGGAGCTCATAGCTTGGGCCATCGGGCACCTACAATAGAAATGGACATCAGAGTGTGGCAATTTATTTAGGCAATTTATTGCACATGCTCGCAAGTTGTCTCGAAAAGGTATTACGCCAACAAAATGCAGATATGTACATAAGCATGACACACACACAAATAAAAAGCAAACAGGGAAAGTCAAGTCAGGGTGAGTAGTGCAAACAGCGTGGAATGCAAATAACTCCTTCTTTTCATTCGTAAGTGTAGCAGGGCCATGGATAAAGCAACTTAAAAGGTGGTATGACCTGCTGGTGGTTTGTTGGATGCAGGATGAATGTATTGATTTTAGTTCTGAATTCTTTTTTCACCATCACCTTTGTGAGCAAGTATTTTTCGCTGTCCCTTGAGATTATCTGAACGATCTTGAGGAATTGCACGCCATCAGCTTTAGTGCTCGACATCATGATATCGTCTGCCGTGATGGCAACATTATCAATTATGGTGGAACTGCTGCACAGTACATCGTCATTCAAGAAGTGACACGGCATTCCAGCTGATGCAAGTTTCTTATCCACACGACGGTAGACACCAGCACATGCATCCTGCCTAATGCAGTACCCAAGACGTGGTGAGCCAGATCCCATCCAGAGGGTGAACGATGAGTGTACCTGATACAGCTCACTCACTGAGTACGGAATATTCCGAAAATTAAAGAATTTCTTAGATTTTGGTAGTGCGTTTTTTGTGTCGCAGTGCAGAGTTGAGTGATGTTTCAGGGGCCCAAAGTGTTTCGCTTGGTCGACAAGATGCACGAGCATGTGCATCTTTGGTATCAAATTAGACTTGCCGTAGCACTCAGTGTACAGACGGTTATACTCTCCGACAATATGCTCTAGGTCACCTAAGCAGTCAACGTTCATCACAGGAGACGTACATATTTACACCACTTGGACAAACAACACAAGACTTAACAAATGATTGCCTTCAGGCAGAAGGCCTTCCAATATCAGTGGCAGAAGAAGAATTAGCACGGTTGCAGCACTGGCAGATGTCACTAGCGATAAATCGGCCTCAAGTAGCCGTGGGTAATCGCTTGTGCTAATGCAGTAATGGAACTTAAAATCTCGCAACCGGTTATTCAAGATGGTAGGAGTAAAAAGTTGGGCTGTACGCACACAATGCTTCATGAAAAGTGAAATCTCTTTGACGACGATGCCTTCAAGCAAGATGTGCATCGGATCGAACAACACATCCGTGGTCAAAGAGAAGTGGTTAAAGCGGGTGAGGACTGAGTCTCCATTCACACCGAATGACGTGGAAAGTTCTTTATGTGCTTTTTCTGTGTCTGCATTTCTAAGTTGATCCACCTGGCTTTCTACCTCACGGTCTGTTCTGAGGGGACACTGGCTGTGATACAGATATACGGGCATATCTGAGGAAGGGACATTGCAGCTTCTGCAACCCAACCGCACATTTTGCCCAAAAGCCTCCTTAAACCCTGCAATATTATGACATGCGAGGCTGTCACCCATGAACGCAATAACACAACCGTGAAACAGTTCTTTGCCTTTAACAGTATCAAATGGCATTCCCTCATTAGCCATGCAATTTACTGTTTCTATGCACTCTTTGAGGAGTACTTCTTTTGCAGCTGTAGACTTCAGGCTCTTTGAATGTCCCACACCCAACAAAAATATGCTTGAAACTTGACAGCGCACAAATGGTGGCATGTTTGCAAAAACAGCATAAAAGCATAAAAGCATAAAAAGCATAAAAAGTTTTCCTGTAGTGTCCCTTTTCATACTAAGAGGGTTAGCAATTCATCACAGTAAAGCACAATTTGTATTACATTCTGCTCTTTCGCTTGCATAACAGGATGAAACTTAACACGAAGCCCATCACAGAAATCCCTGAGTACTCCTTATGGTGCATTGGCATTCTGCTTTGACGACAGCCACTTATGAACATTCGGATGCATCAACAAGTTAGCTACTGTATCCTTTAAAGGGACATAATATGCTTTTTTTCCATCAGGCAGCAGAGCTTCCTTAGGTGGGACATAAATCCCCTGATTTGTATACCGCGCTTTTCGTGATTTATCTGTCGACAATGATGACAGGTCACAAGGGATGTCATTTAGCTTCAACACATTATCCACGTACTGAACTACTGTGTCAATGCCTTTCTTTGACGAACGATGACTCCCTTCTAGTGAGCGGTATAAATCAAAAACTAGATCTACAGTGCTGTTCGGCAGTGTATCTACAGAGTGTTCAGAAGAAGGAAGGTCGGCTCCCACATATGCGGTCTCACACGCCTCAGGGATATCTGTTGGCGTGTGTTCAGTTCCAGCATTGTTTAAATTTTGTTCTGACATCTGCACTGCAGGATGCTTCAAATTACAAGCAGCTATGTGGTCTCTGTACCGCTTTGCATACCTTATCCCAGCGTGACAATATGGACAAATAAACGAGCCAATGCTGGGATGCGTGCAAGTTTTACAATGAACTCGAAAACGTTGGTAATTGAGAGAACAGAATCCACAGATTTTGCATTCGTTCGTACCTTATTCGTACCTTATTCCTTCGTACCTTTGCATTCGTTCGTACAGATTTTGCATTCGTTCGTACCTTATTCTTCGCTGTTGACTGGGCTAGTACGTGTGAAGGCTGGCTGGCTGGATGACGGGGTGACATAACGAGAGAATGACTTTATTTTGTAGAAGGCACGACGCTTACACGGCAACGCGCCATGGTTAGACAGAAAACACACAAGGCCGCGCACATAGTTGCCAGACACTCTTAAGAGAAAGGGTTAAAAGGAGCGTTTGCTCACATATGAGTCCCGAAGATGCGTTGTGAGGCTCTTGCACGTTCTCTGATGGGTTCAATGGGGAATAGCTGCAAGTGTCACGACGCTGCTTGTAGTGCATTCATGGGCTGCAGTAAACAATGCATAAAATGAATTGTCATTAACAGATATGATAAAAGCAGAACGAAGTGTACCCACCTGCTGAGTCTGTTGTACTCGGAGAGTCATCTTCAAGTGATGTCACTAGGAACGTGGAACCTTCCGCACCTAAAAAGGAAATTATGTTTGAAAAATATGCAACTGCATTAAAAAGTGTGGAAAGATGTAGTATCTAACCTGCTGTCTCAACATGTTGCTCCTTTCCAGAGCTAGCTGCTTTGTCAACGAATACACCTGCACGAACAATTTCAAAACGGATATTGATTGACGACCACAATGAGGCAATGGGGGGGGGGGGGGGGGCTCAGCAAGCAAGCAGCATAAGAATTATACGTGAATATTGTCTTACCGTCAGGGGCGTGTGAGATTGGGGCGTGACCGCAAAATTCACACCAACCGGGTGGGAAAGGCCCATATTTCCAAATCTCCACGCTAATACAGAAGTCGCTGCACTCACAGATGCTGCAAGCTGCTCGAACCGTGCCCCGCAGGTCCACGTTAGTGTATTCCACAGATCTTAAGAATAGGAAACAGTAAAATGCAACGGATAAGGATGCAGTGAATTGCTCCAGTGTAAAAGGGGGTAGTGGCAAATGAGAAAGTGCTAAATATGCTGTTTGAGCAGCGCTTTCATTGTGTTACGAACACGAAGCAAAACTGCGTCAATCGAGAAAATGACAAAATGACAAGTGTCTGACGTAACTCACCTTGCTGACAGAATCTGGGGCGTCCCGCAATCTTTTGAAGCCATTTGAGCGCCTACGTTCCGAACACTCAGTCCAGCAGAAAGTGAGCGGAAAGTAAGTATGCAACCCGATCCAAAAGCCCGCGCATTCGCAAACGCAGCCTCGAGTTGTTGGTGCAATCGTCTGGCAGTCGCGAAGAACACACAACATACGAACCCAAAACATTTGGGTACTTTTCCGGTAAATCACACATATGACTTCGCGTAATTGCAGGGCTGTTTTGTACATTTCGACTGATATCAGGCGCATGTTGCTGTATTTGTTCATAGTTTCTTTGACAGCAAGGTATACCGAAACCGAAATTTTATTACGTTTGATCGGTAATACGTTTCCTTTTTTCCAACAACCCTTACAAAAAAATTTAAATGCTGTCAATTGAAAGTCAATTGTCAAGTCATTGAAAGTCAATTGACTTTTGAGAAGCTCCCAAAAGTCAGTCACCGGTCAATAGCAAAAATGTTGACTTTTCACTTGCTCTCTATTGATATTTCGCCAGTGTGTTTTGTTTGACCGGCAATTGACTTTTTATTGACATGTATTTTATTGACTTTTGACTGGTTTTCTATGTGCGGTCCCCACAGCCCCTCCCCTGTGCTTGATCTGTGTGAATATTGTTCATACTTTTCTGTGTATTCTGTGTAAATACTCTACATATGACCTGTAAATTCTTGGAAAGAGACCTTACACGAAGCCTAGGAATATTATAATAAAGAATTCTTTATTAGAAAGAATGCACATTTATGTACAACACACGCAAGTAAGGGTGCTGCATGAGAGAGCTTTGTGTTTCTCAAAAGAAAGTTCCATGAGGTAAAGGTTTGACACCTGATGCAATACACTCACAAACGTTTCTGCCACCCAGGGCAGTGACTTTCTTTCCTGCCGTCCAATTTCCTAACTGAAGTCACCAAATTTCCGATGTACTCTATTTCAACTAAAAAAAGAAAAGTGGTAGGTTTCAAATCTTTGTCTCATGCGACTTTCTTGGATATGAGTGATATTCTGTCACACAACAACCTGGACATAGTACATATCTTACTGATATTTTTTTATTAACATATTGCTCAGGCTGTTCTTGATGGAACTTGGTGGCACCTCATATTTTGCACACGTGTATCCTGAAATAAAGAGAACAAAATAATGTAACCACATTGCACAAAAGTCACTTTGCCGTGCTAAGGCCACAGCGGGTGTCCAATCAGTATTCAGTTCTTATCCCTTTTAAGTTAGAGCCGCAAGGCAACTGTGGCCATGAGCAGGATAGGGATGTGGACATGTACGAACACCAGGAAGGATGGGGAGGCAGCGGGATGTGGGGGGTGGGGTGGGGGTAGTGTTTATCCTTGGCAGACATCAAGGGGAACTGTGCCCCAAGTGTGACGGGTAAAAAAAAACAGCAGTTGGACTATGACATCCCAGTCTACACCATGAACGAGCGGCATGTTAGCCTACACAGACATTGCTTGTGGTCAATCATTCTGGTTACCTACGCATAATGCAGGATAGCTGCAGACATGGACAGAGCGTGATTCACATGAAATGGACTGGAAATTTGCGCACAGCTGTTGTTCTCAATGCCAAAAACATGATAAAGGAAGGTGGCAACTCAAATGTATGAAACGTGATATTGTCCATCAGTCAAAACTGCGATTGGGCTTCCTGCATTTTTCAAATGCCTGAATAGTGAGATTCATGGGTCTGCATTGCTCAGGATGTCATGTTTTCTACTTGCTGGTGAGTGAAACTGATATTTTAGATATAGGGACCGCCACACTATGACACAGCATTCTTCGTGTTCTGAACTCGGTATGTGGAAAATTGTGGATCAGACGAGGATGGGAAAGGTAAAGGTGAGGTGAAAGGTGAGGGCTGCAGGTGAACATCAGATTTACTGTAAGGGTCGATCCACACGATGCAGCTTTAGGTGCGCACAAACAGGTTGCACAACCATGTGAACAGCGAAGCCCTGGTTGCACAACCAAGTTGCAGGAGTTGCAGAGCCGATCGTTTCACGAGCAATTTCACCTGCAACTCGAGCTGCAACCTGTCAATCACACGGCTCCGCCTTGCAAGCACGACCAATCAGGAAGACTTCGATGTGTCTGTTATTGCAGCGGCATGTACGTGAGACGATGAAATTTCCCTGTCCAGTGGAAAGTATACGAAATTATATAAGTCGCAACGGAATGAAGTTGTAATGAGTGGGAGTCGCAGTACGATTGGGCGAAAATGATGACAGATAGATGGATACTGTGGCGGTAGCTTGCACCACCAACCCTAGAACTGACGCATTACTCAGATTAAATTAAACGATGCTTTTTCGCACCATCTGGCAATCTCGGTGACCACTACAACATTCCGAGTTGCTCGCCGTATGAAAGGGACCTACTTGGTGCAACTTCAGTTGCATGCAACTGTAGTGGGAACAGAATTGCAGCAAAAAGTTGCATAGAGTGAATCGACCCTGAGCAGAGCGAATCAGATGGGAAAAAAACTTGTGATCGCAGGGCTTACCCCACGCTCCAGAATAGGGCACAGGAGAGTGGTGTATGCAACCAACCAGCTTGGTCGAACATGTAGTATATTTGCTTGTGCCTCAGGTAGCCCACTTTCTTGGGTGCTGTACAAACAAACTGTGTGTGGTTACCTAGGCTGTGGTCTGATCAAATTAGTGATCAAGCTTCCTCTTATCCTTGACGAGAATAGGGCCTCAGGGTAGACATAAACGTGTCATTCAGATGCCCATGAATGCAAATGTAACAGGTAGCTTTTACATATGAAGCTGTACCATACCTATGACGGCATTCAACCTGAGAGGGTCGAGTGCCTGTTTCGCCTCTTTCCCAGCATGAGCGTTTGACTTTCGTCCAGTTAGAGACCTGCCACGTAACTCATCTTCTGCGAAAACAGTGCGCAAGAGGTCCCTAGCAAAGCGACGAGGGTTGCCGCTATGGTGGACGCGAAGACGTGCCAGAGTGCTTGTCTTCACCATGACGCCTCCACCAATATTGACCTGCAGCGTACAAAGCATATTAGATTATACGGTCAAAATAAATAACTGCAACAATTTGTTGAATGGCTTTTCAAAATTATTTTGCAGATAAGAGTGCCAATTCGAAACACGCCAGAGTTATCTCAGACATGATACAGAAATTCAGAATGGCGCAGTGTTATACTTAGGATATGTTATGACCTCTTGCAGTAGTGCGCAATGACCGGATGGATGACATCATAAAGCGACACAAAAGTTGCCTGCCGTTTGGTTTTCCACACCAGAGGGAAGCATCACGTCCCCTTTGGGGATGAAGGGTGGGGGTGAAAATGCAGTACGCTAGTAGGAGAATAAAGAAGCACAACAAGAAATACAAGTACGAGCTGTGGGTTTGGTGCACCGATGGAACTTAATTTTTGTGCACAAGCGTTTCACTCAATTGCTCTGATGAGGCACATAGGCGGTGGCATCAAAGGTCTAACCTGGTATCCCTAAAGGACGAGAAATTGGGAAATACTCCATGACTCCCAGCCATCCTCCAACATACAGTACCCAGACATTATGAGAAATATATCAAAGCAGACAGAAGAGGCAACACTTTACCTTGGTCTCTTGCACTGAAGAAGATGCTGTTTTCGACATCAACTTTCTCAGGTTCTTTGCCATTTGTGCACCATCTGCAAGACAAGAAATATTATGACACCAAACAGGAAAAAATGCTATATAGAGCTCGGAGTGACATGCAGCAAAGCATCTCCTGTTCACACCACTGTACATATCTTTTTTTTTTTTTTTTTTCACATATGACCACAAAAACGTCAGTGCGTTTCTCTTAAGGACGACAGAATGTCGGTTTTATTGTGACCGTATTCACTATACAGCTATCAACAATTATCTATGCAACTAATTCATGTTAACAAAAATACCCAGCTACAATGCACCCTATAAAACGTGAATAATTAAACAAGTAGGACTTGAGGGGATGCTCACCCAGCAGAGAACGAGATTCAGCAAGGTCCTTTTGCAGGTTTTCGATGGTGGCTCCGTGTCGCTTGACGGTTTTTCGTAGCGATTTCAGTTCGCGCCGGTGGTCGCACACGTAAGGGTCCTGAAGATTAAAAGAATATATTAGAGTAGATCGCATACTTATCACCAGGCTTTTTACAACGGCAGTAAACAATACGAAACGATAGCGGCTTCCAGCCTCTTAGCCAACAGGAAAACGACGCCGTCGTGCTTAATTGTGCAAGGGGTTGAAGCCATGGTTGAAGCAATAGGACACCACGTACGAGACTGAAACACTGCTGTAGCTTTTACCGTACAAGCAAATTATCTGTGCAAAAGAAGTATCTGTATGAAGAAAAGGGGGAACTCGAGAAGGCTGGCCCCGGAAACAGCGTATGTTTGAGAAGCTTTCGAAATGATACATAAGTTTTTTACGACACAGGACAAAATTCTTAACAATCACACTGCAACCGTGCGAAAAACCCGAGGTACCCGCAGCACGCTGCGAAGCAATAAAACAAGGCTCACCAATTCAAGTGAACCCACTTCCATGTGCTGCTGCACAATTACATTTCTTTTCTTCTCCATAGCCTTCTCGGTTCCTAAAACAAGATGTGTATAAAAGTTAAAGCATAGTAAAGGTAAATCACTAATCCAAGTTCAGTAAAACGTACCAAAGCCCACGATGAATGCATGATCGTCGTTCCTATCCTCCCACTCGATCGTCAAGACCTTCCCGTGCAGAAAATCTAAAAACTGTGGGTTGGTCACCAGTCTTGCTGCAAGCCCGCTGTCCTTGATAGCGCGGACGGGATAGACGTCTCGTTTGTCCTCAATAAGCCACTTCACCAAAATATGGAACATTCTTGGTTCGCCTCCTTCCACAACGAGACCGCAGAACACAAAGAAACTGTCAAAACTGTTAACCGCGCCGTTGACAAACTGGTAACGTACCAGTGTGGCTAGCACGTAAGCAGCAACCATCCAAACTAGTGGGAATATACGAACGAAAAGAGTAATGTTTGAGTAGGAAGATACGTTGATACAGCCGGTGTACGTTTCTAAAATTGTGAAAATATTTCGAGAGGGTGGTTTCGAGAAAGCAGCAAACCGGAATTATTTGTTACTTTGCGAATAGCGAAATTCATACATGGTTTCGGAGTCGTAACCTCTTTTTGTCTTTTTGCTTGTATACAACAGTTAGCGAGAATATCTAGGCTGTATCTTTTAGTTAATAAATTCGAAACACTGACACACATGTTCACGCTAAAGAGAATGTTCTTTCATTTTTCTCATTTTCTTTTGCACAAGTCAAGCGTAACAAGCGTAACCATATTATCATCACCACCATCCAATGTTTACATTTCTTCTTTCCTCCATGTGAAAGCTCATGCCTCACTCAAAGTCGGTAATGGTCATAGCATTGTGTTCTTGACCGCCTGACTTTTTTTTTTGTTTTTCACGGGCATTGGAGGGCGGCAGTGTCGCTTTGTGCATGTTTAATTTCAGTTTTCTTTCCGAAATGAGGGTTGTACATAACTCCCGCTAAGACATGTTGCGAACGCACATGTTGCCGTAGCCGCACAAGCACTACCGCCTTCAGCTACATGTGGAATGAAACGAGGAGAGTACGGCCGTTTTCGTTGGGATCCAAGTTACTCCATTCCAATGCGAAGTCGTTATGCTGAAAGGAAAAGGGCGAGGATAGACTCTTCCAGTTCATCGGATTCTTCATGTGAGGCCGGACAGCTTCCATGTTTTGGGCCCACACAGATAAATCATGACGAAGCCGGTGACCACGAAGCGACCGCAGCGTCTTCTTATCAAAATGGACATGACGTGGCAGAAGAGCTGGCTGAAGGGAGAACTTCTCAAAGCGAAAGCGATGAGGAGCAGGATGACAGCGCGCTTTCTGAAACCGAAACTTACGACGAGTTTCGTACTTCAATAACAGACCTGGGAAGTTCGCCTCGTGATCCACCAGATACGGCGAATAATTCAAGTGACGCTTTGGTAATTTCCCTCTTTTCTGCATTTTGTTTATACCGTCTACCGTGTAGCTAAGAAGATAATTAGCAAAAACGCAACTGGCCTGCACTAGAACCTTCCCAAAGATGTGCTATCTCTT
The DNA here is from genome assembly GCF_037126465.1 of Ornithodoros turicata. Lineage (NCBI taxonomy): Eukaryota > Metazoa > Arthropoda > Arachnida > Ixodida > Argasidae > Ornithodoros > Ornithodoros turicata. The sequence goes on along the minus strand of NC_088203.1, from coordinate 54,968,674 downwards.
AGCTAGTAGCTCTAATGATGTCTCACAAGCTTTGTTGTTGATTTCAGAACAAGGAGTTGTACCCAGGATGTAGGATCACCCGAGCCGAGAGCCTACTGCTCATAATGGGCCACAGTTTACGACATCATGCCACAAAGGAGGCAACGGAAAGTCTTCTAAGAGTTATTGAAGCTCATCTACCACAGCAAACAGAGTTCCCTCTCTCCAAGCATCTTTTCTTCAAGGAGTTCTTGGGGAGCAATTGTGCCACAACTTTTCACTTTTACTGCCCTTCCTGTGCCTCCTACATTGGAACCAAAGACAGTGACTGCTGCTGCCCAAGCTGCGACATAACACACAGCACTGATGCCCTCATGAAATCCGGCTCATACTTCATCATGCTAGATATGCAGCAGCAACTGCGCAGCCTTCTGGAACGACCAAACTTGGACTTTAAATTTTCAGGCCGTACCATGATGCTTGATGTAAGTAATATAACAGAAAGCAAAGCCTATCATACCCTGCCAATGACAGGCACTGATATCTCATTGACGTGGAACACTGATGGGGTACCACTATTCGAGTCATCCAAGTTTGCTATATGGCCACTGCAGCTCATGGTCAACGAGCTACCACAAAAGCAGAGAAATGAAAATATTCTCCTCGGCGGTCTATGGTTTGGTTCATCAAAGCCACAAATGAACACTTTTCTGAAACCGTTTGTCGAAGAAATGAACAGATTGTCATCCGAGGGAATAGCATGGAACGATTCCAATGGTGCAGAACGTCGGTCACGAGTTTTTCCTGCCGCCTGCTGTGTGGACACTGTAGCACGTTGTTCCCTTATGAATACTACGCAATTCAATGGGCCATTCGGGTGTGCCTGGTGTGAACATGAGGGTTGTGTCGTTGAAAAGGGAAAAGGTTCAGCACGTGTGTATCAGTGCCAGGCTCCACCACCAAAGCTCCGCACAGAGAAGACATTTACTAAGTATGCTCAAAGAGCTCAGCAGTCTGGTGAACCCTACCGTGGTGTGAAGGGCCCCAGTGTACTCATATTATTGTCTTTCTTTAGCTTCCCTGTGAATTTCATAGTGGACTACATGCATGCTGTATGCTCCGGTTTCGTGAGGTATACAGCATGCATGTGGTTCAAGCAAAAGCGTGCATTTCCGTACAGCATGGGAGACAGGATTGATGATGTAGACATCCTTTTGACTGGTCTGCAACCTGTCTGGGAGATGACAAGGCTTCCACATTCTCTGCACCAGCGAGAATATTGGAAGGCCTCTGAATGGCGTAGCTGGCTTCTGTATTTTTCACCCATTGTGTTGAAGGGGATCCTTGCTAAGAAATAGTATAAAAACTGGATGAAGTTTGTCAAACTTATGCATGTACTGTTAGGAAACTCTGTCCCTTTAGATTTGCTATCTGCTGTGAAGGAAAGAATGTCCTCATTTCTTTGTGAGTACGAGAGATTGTATGGGCATGAGCACATGACATACAATTCTCACTTACTCACCCATATAGTAGACTGTGTTAAGGACTGGGGCCCGCTGTGGAACTATTCAGCGTACCCTTTCGAAAATGTCAATGGTCAACTTCTAAAACTGGTTAATGGTACCAGGTACGTACAGGCGCAGATTGTGTTTAAGTATTCTCTATTCTCTAGGTTGCCTCATCTGTGGCATACACATTCTGCATCGCTGACCCCTGAGCACCCAATTTCCAAGCACATGTTGACACTTTTGAAGGGGTACAAACTCAGGGTTCATTCACGACAGCTAGATTCTGGTATCGTATTTCACGGCAAGGGCAGAAGTAGAGACGGGGTGACCTTTTATAGAAAGGTGACTATTGACAGGTTCACATTCTGCATCAGTACCTTGGACAAGTCAAGGCGGTTAAACTCTTACATACATGTATCACCAGGACTTTTTGGTAGGATAACGGCTATATTTATGGGATGTCGTTCACATAGCGATATGCCAAATTGCAACTGTCCCAAAACATTGTTCTTCGATGTCGTGCGCTATGATATTAAAAGTTCCATATTAAGCAGTGAAGACTTGGCACTGCTTAACACGAGTTTTGTACATGTGGAGCCCACAGACGAAGCAATTAGCATTCCAGCAACTGGTGCCCAAAAGCGCTTAGCACTTCATGTTGATAGCAAACTATACCTGTGTAGTCTACATCACTGCTGTGTATCTGAGTGCACATAGCGTCCACTCTGTTTCCTAGTCTATTGATGTCCCTCCTGTTGGCTCCGCTGCATACATAATATCAAGGATCGGTAACGGGCGTATTTTGAATTCAGTTATTCTTTTCGTTACCACCGTATTTTCGTTTCCGTTATTCGTTTCTGGTACCAGTCCCCAATTTCGTTTCCGTTTCGTTTCTATTACCAATACTGGTAATAGAATGGTATAGAATGGTATACATAGCCCAAATATAGAGAAGCGTATTTTACAGTGTACTTTATTTAGCTTTTGTCCTGAGACATATCTACCAAAAGAGTAGGAACACAGTGGGGTACTTCTCAGCTGTCACATTTCTCATGTTAGAACGTACTTCAGTCAGATTAAGCTGCACCTTTTTGCACACCATTGGTACGCAGGAACATAATGTTATCGATTGTTCTCTCTTGTTGTATGTGAACTTCTTGCGAAAGATCCTGTACCAAAAAGTGACATCATAGGAGGCGACAAATGCATACTTCAAGAGAGCACTTCCCCTACCTCGCACACATCTCTCACAGTGTGCAGATTCTCATTGGAAACAGGACACTTCACAAACAGAGCGATAAGAGGAAAACTGTCGCTGTTTTTGTGTTGTGTCAGGCACTACATAAAACGTGCCACCTGTAGTGTACCACAACCACCATAAGTAAGTGTTATGTTCTCGTACAGCGTGTTTCCGAGTCGGCTTGTATGCGCGGAAAGATATATTCAGTACCGGAATTGGATACCAGTTGATTATTTTCGTTTCCAATTCCGGTAATTGCACTAGGCTCTAACCGTTTCTGTTTGCGATACCATTTCTGGCCCCAATTTCGGTATTATACCGTTTCCGTTATCGTTACCGTTACCGATCCTTGCATAATATTGTTGGATATTTTGATGCCACGTGCCATGTGGAAGGTCCACATGGAAGTAACGAAGAGTTGAACTTTGCTTGGTCTGTGGATGTTCGAGTGGTTTTGTCCTAAACCTTCATTACCCAATGTAGCATGACTTGCATGTATATTTTATTGCTTTAATGTGTAGTGTGTATAGCATACAGTGTACTAGCATAAAGTGTTTATGCGGTAAAAATAAATTGAATATAATGTATGTGTCATATAATGTATGTATCAATGTGTCTTTTTTTACTGATTTACTGAATACAATGCCTGTCAACCAATTGGCGATAAATGGTCAATTGACTTTTGTGAATTTAAGTCAATAGAAAGCCTGTCAACCAAAGCTGGTAAGAAGTCAATTGATAGTTGATTGACCTCAGTCAATCAAAACTCAATGAAGGTACAAAGTCAATACAGTCAGTACAAAGTCAATGAATTGCCAGTCAAAAGTCAATTTTAATTTTTGTAAGGGTTAACTGGCAAAAGGACACTGTAAACTGATGCAAGGGTACAACACAACAAATATTCTGTTTCGCAGGTACAGTGCATTGTCGCTCATCAGGTACAGAGAGCGCTTGTCAGGTACATTCAGCCCTCGCCGAGGCGTAACGCATGCGTACCCGCTGAAAAGTATGAATGCGGAGTTCGTACCGCATACTTCACGTCTGTGACGGCTGCGTACCGTTCGCCGCCTCTGAGCGAACTTTTTGTCCGGTACACATGCGTTACGAGATTTAGAATGTAGGTTGACAGCATTCCTGTTGCCCGAAAATGCTCCAGTCATGTTGGAAGAAGATACTGATTTTCTTACGGGCTTACAGCTAGTAGTTCTGGTCTGCACCCGTTGCTCTTCATTACGTCAACTAGGCAGTCCATTCCGATCTGTCTGCACCGTTCCTGAATGCTATTTAACTGTTCCGCAGACATCACCTTCCTGTCATCCTGCAAGCACGAGTACCGTCTTTTCTTTGCGTAGTGCTCAGGTGAAGCACTCAGCCTTTCTATTGTGTCCTCCACGAAGTCTAAGGCCCCTTTGATTCGTGACACTACTTTGAGATCTCGTGGTTTGCACCATGCCCTCGGACCCTCACTACAGGGTTTTGCTTCAGGAACAGGCTTTAATTAGTGTGCTGCTATATGTACCAAAGTGTAAAGGCAGCAGAACACATGCTTACAGACACCACTACCACCTGTCAGCGATTTGCCATCGTCGTTCACGTCTACATGGTCACGTAGATCTCAGCCTGGACCACTTGTGTGCCGATCTTGTTTGGTCCTCGAAGGTCCTTAACATGGTCAAACGCGAACAGCTGAAGACGTCCCTTTGTGTGCTTTCCAGCATTGTACAGTTCAAAGTACCTGAAAGAAAGCATGTTATTGCAGTACCGTAGAAGATTTACACTAACTAATCTTAACACACACTATGTGTTCACCGGTGTGCCCATGTTGCTTTTACACACTGCCTTGTTATTCGTGCAATAAACTATATTGTGTTTTATCTGCACGCGTAATGGTTTTGTGTTCAGGAAAGCCTTACCCGTATACAGGGTGTCCCAGAAAACGTGTCATTGAATTATAACAAAAAAAAAAAAAAACTACACCACCTAGAGTCATGCGGTCAATGGCATTTGTTCTTACTGGGTTTTTGCCACCTCCTCATGTGAAAATCGTGTAACGTAAGTTTACTTATGTAAATTTTTGCGTGCTTAAGTCGGAAATTTGCCTAGTAAAGGTCACTTTTTTACCCCAAGAATGTGAAGGGCGTGTCTAATTTAGTCAAATTAATGATAATTGAGAGAGATATTCAGGAGCTATCCCATCGGAAAAAATAGCCGAACATCATGCTCTACGGAAGTCGCACAGAATAGCGCACGATGAATTTTTCAGCGCAATCTTTGTCAGTCCGACGAAAGGAGGTTGGAAACCCAGCTCTCCCCGACATTGCAGAAAGAGATAAAACAGGCACTGCTTATCACGTCCGACTTTCGCTGGGATAATGCTTTCCCTCTCCCAATTTTAGGAACTGTTACTTTTTCTACTATCACTCTGTGGCCTGGCTTCGGAACCTCCTTGCGTCGCACTGAGAGCGATTGCGCTCAAAAAGTCACCGCGCGGTGTGGTCCGATGCTCCGAAAAGCATGACATTCGGCTATTTTTTCCAATGGGATAGCTCGTGAATATCACTGTGAATTATCATGAATTTGAGTGAATTCGGGACCCTCTTCATGTTCATGGGGTAAAAAAGTGACCTTTACTTGGCAAATTTCCGAGTTCAGTTCGCAAATATTTACATTATTAAACTTGCAGTACATGACATTCACATTAGGAGGTGGCAAAAACCTAGTAAGAACAAATGCTGTTGACCGCATGATTCTAGGTGGCGTTGTTTTTTTTATTATAATTCAATTACACGTTTTCTGGGACACCCTGTATGTGCTGCTTCCTGAAAAACTGATTTAGGCTGCGTGTTACACTTTTCGTCTATGAGACCAATAACAGTGGACCGCATTACAGTAGGCGCTAGTGGTTATTTTGCTACAGGTGCCTGGTATCTCGGTGGATAATTTTGGGATGTACACTCTTAGCGACGAGGACAGAAACCTGTTCGTCTGTCTTTTTTTTTTTACAATAAACCTTTATTCCCCCCCCTCGTCTACTTCATCTTCTACCGCACAACCGCGTTCTGATAATGCACTGTCACTGCCTGGTACGATGGGATTTCCTGGAGTAGCGTATTGTAAAAAAGACTGAAACGAAATAGAGAACACATTATTTGGTGCTTTATTGATTTTGTTTCTTGAAGGTCTGATACAGAAGACATAACATAGACTTCACAGACATCGTGACTTTCACTGTCTCAATGGATATGAACTGAAATACCTCGTGTGCACTAGAGATGCAAAAAAAAAAAAATTATTGCTCATTGCAGCTTCATTGCTGGCACAATCAACATTTGAGCCCATGGCACCACAGTCCCCTGTTCTGGACTCAAAAGACAAATTTTGTGCTGAACAGTTCTGGCTTCCTTCTGTTATGCACTCAGGATCACGGTGCTTAGGATGCACCCACTCCGAATCCCCCGAGGGGATAGTGCATGCTTCAAACTGTAATGGGAAAATATAACAATCGCACGAATCAAACACGACTTGTGACCCGATATGTCTGGTGACAAAAAGCATGCATTATTTTATTACATATAGGAGGTACGGAAAATACCTTGTGAAATCTGGAGACCGGTCTCAACATCAGACTATATCACAGGTTCGCTTTCCTTGAAAGTCTCGTGACGTTGATCTGGGGAAAACCCAGAAAGAGTAAATCATAAACAATCCCTAAACAAGTCCGCCGGTAACGCCATACCTTTTCTTTCACCCTTCTTTTTACCATACGTGGTAAAAAGAAATGTCCGAGAAACTAAATGTGTTGTTGGTCGCACGTCGGAAGCCTTATGGGAAACACACGATACTGTACACAACTGGAATACAGCAAAGCCAAAAAAGCAAAGTATGAAGCAACGAGCAGAGAGAGACACTAAACACGCCGCTCCCCAACTTTTTCCAAGAAAAAGTAGCTCCCCCGAACACGTTATAGCTCTGGCAGATTACATTTGAGCCTTCGAGAAAAGAAACCCAGCAGCACTTACTTACCAATGTTGCCTATCTTGTTGTGGGATGATAGTGCGCGGGAGCAGTACTCGCACTTGAGTTCTCTGATGCCTTCCTCCACGGTATACTCCCGAGAGTTGTCACAGTCATTGCATCTTCCTCTTGCCACGCCAAAAATATCCTTGTTTGTACGCAACGCAACGCACGGTGAAGAGACGCGCACACAGCCATGCCACGAAATGTCAGGTCCCAAACCACGTGACTGGAGCACGTGCGACTCAAGGGTCAAACGGCCCGTTGCCTGGCAACATCCGGACGCAGCTTCACGTGTGAGCGAGTTGAAGTTAATAGAGTTAGTTTAAATTGGGTGGAGACACGTTTAAGACATGACATGATCCTCCGCTTTACTTATACCTTACTTCCCTTCTGTGAACACAAGTAACAGCGCGGTAAACGCTACGATAAAAGTTACCCGGTTAAGAGTGTACCCCCTCCATCGGGGTGGGGCTTGAATCAGTGATGGAGCAGGAGTGATCACGCCTTTTTCTAGATATAACTTGGTTAGGGAGCCGGTCTTTGTGCTCGAGCATTTTGATAGGTTGTCGATATAGCTGAAAACAGATGATGTATTGTAGATTCTGTCAATTATGGCGATTGCCGTTCTTTCTGCGTGCACACTCAGTGGTGTCTCGGCGGCCTCGACGAGGGTGGCGTCTATTTAGGCATATTTTGGGGTACCCAGTGAGATTCTGATGCCTGCACGATGGAGACGTTCCAGTGATTGCCAACCGTGTATCGAAGGCCCCATTAACTGAGTAGCATAATTAGGCAGACTCAAGATGAGACTCTTCGATAGAGTGACCATATGTCGCGGGTGGTTTCCCCAGGTTATACCACAAAGACATCTGCGTATGTGTAGCAGGGGGGCGCATTTCTGTACCATTGCTTCTACATGGGATGCCCATTCGATTATTATCGATGCCCAGTCGAATATTACTCGAAGGCGTCGGAACCGTGGAACTCTTGGTAGAGTATTATTTCGAATTATTATTAAAATTCGAACTGTGCAGTTCTCCAATCTATATCGTGTGGCAACAGAGCATTTTGTTGCTGATGGTCCGCTGTGTGGTGGTGAGAAGCGTATTGAAAGAACACGAAGGCTACCTGCCAAGTATTTAAAAAGAAATAAGCGTAAAGGGGCCTGGAGCCGAATATCCTTCAGTGCTCCTATTTCCAGGAAGGGTGTCTCCTGACTTTCATAGTTGGTCCGTAACAGTGGAACTTTGTAGGGGGCACAGTGATGGATTTCATGCCGTAATGGCAAATGTTTGGTATGGCGCTAAAATATCCTGAATTTGCAAGGTGATTTTATATAAATGCCTAATTTCCAAGTGTACACTTTGATTTGACATTGCCACTACACCGGCACGTTAACACAGATGACGAGTAAGAAGAAATTATTGAGTCATGGCACATACATCATGAAAAGAATTCCTGTAACAACCACAAGGGGCCACAGTCAGATTAACCTAAGGACTCGCATGCAGTGTTTTCTTTTGCTGATGATGACGTCTGTATAGACGTCGAAACGTCCAAAACCTTTGTTACTCTTCGTTATGCAAGCCAGTATTCTCCTTCTATTAAACATGACTCCTGGCTTCTGATCTATTTTCATGTCCAAGTAGCAGATGCAGCTCACACAACCTTGTGTTCTTGTTACATAGTGTTTCTCTTGAAAAGGAACTGTTTTTGGCCAGCACGTTAAGAATCTTGTGCTCTGAATCAACGTCACCAAAAGATAAAACCACATTTGGCTATAAATGATACCTGGGCTGTACTTTTCGAAAGCTGTACAACTCGGCCACATTAACGCAAAGTTCGAATGGAAATTTGCATGAGCTTACATGTACTGTATACATCTATTATAAACAAATGGCCTCACCTAGTACTCACGACATTAAAGGGGTTGTAACATTTGGTGGCGAGCTACCCTGGATAAATGTAAAATGTGATTATTTCAAGCAATTACCTGTAGAATAGTAAATCTTTTTTCACAGTACTCTAATGTCCAATGTGTGCATGATGTAATGAACTATATCTATCACAGTGCCACAACTCTTTGTGGAATTATATTTACAAATGAAAGGAACTTGAATGATGACAGTCTCCCATACATTTCACCTAGTCGCACAATCATTTGTTCCTGCTCACTGTGGAGCTGTAAAATTTTAACAGTGCTGGAAGCATTGCTAGGTGATCATTTAAATAAATTCTTTGTAGAAAGGGGCTTCCACTACCACTGTCTACCACAAGGTCGCACCACAGAAGTCCGGTCAGAGCCAGCTGGCCCTGTATCTGGTAGTAATATTTATGTGTTTGCTTCAATTTTCCGTCATTTAGAAAGGGCGCCATATTGTAAGCAAGGACATCTGCAGTTTGCATATTATTATCTTTAGCTTTTGCCTGTGGTTTGACCTCGATGGCTCATAGCCATTAACTTCTCTGTCATAAACGAGACCATCAGGGGAGGCACCTAGGTCTGGCACTCCAAGATTCACACACAGTCCTACTGGAAAACTTTGGACATTTCTTTCTTTCTTGTATCTCAGTGTGGCTGGTTTTTCATTCTCTTGTCCAATCCTCATAAATCTTGTGCTGTGGGACTGCTTGCAATATATTCTGTCGATGAGCTTCTGGTCTACTAATGCTTTCCTTCTGATGACATCACCAAAGTTTGAAGCTGTCAGCCTGGTAGACATTTCTTTCATCCAGAGTTCCACAGAGCCTTGGCCACGTGTGAGTCATTCGAGCTCCTGTGGTTCCCTTAGGTTGATGCTATGAACTGGCGTATGTGATTCGGCACACTCTTTCCACAGCTCTTGTATGGGTAAGCTGATGGGGTTTTGTTCCATGGGTTGTGAAGTGTTGGTGTGGCATTGCATTTTTCTCAAAGGTTGATAGTTGGCCTCACACAATATGTACTGGATTTAAGAGCACACGTTCTATTTTTTCATGAAAAACTATAAAGGAGCACGTACCCATCTTTCACAGCAGTTTTGTGCCCAGTTGTTTTACGATCTTACATCAACACCCGAACACATAACACTGCTCTAAGTAAATAAGGTTTTGTTACATAACCTTTTAACAACCATAAACAATCTCTGAGGTACAAAGAGGCACTGTACAAGCAGTAATAAATGTACGCAAGTGACTTCGTTGTGATTACCGATCTCCTTCGATATCAGTACGTGCGCTACGGCACACGATGCCACATGAGAAATCGATGCGATTAGTACACGATTTCGGGCGTCACATCTTAACAGCCTGCACACTATATCCACACCACACATCCACACTGAAGCCCTTGCATAAAATTCCAATTCACTTCAAGCAAGCGGATATCAAAATGGCATACCTTCAAACATGGTGGCGGTGGTTTCCGCATTACAGTTCACTAGTCACAGTCACACTTTGCTCTGATTCCACGATTTGATATTTCCACGTCGTATTACTCATGTGCAACACTCTGCAAATGACAAGAACGCGTCCGTTGTAACAGCGACTCTGGTATTCACAGCCGTAACTCACCTGAGCAGCAAGCAAGAACACGAACGATGTCCAACTTTCCCTACGCCGATGCGCCTGTCGACGTTGCTACACCCGGGATGTTTCTCACTCGAAGAGTTTCGGTTTGCATTTCGCCTCGTGTATGAAGGCTAAAATCGAAACCTTGCTTGTCGTCAGATTAATAGACGTCTAGCTCCAATGAATACTCACCTCTGATCAGCACCTCAGTATCATTGAAACCGACGAGCCGCCATATTGCATCGCAGCTTGTGGAACCCTCAAACATGCAGATGGACCCTTTTCGCTCTGGTTTGTTTGAGAGCCTTCTTGACTGACATGACAGCACCCCTTTTAGGTTACAATTGCTATTGAAGCTGCTCGGGCACCTTTTTGCCGTGGAAAAGGTGCATCGTAGTTTTCGAGGAGGAAAAAGGTTCAAAATCTTCGCTCGAAACATTTTTTTCTGAGAGTGCAGTGTGCACAGTGCGGCGGAAGTGTAATGGTCAACATTAGGCACATACCGAACAAATAATTAACTAAAATTCGATCATTAACTTTTTAATTAGCGGCGTCTAACGAAAACTTAAACAGCAGGATTGTAGTCCTCCATCGGAAACATTCATTCTGCTAAAAAAAAAAATTCTTGAAAAGCGCGCATTTAGCTTCAATTATACATTTCCGAGAGCTCGCATACAAGTAACCTTCATCTCGGGTCCGGTGCGCACAAGAGCAGACGACGCACGGAGGTGTAGCTTATCCTTGCATCGGACCGGTTCATCTTGTCGTTTGCTCCAATTGCTCCGTCATCTTGAAACTCATGACGCATTACATGATGTCTGCTTCCCACTTCTGGCACTCTCTGATCAGCGCTTTCTTCCTTTTCACTTCATTTGCATGCAAACATTGCGCTTGCTTTGCGCTTCGAAGAGTACGGGTTTTTCTAAAGAGAGGCTACAAGTCTGTTATTTCAGTCTTTTCCTAGAAGCTACTGACTAAAAACTTGATTTTCAAATTTTAATTAATTAGTTGTTCGATAGGTGCATAACGTTGACTATTAAGCTTCTGCCGCACCGTGTACGTTATATCCAAAAACAGAATTATCTTGTCGTGTTTAGATTTTCAATAAAAAATTCGTGTCGCCTAAAAGAAAAAAAAAAACGTGCCGTGTAAGTGGGCACAACACCGACACAAACGAAATGCGAACAGCACGTCGTTATAAGTTGCTCCTTACCTATGGGTACTTGGCGGGTTCCGCTATTTTCCTTCCGGCGCGTCCCTTCCGGGAACCGCATGTCTGGGTACGCGTCACCTAGGGCTTCGCCCAAGTCATTGTATAACCATCTCCGTGTCGCCGTTGTTCCCGTGTTTATCAAATCGTTCGTGCCGAAATTCGGCGAAAAATTAGCACCGTGTCTCCGCATTGATGAAGAAAATCACAGAAAAAAGCTCCTAAAAATCCCCTCAGACGAAGGAACAGAGAGATTAACTATACAAGAAAATTTAGTTTATTTCTGTCTCCTTCGTCTCGGGGGTTCTTCCTCATGCACATACCACCATTTTGTCTCCTATTTAACTCTTCTTTATTTAGAAAAAATAATAATAATAATAGGAGGGAGAAGTGACTTACTCCAGGTATCTAATGATGTTGTCTTGGAACAGCCGTCTGAGCTTTGCTTCTTCATTTGGCTCCATGGGGAGGCCGTCCAGAAGAGGGCGAAAGAAAGGGGAAAAATCTGGAAGGTCTCGCGTCCAAATGCACTTGCGCTTTGAACCCTGTTTGAAGGCGTATTAGTATATAGAGGGTTGCTGCAAAACTCTCATCTCCTGCATCACCATCCCTCACGCTACACCCTTTAACAATGGGGTAGCGTTCTCCCCTCCACATCATCATCATTACTTTGGTGTAAAACTTCAGACATGGAACACCTTTAGCGTTAACTCCATGCAAGTGAGTATGTACCTTCATAAACAGTTCATGTTTGACATTGCGTGGCGTCCAGAAATCGTTTCAATCGCATGCACCACCCAGGGTTCGCAAACAGGTAGCATAGTTACGTGACCGTAACAACACGTGACCCCGTTCCTTGCCACAATCACAGCCACATCTGTGGTCCATGGCGAACGTTAGTTCAACAGAACCTTTGAGTTAGTCCAACCCAGGGCCTCATGTTAAACTAATAATCCCGAGAGCCCGGCGCCGACGGCAGTTCCGACCCTGTTCGGAGACGGGACCCTGTCTGGACCCTGTCTGTGTTTTAGAATAAGCCGCAAACGCCTCTAAGGTAGCGGTGTTTGCCGAGCCTGTCAAGAGATGAAATTTTGATGTCGGGTGCGTCGTCATTTGTTTCGCAAGCAACGTTTTTTTCGCACGCGTTTGGGCCCATTATTCTGAAATACGCTAACGTTTACGCAAGCTACACAGCCTGCTTGCAAGCCTGAGCGACGTGATCCGAAAGGGTTCCAGAAACCATATTGACACCAGCCGTACAGTGCACCAAATGTTTGCATGATATCCTGTGTGCAGTGGTGCAGGCTCCAATGACAACTGCACGGCCCGCATTTCGCACCAAGCTACCATTAATCGACGGAAAGTGAGGCGCAGACACAGAACGTAGATGACAAAAACGCCTAACGCCATTTTACTCCAAAGTAAAACACCAATTGAAAAGGTACCTGCAGCGAGAGTCGATCCCCCCACCCCTTCCCACTTTCCGGAAGTTGCATTCTCGGTCGGAAAGTAGGAAGCTGTGCGTTCGATTCCTGCCGCACCTTTGCCGTACCTTTTCAACGGCTGTTTTGCTTTGAATTAAAGCTGCCAATGCATGTTTATTCACGATATAATTATGATTATGTACAAAATAATCAGTCAGTTGAAGCAATAAAACGAAAACTGTTCAGAGGCAGGTCAGTGACATATAATGGACAATGCTATACCAAAGAACACCGAGTGGTGAAGGTACATTTCATGGGTTGGCGATAACGTGAATGCATTTTCGAATGCACACTGGCCGTCTGAACATTCGTACGAAAGCACAGGCCATGGCAGCAACAAGTCGCGCTCAGTGAGAACAGTCGTATGTGAGCTATCTTTTACAATGATGCTATTCACGATTTTCTCATAGCAAATCATTGTCATCAGTGTACATTCAAGGTAAGTCGCTTAGACATAAGTAACAATTCTTTTCGCCCTCGCGAATCGCAATGGATCAGTTGCCTGTCCAGTTACCAGAATTGCACCTGCCTTAATATCGATACCGTGCACCGTGCCGTACGACATGCAGTGCGCAATGTTCCCAATGTCCTGCTTGTGTAGCCCAGCGTTCACATAAGCGGAAGTCAGGGTCACACTTCCAATATACCTTGGCTTGAGTTTCACTTCACCCTCGTCGAAGCGTTTTTCGCGCGTTCCACAACTTGAAAGATGTCTGAAGCTGCATGTATTCAGACACTGAAAGGGGAATATTCCGGAAGTTGAAAAACTTTTTTGATTTAGGGACTGCATTCTTTCCTTCGAGCCGCATGACCCGGTGGTGCCTTGATGGTCCATGTTGCTTGATCTGCTCGACAATATGGATTAACATATGGAGCTTTGGAAAGAACGACTCCTTGCCATAGCACAAGCAAAATAGCCGTTGCTGCTCAGCAATGAGTTCCTCCAGTTGCGCCAGGGATTTAATTGGGAGAAGAGGCAACAAAACTGGCTGACACACTGTTACCAGTTTCACAAGGCAGCGCACAGCAGGTGCTTCCTCCGATAGAAAATCTTTTAGCGTCAAAGGGAGATGCAGTGCAAGTATCTGGGAGGCGCTAGCTGACGTCACTACCTTCAGATCCTGCTGAAACGGCCGGGGGTAATCACTGCTGCTAACGTCGACGTGGAATCGGAAGGAGCCAATGGAAGTATTCCGCTGATCGCGTGTGAACCAGTGCTCTTCATGGACAGCGTACTTCAGGAAAAGCTTAATTTCCCGCGGGATGAACCCCTTAAGCAAAATGTACATGGGGTCAAGCAAGACGTCTTTGGTAACGGAGTGGTAAAGAACGTCGGTGAGGAGCGACTCACATTTAATGCCAGTTGCAGAAGACAGCTTTCTCCTTTCTGCCACAGTTACCGCAGCATTTACTGACAGGGCATGATCGGAGATTTGCTGGTCAGTTCGAAGAGCGCACTCGCCAGGAGTGAAGAAAATTGCTCTGCTCCTCAAAACATACAGAGCATGGCCGTTTAATTAACGGACTAAAGCATTCCTGGAACCCCAGCACGTTATGGCAAGCTAAAGCGTCGCTTGCGAAGGCAACTATGTAGCCATGAAACCTTTCAATGCCGTTCTTGGTGGAAAACTCCATGCCGGATGTGGAAAGGGTGTTCATAGTGTCGAAGGCTTCCCTGAGCAAAGCCTTCTTTGCACTAGAGTCACTAAATAAGCTACGCTTCAGAGTATCGACACTCAGTTCCAAGAGCGAGCATGTGCCATCTTGTTTCCGCGCCACGCTACCCACGCGCAAGCGCACTGTGCACGTTAGCGCACGATGCCATCTATCGTACGCGGTTGAAATTTCCTTTCGTTTACAAGCAGCAGTTGACGGCCTTGAGCTCACCTTGACATCTTCGGGACGCTCTGGTGGACAATACATGGATTATGGCACAGCAATCATTGCATGCTTCTCTGTCCCACAGCGAGCATTATGTTAGCCGTCATTGACCCTCAACTCGGGATGATACCGCTGTAGTGCGGAAACAAGATGGCGCTCCTGCTCTCCATTGAACCTCAGTGTCGATACTCTGAAGCGAAGCTTATTTAGTGACTCTACTTTGCACCAACGTTTTTCGGCACACTTGTATGTCCGACCCCGAGAAGAAATATGTTTTGCAAATGTGAGCGATGACATAGTGGCAGGTTCAAGAACGAAACGTAGAATTAAATTAAAAACAATTAAAAACCCCCAGTGCTGGCTAGGACAAGGACAGAGGATAAAAGGACAAGGACCGGCACTGAACTGCAACCAAGTGAAGTTTATTTTTTTCCGAGCAAACCAGTGACACCCCTCTCACCCCGCAAAAACCGACCAAAAGAGAGCGCTATACACTAGAAACAAGTTCTTCCAAATCTGCTTGTCTATCTGTTGTTTCGTGCGTTGATAAATTCTTCTATTTTCTTGGTGAAATCAATGGATGCCATACTAACACAATTATCCCCTTCCTCTCGAATGTACCTAGCCTCCTGATAAAGAAGCTTCCCTCTTCCATGCCCGTGAAAAAGAATTTGCGTTCCGCGATAATCTGGGGGTTGTTTTTTGCAACCATCGCAATCTTTTACGTGATCTTTTAAAGTTGAATATTGGGAGCTCGCCCTGGCATGCTCCTGCAACCTGACGTTGACGCATCGCTGCGTTTGCCCAATGTAAAATTTCTTGCAACCTAAAGGAATTTTGTACACGACATTCCGTTTGCAACCGGTGAACCTAGTTTTGTGTTTTATTGTACATTCCGGTTCTTCTGGATTATTGACTTTCCTGGGAAGTGATGCCAGCGCGCCCCCTTTCCTGAAAACCACGTTGACCCCATACTTTCTCCCTAGCTTTTTCAACCTGTGTGACGCAGTATGCACATATGGGATCACCGCGAAATTCTTCTCTAATTCTGTTTCTTTGGTTGTGGAAAAGCAGACGGATAATCTGGATTTGTTAGGCATGGCATATGAACTGGCTCAAAAGGTTCCAGAAAGCGCCAGGAAGAATCTTGTGGATACCGCTGTTGACCTGTTGAAGGGTTGTCAGGTGTCTTCTCGACAGCAACATTTTACAAAACTTGCCGTAAATGAACTCAAATCCAGCAACCTCTCACTGTTAACGGCAGATAAATCCCGGACATTTGTTGTTCTGGATAAGAGTAATTACGATAGGAAGCATGAAGAAGCATTGCAAAAGAATTTTGTAAAAGTAAAAGGCAGACCAGGTCGTACATTAAAGTCAGCAGCGAAGAAATTGTTTGAGGGCTTAGGGTTAGAAAATATTGTCACTAAGATTAAGAATTCTACTGAGGATTACCTAAGAGCTTTTTACACCATAAAGGTACACAAGGAAGGAACCCCGCTAAGAGCCATAATAACGGAAAAAGGGACTTGGCAGAATGAGCTCAGCAAGTTTTTGCAGGAGAAGTTAGAATTGTTGGAAATTAATGACCCATTTGAACTTAAGAATTCCACGGCTGTCGTTGATTTTTTAAAATGCTTGGAGAAGAGGGAGGGAATCAATATTTTTTCTTTGGACATCGTTGACATGTATTACAGCCTTGACAATCAAGCCATTCTTAGATGTGTGCAAGAGTCGATAGAGGCGCACGGAGTAATAAGGTTTCAGAACGGGGCAGGGCTCGGTATGGAGCAGTTCATAAAACTCTTGGAGCTTTACTTGACGTCCACCATGATGGAGGTAAAAGGCCAGGTGTACAGACAAAAAACAGGAGTATGTATCGGGTCAAGAATTGCACCAATCTTGAGCTCACTTGTCCTCGCAGAGATTGATAGAAATATTGTTACCGCCAACGTTGAAAAAAATTTAGGGATCTTGAAGGGCTTTCGTTATGTAGACGATTATTTTTTCTGTGTACAGGGGAACGTAGATTTGCAAGAGGTCATTCACACAATAAGACAAATCGGAGCACCCATGTGTTTCACGGTTGAGTGGAATAACGGGACGGAACTACAGTTCTTGGATTTGTACATTAGAAGGTCGGATTCCCATTTCTGGTGGAGATACCAGCAAAGAACGGAAAAGCCTGTTTTGCCGTATGAGTCTTGCCATTCAAAAACAGTAAAAAACAGCATCATAAAAAATGCTATAAGAAGGGCGTTAGACAACTCCTGTTGTCATTAGGTCATGAAGAGCGTCCGTCAGCAGATATTCAGGTTTGAGAAGTCAGGGTATCCCGATATTATACTTTACGATTCATGTAATCGTGTCATGACGGAGGTCGTTCAAAGAAAAACCAAAGAAACAGAATTAGAGAAGAATTTCGCGGTGATCCCATATGTGCATACTGCGTCACACAGGTTGAAAAAGCTAGGGAGAAAGTATGGGGTCAACGTGGTTTTCAGGAAAGGGGGCGCGCTGGCATCACTTCCCAGGAAAGTCAATGATCCAGAAGAACCGGAATGTACAATAAAACACAAAACTAGGTTCACCGGTTGCAAACGGAATGTCGTGTACAAAATTCCTTTAGGTTGCAAGAAATTTTACATTGGGCAAACGCAGCGATGCGTCAACGTCAGGTTGCAGGAGCATGCCAGGCCGAGCTCCCAATATTCAACTTTAAAAGATCACGTAAAAGATTGCGATGGTTGCAAAAAACAACCCCCAGATTATCGCGGAACGCAAATTCTTTTTCACGGGCATGGAAGAGGGAAGCTTCTTTATCAGGAGGCTAGGTACATTCGAGAGGAAGGGGATAATTGTGTTAGTATGGCATCCATTGATTTCACCAAGAAAATAGAAGAATTTATCAACGCACGAAACAACAGATAGACAAGCAGATTTGGAAGAACTTGTTTCTAGTGTATAGCGCTCTCTTTTGGTCGGTTTTTGCGGGGTGAGAGGGGTGTCACTGGTTTGCTCGAAAAAAAAATAAACTTCACTTGGTTGCAGTTCAGTGCCGGTCCTTGTCCTTTTATCCTCTGTCCTTGTCCTACCCAGCACTGGGGTTTTTTAATTGTTTTTAATTCAATATGAACCAACCAGCCCAAACGCTTACTCTACTACATGTGAAACGTAGAAAACGGTCAGCTTTCCTTTCTTTTCCCGTTTTATTCCTCAGTGCGTTTGCTAGCTCTATCATCGCAATACAGTAGCATGCGCACAAGATTCTTCTGAGGGAGTGACTTTGTCTGGTGTGTATGTGCACGGAGGCCATCTTGGAAATCTGAGAGGACACCAGGACTAGACAAGCGAGGTTCAGTTGCAAATGCCTGGTAAAAGCCCGGGTAGGTAACTAAATGCGACAGCAACTCTCTCAGGGAAACGGCATAGGCTTCGCTATCGTGATTAATTTTAATTTTGGTTGGCTCGACATAGAGGCCGCTGTCCCTATAGGATTTCAAGCGAGAAGCGTTGCACTTGAACGCAGTGAAGTCTGCTGAGACTCCTTGGCTCTCAAGCATGGCACTTACAGCCCGAACCACAGAACCAACTGCTGTCTTTGTCACTCTGTGTCTGCCCTCTAGTTCACGGCATAACCGTTCAATATGAGACATCATCTCGTCATTATTGTCAGGGAGGACAGAACTGTCTGAGTAATCGGTGGATGCCTCATCGGGTGTGACAGGATGTGATTTGCTCGACATGTGACTGGAGTCCGTGCGTCCTGGATGGTCTTCTTCGACGGCCTGCTGCTCCGTGAAGATAATGCGTCTTTGGCCGACTCGTCTCAAGGTGATTGAATGTCGTCTTTTTCGGCGGCATGCTGTGGAGTGGAGACTGCGTCCTGCACCAACTTCTCGGCATCATGCTGCTAAAGAAAACGACAATTAAAATCACTC
Organism: Ornithodoros turicata; assembly: GCF_037126465.1. Taxonomy (NCBI): domain Eukaryota; kingdom Metazoa; phylum Arthropoda; class Arachnida; order Ixodida; family Argasidae; genus Ornithodoros; species Ornithodoros turicata. The sequence goes on along the minus strand of NC_088203.1, from coordinate 54,949,865 downwards.
GATAGAAGTCGGCGTAAGACGCGCAGTCACAAAGGAGCAGCATCCCGTTCAACAAGATGGTAATTAAAATGACGAGAGATATCGCCTCAGGACGTTCAATCTTCGTGGAAGGCATGGCAACGAACATGCATTGTCACGGAAAATAGCAACGGCTCTGGTACATTACTGGAATTGCTCTTTTTTTAATTTCACACTTGAGAAACAGTCGCCGCGGACCTTTTCGGGGATATTTATCCTTGGACGTTTAGACAGGGACATTCTGCTCAGGGGAGCTTTGTCCGAGCCCCCGTCACACAAAATCAAAACTGTGATGATAGACGCAACGAAAGTCGCAGGACAAAGACCAATTAGCCTACTGTAAACAGCTCTAAACGCTGTATGTTCCTAACGTTGTTGCAACAATACATCTGCTATTGCATCATTTCATTTAGGCCCTTCGCAGAAAAAGGGTTTATGTCGGTGTCATTTACAGCCGCCACAGCGGCCTGTATTTCAATTTTTCTATGAGGTGGTAAGGTGGTAAGTCCCCACGCGAGGGCTGACCTCTCCTGCCGCATACCCAACAAGTTATTGTGTCTTTTTGCGTTCTCGTCCTCACACTTCAACCGTTGTCCACGCCCGCACTAACCTTAATATTTGTGTGTTGAATTAGCGCTGCTTCTGTTGTTCAGGGCATGGCGTCAGGAAAGAACACAAAACAAGAAAGCACTGTGCAGCATAATTTTTATTAATGATGCAGTAGACAACGGATAAACTTCCTCCTGCCAATCCTACTGTGCCGTATGCCCTTCAAAGTCCGCTGGCTGGCTCCCGACATGCAAAGTGACGTCGCATTCCTTACGACTGATATCTCCACCTTTTTCCCACACGCACACAGTATTGTGCTAACAGGGAATCTAGATGGCCTGGTTAACGGCATTGTTTGTGATTTCTTAATTTCTGTTTGCTGTCCGGGGGAAGGGGAAAGCTACGCCTGCAACACGAACCGCCAACACCCGGGACGATATATGTAGAAAATTTATTAGCATGAGCGATGCCATATTTACGGGGTAGGTAGTTATTTACAGTGAATACGCACGTACCAATTCTCCGCTTAACCAATGCCAGATGACACGCTAATGGTCTAATTAACGCGGTCGTGTGAGGCGGACATACTTACCGCGTGTCCGTCGAACCACTACTTCGCCGAATGAATTACTGATACGCTTGCAGGTGAAACCATCTGTCCCCGCCAGATGGTTCTGTACAGTGCTCTGGCTGCCCACTAGCCCGGCATGTCCTCTCGACAGTAAAGAAGTAAGTAAAGAAAGCAATCCCACACAGGCAAGAGGAGACAAAGCAAACGAGAGAATTAGAAACAGAAAAGAAAATGAGAGAAAGAAAAGGGGCTTATCCCCCCTAAAAAAAGGTGATCTGACCTAGCAATATAATTGTTTGTAGCTTCACATTTCTTGCCAGACCCGCGACGCCTCGCAAATATTTGTCATGTACTGAAAGAATATTTTCACCTTTGCATCCCGAGTACCAACGCTCGCCAGCAGTGCGTGCAGTGCATGCCAACGGACACGGCGTTTTTATTCATGATCCCAGCTTTTCAATCCCCTGAACTTCGCACCTGCCCTCAGCGTTCTATCCTTGACTTTGCTGACCAAGAGCGAGGGAGGCTCCGCCTCCAAAATGCGCGCCAATAGGAGGACTCGGAAGGCGGAGCGCTGTGGCCTCTGCTCTTGCCTAACAGATGGCGCACCGGTAGGGCTCGGCTCGGATTATGTGAGCCGCTGTCGTCTGCCTCTTCCGGTAGAGCTACGAGCTACGACCTTCAAGCTGACCCGCAGCCTCTGCTCTCGCAACATTGGCGCTCGGTAAGGGCACGTGTGGTCGCGGCGATACTGCGTAGTTTTGACGATTATGCTTTATGGATGTGTCATTACCAAATTTTTGACCAGTTCGACATTTCGCTCCGCTCTTATGCGTGAACATTGGCTCAGCTCACGAAAAAGGAAAGGAATGTTGCTGCTTTTGTTCTACTCCTCGCACTGAAATAAATCATTTAAAATAATTGCACTGTGTGTGTGCGTTTCGTTTTTGTAAATAGTTACGGAAGTATGTAAAAAGGAAAGAAATGTTGCTGCTTGTTCTACTCCTCGCACAGAAATAAATCATTTGAAATAACTGTACTGTGTGTTTCTTCCTTTTTTCCTTTTTGTAAGTAGTTACGGGAGAAAATAATTGTGCTGTGTGTGTGTGTCTTTTTTTCTTTCTTTTTGAAAGTAGTTACGGAAGGTGTTGGCCCGTTTGGTCGAACGCCGCTTGGTCGAAAGCCATTTGATCGAAAGCCGGATGATCGACGCCGTTTCTTCGAAAGACGTTTATTCGAAGGGTAGTTCCCACTTGAATCAGAAGCAGACAAAAGAGGGAAAAAAATTCACGCAGCAGCGGCGGGTTCCGAAAAAAATGGTCCCGCGTCCGGAGTTTCTCTTGCTTGCGACATAAGAAGTGGAAAGAGAGGCTCTCATTGGTCACTCAGTCAAATTAGCTAAATGGCAGTGGTGGCCACTAACTACTTCTACAGTAGTTTAACTATAACTACTAACTACTTTGTGATTGACTAGTTTAACTAGTAGTTCAACTACTTTTCAGGGGAGTAGTTAAAACTACTTTTTTAACTACTGCAATGTAGTTTAACTACATCTATAACGACTTAACGTAGTCCACCACACCAATCCCTTGTAGTGTTCTTGGACAGCTAAATATGAATCACAAGCAATTATAAACTTTGGCTCAAGCCATTGCTACGATCGTCAAATACAAAGCTTGCGGCGGGATTCTTTCTGTGCCTACGCGATAAACTAAGTTGAATTATTTCACAGCAACTGAGGCTTCACTAGACAAGCATTAAAAGTGAAGATTTAGTACACATGCACGACACAATTGCTCTGCAGCTCCGTTCTCATCAAACAAGTAGCTCAAGGTAAAAGTCGGAAGCACAATCGTGCCGTAAAGCTTGCGGCAAAATCGTAAGCAGTTGGCGCCTTCAGTAACCTAACTACTGTAGTTAACTACTTAAAATCGTAATTTAACTAGTAGTTGCCACTACATTTCTGCAAGTAGTTGATAACTACTTTTTGACTACAATCAGGTAGTTTAACTAGTAGTTTAACTACATGTAGTTAACTACTGGCCATCACTGCTAAGTGGTACTTAATTAAGTATCTTTGCTTGAACTGGTTACTATAAGTACTGTAGGACGAAAACAGGATTGGGTCCTTTAACTCAGACAACAGTCAGTGCCGCAGGCTACTCTGCACCGTGTTCCGGAAATAATGCACAAGCACCGGGCTTAGCCTATGGCCCATGGTGGCATAGGCTGAAATAATGGTTCGGCGGGGTTCCATGTGTAGAGGACGGTGGTCTTCCTCTACATGAGCCCCGACCGGCGATGATGGTATGCCACGGAGAGGCGATGACGGTGGCCTGTCTCCATGGCCGCGCCGGTGGAACTGAAGCCGGTGCTCCACGCGCGTGGCCATCGTTGTCGTCGTTGTCGTCGCCCGCTACAGGGGTCCCCCGGCCGTCAGATGCGTTGCGGACGCATCGCAAGAACAGGGAACAGCGGGAACAGGGCACGGCACACGTTGGCGGCGTTTCAGAGGGGATGAAGACGGGAACAGCATCCGTGTGTAGGTGGGGACGGGAACAGCGATCCGTCGCAGAGAGAGTGAGGCGCTCGGTGTCGTGGTCCTGGGGTGCCGCGACCGGCACGGGAGCCGAAGCTCGATAGTCCCAGGTGGCGAGAGTGAGGTGCCGAGACGGGCTTACGTGTGCCGAGGCGTCGGATGCCGCGACTGTCGCAACCGGCAGGTGAGCGCAAGGCTCGAGTGTCGCGGCCGGCAGTGAGAAGCGTGAGAAGAGGAGTGAAGAGTACCGAGATGCGGTAGGAGTGAAGGCGGGCCGTGTGTGCCGGAAGTAGTGCTGCTCGATGGCGTGGTCAGAAATTTGGGATGGTGAAGGGCCGAATTGCTCCGGACGTGATGTTCCTTGTCCGGGTCACCAAATGTAGAGGACGGTGGTCTTCCTCTACATGAGCCCCGACCGGCGATGATGGTATGCCACGGAGAGGCGATGACGGTGGCATGTCTCCATGGCCGCGCCGGTGGAACTGAAGCCGGTGCTCCACGCGCGTGGCCATCGTTGTCGTCGTTGTCGTCGCCCGCTACACCATGCTTCCAAAAATTCAGGAGCGGCGTTGTGGATAGCTCATGAAACAGATCACACAGACAACGTGACAAGATTAAGAAGCAATTCTCCAAGGCCCTGATACCATCTGCTTATTTCCGGCAGATATGTTGGAGAAATGCAGCGAACATGTCTCACGTTAGCGTGGGTGTAGGAAAAAACTGCCCCGGGCTGCGGAGCATTTTGTCAAATGAAATGTTTGCGCGTACTTTTAGCAATGCGCTCAGGCAGTATCAACCACGAGGAAATGAAAGTGGAGCTAAACGTCTAACTTTGCTTTCAAAGCTCGTGCAAACGCAGTTTCACCACTTAATGCAAATAAATAGCGGGGGAAAAAAAAAGGCACACCATCGGATCGCCTTCTGGATGCGAAAAAGTGGATTACGATGAGGAATGTGTTTATGGGCAAGCGGATTACACAGAGTGAAATATTCCTTAGGATAACAGCATTTAGAACTGAAGCTTTCTTTTGTTGTTTTCTTCTTTTTTGTTTCATCAACGCTCCAAGCGAACGAATAAAAAATCTATCAAACGACTGCTGCCATTTCGATGAAACGGTGTTCGATCAAATGGCTCTCGACCAAACGACGTTCGATCAAATGTCCTGGAACCCTTACAAAAAGAAAAAAAAGACAATAGTGAGTTTTAGTATACCGTTGATAAAGTTATCGTCCCTGTCGGAACCAATCGCACTCGTGCGTGACTCAGAATCTTATCCACTGATTGGTTCCGCTTGATACGGTGAGACGCTAGCCACGTTACCAACGGTCTGCTAAAACTCTCTACACACACAGTACAATTATTTTCTTCCGTAACTACTTACAAAAACGAAAAAAAGAGAAACACAGTACAATTATTTCAAATGGTTTATTTCAGTGTAAAGAGTAGAACAAGCAGCAACATTTCTCTCCTTTTTGCGTACTTCCGTACTTACAAAAACGAAACACACACACGCAGTACAATTATTTTTTTTCCGTAACTACTTACAAAAAGAGAAAAAGAAACACACAGTAGTTATTTCAAATGATTTATTTCTGTGCGAGGAGTAGAACAAGCAGCAACATTTCTTTCCTTTTTACATACTTCCATAACTACTTACAAAAACGAAACACACACACACACACACTGCAATTATTTTATTCCGTAGCTACTTACAAAAAGAAAGAAAAAGACACACACACACAGTACAATTATTTTAAATGATTTATTTCAGTGCGAGGAGTAGAACAAAAGCAGCAACATTCCATTCCTTTCCTTTTTCATGAGCTGCGGCAGTGTTCACGCATAAGCGCGGAGCGAAATGTCGAACTGGCCAAAAATGCGGTAATGACACATCCATACAGCATAATCGTCAAAACTACGCAGTATCGCCGCGTCATCGGAATTTAGCTTACCGCGACCACACGTGCCCCCTTATCGAGCGCCAATGTTGCGAGAGCAGAGATTGCGGATCAGCTTGAAGGCCGTAGCTCTACCGGAAGAAGCAGACGACAGCGGCTCACATATCCCGAGCCCAGCGCTACCGGTGCGCCATCTGTTAGGCAAGAGCAGTGGCCGCAGCGCTCCGCCTTCCGAGTCCTCCTATTGGCGCGCATTTTGGAGGCGGAGCCTCCCTCGCTCTTGGTCAGCAAAGTCAAGGATAGTCGCTTGTTGCTTTTCATGTTCCGGACAAGTTGTAACAGAATACCGCTGAACATGGCACCGTCCAGTGGTGTTAATGCCACCTCAGCCGGATTACTGCAGTCCGCAGTAACTCGCGGCAATCATGGCGGTGTCAGCAATTCATTCCCGAATGTCGGCCTGGCTGAAAAGGAACGCGAGACAGAAAGCGGAGAGGAAAAGGAAGTGTACTATGCCAGTGACTCTCTTACGTCCGATTAAATGTGTTTAAAAGAAAAGATATACATAGACGATGATCCGCCATGCTTTATCGTGTATGCTAACGACAACATGGAGGTTTTTACGATCATTGCGGCTCGCGTAATGCACCAGTGAGCGTTATGTATCGTACGTTTTTCAAAATCGACACGCTTTTCGCGTTCTGCACGAGCGCGCATTAAACGACGAAAAATATGGGTACATGACCAAAGCCCCTCACATTGAACGGTCGTCAAATTATTTACGAAATTCCGAGAATCTTGCGCAGAGTACGGGTTGAGAAAGTGGGGCCCTGGAAGGTCGGTCGTTCGACGATCAAAAGCAAAGCAGTATATAAGGTACATTTTATAAGGTACGCACGTGGTGATCTCCATGGTACCTAATAAAACCCCAACGTACCTTATAAAACACTGCGGAACCGTATCAAACTCCTCGTACCTTCTAAATAAGTGAGCGTGATCATTGTCAATACACGTACTTTATACATAAACAGGCGCTGTACCTCATATTTAGAAGGTACAGCAAAGTAGAAGGTACGTTATAAGGTACAGACTTTAGAGTGTATTTCACCCATTGAAAGCTGTGTTTGCGTAGACTGTGTAACCGTTACCAACCTCAGGCCAGGTATTAAAATCCTGGATCACCCCTCGATAGATGCCTCCGTGAGCCCAAGGTGCATCAGTCTGGTTGTACTGAACCGGTTTCAATCCCGTATTAACCCTCCCCCCCTCCCCGGTCCAGCTGTCCTAGCACTGCATCCAAATGGATGGGGTCCATGGCCTCTTTCCGTGCTCCTTGGTGTTCGATGCTTTCGTGACCATAAAGTAACCTTCCCCTCAAGTCATCTGTCGTAAATACACAGCGCAGCAGTGCCCGGGCATATTTTCCGCCCCCGCCACAGATTATCTAAGGTGGTGGTGTCTAAGGAGGTGGTATTTGCGTTATTTAATGGTAGTTGTTTCATGACGGCACAACACCTCAGGGGGGGGGGGGGGGGAAAGCGTGGACTGGGGTAAACTATACTGGCCTGGACACCATCGTTCGTTCTATCCTACCGACACTTTAAATACCTGCCATTTCGCAGAAGTACTTTTTACAGATATTTCAGAGCGGATGACAGGTTCGAAGTAGTAAGACTTTCGTGTGTTTGGCACGGGTCGTGCAGCTTCATAGCAGCTTCTCAGTATGGCCTGTTTCTGCGTCACATGTGCTTTCGGGACCAATATTGCAGTAACGTTCCCAAGGTTCTCATCAGCCCAGTGATAGAGGTCAGCTGGATTTAAAATTTGATGCTCAAGTCGCCTCTGAATGCTTGCTTTCGCGGCAAGTCTTTTCACTGTTCCTCCCACTCCATCACATGGCCCTTTACCGTCTGATGTCGCGTAGAAGTGCCACACAGCACGCACGTTGAAGTCGGAGTAGTGATGGCAAAGATTAACGAAACACTTTTTGTTCTTATATTGGGACGCTGCGCCGTCTGTGAAGTATTGGAGCCTTTTGACGGCTGGCGCTTCCGCTCGAATCTTCTCTATCAGCTCAGCTTGGAAGCAACAGACCGCCGCGTTGTTGTGGCACAGAGAGTCAGAAATGATAAGGTGCGATGAACCGAGTCTGAGTGAGCACTGTTGCGGTACTAGAATACCATTGGATGAAGGGCAGCCTGCCCCTGATCCCAGTAGAAAGACTGGGGAGCCCCCCGCACTAGAAAGTTGTTATTTTCCGCGAAATCCATGAGTACGATGTCATCTTCAGGGAGAAGGGACTCTTTCAGATAACGAAGGAATTCTGCCTGCTGCTTCGCCAACTTCAGTGTCACGAGTACATGCTTGCCTATGCAGTACCAGCTCGATGCGGTAATTTCTGCCGACGTTATCTGTGAATGCACGTTGATGCTGTGGAAGGGCGAAAACAGCCTATTGCCCCTCTGAGCGCAAAGCCACCGCCATCAGGACTTCACAGACCGTCGTACCCCTGTTTTTACTGCTACGATTGAACGAACGCTGAAGAGGGAATTACAAATTATATCAACACAGACTCTCAACACAGACTTAGATTCTCAGAAAGAAAGGTCCAGAGCTACTACGGTACAGCTGTCACCTCGACGGTAGGCATCTTCTGCAAAGCACGGCCACGCGAGCCGCCCGTCAGTTTACCCGCACCGTCCGCACGTAGCATATCCGACGTAAAAAATATTTTCTCGCGCTTATGGACAAGTGATTTCTTAGCTCGAAATGCAAAGCAAAACGTAAAAAAACTAAGAAATCACTTTGCTAAGGTATCATCTGCATACCTTTTTACTGTTACACACCGACCGCTTCATTGGCACGCTCACACGACCGCTTCAAAATGAGACGAACTTATTACTTTGACGACGAACTTTGAGATTAAATGTAGCAAACACTACTGCGAATTGAATCTCCAAAATAAACAAATTTATTGTATGGAAGTGGATAATATGCTCAATTTTTCTTGGATTTCTTACTCATCTGGAATCTGCCCTTAGCGAGGACCAAAGTAGGACGAAATAGCCCGCGAATAGGGTCCGTTTGACTGGTCAAATGTGGAACAAGCGGGATTATTTTAACCTCGGCACACTGCATAAACCCTGTTCTCTCGTTCTGCACCACAAACACCTGTCCAGCTGCAATATTCTGCCCACTAGTCTACTTACTTCCCGGTATATTTACGTCATTCTTACAAACTTTGATCCCACGTAAATCTTGAGCGGGCAATTATTTTGGAGTAAATCTCGGAGACGTGCCTTTTCCTGTCATAAGGAATGGTTGGTAATTTTTTGAACCAAAACTGCGGGGGGTCGAGCGCACCCATTGGATCATTTCGCCTGGGATGACCCAACATAAAACATGATTACAATTAGTGGTGAAATCTGGTTTAACCCAGATTAAATCAAACCTTACATATAAGACCCTCAAACCGTGAGGTGCATCTCTTTCCCCCTATGTTTAACTATGTTTAGCATTTGTTGCTTGACACAGTACATATAGCATCCTCTGCATAAAAGCAGTACATAGGTTAACATATTGCACAAACCTTGCTTGAAATACAGCACATAAATAAGTGGAGCTTACCTTCAAGACTGCATAATTTTATATTTCTTTCTCTCTGTCTTTTTTTTTTTGTGTGTGATTGAGCTATGTTACCCACCGTTCACTTCCAAGTATTATTTCACTTCACTCGCTAGTTTTCAAAAGCCATATGCCTGTCTACGGAGCTGCTTAACTAAGAACCGCTTGGGTGACACTCACACCACACGCTACCGTAGAGCGAAATATGTGTAAAATTAAAGGGTTTTGGAATACTTTGTCCCGAAGATACGTCTCTCGGCGAAGCAAAAGGTATCAAGCCATCCCGTGAGCGTGTGTGTCCTCAACGGCCAGACACTGATAACGGGGACAAGATTATTAGGCAAAGCAACTGAAAACACATAGCTGACCAAGAACTGTTTCCCCGCCGCAAACAGCCGCTTACGGAGACTTGCAAGCGGGGTTTATTTATAGACATTTTCAGAGATAGCATTGCCAAAGTGCAGATAATTCAGTACATATTTGTGAGGCCGATCAAATTGACATACGAAACTCACCACACAGTAAAACAAGCGTGTAAATGAACCCCAGTGCAGTAATAAAAATGAAAAGAGAAAGGGAAAATTAGCGTCCTGCAGAGCTAACGTGCTTCAACAGCATTTTTGCTTGCATTTTTGCTTTGCAGCTTGCGTGGGAACTTCACGGATGTATTCCTTCCAAGCGCAGCAAGCTCTGTACGGAGGGCACCAGCACTCATGTCTTCAATGCAGCTCAGCAACCCAGGAGCAGTCGTCTGAATGGATGACTTGGCACGGCCTTTCCTGCTTTCTTGAATGCCTCCGCTGTGCCAACAATCGTCGTCTCTCTTTCTGTACAATATGTACGCACGAGACGATTGCAACGACTCACTTCTTTTAGCTAGTTTGACAGCGTCCGTCGCGGCATCCCACTTGTTTGTTTTAGAATGGTACAACCTCTTTAGAACGTCATTCTTTTTTCTATTCCTTGGCTTGAGTACCAGCTGAGAGAGTGTTGTTCGATTCGACTTCGATTGTTTGTAAGCCACATGATGCGCAAGGATGCGGATGTATGGAGTAACATTGGTCCTCCCGTATCCCCTTCGGTGTGTCTTCCCGAGTTGCACAAACATTCGCAAAAAATCCAATGCCATTTCCTGCAGGTGATCAGAAGGGCATTCCCACTGAAGAGCTCTTACAATTTCTTGGAACGTCTTCCACAAATTCAATACGGCGCTCTCTGTGTCCGCGCGTAATTTACTAAGTAGCTTACCAGGCAACCTATATAATAACGTTTTACAATCTGTCCCAGACAACGTAGAGAACTGCTGGCCCTGGGACCTTGATTTTCTGGATACAATGTTCCTTTCACCGAACACTTGGAGACCAATTCAGAAAGTTCCTGCACGTTTTTGGTTGAGCAGCCTGCAGACCGTACACTTGCCATACAATCCATATCATGAAATTCCCGAATGACGTTCTTAAAAAGTCTGCCGAATATACGAATCGTCATGTGCAACGTGTCGGGAATAACCATACTAGGCTCGATGTCAAAGAGTGGCATATACTGTGCACCGGTACTCAGCTCGTCGCAGTCATTGAACTCCTCGCTGTCGGTTCTGTGTTGAAGAAATGTGGAGCCAGTTCTGGGTTCGACCGCTGCTCTTGTGTGGCGACGCAGAACGGACAAGGAAAGCTTGAAGAAGCGGACTGGAGGCCAAAGACCATAAGAAGAAATTTCAAGTCCGCCTCAAGACACACATTAACCGGAATGCTGCTGTCGCCGACCATTACCTCCTTCGATCTGGCTATTTTATTTATGTCCGAAATTAAAGTCTTGAAAGATTCTCTGATGTTGAATTATGTCTCCGGAATTTCTGCTAACCCAAGGAGTCCGTGTAACTTGTGATGCTGTTGTGTCTCTCCTTTTTCTCCTCAGACCCGAGAGAGGGCTGAAGGGTAGAAATCAGTTGTGTCTGTATTTACTGGCCCTTGGGGGTCCAAATAGTGGAATTTTTTTTAAATTCTGAGTTTGTAATTTGTAGTGTTAGCTCCGCTACTAGGGGGGAAAGGAAGACGACGTTGACGAGGTGGAGGAGCTCGTGGGGATGAATAAAGCAATAACGTTCTAAACTGCAACGTGGCCAACGTGGCTGGATGTCCTTTACTTCACGCTACATGGTGGCAGCGGTAGGATACATTTGAAGTCAATATCCCTGGAATTAAGCTTTATGTCATCATCGTCTATCTCATCGATCGCCGGACTTCGGCAACCAGCCCAGTTCAACTTCATCGACGTCACGGACTGGCCTGCCTGGAGGGACGGGTTTGAAGACTACCTCTATGCGTCCGGAACTCAAGGGAAACCAGGAGAAGTTAAGGTCAGGACATTGCTTTACTGCATTGGAAGAAAAGCGCGTGAAATCTTACGAACCTTCAACCTATCTGAGGAAGAGACAAACAATTATGGGATTATGCTTGAAAAGTTCAATGCACATTTTGCTCATTCACGAAACACTGTTTACGAGACTGCAAGCTTCAGCCGACGGCAGCAAAATCTTGGCGAAACCGTAGAGGCGTACCTCGTAGAGCTGCACAAGTTGGCAGAAAAATGTGACTTTGGCCTAACGAAAGAACGGATGATACGAGACAGGTTCGTTGTTGGCCCAATGGATACTAAGCTGTCACAGTCGCTTCAAATGGATTCTTTAACCCTTCAATCGGCTCTAACGAAGGCCCGCCTAAAAGAAGCGGTTGTGAAGCAGCAAAGCGAGTTGGGGAAAAAAGACCTGGTTGCCGACACCGTGGGTTGTGACTGCAGATGTTCAAAGCCAGCCCTTACTGAAGAATTCGCAACAGATCTTGTTAGCCGTCAGGAGAAGAGAGATCGCCGTGGCGTTAACTCACGCCATTCATGCGCCCACTGCGGATATCGACACCCCCAATGGCCCTGTCCCGCACGCAACAGAGAATGTTTGAAATGCGTCAGAGTCGGTCATTTTGCAAAAATGTGCCATACTAGCCTCCCACAGTGGGAAAAACCGGGGCCCAGAGACTATCGCAGGAATTTTGTATCCGAGGTCACACTGCCCGAGAATGATTTCTTCCTCGGTACGGTAGCAATGCAGACTCCAGCTCCCGTAACCAGAGAAGTAGAAGTCAGAGTCAATGATGTTCCTCTGCTAGCAAAGATTGATTCTGGCGCTGACGTCACTGTTGTCGGGTCTGGATTCCCAGGGTTGCCAGACCTTCTTGAACCGCCAGACACACTGAAAGGACCAAGTGGAACTACGCTCGACGTTCTTGGGAAGTTCAGAGCAGTAATCCAATGGAAAAAGACTACGTCCCAAATGGTATATGTCGTGCATGGTCTAAGAAAGCCCCTCTTGGGGTTGCCAGCATTACTTGACTTAGAGATCATACGTTTTTTTGAACGAAGTGGAAGTCGGAGAAGATCACTGATCTACTCGCAAGTTTCCCGAGCTGTTCCGAAGTCCAGGCAAAATTCCCGGGGAATAAGTCATTCGATTACAGGCAAACTACGCCGTTTGCCATAGCCGCGCCACGTCGCGTTCCTTTCGCCATGCGCACTTCGGTTCAGACAGAGCTCGACAATATGGAGAAACAAGGTGTTATACGGAAAATACACACTCCGACAGATTGGTGTGCACCAATCGTTCTTGTGAAGAAGCCATCGGGGAAAATCAGGATCTGTGTTGATTTGACGAAGCTCAACGAATGCGTTAAGCGAGAAAGGTTGATCTTGCCAACCGTAGAAGAGGTCTTGGGCAGCATTGGCCCCGCCAGGTTTTTCACGAAGCTGGATGCTAATTCCGGGTTTTATCAGGTTATGCTCTCAGAAAAGAGTCAAGAGCTTACAACTTTCATAACGCCGTTCGGACGTTATTGTTTCCAACGCCTTCCCTTCGGGATCACTTCAGCACCAGAGGTATTTCAAAGGAAAATTGCGCAAGTGCTTGACGACCTACCAGGAGTCCTGAACTTAATGGATGACATCCTTATTTAAGGAGACAACAGAGAAGAACACGACCAGAGACTAAATGCAGTCTTACAGCGCCTGTCTGACAATAATGTCACCCTGAATCTCGAGAAATGCAAATTCTTTATGGAGAACATTTCGTTCTTGGGAGTTCTCATTGACCAGCACGGAATCTACCCGGACCCCAGAAGAGTAGAAGCGTTGACAGCTCTAGAACCTCCTCAAAACGTTTCGGACTTGCGTCGTATTCTAGGGATGTTCAACCATGTTGGAAGGTTCATCCCTAACATGTCAACATTATCAGCACCTCTGCGCGAGCTTCTTGTGAAGAACGTTGACTGGTATTGGGGAAACGGCCAACAGGATGCTTTTCAACGTCTAAAGGCCTCCATCTCTTCTGGAATTTGTATGGCCAAGTACAACCCTAATCTCCCGACGATACTGTCAGCAGATGCCTCCGTCTGTTCCTGTCTGCGAGGAGTACAGACTTCAGCCGTCAGAACCCATGATCACAACGGAGACACCTCCCCTCCCATGGGAAAAGGTCGTAGTGGATCTATTTCACCTAGGGGGGATCGAATACGTCCTGGCAGTGGACTATCGGTCCAGATACCCAGAAGTGCTACCTCTGTCGAATGATTGGGCTTCACGAGCTGTCATTTTACGCTTAAAAAGCATCTTCGCGAGGCGCGGCATTCCCCGAGAAGTGGTGACGGACAACGGTTCTCAGTTTGCAAGTGAAGAATTCAGGAACTTTCGACGATATTATGGATTTAAGCACACCACATCTAGTCCCTATTTCCCACAATCTAATGGACAAGCGGAAAGAACTGTCAGGACTGTCAAACGCCTCATTCAAATGTCCGAGGACCCCTATCTCGCCTTGCTCAATTACAGGAATACACCTGGACCTTCTGGGGAAAGCCGAACACAGCTTCAGATGGGACGACGCTTGAGGAGCAGGGTACCACTTCTTCCTCAACAGCTGAAACCTGATTCTCAGCACTATGGGTGGAAAGACCGAGACACCTACGAAAAGAAGAAACAGAAGACGAACTTTGACCGGAGACATCGCGCTCATACTTTGCCGCCTCTTCAGAAGGGGGAATCCGTCTGGCTACCACAGCTGAAAATACAAGGAACTGTCGTGGATATCGATCGCGCTCCGCGGTCCTATTGGGTGCAGACTAACAAGGGTCTGCTACGTCGAAACCGCAGACATCTGATACGCAGGGCTAACGCCCCTTCAGGAGAGGGGCTCTCACAACAAGATTCTACGCTGGACATTGAGGTTCCAAACAAACACCGATTCCTGTGGGGACTGCCCGAGAAGACTTGGAAGGTGAGGTCGATCAACGGTCCAAAGATTAGGATCCTGGCCCGAGGGTAGATGCCCAGGCTTACGGACAACCGTCCCTGACAACATCTCGATATGGAAGGGTATCCAAGCCTCCAGACAGATATGGTTACCCAGTATAGGCTGCTTTCATTTTGTATTTCACTGCTTGTTTGAGGTTTGAAAAAGGAAAAAAAAAGAAAGAAAAAGAAAAAAGAAAGTTGTAGTGTTAGCTCCGTTACTAGGGGGAAAAGGAAGACGACGTTGACGAGGTGGAGGAGCTCGTGGGGATGAATAAAGCACTAACGGTCTAAACTGCAACGTGGCTGGATGTCCTTTACTTCACGCTACATAATTATAGCGTAATTGGATGGCAACATATGTTGCCATTGGGTCCTCATGCTGTAAAAATTGCATACACAGGCTTGCAATGGCATCACTCTCTAACGTTACAAAATCGGTACAAAACGTTTATTACCACAAAATGGGTTTTCTGTCTGGGCTACAAGCATATATTTGAGTCACGGTGGGTTGTGGAATTCAGTGAAACATTGCCTTCCTGCAGCCACACACAAGAAGACATTACATTTTTTGCAGCGTATCCGGCTTCTTTTCGTACACTTCTCCCTCCTGCACCGTGCCGAGCTGTGGAGTGGCACAAACTCGGGCAGGTGTAGTGCACTGGCCATTGTGCATGCGGTAGGTGGCAGGGGGACAATCTTTTTCTTTGGAGGCTCTTCTTCTTCTGTTTCACTGCTGTCGCAGTATTCCTGTGTTTGTATTTCCTGAGCCAGCAGTGTATTAGCAATCTCAAGCTTAAAATCTATAAATTCCAGGATCTTCCGCCTTGGTGTGCCTTCTGCAATAGCTTGGCTCTTGTATTGTAACCAAGAGTTCACACACGCCAGGTCAAGCAGGTGCATCAGCACACGCAATGTCCACCTTCTTGTTTTAGCCCTTGAGGGGTAGAATGACAGCATGCGATCGCAAAGGTCCACTCCTCCCATGTTGGCATTATAGTCTCGCACTACAAATGGTCTCTCCACGTCAATGTACTTGCGCTCCTTCTTGGACCGCCTTTTGCACATGTCCGGTGGATGAACACCAGATGATGCAGACATGAGCAGTACACCCCTGTTGTCACACCACTGCACCAGTGCCATCTTCTCGTCTCTCCTGACAAGCTGTAGTGATGACCCTTTGCCTCTTTTCTGCAGCTCCTTTTCAGAACATAGATGTACAGCCTTGGGTACTCTTGATTTCACTATTGTTGCTGTAGCAAAAATTCCTTTCTGCAGCAGGGCATCGATGAGTCGTATTGATGTAAACCATCTATCAAAAAACAGCTTGCTTCCCCTGGGTACACTGTGGCACAGATCAAGCACAGAATTTCCAGACATGCCCAGTCCGTGGTCAGCAAAAGTCTCCTTTCCTGAGTAAATAATGAAGTCATACACCACACCATTTGGACCCGCAAGGACAAAATTCTTGAGACCCACAGGGTTAGGTTTTCTCGGCACATACTGTTTAAGCTGCGTTCTGCCTGAAAACGGTATAATTTGTTCGTCGATACAAAACACCTTGGGTCGAGGCAGATTCCGACAAGCCTTCGTAATTCTGTCTATCACTGGGCGGCACAGCCATAACTTGTCCTTGCTCTTCGCATCACTTGTCAGGTCATCCTCATCAACCAGTGTAACATTGCTTCTTATCGAAAAGTTCCCGCTTCCAAAAATATCTGATCCGAGGGTAGCCCAGGACTGACATGAGCAAAGAAGCTCCTGTGAACTTTTCCATTTCTCTAGGTGTAAAATTTGGTGTGACACCTGTCCGTTTTAGGACTTTGATATTCGTCTTCTCTGCAATTGCCTCTAAAAGTCATCCTTGACATACTGTGCGAAAAAGTCACTTGCTTTCCACCCCATATTTGCTGCACCTTGTTGATCAGCCAGGTTCGATGGGGGGATGGAAACCAAGTCCGAGTTTGTGGCTTTCCACAGCAGTTGCCTTGTGTCAATGTCGTCGACATCGGTACTATCGTCATCAGACGCCGAATCACTGCTCTCTTCGTTGTCAGCATGTTCTTCTTGCTGGCAAACTTCTTCGTCGGACACCTCCTTAAGATCTGACGTGTCCGCTGCCGCAAGCCGCTCCAGCTGTCTCTCAGCATTGTCCACTGGAAGCCCTGACGAAGGAGATCATAGAATGCACTCATTAACTAACGAAATACAAGACACTAATTGTTAAAAAATAGTTAAGGCGATAAATTCACTTCCACTCCCATGTTACTAGACCCTCCATCTGAGATCTCTTCCGCACGTTGAAACCGAGTGGAAACACATGCCCACGCCAAGACAAAGTTCACGTATGACGACCGACATTTAGCGTTTGCGACTAGAAATGGGTACGAATTTGATTCTAGTACGCCCACGTTCCACGCACAAGCAATAAAACGCGACAGCACTATAGTGTAGAGTAAATATATCCACTTACTTCTTCGTCGGCCGTAGAATGACGCTACCCCGATCATCGCCATGATTGACTGCTCGCGCGCTCCCTGTTGACGCGAGATAGTGTGATGGAAACATGATAGATGGCTGTGGGAACGCTGTCCACAACCGTTGCCGGTTTGAGTGAGCCCCCACGCAGCCTCCAATGGCAACGTTTGTTGCCGTGGGGTCGGAGGATTAAGACGTACGAAGATGGTGGTCCAGTAAACTTTGTTCCCGATGGCACAGCCATCTCCCTCAATTGAAATCAGTAGGGGCTCGTTCTGTCTAAGGTATTCAAGGAAGATCCCCTGCTCTCTGCACGTACGGTGAATGATGGTTTCGAATTCCTCCGTTGCGTTCACTTGGGCACCGACAGCATATCCTGGGGTTATTTCGAGTGCAGTATGGAGGTTCACAGTCTGTCGAAATTCATTAATCAGCCGTACAGATGGGACGCGCTGCAGTATAACCGACAGCTCAAACCAGAATCCGTTGCTGACGCAATGCTCATCAAACAGAACAGCGATTTGTTCAACCAAGAGCCTATCTTTTTGGCTTAAAGGGAGAATCCGCATAAGGTCCCTTCCGAGATTTTCGAATATTCGTCACCTTTAGCCATCAACGACCATGCCTGTAAAATATCTCCTTCGAAAACTGAGTCAAACTTGATAAAAATGATTTTCTTCTATGACGCGCTCGGTGACAGGGTAGTGCGAGCCACGAGCGCTTTTCTGCAAGCAACACCGAGCGTGATGTAAGTCGCGAGATATCCCGCGCCGTCCGCCTTGCTTTGCTGTGTGTTTTGGCAGTTTTGACGAAGGAAATTTTCCTATAGCAATTGTGTTCGTTACGTCGCACACTGATCTTACACCCTGGAGGACTGGACTGGAGGAAGACTGGAGGAAGAAGTGACGCTGCACCAGTGCCCCCATACAATGGTCGTACATTTCGCTTCACGTTCCTAACACCTTCAGAATAAGTAATTTGGTGTAAAATATCACTTAAATCGCTAACAAAGACGTCGCTGAGAAGTAGCCCATACTGCACGAGGATATTTTGTAGCGCATCCTCCACACTCTCCGAGAAGAGTCTGAGCTGTCTCAGGTCTGTTTTCGCAGAGCCTTCGCCAACCTTCAGAACATGATTGTCTGTTCCCGGCGTTCCAGGATTTCGCAAGAGATGTAGCGTCAAGTGTGAATCATCTTCTTGTCCATCTTCGTGTGACCTTGGTGCAGCACTTCCGAGTGTCTGGTCACATCGATCTTCTTCAGAAGTGAAGTCTGCGGTAGCAGACTCGGTAGCGGTAGCGGTAGCAGACTCTCCCAATGAGTGGTTGGACTTGAGGCATCAATATTGAGGGCGCACACGTACTCTGGATTTTCGGTATCTATTCTGCGAAGCTTGAGGCAGATCTTCAGAAGTGTTTCGTTAAACCTCAGAACTGCCCTGCGCGCCAGCCTTCGCTTACGTGCGACTGAGGGCTTTTGATATTGAAAGTCTCGTTCTTTCATTGACTGTGCCAGGAGATTCTTCCAAATGCGTGCCATTAAGCAAAACGCTTCGTAACAGATCTACATATAAACAACCCTTTTCATCTTTATCAGCCCTCAGCGTATTTCACAGGGAGCGAGATATGTGCGGTGTCTGTAGTGAGATGCACATCCACGTGGCTTTTCCAGTTTACCAGGTGGACCTTTTATTGCGCTGAGGCATCGCCAACCGTCACAAAGAATACACTTACCAATTCCACAGGAATTCCAACGGTGGATAAGTGTGGTGCTTGCTTAAAGGGACAGTCCTGTCGAAAACATGGGTCTGGAAAACACCGTCTTATGATTTCTAATACTCCGAACAACAACCGTGCAAAATATTTCAGAAGAAATCGTATCGCGCGATTTATAATCGATTTTTTTCTATGCCGCAGTTGGTCCTGAGTAAAGGCCGCAGCGAGCTCTCGCGTGACGTGCATAAGAGCAAGGCCGCACGTGACTTGCGCATGCCTGTTTGCGCGATAGTTGGTTGTTGCGTGCTAGCATTTGCCCATTATGACGATTTTGAGTAGCAGTCACAAGTTATGCAGAGTAAAATGCTGAGTAGCGTCAATGTAAATACAGGTATCACGACGCAGCCTACGGTTCAGTACACTCATAGAAAAAAACACCTCTCTGCATTCCCAGCAACGGCGCAGTCCTGCGCCCCACTGTGTCCATTGGGAACGTCATGCTCACGTGACTGATGATGTACATAGAGGACCCTCGGGCAAGGAGTATGCAAGGGAGAAAAACGAAACCGGATGCCTTCACAGGAGAAGTTTTTATTCGGTGTCTCGAAAACCACGCCGTTTTGTGAGCTGAAACTTTCCACACAGCATGTAAGCCTCCGTGGCAGTTGGCAAAAATCAACTTCTGGTTTTCCCGGACTGTAATTCCATTTTAGATCGACCAGGTCCGCCGATGACATTTTTTGATTTCAGTGAAAAAAATATATGTTGTAAATGACCTTCAGTGAAGACGAAAGCAGGTACCCGGAGCTTTCTACGATCAGCCAGTCCACAGATGGAGAGGGGGTAAGGTGGCGCCTTCTTCGCAACGTCATATTTTCTCGCGACTTTGCAGCCTTACTGATGCCTTACAGCCTTACTTAATAGGCATGCACATATATGCTATAAGAAGCAAATTATTTCTTGAGAATGCACTACTGTTGATCACATTCATGCAGCTGTAGGTTTACCTTCGGCCTCTTGGAACTCTCTGTAGTCGCCTTAGCTGCAGGAGGAGTGTCCTCCAGCATGTCAACTACTTGCAAAAATATTGACGTATTTAAGATTATGACACAGTTTGAAGGATTTCAATTCAGGAAATTTGCAGTGGCAGGGCCTGCCAGAGTGAAACCTATTGAATATTTTATGGTGTCGAAGTGGCGGTTCATTCAGGATAGAAATATCCTAGATGGGAGGATGTCGGTCCTGTGTAGTTCCCCCCCCCCCCTTCGTTGCTCCTCAGACTCAAGGAGATGTTTCCGTTCAATCGTATACACCAGCTCGTTTGTCTGCTCTACTTATGTTCGTGAAATTAACAGTGTTGTTTCTCTAGTGTTGTATGCATTAAGCAATTTGTAATACACTGAACACATAAGCAGCAAAACAAAAATTTAAAATTCAGCATGTATGAAAGTTGGGTGCAACAAATTTACATAATGTACCTGTACATTGTCATTCCTGAGATATATATTGTCATTGCAGGGAGGTCACAAAACAATAATGTTTTGTCACCTCCCTGCACATTCATTGTATCTTGGAATGCATATATGCAAGAATAAATGCTAAATTTGAAAAAGGTATAAATTATCTTTATTCATAGAGCATAACATCACTTATCTTCTTTACAAAAGCATATCGTGTTACATCTTTGTCACGCAGAATGCACAACCAAGAAAGCTATCTTCCACTAAACATCACGTTTGGCATGATTCAGTTGGTATCACTTCATAGACAGAGTACACCAGGACTCCAGTTTCAAGCTCCAAATCGTCATGTTGCAGTTTGGAAACCGTACATGTGTAGTGCAAGAAAGCCCTCGCACATTAAAATGTAAGATGTGAGTCACTGTTAATGCAAAGTGACTCCTATGAGAGAGACTGACGCTGAAGAAAAGTGCAAACTGCGGAAAGTGTCCATACAGAAGATCTTCAGATCTTCTCTTTTAGTCCGCCCAACTCAGATAGAGAGAGATCTTCAGAAATCGTGTCTGGTTTCACGGCAGTGCTACCACAGATGTGCAGCTGCACTTTTTGCAACGTGCTCCACATAACAAGCATGACAAAGTCAGTAGTGGATGGCAGGCCCCCGTCCCACGCAGCTTTGTTCACGCTGCAGTTGTATTCAGCAAAAGCATGTGAGTACGCGAGAAGGGCATTCAATTTCACCTGCAAATAATCAGAGCAAGTGAAGAAAAAAAAAGAAGTGTTGTATTTGAAAAGGAAATAAGTCTTGTGTCTCGTGGAGGTGTTACCACTTACTAAATAACTTGATTAAGTTTACATCAATATCTAGATTAACTGGCCTAAGCGTGATCTAATTGCGTGAAGTAATTGTTTGGGATGCTTCGGTGTGTTCATATTTGCGAGGCATTACGTCGAAGACACCACTGCGTTCACTAAAAGACCCTTTCGTGCTTGATATAAATCACACTAAACGCATACGCCTGTCTAAAACAACGGCTGTGATTCTACGGGGCGATTTCATTCTACCATGCGGGTATATCCTTTCTGGGACCGTTCTTTGTGGAACAATTTTTGTCCAGAACGCAGCACGGGATATTATGTACATGGTTGTTATTAATCTCGCATCGTTTCTTATTGAAATATTGGCTGGGAAACTTGCTGTAGTACAATCCCCAGCGCTGCACTACAGTGACGGTCTAGTTTCGGAATGCAAAACATAACGTAATTAAGAATCGAACGGCAGGACACCTGTGAAACACTGTTAGGATACATCAGTATACTGGCACCTTACAAAATTGTGTGACTACAAACAACGATCAACGCCTGCAGCGCAATAAATACTCACAATCTCTGTTGCCTCCCATTGTTTTCTATGGGCACACACAGCGCTTTAGGGCCTCCCAACATGGCGGCCCGAATGCGTGCCTCTCCCCCCACGAGCCCCTCTCCCATGCGCGATCCAGCCTTTATACATAGAGATCAGTGCTCCTGACCGGCGGACCGCGGAGAGTGGCTCAGTGGTTAGCGTGCTGGCCATGTCACGCCGAGATTGGGAGGTACCCGGGTTCGAATCCCGGTGCCGGCTGTGCTGTCTGGGGTTTTTCCTGGGTTTTCCTCAGACGTTTTCAGACATATGTCGGCACAGTTCCCTTAGAAGTCGGCCCAGGCCGCACCTTCCCCCAGGGCGTCAGTCGTGACGTTGCCCACCTCTGTGAGGCCGACAACGGCGAGCCTTTTCACCACCCACCACCACCGCGGAGCAACCTAGTACGCTCCAACGAAGGCACACATATACACCCGGCACACGCATTATTCAACAAGCACACGAGTGAAATGAGAGAAAACCAATTAATTACTGCAGCAAATGGCCCTCTTCGGTGGCAGATTTTTATCTAAAAGGTGTTCACTGAAGGTCCCAAAAGGGGTAGTGCTAATTTTAATGACGGCAGCGCCCTGCTTTAGAAGTTGTTTCTTTACGAAACTCATTTGAATTTTTATTTAAATATGAGCGCCTCCCACTCATTCACACGGTGCGCAGGTTGTATGTGGTATCAGGCAGGTATTTGTAAAAAAGAAAGTTCGCCGATTGGCGCACCCGTTCGCGAATTATTTAGCCCGGGGATTAAACGAAAACACCCGGTATACAGTCAACCCTCGATTTATGAACCTTCGATTTATGAATTCCCTCGTTTTATGAACACGAGCCCGGGGAACCAAACTTATCCATTAATTTCTTCCTCGTTTTATGAACCTCGATATTCGAATAATGAATGGAATTTCTGGGAACCAACTAGGAGTTGCCCAGCGTTTTTGCCCTCAATTTATGAACGGATAGTTCTGAGGTCAACAGAAACCTTCAAAGGGATAATTCCGTGGTCTTATGAATGACGCCTGAACGGACAAAACGTTTTCCAGGTACTGCACCCTCGGTTCTTAACCCCTCGAAATCCGAACAACAAACGGGTTTTCCTGACCTCAGTTGATGAATATGGTGGTCGCTGTCACCCGGAGATTAATAAACGGAGGTTAAAAATCCCTGAGGAAATCCGAGACCAGTCCAGTGCGAATGTGGTGACATCTCTTATTTCCAAGATTGACACAGCGGAAGGCATGATCCAAAGCAAAATTAAACAATTTAGTATTGCATAATAAACAGAGTGTGAATGCGCTAACGTCTGTTCTTTGTGAGATTGATACAACAGAAGGCATGGTCAAAAGCAAAACTACACAATATATGGCATTATAAACACAATCCCAACTCGGAAATACTGTTGCATTTGCTCGATAGTACTCAGTTAACTGAATTTTCGATTTATGAACGATTTTTCGGGGAATCGAGGGTGTTCATAAATCGAGGGTTGAATGTATACCAGGTGTCTCAGTTAAATCCCCGGGCTAAATAATTCGCGAACCGGTGCACCAATCGAATAACTTTCTTTTTTACAAGTATCTGTCCAATACCGCCTACAAGATGCGCACCGCGTGAATGAGCGGGAGGCGCTCATTATTTAAATAAAAATTCAAATGAGTTTCGTGAAAAAAGCTAACTTCTAAACCAGGGCGCCGTCGGCATTAAAATGGGTACTACCCCTTCTGGGACCTTCAGTAGATACCTTTTAGAGAAAAATCTGCAACCGAAGCGGGTCATTTGTTGCAGTAATTAATTGGTTTCGGTTTACATATTTTTGTCGCGGCTGGTCGCGGTGAAGCGCAAAAGGACGCTCTTTCACTCCCATGTCCACCAATGAATTGCGTCCTTTTGCGGTTCGCCGCGACCAGCCGCGACAAAAATGCGTAAACCTAAACCAATTAACTACTGCAACAAATGACCCTCTTCGGTGGCAGATTTTTCTCTAAAAGGTGTCCACTGAAGGTCCCAAAAGGGGGTAGTACCTATTTTAATGCCGACGGCGCCCTGCTTTAGAAGTAAGCTTTTTTCACGAAACTCATTTGAATTTTTATTTAAATAATGAGCGCCTCCCGCTCATTCACGCGGTGCGCATCTTGTAGGCGGTATTGGACAGATACTTGTAGAAAAGAAAGTTATTCGATTGGTGCACCGGTTCGCGAATTATTTAGCCCGGGGATTTAACTGAGACACCCGGTATATATAAGCAATGGGGATGACTAGCTGAGCACAGTAAAATAATGTTAAAGTAACCTCACTAGACGGGAACAATGTTGACTGTGTATAATGGCGTCTTGCATTAGATGATCTTGAGGACCTGAAGACACATCCGCCCATCAAATACTTGTAGATGTGGAACTTCAGCTTTCAAAATTCTGCTTGAAGTGTACAAAAAGGACCTGCTCGCTTACATTCCTGCAACCTCTTTACAAGGACGAATCTGTGTTCTTTGAAGTGCTTGAAAGGTATCCAAGAATGAACAACAGTTCAATAAAATCACACGTTATGGGAACACATTTAAAAGGTAAGTGGAGTCTCAATCAAGGAATTTTGATTGTGACATTAGGCTCAGCCATGCTTTTGCCGAGCAGTGCCACGGTGTTGCCGAATATTTTTAAAAACGGAAAAAAAGGAAAAGAAGTGGAGTGCAAAAGTGCCTGTCGTTGTCATAGCGACCTCACTCATTTCCTTGAGATGATAGGGCTAGGTCGCATGCTCTTGACAGGTTTAAACAGGAGGGGCAGTCAAGCGTGACACAAGGGAAATGCTTTTCCCCTATCCAGTATAAGTCCAGTACCATCTGGGTCCTGTAACGAAGGGATCATAACACCACACACACGTTTAATAATAAGACATTGCGAAACACTCTCCATCCCAACACACCGCCATCATAGATAATTTATTTTGTGAAACGGAGGTGTTACTGAGAGGTACAGTTTGTTTGTGGTAACTATAATTCGGCAGTAACAAAAGATTATTGTATACAGAACATTTTGAGGCATGTAAATCTTGATTTCATCTTCTGTTCAAAATGCATGTAGGACATGTAAACGTAAAGCGTTTCTGTAATTTCCATTTCCGTGTACGTAATCATGATTGTTTTTATGTTATTGTTATGTCATATTGTTTCATGTTATGTAAAACGATATGTTGTTTCTTACCCCCATAACGATGTAGAAGTGGCTATAGACTATTTCTGTGGCTCTTATAAATACGGTCAAACTCCTTTATAACGTACCACATTTACCACATCAGATCATGGTTTGTGTCGCATTTGTTCAAAGCATATTGTTTTGCATAGTCATTTGATCTTTAACGGGGCATAAGTTTTACCAGTTTTGGCGCACTATAGCATTAGTTGCTTGTGCGCCATAAAACTTCAATCATCATCATCATCATCATCAATGTACCAGGGCCTCGTTCGGGAACACAGGAACAGCTATGCACTCATCACATTGTCTCTTACATTTTTCTGTCTTAGACACATGGTCAATAACAATTAGAGGGGGCGGCTGCTTTGATGCTATAGTACAATGAAGAGGTGGCTAAACATTACACCGAGACGAACATAAACCTCATGAACGTCCTGATGAGGCTTCTGCTCGTCCCGCCATTAATGTTGCACCACCTCTTCATTGTATGAGGCTTGTGTTCAGCCTGTCCGTAATGTTTCACCACCTCTTCTTTCTATGAAGGATTTTGACAAGGCAGACCCTAATTCATCTGCCGGAAGGCACATTTTGCGTGTATTATCTTATACCATCTTATTAATGATCGTATCTTATCGCTTATGTGATATTCAGGAGTGATGTGGTTTTCTTTCGAGCCGAAAGCGGTTTTTTCTGAAGTCCGTGGCACTTCGGAGGCGTTATGTGACCACACCTTAGGGATTTTGGCTGAAATATTCTGCAGTAGCATACTATTGTGTTAAGAAGCAGCACTTTTACGGGAGTTTTTTTGAAAAGATCGGCGACGGTCAAGTGGGTCTCCGGAGATTTCACAACGAGGTTGGCAATCAAGTATGCAAATTAGCTAAACAAATCATGAACACATTTTGAGTGTGCAGCTTTGGCCACGTAAAAATAGGGAGCAGTAAATTACTTTAAGTTAGGGTTGCAAACAGTGCAGCTGTCCCAAACAAGCCCTGAAACCTAGGCATTAAAGCACCCGAAAAGTGAAAAATAACGCCATATATATTTGTGTGTGTGAGCGCGTACAGTTTGCTGATGTGATAATACTCGCAAGGCCGGAGCACTGAAATCATCATAGCTTTCATAGCATAAATTGAATTTGAAAAATCACCAAACATCGCGCAGGTTTGCAGATAGCGCTGGAGGATGACAACACAGAGCATCTGTACAACAAGATGTACAAGTATGTACAACAAGAGAGCACATAGTACCTATGTCACGTGGTATAGACGTTGTACATGTTGCGCTTAGGACGCATTCTTAACTACGATTTAGCACAGGTTTTAGATGTGTGACAGTAATGCGAACTTTCTTTAAAACAAACGCACGGGCAGTCCCCTCAATATACAGTCAGCGCCGCCTTGTTGCTCCTTCCACGGCCTAGCCCTCTCTGCCGTCTGCTCGCCTGCCATTGCGCACCGTGCATTGTGCCTGCCGTGATTCGCGTAAGCCAAAACTTAGTTGGCTGCTTACAGTGTGTGGAACTCTGCCTTCGAGTGTTGCCGGGCGTGTACCCGGGGTTGCACCAAGCGTGCACTTTCGACCACGGGCGTTGCGTACCTCGTCCCGTTCCTGCCGACGAGGGAAGCCATGTTCAATAGACATCAGCTCGCTCGCCCCAGTGTTGCCCACAGTCGAGTACGCGGCCTTGCTCTCTTTGCGGCCTTGCGGTGCAATCTTTTAAATTCGATTACTCGACGAGTATATTTTGGAATAAACTGTTTTGGGTCTGAAGTCTTCCGTTCCGTTTGGTTCGTACACTTTCACAAGAATGGTTGGTTGCGTGGGCTTATTTTTCACTTTTCGGGTGCTTTAAGGAAGGTGAGTAGTGAGACTTGTACCTAACAGTCTATCTCCTGTGCAAGGTCATTAGCAGATTAGAAACTGGTGTAAGGAGCGGCACTTCACATGAGATTCATAACAGTGTTTTCCCACATTACTCTGTGTACATCCATCTACCTCTCATCACGCTGACCTTCCAAGGGGTTAGCGGATTTTGGGGGGCCCCGTCCGGAAAGCGAGGGCACTGCTTGCTTATCAACACGAAAAAATATCAAATTGTTGTCAACTGGGAGCTGTAGTGTGGTCGTCTTAAAATAGTTAACAGCCCATAGTAAGCAGAGGATTAAGTTTGTGAGTATAAGTGTACAGCATTTATAAAGGGACAGTCGCATCCGGAAACGTTTTTATAGAACAAATACCAGTGATTCCACATCGTCTGACACTGTACCTTTCACATTTTGCTTGCAGGAAAACGGCACATATTCAATAACAGAATTAGAGAGGTTGCGCACTATTTTTGCAGCGGAGGAGGCACAGCGGCGAGACTCCGTGTGATGTCACTCCTTTTTCCGCTCGCTTAGCTGTTCGCCTTCCTAGGAGCCGCGACCTCATTGATTGTTGTCCGCGTGACGACTACAGAGAGGGGGACACCGTGCATACTCAGATTTGTCGTCTGCTCTCTCAGTATGTCCGTACCTGTCCGCCACTGAAAGAACACTGCTGCTGCAGCCGATACCACACAATCCATAGGGTTTCACGCTGCCTGGGATCGGCAGACCAGAGGTCCGGTCCGCTGGGCTGCACTTGCTTAGGAGCGATCTGAGTCGTGGCGTAGGTTGAGCCGGGATACTTCGTTAACTGTCCTGTGAGGAGTGTGAGGTTGGGTGATATTGTCGGGTGACCCTGTCGACCGCGCCAGCTAAACCTCTCCCGTACCTATAACCAGACAACAGCGGAGTCTCGAGGGTTCATTGTGCCAGTTCGAAGACTAGGCACGAACCGCCAGTCGGTTCTTCTGTTCTCTTCCTCGTCATCTTGCATATACCACCGCCTCGTCGTCGTTGCTCTTCACAGAGGCTGACGACGTGACAACATGTATCATTTATTAAATATCGATTTTTTTTTTGTTGTAGAACCCAAACTTGGGATTTCATGCAGTAGGGGGTTTCAAAGCAAGGTATTGTCCTTCCGTCATGTAATGCCCTAAAGGGCCCTTGACGTATAATGAATAATAACTGTGCCGACATGCGTCTAGAAGGTCTTCGATAAACCCAGCGGAAATCTCATATAGCACAGCCAGTGGTAGGATTCGAACCCACCACCTCCTAATCTTCAGCTGGGCCTTGGCTACCACGAACGAGCGAGACGCCGTAGCCCGCTCGGCCATGGAGCTGGTGTGTTGGTGTTGCCGTACGTGGCAGCTTCAACGGGTGAGGCGGGTCACGGTGTATACGTCCGTCTGGGACAATAGCTCTGAAGTCTGCAAATGAGACAGGAGGATCGGCGGCTCCCTTGCCATGAGCTTGCCCGTAGTTCCGCAGGGTAGGACGTAAGGCGATGCCCTCCGCACACAGCTCTGCCGAAGTCTTCGAAGTCAGAGGAGGGTTGACGAGTCTCTCGCTAGGGCTTGCTCTGAAATGTTGCTTGATCCGTTTGTTGCGGAATTGCATCACCCCTTATTTCAAGCGAAGCTTTTTAGGCTTTTTCGAGGAAAGAAGGCTATGAAATGCATACTTTGCAGCGCGGGCTGTTTGAGCTCAGCTCAAATGCTGCTCTAGTCCTTCTTTCAAGTACATAGCAAATGGTACTCTGCGACGATCGATAAAGGATATTATCAAACTTTATAGTGCACATAACAATACCACCAGATAAACTTATCAAGCCGTTATGCTCCTTTTACCACACAGCAAAACTTTAAGCACCCTAAAGGGTGTCTTTGGCCGGACCCATAGCAGACACCCATAGGGGTGTTTCTCGACACCCCACTCAAGGGTGGTTCCCACAAAATAGGGATGTTATATCTTGTAGAAGCAACCTTTCAGTATGAGTATTATATTCGCAGAAAGGGCGTTATGTAGTAGCTCTTCCCTCATAGGGTTGTACTCCCCCTTTAGTGCCTATGGGAAAATACAGGACGATTTGACGGGGAAACCATTTTCTCCAGAACCTTGAAATATTCAGTGAAAAACTTGAGGACAGGTGCACGCGTGTGGGAGTCTCGTTTACGGAGGGTGACACTCTCCACCGGCATACTACGCTGAAGGCTTGAACCGGAGACACGGGGACGACAAAATTTCTCCTACGCAGCAACGATTTAAAACAACGAAACGCTTATATCCCCAGTATGCACCCGCTTGTCTGCGCCCTCTATCTTTTATCGCTACTACGCTGTACGCATCGGGTGAAAAAAAAACAGAAAAGAACAGATTTATTCTGGTGGTTTGTGGTGTTCCTGGTGTTATCACTAGACTCTTGTGGTGTTTATAGTGCGCACAGCAATATTGTCTGGTGCGACACCAGGGCGGCTGTGGTGCTGTCGGGTTCTCTTGATGTGTGCGCATTACTGGCATGCTGTTTTTGATGTCCACATCAGAGTGGTCTACTATGGCACTGGAATGATTCTGGTGCCTTCTAGTATATGCTTGGTGTGCGCACTAGACTGACGTACTGTTTTAATGTGACCGTTGGAGCGGTCTGGTGCGGTTCACAGACACCAGACATACAGGCGCCAGAGTGCTTGCACTATGCGTTGTTACCGTAAAAATCGCAAGTTACAATTATCGTGAGGTCGTTAGTGCAACTTCTTTTTCCAGAGAAATAATAATTCGTTTCGCAAATAACTCCCCCGGGTGTCGAAATCGAGACGTTTTTGCAGCTGTCACTCGAGTTTTCAAACGAAACTGGAGTGCAGGTGTAGCTTCCATAGATTCGCCACGAAAACCACCGCCCCCCCCTCCCCTTCGGCCACGTGATCATCGGTAGCAAATGGCGAAAGCCGAGCCGGATACTGGCGCCAAAAGGCGCACGCTGACTTATGTGCCCCGCTTGCCCTCTCCCTCGTCCTCGGATTCGCCCCCTACCCTCTGTTCGCTGCGCTTCGCCGTGTTATCTGCTAATGTTATCGGGGATCAGAAAATGAAAATCCGGAACACAAAGAAATGCACATGTACAAATTTATTGACACGGTAAAGGTATAAACAAGAAGCAACATTGGAATGCAAGTTAATGTACACTATGATTGCAGAATGATAAATACTTCAGAACAACGTAAAGCGTGACTATCGTATTACACAATCTTTAAATGAACCAATTCGGTTTGGAGTAAGTGGATATTATTAGGCACATAGTATTAGGCCCACGACCCATTCTCTTCATCCTAGCAGAACTGTAGAATTTTCAGGTGACAGGAGTCACATGCTCAGGAATTGCACGGCCACGAACAGGTATCAGCTGTCGATGTCTGAATGAAAAAAAAAAGAACGAAACCCGACAATCTGATATGGTAAAGCAGAGCATAAGCAACGTTAATTGGCTGAATACACTATGTAAGATATGCTATCGGCCTTAGACTTGTTATGCACCGACTTGTCGACTAATGACCAAATTCGCTGAGCCATGCATACGCAGTACATGCTGTTTTCCTTTTCATGCACACCAGTGCATTGCACGTCAGGCACATCCAAATAGCAGAACAAAACGCAACTAGTAACGCGATACAGAATAGCACATGAACCAGGTCATCACTGCCCTATTGAAAAAAAAAAAAAGAAAAGAAAAGAAGAACACTAGAATTATTCTGGCGTTTTTGGTGGCTGTGATTTTGGGACATTCCTGGTGCTTTATTCTCTGATGTTAGCATCAGAATTCCCTGGTGTTTCTAGTGTCTGTTCTCTCATGTTCCACACCAGGACCTCTGATGTGTGTGCTCTGGTGTTGGACACCAGGATCCCTGGTGTTCTGTGACGCTCCACTGTTGAACATTATGATGTCTCATGGGTTCAATCCCGTAATGTACTTGGTCCGTCAGGAACCTCACAATGCACTAAAAGCTGTGCATAGCTGTATACGTGAGAGAGAGAGAGAGGGAAAGCAGGAAAGTGCAAGTGCGGCACAACAGCACGAACACGGTGTTAGTGCTGTCCTGTTTGTTTTTCTCTAAGCGTTCAAAGCTATGCACAGCTTTGAGAGCCCCGTGAGGGCGCTGAGGAGCCAAGTACCTCATGGGATCGAATGCGTGAAACAGCATAATGTTCAATAGTCGATCATCATAAGGATCCTGCCATGCATACATGAATGTGCAACATTCAACAAACACGGTCTGCTCCTTATTCCGGTACTAAAGCTGCTTGGGATGTACTCATTAACGTTAGCGACTCATCAAACCAGTCAACAATACAACAAGACATCTAACGTTTCTTTGTACTGCAAAGGTGTCCCAGCTGTTCGCAGGCTACTAATTGTTTGCATGTAGTATACTGAGAATCAGAAATAGGAACAGACAAGCTCGTGTAACAAAACTGTCTATATTACTGCTACCATTGATGATACACATTTAGGAGAAGTATGCACTCCACAATATAAAAGTACAAAGAGGAGCAATGTTATTTCTTCTGCGAGTGTGAATACATCACTCGCGGCACAGTTATAATTTAGAAAAGCATATTCGATCAACTCTTCAGCCATTTGCCGTTCTCTCTTCTTCAGTTCACATGATGCCGGACGAAACGCACATTCAAAGACGTCACACCAACGACCAGTCGTCACATCTGCCCCGAATGCATCTCTTGTATTTTCTCGTGCTTCCACTTGTGCACAGGTTGGAAAGCAAACTACGACACATAATGCAGAACTTCAGAAACACATATTCAAAGTTGTTCACATTCGTGTGCAGTTTGCAGTGTGCAGGAACGCCACCTCAACCACCTCGGCCAGCTCGTTGAGTTCAAAACCGTTCAAAACAGACACTAATGCCGATAGCGCTGTCGCTGTCTTATGTGACAATGAGAGCGTAAAGTTTCGTTTTCAAACTCGAGTGAAAGCCGCAAAGGAACTTTGCTTTCGTTCTTCTGGTGGTGTACGATGGAAGGCGCAGGGGTGGAATTTTCAATTGAGGATGTAAAGACCATCTTTCAAGCTATAGCAGATTGCCCCGAAATATGGAATGTGAAGCACGTAAACTACCACAGAAAGGACATCAAGGAAACGTGCTACAGAAGAGTGTAAGACGAGTTACAAGGCCGATTCAGTAGTGAGTTTCATATTCCATAAGCACACATCTGTGTATGATACAGCCACTTCCCAATTTCCATTTCCCAAGATAATGAAGAAATGGGGAAATTTAACACAGTTCAACCGGGAACACAACAAGGTCCAGACCAGCCGCCGGTCTCGACAAGGGACCGGCGACATTTATGTGCCGAAATGGAAGTACTATTCAGACTTACTGTTCCTGCAAAGTGCATGCTCGCCAAGGCCAAGCCAGAGCAACCTCGCCTCACCAGAGACGACCAGTGCCCAAGAGAGTCAGGTCTGTGACTGAG
This sequence comes from Ornithodoros turicata, assembly GCF_037126465.1. Taxonomy (NCBI): domain Eukaryota; kingdom Metazoa; phylum Arthropoda; class Arachnida; order Ixodida; family Argasidae; genus Ornithodoros; species Ornithodoros turicata. The sequence continues at coordinate 54,917,719 of NC_088203.1, read as the reverse complement.
TTGTGTTTCCCATGTCGAATTTCGTTGACGCGGTCATACTTCAGAATAAGCAAAAGTAAATAACACATGTAGCATCTGAGTTGAGTAGCAGTTAAAACAGACGGAATTATTCCTATATGAACGGAAAGCGGAAGTTATCTTTGTGAGACTTGCGTTACAAACAGTTTGTAACTCACAAAAATATTTCGCCTCTGGTTTCCGTCTATCGCTCGTCTTATGAAGCGGTCTGGTGAGATGCACCCTGCATATACACAGTGACTTTTTTTATGGAGATAGGTCGCGTCACAAGGAGAGCGATAAGCGAAAACCGGAGTCTTTCTGCGCACCAAAAACGGGTGCTACTTGTTATGTAGCACCTGTTTCTACCTCAAATACCACAAAAGTAGCAATTGTTTCTTCATCACTTACTTAATGCACATGCAAATGAAGCAGCGAAACTGAAAGCGCTCGGTGGAGAGCGACAGCAGGGTTGGAAGAAAAGCTCTTTTATATTACCGTAATGTGAGCCCTTGACCCACTCATTTTACAGATTCCACAATGCAGTCTTATTACGCGTGCTATCAGCTATCCTTTTCTTGCGCTCCGAGGAGACCGCTTTCGGTTTCACTGCGATTTTCATGCGTTATTTACGAGCTGCGCGCGTTGGCCCATATCTAAGCATTCTAAGGCCTTCCTGGTCTTCCAAGTTAACTGCAGAATTTTTGTTAATTGGCATGGCGGTGGACGCGATGTATCGACTATTGAACGTTCGCCGTCACGTATACGCCGTGCCATGTACCAGACAACTGAAATCTACAGCCGTCTACATCCAAGGATGAAATTCTGTTCCGATTGATGCAAGCTTAATTAAAAAAGAAAAAGCTATGGCGACATTTTTTGAAATGAATTAGTGCACCATTGCCCAAGACCTAACACCCGTTTGTGGGCGCTGAATATAACCATAACAAAATAAATAGGTCCTTCTGTACAATTGGGCGAAGATATGCATCAAAGCCAGCACGACTTACTGTGTGCAGGGCTTGCATTCAGTGTAAAACACTGAGGTTTCTTTCTGCAGCTTTGGGAATAAAAACGATAGCAGAATAGCGCAAAATTTTGGCTTGCTTTAGGGAATATATTTTCTACCCTTTTTTAAAAGACCAGCAGCATTTACCATCTCACCCGCGTAAAAGGCCCAGTTTCAAAGTACATTTTGCACTGGAAGCATTGCATTATAATTACGTTTAACCACATGTAGGCCTCTACATTCGAACCTCCAGCCGATTTGGGTGAGCAATTCATCCAGGAGGAGACACCGAGCTACGACGTGGAAGTGTCGCAGCTACCCACAGGTGAGACAGTGGCGCCCACAGGTCAGGCTGGTCTGACAGACAGTGTCGCTGCACATCACCGCGCCAAAAGACCAAGAATGTCACCCCAGCAGTCAACAGCAGAAGAAGAAAAAATACAGCTGATGAGGGCTGCTACAAAAAGACTGCAGGCCTCTATTCAAGTGCCGCCAGACGAATGCAAAGCATTTGGTATATTAATGGAAGTTTGGCAAGAGTTTTGCCAGCAGGAGCTTTGCGCCACAGGGTGATGCTCCAGGCCCATGAACTGTTAGTGACGCACATTACAGAAGCATGTGGGGCTATGGTTCACGATGTTGTAATTGAATGAAGTTGTGTCTGTATTGCTATGTATGTATAAATGGAGGCTTTGCTGTATGAAACTGCATCTGCTCTTTAAAAAGACAAGACTTGATTGTTGATGAATATCTTCAGTTGTTACATATCAAGGCATCAAAATAAGGTTGATTGTTCCATGCGAACATAAATAAAGGTCGGTCAATACCATAACATCATTTAGCTAGGTGGAATTGGAAAGAACAGGTAACTTCAATGCACAACAGCTGAACAGCACCCGGTCATAAATATGTGCAGGCATCAGTGAAAGGCATATGAGGCACACTTATTCAGTTCAAACAAGCACTTCAATTTACTTGTCCATTAATTTGGGACGTGTGTAGGAATTCTGAGAGAGAAAAGGATACAATTATAAAGAAAACAGTTTGCAATATGACAAAACTATGTAAAAAGACACAAGCTGACAGAACTATGTACAACCAAGAAGAAAAAAAAAAGAAGCTGGCAGAAGTATGTCCAAGAATTAAAAAAAACAAGCCGACAGAATTATGTAAAAAAGAATAAAACTTAAAAAAGAAAAATGCGTTCAGAAATAACACCTGAGCGGCCCGTATGTCAAATTGTAGGATGACGGCGATAGGTATTGTTGCTCACCAAGAGATGACTCTGACAGTTAATTGAGTCCTATTCCCGAATGCAACCTTTACGAATCCAGAATGTTGCGGATGCGTGTGTCTTACAGGTGTCTGGCCAGCGGCGACAACCAAAGAAGTACTTCCAATGGCTTTAGGGTGGGCAGGTCGACCGTATGCACAATTGTTTCAACCACTTGTCTTGCACTGTGGAACTGACTGCACCCGATATATACCAGATTGCCATCTACCCCTGAAGAATGGAGGAGAATCGCACAAGACTTCAATGTTCTTTGGCACTTCCCCAATAGTGTTGGGGCAATAGATGGTAAACATGTGGTGATAGAATGCCCCGACAACTCTGGCTCCACCAACCACGACTATAAGGGCTCCTTCAGCGTGGTAAGTCATCGTAGTCTTGCTTTTCTGCTAGTTTATAATGATGAGGCCGTCACACAGGCTGTTCATTTCGAACTGTTTCAAATTTTCTAGGTGCTAATGGCAATCTGCGATGGTGAATATCGCTTCATCACGGTTGACATTGGGAAACCAGAAAGCGAAAGTGATGGCGGCATTTTCTCAAGAAGTGAACTGAACGTGAGCGCAAGCTGAACCTTCCACAGCCGTGCCCCTTGGAGCACGGTGGGTCGGAGGTACCGTTTGTTATTGTAGGAGACGAGGCGTTCCCCCTCAAGACCTATTTGATGCGGCCACATCCAAGGGTGGATGGGCTGCACCATGCATAAAGAGTGTTCAACTGCAGGCTCAGCAGGGCAAGAAGAGTTGTTGAAAATCCGTTCGGCATTTTTGAAAATAGGTGGAGGATTCTGCGACGGCCATTCAAAGCATCACTTCACAATACAAGTGCATATGTAGGTGCCCGTGTCGCGATGCATAACTTCCTTCTGAGTGACTTTGAAAGCAGACCTATCTACGCACCTCCAGGGCTCGCGGACTCTTAAAATGAACTGCATGACGTCACGGATGGTGAACGGAGAGATGATATTGTAACAGGGCTCACCAGCATCGGTCACAGAATAGGATCGAATAACCATAAGAGCGAGAGTTCCCAGATCAGGAGAACGTAGACAGATTATTTTCTGAATGCTGGAGCCGTGCCATGGCAAGACAGGATTGGAAACCGAGGAAAGTGACGCAAACAAAGTTCCAGAGATTGTTAACATTAAGATTGTTAACTTAACATTGTTAAGTTAACATTTACTGTCTTGTCAAACATCTTGCATGTAGTCTACATCTGTCTCTTCGTCCAACAAGTCATTTTGCATTTTTGTCATGAAGCGCAGCTGCTTCATCCGAGGCAGCCGCCGGATCCTTTGGACCATCATCATTCCAAAGAAGTACACTTCATCGTGCTGCTCCTGCGACCTCCTCCATTCATTTAGAGAATCCATGTTATCTCTGATGCAGTCCACTATGTCTTCACCGCCACGCCTCCGCCTGCGAATGACCGCTTCTCTTTCAATAACTGCCACAAAATAGCTGCAAGTCATGCACTCCTGTGGACACTAGCAACAAACCTTGTACAACACACTTCTGAAATATTTGAAATATTTCAAAACAGTTCCGGTCCCGCGTGAAACAAGTGTGGACACAGCAGTCCGCGGCATCCTGGTACCTTGCAGCGCTGACGATCTGGGCTCCATGTTGGCCAGTGCGCTACATCGTCCCTCCTGATATCTTGACATGGCACTAGGGCGCAACGTCCTCTGTGTCGTTTCACTTCTAGCTTGTTTTCAATTGACTCGCATGGCCTTCCTCTCTTTGGCGTCCCTCGAGCTTGGCAGTGGCAGAGTGCCTGTGCAACCTCGGCTTTGAATTCTGCAAGTTTCTTCCCGCCACCTTCCTTCTTCAACCTTCGGAATAAGATCCAGGCATTGACGGTGCACAGGTCAACAAAATGGCAAAAGATGCGCAAGTACCATTTCTTGGACCGAAGCTTGATTCTGTAAAGTCCCAGCAGAGAATCGAGGAGGTCTACACCCCCCATATGTGCGTTGTACACGGATATGACGCGTGGACATTCAACAGTGATGTATCTTTTCTCTTTCGCGGACCAACGCTTTGCATTTCCGACTGGCTGTGACCCGGCGAACGTCGAAAGCATGTTTACTGGCTTCTTATCAAACCACGTAACCAGCGACAGCTCTGTGTCGTCAACAGTGGCAGTCTTTTCGACGTATGCACCTCTGCCCTTTTCTTTTAGTTGCTTCTCAGAGGGCATGTTGCAATTTTTCACTCTGTTGATGCGTACAGTCCCCAAGCAGAGAATACCTTCCTTGGCAAGAGTGACCTGAAGGTCAGGGTTGTTGAAAAAGTTGTCGAAATACAGCTTATGCTTACAGTGTCGAGGAATGCCAGCCGCTAGTCTCACAACAATACTTGCACTTGCCCCCAAGTTTGCGTGGTCTTGGTGCGATATCTGGGGCCCTTTGCCTGTGTCAACCTCGAAGTCATAAGAAAATCCGCTGACGCCGCAGATGAAGTATATCTTATAACCCCATTTGTGAGGTTTCTTTGGATTGTGTCTCTTCAATCCAGACCGTCCCTTGAAGGGGACGATTTGCTCGTCAACGGATAGATTCTCTTCCATGGGAATGGTTCGGAATTGTTCAAGCACGTTGTCCAAGAGTGGCCTTATCTTGTGCAGTTTGTCACGGTTGGGGTCGTCCTTATCGAAGGTTGTGTTGTCATTGAAGTGTATGAAACGTTTTATTTCCTCAAAGCGGTTCACACTCATGACGTTCGAGACTTTCTCAAAACCGAGGGTCCCGGACCAGTAACTGCGTGTGTTTGGCATCTTTACTAGGCCCATGTAGACGAGGATGCCCACGAACTGTTCCACTTCCTTGGGCGAAATGGACAAAGGTCTCTCAGGCCTAATTTGGGTTGAGTACAGCGTTGTGTGTCGAGCAATATGCTCGAACATATCCCTCGTGAAGAAGTATTTGAAATATTGATAAGGCGTGTCAAGGCCGAGTAACATGTCGGGCATACTGCCACGGCCCTTGAAGGAGATGTCTTCAGCAGTCCGTTGTAGTCTTCCACCTTTCCACATTGAACGGCGATTGGGTCCCGCAGAAACTTCTGGGGCGTCATCTTCGCTCTCTGAGCTCGAGGAGGACTCAGATATGCTTGCCTGTGGTGCCGGCACATCTAGGATGAATGAATAATCTGAGACACTTGTATGCACAATTTATTCTAAAAATGACACGTTATGGAATTGCTTTTACGCAACGTGTGTGTTGAAAATTATTAGAAGGGCACATTATTCTGCGGTTAGGGGAGCCCGAAAGGGAGCAATGAAAATCAACTTCAAACTTAGGGGGGAGGTTCATTGTTGAGGACACCCAGACCTAGGTACCCCATCCCTGACTATGCAACGCGAGGCAAATACTGAAAGAACAGGTCAAGCTTACTCACATTCGGTGTCATCATCCGAAAGGTCACTGTCCTCGCTCTCGCTTGGAATGGGCTTAGACCGCCCGTAGAAAAATCGTGTATTCATGACGAACAGTCTGCTGTAAAAACAGTCATGATTCATGAATACTCTGTGCATTGGAAATGACTAAAATGACACAGGAAAGCGAGAGGTGAACGGTGGGTGACAGTGCTTGAACAATCATGTCCGCTAGTTCATATTGTATCACCCGTGAGACATACCAAGAACGTTTGGTATTTTTTGTTATGTGGGACTTATGTACGTAGAAAGTGGGCACCACGCTTCGAGAATAACTCATAATCAAATAACAATAACCACATCCAACATACCTGCACCGATCAAAGCAGATTGAAGCCTTCTGCGTGTGCGAAGTGCTCATCTGAGGTGCCACGTGCAACTTCGTCTTTGTTTCGCCAATGGGCTTCATAGAGCCTCATATAGATGTCGCTACTGGTCTGCAAAGCTGCGTAGCTCTATTCGGAATTCGGCGGACGTGACAAAAATGAGAGCATGCATTCAGAGTGTGATGCCTGGGGCGGAAAGGGGTACGTAACATATGTGTGACACCATGAAATATAGGGTTAAATAAAGAGCTGTGCTTTGTTCTGCAGTTTCTGCTCCTGTTCCCCATATTACTGGCCCCAATTTATCTATTCTCCCTTGCAAGCAAGGTAAGTTTAATTACATCATCATCGCAGAGAAGCATCCAACTGTGTGGTATAATCGGCCATTTGAACCGCATGCTCACCTTTTGGCGGTCGGTATAGGCGTCCCCGAACAGGAACTAGAAGAAAGAAAGGGATCACACCAAACAGTTGTTTGTGAGCTCCCAACGGCTGGGTCAGTAGATAACCTTTGTCAGGAGTCGTGCTCGAGCACCCTGAAATGAAACATGTACCCTGATATTGGGATATGACAAGTGTGCAAGCAAATATTTCGTACCTGGGCAAATTTGACGACCCTCCTGTTGAGGCTTGCAATCGACTGCTGCTGCTGCAACAGAAACAGAGAGCTTGTGTAGAGATGTAGAAAGTTATCCGATTTCTGCATTCGAAATAATTTCTCATTAATTAGCTGTTCTTAGTTACCTTGCAGCCAGGTCCTCAATCTCATCGTCCACCGGAGCTCGCACCATGGATTGTCTAGATAAAGATTGAAAATTGGAACGATTAATGGCACCGTGCTACCTTACCACTGCACAGCAGAAATAAAATAAGCGCGCACGTACACCAAACGCTCAACGGTGGTGTCCTCCGTGGCTGACATTGTGACTGCTGCTGAGTGGCACTCCACTGTTGGCACGTTGGACAGCACCACGCCCCTAGTAAGGAAGCATTTGCATCATCCACAGCGGTGCCAAATGAAAACATTGTGCTGTACTTACGAGATCTTCTCCTTGCCGCCCAGGAAACTCTCAAGGACAGGGTAATACACCCACTTCGGATGCACGACGGCTGTCGCCCCGCATCCACTTCTTCTCGACTCGAGAAATTTCTTTTTCTCGGCCGCGTACTTCCTCTTCATTATGGCAAATTTTTGTGCCGCAACCTCGCCTGGGGGGGGGGGGGGGGGGGGGCAAGAATATTGAATGTGAGACTGGCAAACTACGCTGAACATCAGCGTTGACTGCTGCACAACCATTCCTTACATTCCAAATGCTAACTTTTCTGCCTGGAAACAAATCTGTACTTCTCATGATAGTATAACAACATACACTTGCCAGTCACTCCCAACGCTTGGCCGATTTCGCCCCACCGGTTCTCCTTCATCACAGTGTCTTTGAAGTGTGGCGACGACTTGTCGTAAAGAAATCGTTGGGGACGCACAAGTTCAATAAGCTGGCCAAATGGGAAATTCGACGCCATCGTCTCAGCGTGCAGAGCAACGTGCAACTAGGCCTACGTGCAGTCACGGCGACAAGAAGTGGAATAAGAAGGGGGGGGGGGAAAGGCAGCCCCGTCACGTGAACGCGGCGCCGCGTTCTCATTGGTTCAGAGAGCCTATCGCAGGGAGTCAGCGATGGGAAAGTTCACCGAAGTCCAACTTCGCCAAGCGCTGTTTTCCATCGAGTCGCAGCCGGGAGAGGAGGGGAAAACAGCGCTGTTTTCCAGTTCTCTGGAACAAAGCGCTGTATGTCGGAACGGGCCTTAAGGGCTATAGATATGCTGTTTTCAGTTCGATCATCTCTGGGCCGGCGGACGTTCTTGGCCATATGTTACTCAACCGTCAAATGACTAATTACCTAAAAATTGTTAATTAACGTTTTAATTATAAAAGCTACGAAGTTGTGCTCTCTATCTTCAAATGATGTCGTTGTAAAAAGGTTTGTAGATGATCTGGTTTTCATTTCCACCAATGAGAGTGTTATTGATCAGTGTAAAAATGTAGTTGTGTCCGCGGCCCCAGAGCTTGTATTTACCAGTGAGTTCCCCACTGTTGGCGTGCTTCACTCTCTTGATATCAGGCTCTTCCCTACTGAAAAATCCTATATGTAGATCCTCATATGATGTTATTGGATATAGAACCTATAAGTGGTGTAGGTACCGCAGGAGTTATAGGTTTTATAGGAGCAATATAGGTATTATAGGAGATATAGGACCTGCGTCTCCTATATGATCTGTATACTGCGTGTATGGGGACACGGTATGAAATTTGGCTGTGGCGATACACGCATACACATGCAATGAACAAAAATAATAAGACAGGAGTACAATAAAATACCGTCTACTTCCCTTTATTTATTAATACCATTCACATTTTTTTACATTCAATGACACAGCTGTAAAGGCTTGCACTGCCGTGGAGCAGATGACGGAGTTGCATGGGTGAGGCGTATGCCCCATCTGTTTCACAGTAAACACAAATCAGTGAAGAGCTCTGCAACGTACTTTGACGCGACTTACTTGATGTCTTTCAACATTTCCGTGACGTATCTGTTCATTTTCTCACGTCGTGTGTGTGCTGGCTCATCTGCGTTGTTCACGGAAATCGATCCGTGAAAAGCATCTGAAATTCACAAATTCGTCGTAAGTAGCAGGGCCACTAGAGCATCACATGTGACATCTTCACCCTGATAAGCGTTGGAGGTTTACCAATAGGGACACTGAGCTAACAGACTGAGATAAGGTAATAGGAATCACAAGGGTAATAATCACACTGAGAGCATAAAGTAGGAGGAACCCACATGCTGGAAATGATACTGAACAAAAAGCACGAAACATGACACTACTGGCGCGCAACTAACCTTTACTTCACCAAATCTAAGGGCTTCTGGACGTATCTTCCAACACGCACACAAGAAAGCACGTCCAGGCATCACCTGTATAGCAGAATAACACAGCCACAGCAGTTCGGTGCACCAGAGGAGCCCAGAGCCACAACGAAACGCGAAAATCCGGATGCGAGAACAAACGCGTCTGACCTCAACGAACTTTGCAAGCGAAATGGACGCCAGAGCCCCGCCTGGTGGCGGCGGTGGAAGGGAAGGAAGACGCCAGCTGTTCAGGCGCTCCTCGCACTATTGCAAGAGAACGGAAAGTCGCGCGAAGACGGGACTAATACTATCGGAAAGAAGACGCTTGCCCCGTCAAAAAGAGACCTCAATCGCCCTTCTACGCCAACAAAAACCCGATATCGAGAAAAATGCCCCCGGTCCTATGTATAAGAGGGCCGCCGCTGCCACGGTGTCCTAACTCGGGAACGGAGAGGGATAGAAAGCTGCCGCAAGTTTCTACGCGTTACTTATGTCGAGTGCGTTTATCCATTAAAAGGAAATTCGCATCCGCCGCGGGCTTGCAACCTGAAAACGGGGACAAAGTCAGGAAATGGTGGTCCGTGTCAGGAATTTCGAGAATCACACCTTAACCGCTGGAAATGGACGGATGGTTTGAATGAGAAAGTTGTAGAGCAGAGAACAGAGCACATGCACACAAAATTTTGACTGAATCGGACATCGGGTATGCGAGTTGAGACTCCGAACAGTGGGAAGCGTTTCAGAGTTGCGCTAGCCAGACTGGTCGCCTCACCATACTCTTAAAGGTCAGCTATGCCGATATCCCAAATAGTCGAAACGGTTGTGATATTCTGAAAGCCCACATCCAGCTCTCCCCAAAATGCACCTTCATTCTCTCAGTTCGGTACAGTACCATGTCAAAAAAATAGATAATTCATTCCGAAACACACATGGGCGCAGCCATTTTTATGACGTAGATGCACCCGAACGGGCGTTGTGACGTGTACGCGCCTTCGTACTTGCCAGTGGATTTCAGCTACGGCTTCTCGCGGCTTCACGTATCTGTGCTTGAAGATGGCGGACAGCCGGGTTCCACCGTTCCGCGATAAGTAAACAGTGCAGCAGCTGCGAACGCATTCGCAAACCAACCTCTGTGCGATGTTGTGACTGGAATTCGTCGTTTGTGTTTTGTGAGCATGTACAATTTGTATCAAGTCTCGTCTGCGTTAGCGCCTTTACATCACTTGCCCATTGTAGAGACTGACGTTTCGACAGCCGTGTTAGCAAGAAAATGCCGACAGCGTTTTATTCCTGCAGGAAAAAATTGTGCTGTGTATTTGAGAAACCGCATACTACTATGGAACAAGTTTTACGTACGATTTATCAATGCGCAACAGCGTCGACGATGGTATGTAACGACGAGAGACGTAAAACGAAATACAAATCACATTTTAAACTTTTTGTGGGATTCTGTGCATTTTCCAGAAGCAATCTTTGAATCACACCCCCACGCTGCGTTGTGTGGCACGCTACAAACTACTGCATTTTATGTCTAACATCTGGATATTGTTTGTAATGAACACCGTCGCACAAAAACATGCACACGAAAGCTCCAGCAACCATGTGGTTGCACACTATGCAGACGCAAAAGAAGTACCAGAGCACATATTGCCACTTAGAAATTGTGTTTTTAGAAATGTGGTGTCTGAAGAGTTAGAGCATAGCATATATACTAGAAATCAGGTGCACCTTATCCTTCTGTAGAGTGCTCTTTCAATTCACAACTCAGCCCATGGGGTGTAAAAGTGTTAGAGGCAATTATGTGACTTGTCGTCCCGGGTGACATCACTGGCCATCGTCGGAATTAATTCCGTGCTCAGGAATTATTGTACAAATCACTTTGTATGTAGGACATGATAAGCAATATGTAAGTTGCAACCTTGTCTGCAGCATTCTCGATGGCCTCTTACCTTTACAGTTTCAGACACGTTACCAAACCATTTAAAAAGGGCACACTTACAGGGGCCGTGTAATTTGAGTTTTTAATTTATAAAAATATAAGTATACAATATGTAATATGAAATTTATATAAAATAAAAATAACATTTATAAAAAGAATTTATAAAAAATAAATGAAAAGGCTTCATGGAAGCAATCCATTAGCATACCCATTGCACAAGCACAATTATATATGCTTGGACATCATCTAATTAATCTTCTGAACCATATGTGTGGCTGCATACGAAATTTTTTATGCGCATGCTCTACCTTCCTGTTCCTACATGTGCACACGAACAACAGTGAATATATGTGAAGTGGCAAAAAGCAATGCTAGACTCTACCATTATTGTGCCCCTTTAACTTTTCCACATTTATTTCTGGTCAACAGGGAATATCTCACTAGAAAAGAAGACATTTGTGCATTGTTTGGCAAGCAAATAAATATATTTATTTACATTTTCCATCAATCAACAATGTTGTGACCTGGTGCAAATATTAATGTCAACAAGGAAAGTACTTACAAATTATTCCTATGTGCTCAAATGCAGATATGACAATTCTGTTTTTGTACCTCAGCACAGTACAGTTTCAAAATTAACAAACTGCACAGCATCAGCAATCTTAAAGTAGCTCAAGAGGGGAGTCACATAAAGCTCCAATAATAGACTGTGCAAACAAAGCTAAAAAAACAAAGTACTTCAAAAAAAAATCTGAATAATTGGTTGTCGTTGTGATATGTACTACTATGCACAGTTCATGAATGGAACATGCTACCTCATTGCATTCCCTCCATGTGAGCACTAGCACAGGCAGCTTTTTAGGTCGCTCTTTTCGTGTTTTTCTATTGTCTTTTTTTGTTTTCTGTTTTTGCAATAGCAAGCATGGCCATAGTGAAACACAAGCAGCCAAGGACAGGATGAGACATCTGCAATGCGACTGCTAGCTCTCAACTGATATATTTATTAGCAGACCCTGGAATATACACATATATGCTGCTAAGCAAATGACAAGTTAACCAATAGAATAACAGACAAGAAAAAAGGGTTATATATCTTCCCCTCTCCTCATTCTATTTCACAGGCAGCCCTAGTATCATTCGGAGTGTGTCCGTGCGTTCCCTTTGAGATAACGTATCTCAGACAGAAGCAAATCCAACAGCAGACTGCTTACACATGCAACTGTCTTGTATTTCTCTAACCACTTGTTATTTAACCGCTGCCTTGAGCTGTGTGTTCTGGAAATTTATGCAGCATCCAGAATCCCTGCAATGTGTTGCCATGTTTCTCGAGGGCATCAAAAGTCTGTCCTTGGCTGCCTGTGTTTCACTATATCTCTCAGATACAAACTACCCCATTTCAACACAGTAGAAAACACAGATTTGTAAATAGCATCTGTTGATTGCACTGTACATACCCCTCATATAAAGGATCATAGTGGATACTACATCTTGTGCGATAATGTCAGGAATGCAAAAAAACTAGATTTGAAACCACTCTTACGTCGTAGTAGTAGTATTTGTGTGAAGCTACGCAATTCCTGTCCTGCAAATAATTTAAACGATATGTTTCATCTGCCAGCGTGATGATCCCCTGAAAAGTAATTCACAATTGGCGGGAACTACCGGTTCTGAAACCTATCCCTGACATGTGTAGCCATCAGGGAGGAAACCCAAGGGCTGCGGTGGAAAAGACAAACACACACGGGCTATGTTCTCAATGTGTGTCAGCTGCTCTAGCTACTAAGAAGAACATGTTCCAAATTAATATAACATGGCTTGACATCATATGCCGGCGAAAGCTAACCAATAAAATTAGTAGTTAAATGTACAATACGTAAACACTTTCCATAACATGACAGTTCCCTTTCTGCATTTATGCGCTACCATTCAACCCACATAAACAGTGTACTGAATGTTTTTATAGCATTACACGTCGTTTGACAGAACTTGAACAAGATTACATAGCACACGATAGAAGTAGAGTGAACATAATGTGGCAGAAAAAATGGCTAGGAAGCAAGTGAGCTGGTGAAGATGATGCATATGTAAAACCCCGTGACTAGGGAACAAAAAGGGACGTGTTTGTGTTTGTCCCTTCATGTTCCTAGTCTTGGGGTTTTACATCATGCATAATGTGCAGCCTTCCATTCACGCTTAATGGCCGTGGCAGTAATGCATGAAGGCCACTGCTAAGTTGTGTTGAGAAACACCACTTTATGTTTGCCATGTCTAAATGAAACGTACCTGACCTGATCCAAATTTACCGTTCTGAGTCTGGAACACACAAAGAGAAAAACGCAACACACGCCACAACATTAACAGATAGACAAATGAGCTGTGGCGAGCTCCACCTTGGGACAAAGTCAACAAGTAATTCACCAAAAGTCAATGAGCACCTGAAATGTAACATCTCTGACTGGTAGCAGGACGGTCCACGTTCAATTCCTGGTGCTAGCACTGACTGGCTTTTTCATGAATTATTTGTTGAAGTTTCGATGTACTTGAGAACCATTCGTCAACCATTGTATCCTCATGAGGTGATGAGGGTTTGTCATCTCAAAGAGACTCCCTTTCTGCCATGTGTCCTTATGGATGCTCATCACTGCAGAAAAAAAGAAAGAAAAAGCATTTAATGACAAGAAATGGATAGTCGTATTTACTGTATAATGATTGTGCACAACAGAAAGAAGACTTTCGCACAGAAGGCTGTACTTCTTGAGGTCTAACATCAAGTTACAAAATTCCAGAATATATGACATGTTGTAAGGTAGAGAATAAGTAGAGTTATTGAGTTGTCGAGTTGAGTTGAGGGGGGAGTTGTACCCCCTTTTTATTTTATTATATATGATTGTGTAATTATTTTTATGTCTGTAGCAACCCTCGCTCTCTACATTACAACATGTTTTATATATTCCGGGATTTTGTAACTTCATGTTAGACATTAACAAGAGCAGCCTTGTGCACGAACGTCTCGTCTCATTAAAATTTAGATGCTCTCAACAGTTTTCTTTCTGTTATGAATCTCTATCGCAGCATACCTGCACATTGCTGTTCTACGTACTGTGACTTTGCAGTAAGGGTATGGACTTTAGGTAAAAAGACTACACAGCACTCCTCAGGTATTTTTGCCTATCAAACAGTATGTATGTATGCAGTATGCACACAGTATTTGTGCACCAGACCCACTAAAAATGTAGTGAATGTGGCATTGCCCACGGTAATGCACCAAGTTCAACACAATTATTGTAGAATCCAGGTATTTTAGCTTACATGTCGAGCCAGTACCACATCCAGTGTGAAGTTGTGACAAATAAATAGTTTCGATTTTTCTAAGCTCTCAGAACACAGACAGTGAATTAATAAGAGTAGACAATGTTAACATGAATTCTGGACTATTCTTCAATTAAAGGTTCACAGATAGTAAAGGCACATTCCTCAATGGACGTTGATGACACTGAAAATTCTAAAACGTTATCAGAGGCGACATCAGCTTCTGTGTGTCAAAGGATTGTATGTCCAACAGTAATCCAACTAACAGTAACGAAAATGTGCAAAAGACAAATTAACTGAACTAATGTAACGTACCTTCTATATCAGACAGTGAAGCTTGTAACAGCCCATCCACAGGAACCAGTGTCCAGACAGCAAAAGTGCTTGAACTGGGAGATAGCAGCTAATCGGAATGGCGACCTTTGTTTTCCACCCTGAAAGCACAGGTTGTAACTTTGAGGGCAGATTTAAAAGTGGTGTCAAGATGCTTGCATGCGAGTGCACATGAAAAGTTGAACTTAGGTGAATACTCAAATTATAACATCACACTGTCGTACCTGTTGGTGGAGGTAGACTGCAACTAACGTGCCAGCAATTTCTTCATGCACCAGATGCAAGCCAGATCATGCTTCATTTCCGCCTTCAACGTGCACCTGTGACAATTCAGAAGTTAGATTATCAATACTATTGTGTTGTTAATCGTGGTTATATCAGAGTAAGCGCAGTAGGACAGCTGCACGATTCATTAGGCTTGCTATTTTTTGTATCTGAACCTCGACTTACCTTTTTTGCTCTCGTTTTTTGCCTTGATCCTCCGTGGCACGTTCAAAATGTTGTGCGTCGGGCACCTCAGATTTTCATCCGACGATTTCGTGCCGATATTCCAAATTGCCTCTGGAGTCGCGCGTATAACCTATGAAATCCTTGCAGTGGAAATTAGCAGGCACCACTGTCAGCCAAGAGCTTCGCACTGCTTGGTCTTTTAGCAGCTTATAAAAGGTAACACTTGAATGCTCCGATGAATTGTTCTAACAGCGTAGCACGTAGCACCGTCGCATCTTCGACAACTTCGCCGTGGCATATCGCTCCAGCCCATAAAAGGCAAGGTCAGAACAAGGAAGTGCACTTTCCAAACGACGCCTTGCCAAAAAAAAAATATTCACATGCTTTGTTTCCGGCTTAGCAATAACATAACAGCTGTTCGCTTATGTACGATGCACAGAGTACGAAACGAAAGAAGCCAAGCGGCCAAGCCAAGAGTGCATGCCAAGCCAAAGACAGATAAACCGAGAGCAGTGACGTCGGTGCGCCCGTGCGCAGGGTTTGCCGACGGTCTGACGGCCGGGCGTGGGAACTAAAAAAACTGTTTTCTAAAAAACTACGAACAGTTGGAGCAAGATATTTCGCACACATATTCAGTGTTAGGTAATGAACACACAGCGCGAGTATCGCTCAGTTCTCCGGCACTTCAAAATCGGCATATCTGACCTTTAAGCCGATATCGCGAGAACGGAACGTCGCGCGTCTACGGGATCAACGCTGTTCGAAAGAGCACATCGAGACGGTCACAACGTAGGGAAACACGACCATGTCGCAGCAAGGGGAACGATTGGGGGGGGGGGAGCTGTCGGTCCCATGTACTGGGAGGCCAGTAAACGCAAAAACCTGTAACTCGAGAACCGCTAAAGTTGAAAAAGTGTGGTAAATTTTACCACGTGCACCGCGTCGATAACAGTATGCTCTCCAAAGATACATCATGTCCGACGCGAGCTTATTTCCGAAAAAGGGGCCCGAAGTTCGAAAAAACGGCGTTTCTAACGCGTCTCCTCGTACAACTTCTAAACCACTAGAGATCACCTGCTAGTGTGATTTGAGCGATCGTAGAGCTATTCCAGACCTGTTCGGACCTAAATTTTGGTCTCGATCCGACAAACGGGACGAGAGGTACGGGACTTTGGAGGTGTCGGAAGCACCGCCTGGGACCTTGAATTTCCAAATATCTCGGCAACTGTCAGGATTTCTCACAAGCCACGAGCATGCAGGCGAAGGGGGAAGAAACGGGAATCCGTCACAAAAAAAAACGTGTCCCGATATGACAGCTGCAGGCCGAGATATTAGACCCGGAAACCCATCGAGCGACAAAGCAATATCGCTGGATGGGGTTCAACAACCACTGGACGGTTGAAAAACGCCAAGTACTGTAATATGCCAAATGTGTGCATGGAACGCACGCATCATTTTATGTTTGATGTTTGGTCGATCAATAATGGAGTTTTATGTATGTTCCAAAAATGAATCGAACATCAGTTATTTTAAGCTGCAGCTTGAAATATCTGATTAAACACATATCAGCCCTCCTAAAATCAATATCAAATTTATACATGTAAAAATTTTATATTGATTTTAGGAGGGCTGATAAGGGGGTTGTCTGCACGTTCTTGCTTGTTTCAGGGTTTCAGGGACTTATAACTGGTCGACAAAGGATGACTCCTATGTGGCCGTATGTGACCCTGTATGACTCTTGCATGGTCTACATATAGGACCCGTGTAACTCCTACATCCTCAATGTAGGAACTTATGGGTCCTGCATGGGCTCGTTTAGGATCCCATAATGGCCTACACAGGAGTTATATAGGACCTTATGGCTCCTACATGACTCCTGCATGGACTCGTATAGGATCCCATAATGACCTACACAGGAGTTATATAGGTTCCTAAATAACCCATAAGGATCCTGTATCATCCTATATAATTTTACACAGGACCTATATGAATTACTTATGGGTTTTTCAATAGGGTTGTTACAACCCGCTCTTTGTTGGTCTTACGGCAAATCTCAAGCTAAACCCATTTTGCCCGCTTCAAGTTGTCATTCTAAAACTGTAAAACGGGGTTTGATCACACGTATCCTATCAAATGCCGTAAAAAAATCTTGTTGTCATCATATCACTCCCTCTGTGGAAAGTCAGCTTTTCTGTTTGAATGATGCTGGTTACCCCCATCACATGTTATTTGGTGCTTTAAATGTTTTGTTAAACACCTTGCTTCCTGGTTCACTTGAAACTAAGCCCTCTGTCCCCAAACGGGTGGTTTTACCTTTCTTTCACCAAGTGTCTCACAACTTGTTAGCCGTTGCGAAGAAGTTTCAAATCAACATCGTTTTCAAGAACAACTTCCGTCTTGACCGCCTCACGCCTTTCGCCAAACCTGAAGTTTTTTGCAAGAATCACCGGAATAAATTTGTCCCCTGTTCTTCAAACGTTGTTTACCAGATCCCCTTAGCTTGTGGTTTCTGTTATATTGGCCAGACAAAACGTTGCTTAAATGATCGTTTGAGAGAGCGTTCATTAAGAGTAAAAAATAAAGCTTCAAACTCTGAAATTGCAAAACATTTGGAAGAATGCTCACATTGCTTCCCTGTATGGGATGAAACAATTGTAAAGGCATCCTAAGTGGACCCTCACAGAAGGCTTTTGAGAGAGACCCTTTTCATAACTTCTTGTGGGAACTGTGTCAGCAAACCTTCTGTAATCCTCGGTCCGGCCTTGAACAGACTGCTCGTTTTCCCGAAATGACCTCCTGTTTTGTCCTCAACTGGTGTTTCCTTTCCCTTCTGTTTGTATATATTTCTTGTTTGTGAAGTAAAACTTTCAGCTGTGTTTGAGACTTCGTGTTGTGTCTGTCCTTCGTGTTCCCTAGTCTCGGGGTTTTTACATTATGCATCATCTTCACCAGCTCGCTTGCTTCCTAGCCATTTTTTCATCATCTGATATCGTAGCCGTTTTCAGAACAAAAATCGGTTCGGTAGATCGTCCGCAAGAAATTCGTGAAGGAACACTAT
Source organism: Ornithodoros turicata (assembly GCF_037126465.1). Taxonomy (NCBI): domain Eukaryota; kingdom Metazoa; phylum Arthropoda; class Arachnida; order Ixodida; family Argasidae; genus Ornithodoros; species Ornithodoros turicata. The sequence continues at coordinate 54,899,660 of NC_088203.1, read as the reverse complement.
TTTTTTCTTTATTTTGTTCATTGCGCATCTTCGGAGACGCGTCTTTCCTTCACCCTCAATGTGAGAGGGTGACGGAGCCTCAAATGTCGAAGATGCCGTCACAGTGCCGCCTCATGCGTCGAAGATGAGCTTTAACTTCGGAACTGCCCTTATCTTGGGTTGCATTTTCTGTGTTCTTTTAATCTTTTTCCAGGACGCAAGAGGCGACACCCTCTTTCACCCTCTCTGCTCTTTCACCCTCTCCACATTGGGGGTGAAGGAAACACTGGTCTCCGAAGGTGCGCAATAAACAAAATAAAGAAAAAATGGTGTTCCTTCACGATTTTTTTGCGGACAATGCACCGAACGGATTTTTGTTCTGAAAACGGCTACGATATCAGGTCACCGAAAGGAATAGATCTTCTTATTGGGACAACTTCGTAGCTTTTATAATGAAAAAGTTAATTAACGATTTTTGGGGAATTAGTCATTTGATGGTTGAGCAACATATGGCCAAGAACGTCCGCCGGCCCAGAGATGATAGAAGTGAAAACTGCAGGTCTATAGCCCGTATAGTTTTTTAATGAAAAATCTGTATCGCCTAGAAAAAGACACCCTGTATATCCATCTTGAAACCGCGAGCCACTAGCAGCCGCTACAAGGATAATTGGGTGGTTGGTTGAGCAGGACGCATTACAGTGTATTGCTTCATCAAATTCGCAGTTTACGAAACATTCTGCACCGATATTCAACCGGTTTCCTCAAATATTTTGATTTCCGCCGTTAGTTGCAGTCTACCATACTCGCGTTGCTAGCATCGCGTCTACACCCTTTGTTTACAAACAGGGATAGGTGTATTGTCTGCGCTGCAATGGATACAGTGTGTCCTAAGAAAAGTGGGCCAGAACGCTGCACAAAAAGAGCGATAAACGGAAACCTCAGGCCACCTCCGTGGTATCCCATGCTACTTTTGATCTGGCACATGTTTGTAACTCAAGTTCGACATACAGGGCCTGAGGTTTCCGTATATCACTCTTTTTGTGAACTGCTCTGGACCATTTTTCTTGCGACACACTGTATAAGAATACAAAATGTAACCGTGGCACAAGTGAACCGAACAAACCACTACATGGACAAAATGTATGGCACATTGCATTTCAGAATGCGGTGGTAAATCGCATCACATCCATGTTCCTCCATTTGTCTGTTGAAATAACCTACAAGCTTGCATTACCTGTTTTAAATTACAAGCCTCAAATTTATTTTGGATGCTGTAATATTTCAGAAAGGAAAAGTAAACTGGGCGTAATTACCACTAGCTACGTCTTCGACATCAACCACCTCCGCTGGTGTGTACAGAGCTCGGGTTGCCTGTACTGTCCGCAGGAAATTGTGCAGAGCAACAGTGGCGAGCACGATGTTACCAGCCCTCTCTCGAGAGTGACGAATAGGTGATTGGAAAATACGCCACCTGTTACTCAGGACACCAAATGCATTCTCGACGATGCGTCGCGCTCGAGACAGCCTGCAGAAACATTTTACCAGCTTATAGTTATTTATCGTTGTTAGAATCCAGAATGCACCTTTTGTCCCCTCTCTTAAACCATGGTAGCAAACTCTACATGAAAATGCCAAGGTAGAGATACAATTCAAATGTAATTTCATCCACAGTATCTCTTACAAAGGGACCTTTTAAACAAGTAACAAGTAGAACATTAGCAGGACACCCTTATATGGTTTATGCACTGACGTCAGCCCTCCGGAGGGCCCCAGTTGGGATCGCCGCCATAACTTAGGTACCACGATAGTTTTGGTTTTCCCTCATTGACGTCTGCCTGCTAGTGAAGTCCCTGCGAGCCGTTTCTACTTTACATTATCGTTTAATCAGCATGACATAATCCACCACCGACCCGCGTCAGTATTTGACAAACTTGTAGTTGCTCTGGATCACCCGGTATATGCAGCTCCATCTACAAATCAAGGCTTCGTACCTGTAGTTGAGAATTCTGGAGGATGGTGTTAGACCATCCTTCACAGAATACGGCCGCACGAGATACGGCTTCAGGCCAAACCCCTCGTCTCCTATTATTACGAAGGGGGCACTTGTGTCCGAGCCAGGTAGATGTCTTGGGCGTGGTAGGGCACAAGTGCTCTCCTCGATCTCTTGCTTCAGGTCGCAGGAGCCCCAGACGCCACTGTCGTTCATCCTCCCGTTCCTCCCAACGTCAACATAGATGAACCTCATATCAGCATTTACAAGGGCCATCAGAATGATACTGAATGATCGCTTCTAGTTGAGCCAACAAAACACGCGGTGATCTAGTTGAATGATGGCAAGGCTCCACTGTTGGGAGGCGGTCGGATGACGACATGCTTGCCGTCTAGGGCACCGCGACAATTGGGGAATTGCCACAGTTCCTGGAACCTGTCGGCGATAGCACACCACTGGTCTTGCGTTTTTGGGACCTGTAGAAAAGCAAGAGTAACAAAACCATTTGCTCAAAGACATTGCTCTAGGTGGGAGAAGCTGTGATTCGTGGTGCAGGATACTCACTATGACATAGTCCTCCCTTAGTGTCTTGCATATGGCCTTGCACACGTCGGCAATGTTCGTTGAGATTGTGTTTCTTGCCACACGAAAATTACCTTCAAGAGAGGACTGTGTTTCTCCTCGAATAAATCGCCAGCATCATACATCAGTGTCAAGGCATGTTAATTAACAGTTTGCAACTTAAATAAATGATACGTGTACAGCAGATGCAGGCTTAAAGGAGCATTAAAGTGGTATCTAACATGGCCCAAAATTGCTGTCATCTTGTAAAGCAGTATGTGAAAAGCATTCCCACAAAATCTTTCTGTCCAAAGTTGTATCACCACGGTGCAATTAATTTGGAAAATCGCTGCCGCGGTGACAAGCCGGAGCGCTCCAACTGCAGACCACACCCACTCTAGTGTGACGTTCGTGGTAGAGAGCCCCTCATTCGTTCGTAGGAAAAACCGTCTGCTACGAACATTGCTAGCTGCTTCTTCGTGACTTCTATTATTTATATGATTTATATCACGTTTTCTTTAAAAGAAGAAGCATATACGCAGCGTTAGAAAATAAGATTACGATCACAAGAGTAATATATCCGTGGCTTCTGTGCAATCTCAGAATTCACAGCAGCAGAAAGCTATTGCGAAGCGGTAGTGTGGAGGCGGTATTGTGGCGCCACCTGTTAGCCACTGATCCAACTGTGCGGTGAAAACTGTCGGACAGGCTGCACACTGTCGAGAAGCACGGGGTTTTTGCTGTACAAACGCAGTTAATTTCGGGCTGCACCACTCGTTCTTCCCGTGGTGCCTGCGGTCCCAAAAAATCGTGGTTGTGTCGTTGACAGCCTTCAAAACCTTCGTTTCGGACATCACGAAGCCGGAGAACGCATGGCGTCTCCCAAGCGGTAGCAGATGCTCCGGCCTGGGCGATGTTGCTCACCTCGATCATGTGATCCCAAGTCCAATGAGGAGCGTCCTCACCACTTGCGTCACATCGTGACGTGTGTGGTGGCGCTCATCACGTGCCTATCGTGAAGGCGAAGGAGGGTGTTTCGCGCGCGGGAGGTTCGGGGAGCTATTGCAGGCGTCCCAATTTAGCTACGGTTGCACTAATTGTGGGAAAACTGTGAAAACTGCCAAAAACAGAAAAAAGTTGTGGGCCTCTAGACTGCTCCTTTAAAAGCAGCAGAAAGCTAGTCGGTGAACATAAACACCAGTATAGACCAATGCTTTGTGCAATGCATTTTTAAGAGGTTTTTGCACAGTTCCGGAAAGCAAAAGTAATGTGAAAGTGCTCAACATATTCTCGTTGGCTTCAAAATTTCAATTACTACAGTTTTCTTCATCAAAGCAGAGCAGTGTAAAAATATCATTCTTTATGCTCCAGTTTCGGTTTCGCTTCGCAATTTTCGGCATGGCACGTAACGTCATCGTCCTTTTCCGCGAGCTTTTCCTCGCTTTCTGACAGCTCCGACGGACGAACAGATGATCGTGTTCGATCGAAGCAAAGCACTTCAATCATGAAGACAACCAAGAGTTGGAGACGATGCGATGAGACCCAGATGCGACGAGATATTGCAAACGGGTTCTGCTTTAGTTGCTTTGCATGGGCGCATGTCAGATCTGGCATCCGTTTCGGCCTGTGCAGAAAGCCTTTAACGAACGTGTGAACCACACATCCAAGCGCATTTATCTCGCTCACGTGTAGCTAGGTGCCGGAGCGTTATGGCCAGGCGCTCCCCTGGGTGAATGGCCTCGCGAAACGGCGTGTCGAGACGCCGTATTAGAGGTCCAACCTTGGCAAGAAGGAGCTCCAATGTGTTCGTGTTCATTCGCAGCAACCGGCGATAGGTTGCTGTGTCCTCTAACGCCAGCTCCCGCAGAAGGTTTTCATAGCACCCTGGGTGCTTCCTGCGGAGAAGCCACTGTCTACTCCACTCCCTTATCCGTTGTGGTGGGCTGACTTCGTCTTCTTGTGCAAAAATTAAGAAAGATTGCTGCACCGTGTCGTCTATTGCGTCGTCTGCCATCGCGATCGAAAGCGCAACTAGCAAAATGGTATGCGAATACGTATGCGCGCGCGCTTTGCTCGTCTTCGTTTATCATTGTCGGTGGTGCAGTGTGACTGCTGTCGGCGTCGGTGTTTTGTTGGTCTCACGAGATACAGAGTCTGCCGACAAAACATCGTGTCGGCCACCAATTTGTCGGGCGTTGCTGTCGCTGCAGTGTGACTGTGCTGCAGACACCGACACCGACGGCCCCACCAACGGTGTTGGCCGACAAATCGGTGTCAAGTTGTTGCAGTGTGACACTTCTATAAGGAACTCATGGTCATTGCAAATAGCGGTTTTCATGGTAACAACGTGTAGTGCTTATACCCTGGCGCCTGTAGGTCTGGTGTCTGTGAACCACACCAGACCGCTCTAACGGTCACATTAAAACACTACGTCTGTCTAGTGCACACACCAAGCATTCTAGAAGGCACCAGAATCATTCTGGTGTTGTAGTCGGCCACTCTGGTGTTGACATCAGGAGAACTCGACAGCACCAGAATCACCCTGGTGTCACGCCAGAAATTTTTGATGTGCACATTACAAGCATAAAAAGAGTCTAGTGTTAACGCCAGGAACATCAGAAAACACCAGAATAATTCTGGTGATTTTTTCAATCGTGTGAAGACCGGCGGAAAGTGATGTAATACGGGACAAGGCATACTTCAGTTATACACACTGTTAGGGGGCAGTATTAAACGTCTGATCACTGGTATGCATCAAACGTTTGTCTGCTTACCTTTCATTCCGGTGTTCGGCTATGGTTTGAACGTCTTTGAAATCCACGAAACGAAATAATCGTCTACCCCCATGGACGCCACCTGCACAATGGTCAGACGGGTCGGAGGAAACGAACGCGAGCGGCGGTGGTGGTGCAGTAATTACAGTACAGTACAGTACGGTACAGTAATTAGGTTACTGAAGGCGCCAACTACTTCCAATTTTGCCGCAAGCTCTAGGGCACGATTGTGCTTCCGAATTTTGCCTTGAGCTACTTGTTTGATGATGGTGAAAGGCAGTGATGGCCAGTAGTTAACTACATGTAGTTAAACTACTAGTTAAACTATCTCATTGTAGTTAAAAAGTAGTTATCAACTACTTGCAGAAATGTAGTGGCAACTACTAGTTAAACTACTATTTTAAGTAGGTAACTACAGTAATTAGGTTACTGAAGGCGCCAACTACTTCCAATTTTGCCGCAAGCTCTAGGGCACGATTGTGCTTCCGAATTTTGCCTTGAGCTACTTGTTTGATGAGAACGGGGGTGCAGAGCAATTGTGTCGTGCATGTGTACTAAATCTTCACTGTTAATTACAGGTGTGCGAATATTGAAATTTTCGAATTCGAATCGAATATCGAATATCACACATAGGATAACGGCTTCTAAGAGTTCATTAAGTTAATTAAGCCCCGAAAACAAGCATCGTCACAGTTGTGTTCTGCCGATCCTTAGAAAAATGTCCCAAGTGCTAATGAGGAATATGTATTAATGTATTGGCTTAGCATAGGGCATACATGCTTATATGCACATGTACAGTAAAATTATTTTTACAATGAAACAGTGTGCTGTTCTCATGAGGCAAGCTGAATACCGCAAGAAACAACTTTCATTTCAAAAATCTTTCATGAACAGTGAACACCTGTGTTGGCATTGTAAAGTGCTGGTGAAACAGACAGAATGGAAGTGAAGAGCAATGGCATGTTCAGAGTGTGGGATGATTTAGTGATGAGCACCTCAGAAGGAAAATGATGGTGGCAAGTGATCTCTTCTTGCATTGACAATGCCTTCCGCATTTGTCGTGAAGGCGAGAAAGTGCACGGTTTCACTGCTCTCACGCGTGAGACCACCGTTAGTTACGGTAATGCATAGTTTGGAACGGCCTCATACATTATAGCGCAGTAAAACTGCGATCCTCGACGATGTTGTATGGCTGTATCACGCGTGATTGTTTCCGCGACGTTCGTGTTCAGCGCTCCTTTCATTTCACGGCGGAAATATGCGCGCGGGCCTCAAACTTTGTCGCGCCGACGGCGACGCGCGTGAGTCGCGAGCAAAATCGCTCCGTGAAGGTCGGACTTAAGGCTATATATGCGTCTTGCTATCATCTGTAACAACAGCTAGCGCAGTTTAAAATGACTGCAGCGTTACTGTTGCCCTAGTTGGCGCTTTCATACGGTCGCAGTGCGCCGGAGTTGGAGAAACTATGTCGAAATATCAACACGTCCCACTCCTCGATTATCGCCGTCATCGCACCCGACCATGAGTCTATCATATATCGCTGACAACCACAAAACGAAACCGAAAAAGACGCATTCGAAACGCAGGTTTTGGCTGTGCATGCAATTGGACGCTGAACAGCGGTGTTCAGCTCAACGTCAACAAAATTTCGATATTTAACCGTAATTTCACCGAACTGTAGGCCTCATACGAATGTTCAGCGTTCGCTAGCAATCCACTAAAGCCGCGACAGTGCTGACGATGTATGAAACGTACCGCGGTCTCGGGTTTCGCTGGGGCGGAGTCTAAAATGGCGACCGCACACAACTCCGTACTAGTTTCGGTTTCGGTTACCGAACGTATAGCGACGCATTCGCAAGCGAGCGTACCTGGGAAGCTCCGCGCGTCGCTTTGCAGCTGTTCTACTATTCATGTTCGTCGCCACAACGTACAAATTCCAGTGTGCAGCCCGAAACAGCTTCGGAATAAGCTGCTCTGATATGCGAAAAAAAAAAAAAAAATGAATACATATTCGAACTTTTACGAATATTGGAAAACTTCGAATATCAAATTTTCGAATACGAATACGAATCGAATATCGCAAATATTCGAAATTTCGAATATTTGCATACCTCTAGTTTTAATGCTTGTCTAGTGAAGCCTCATATGCTGTGAAATAATTCTGCAACTTAGTTTATCGCGTAGGCATAGAAAGAATCCCGCCGCAAGCTTTGTATTTGACGATCGTAGCAATGGCTTGAGCCAAAGTTTATTATTGCTTGTGATTGATATTTAGGTGTCCAAGAACACTACAAGGGATTGGTGTTGGTGGACAACGTTAAGTAGTTATAGATGTAGTTAAACTACATTGCAGTAGTTAAAAAAGTAGTTTTAACTACTCCCCTGAAAAGTAGTTGAACTACTAGTTAAACTACTCAATCGCAAAGTAGTTAGTACTTATAGTTAAACTACTGTAGAAGTAGTTAGTGGCCATCACTGGTGAAAGGACTCGCCGTTGTCGGCCTCACTAAACTCACCTAGATGTGTGTCCAGGGGAGACTTCTTAGCGAACTGTACCGACATATGTCTGAAAGTGTGTGAGGAAAATCCAGGAAAAACGTCAGACAGCACAGCGATCGAATCCACCGACTGAATGAGTACATAGCCTGAGTACATAGCCGGAATTCGGCGGGAAATGCAGTGGCGACGCTATATTCGAAGTGGAGAACCCGCTCACCGTTACTTCCCTGACTTTATTCTCTCATTGTCACATAAGCGCCATCGCATTAACATCTGTTTTGAAGTCATCGAGCCTTGGTCGGGGTACCGTTCAGTCCTGGTTTGCAGCATTAAAGCCGCGCACAAATGTGAAGCTTTCCTCATCCAGCAGCCACTAACAATGACGGCGACAAGACCCTCGATCGGAATAAAACGTGTCGCTCTTTCCACTTTGTCTCGATAAAGGGGGAGCCGAGAGTTTCGCAAACGCAAATTTCACCGATCATACTTCGCAAAGCGACGTATCTTCGGCTGTCAAATTTCTGTACAAATCTTGTGAAAAACTCATTGATTTTGACTGGAATACTGTGCTATGGCGACAGGCTTCCCAATCCATGCAGAAAAATGCTACCTTTCCTTGACTAATTCGCCAGTTCATTTAATAAAGTTATCTTAGTTAATGCATTGCACGAATTCAAACAACCTCATTCTGAGACAAAAGTCTGTATGAATGTATTGCAAGTATATTTTTATTTTTTGCATCGGCGAAACCGAAAACCGAACGGTTAAATGCAGTTAATTACCGGTGTTCTGTAATAACTACAGAAACCAATAGTGGCGGGCTATAAATTTCGAACTCATTTAGACATTATAGCCCCAACATTAGAAAGGGTTCGGTCTCTCTGTACAGAATTCCTTTAATGGGTACCACCCAATAAAAAAAAAACACGACCCAACTCACATCCCGGGTCCGGTAGGCCTGGTGTTAACCCGACCCACACCGACCAATACCAGGTTCGCTTTCGGTCCGCGACCTGAACCTTACTAGCTTGTACTGGCCTGATCAGAATTCGGGACATTACGGTTTTCTTCAGGCAGGATAAAGGCAGACCCAGCCCGGAACCAACTGGAAGAGACCTGAACGGCCGCGGATTCCTCTTGATCCGGCTTGATTAAAAGCAGAGCTGGGCTGATCAAGTTTGATCCGGAATTTTCGTACGGGATTAGATGAGTCACAAACCTTTGATACCTAATTAGCACCCAAGCAGCGTATAGTAACGAAATAACGAGTAGAGCGTGTTGGTTTAGTGTTGCACAGTCATATATGCATGTTGCAAACCAGAATCCCTGCATGGTGCCTTCTTATCGTCCACTGTTGAACATTATGCTTGTGCTGTCTTGTACGTATTTTTTTTTTTTTTTTGCATGAGGTATCATTATGTTCAACACTGGAGCATCAGAAAAAACACGCATCCTGACATACAACACCAGAACACACACACACAGACAGACAGGCAGAGGGATCTTGGTGTAGAACACCAGGGAATTCTGATGTTAACGTTGGAGGAGAAATGTCCTAAATCACAGGTCCCCTAAAAGTACGAGAATGGTTGTTGTTTTTTCAATGGGGGAGCTTGGGAGTACCCACTGTGAACAGCCAGTAGGCAATCATGAGGATTGTAAAGCCTTCTTGTGCATCAATTATTCTTAGAACAAAAACTGTGTCGACGTACATATGAAGCTGCTCAGCATACACAGCAGAGTCCCCTGTGTACACAACGCATGGGGTAACAGGAATTGCAGCTTCCTGTAAGTAATACAACGGTAGGTTAGTAAAGTGCTATGTGCTATTTTGACACGTCCCCCCCCCCCCGAAAATATGCGTGTAAGGAAGGAAAACTATATCTATAAATATACTCAGTGTCAGATAGTTCTAGAATGCTTGCGCATCACCCATTGTTACGGTATTTAACAAATTTCGTCGGGAAAGAACGAGCAGTTGTTTATATTATAAACTTCTCTATTCGAAAACAAAACAAAAACGTAGAGACTTTTTCCGTACATCAGCTGTACGGAATTAGGAGACATGTCCTACGGAGTCTGTAAGTTAAGGACTCGGTAGGACTGTAGAGACTCCGTAGGACTGTAAGACTCCGTAGGGCTGCACAAACTTCGTAGGACTGTACAGGGTCTGTAGGGCTGTACGGAAAGTGCAGGTGTGCACAGTATCCGCAAGGCTGTATGGGTCATAGTCACTGCATAATCAAATATGTAGAGGGCACTGTGTGAACAAATTTATGTATTTAAAAAACTAACAGCAGCTGATATTACATTGTTTCCGGTAATCTGCCAGGATCCGGTTCCTGCGGCATGCACGTTCCTTGGCCTTCCTTGGGTTTCTCGCGATGTGTGCTTCAAAAGCATATCGGAAAGGAAAAAAAAAATACATGTGACTCTTATTAGCAACGCTGTAATCATGCCCGAGAAGGTGTAGAGCGTGTTGGTTAAAATGCATGATGTTCTTGCGTGTGTTTTTATGTTTGTTTTTGAGTTTTTCAGCTCCCACCCGGTGGAAGAGCCCTTGGAGCTGATGGCTGACAAGGCGAAGGTGCCCACGCCGCAGTCAGACGCTATCGCAACGGCAGAACTCCTGTCACGCATGACGGAGTTGTGCTGCCACAGATTTTCTGTTAAAAAATGCCAAAGAGAAAGGAAACTGTTAATGGGAGCAGGGTAATTGACATGCAGTTATACTCATCGTTTATTCTTTTCAAAGGAAGAACATACGAATGAGCCACGTGCACCCATCAGTCAGCTCTGGCATCAAAATGCTGCAAAGAGAAAGGAAACTGTTACAGGGAGCAGGACAATTGACATGCAGTTATACTCATCGTTTATTTTTTTCAAAGGAAGAACATACGAATGAGCCATGTGCACCCATCAGTCAGCTCTGGCATCAAAATACTGCAAAGAGAAAGGAAACTGTTAATGGGAGCAGGGCAATCGACATGCAGTTATACTCATCGTTTATTCTTTTCAAAGGAAGAACATACGAATGAGCCACGTGCACCCATCAGTCAGCTCTGGCATCAAAATACTGCAAAGAGAAAGGAAACTGTTAATGGGAGCAGGACAATTGACATGCAGTTATACTCATCGTTTATTTTTTCAAAGGAAGAACATACGAATGAGCCATGTGCACCCATCAGTCAGCTCTGCCATCAAAATACTGCAAAGAGAAAGGAAACTGTTATAGGGAGCAGGGCAATTGACATGCAGTTATACTCACCGTTTATTTTTTTCGAAGGAAGAACATACGAAGGAACCATGTGCACCCATCAGTCAGCTCTGGCATCAAAACAGTTCAAAGAGAAAGGAAATTAGACTCACTGTTTTATTTTTTCAAAGGAAGAACATATTAAGATGGTGCACACAAAACACGGAGACGGCACGGAACTTCTTCTGGCAGCGTTCATATAAGGACATCTGATCATGACTCTCTCGTATGTACTGCTTCATGTGCGACACTATCTCTATATTCGTAGTGAACAGACGCAAACACGAATGGACGTGACATACCTTCGTGGTTTCGGAGAGCAAATCGATTCGAGGCGACCGCCCTGGTGTGTTCTTGTAGCGTCCCAAAATGTGACATCCGAGCTTTGCATAGTTCGTGTACACACATAATGCATGACAGCACGGTATTCTGCTCGCTTCATGTACACCTCTACGGTGGCCAACTAGCTCATCAGAGTGTTAAAAACACAAGGGCACCTTCCGCAACGATACATTACAATAAGAGTGCCTTGATCACCCTACGAGCCAGGACGCATGACACACGGAGAACTAGGAAGACCCTTCACAGCAAACGCGAGCCACGATTTCCTGGTGTCCCATAAGTTGAACAAAAACTAGGGGCGGTTTACTGGCCACTTGTCGGTGCGTAGCGCAGCGTCGTCTTCATAGTAACGCGTGCTGCACGTGACCCGCTTCGTCGTCAGAAGGAAGAAGTGACCTTACTCGCAGCCTGCCACCGTCGCCAGGCGTGTGGCGTTCGTAGCCATTGGGCGAGGAGGTCAGCCGACGCAAAACGCTGCGATGTTCGTCGTTGAAAATGACGCTCGTGTAGCGTTTCTAGTGGAACAAACAGCCGCTTCAGTGAAGTCAAGGAGGACATTTTGTGTTCACAAGGATGTCTTCACGTGGTTGTCAGAAGAGCAGTTTGTTTCCTTCTTCCGACGTTCCAAAGCCTCGTGTATACACATACAGGATGTATATGGAAACATGGACATGACATCGAGTGTCTCCCATGTAGGGAATGTTATCACCCACAAGCTGAGTTAGTGTGTTTGTAACCCACCATTGTGAAGTTAACTTCGTCTTGCAACAAACATGACATTTCTTTATTTATGAAATATTTGGACACTGCAATAAAAAAAAAAGCTAGCAATACTTGCGCTATTCATTTGTATGCTTTTTCTGCAGAAGCTTGTGCGCATAATATTGTGATATTGGAACCAGTTCCTACGGGAATGAGCCAGCACGTATTTTATTGTCCGTATTGTTAGTTACTCTGATTGGCATACCTAGTATAGGCTGTCAATGCTTCCTGCGGTCCGCCGTTGTTGTTCCACCATTCTCCTTCGTTCTTCAAGGAGTTGGTGCGATATTAATGGTGGCACCTGCCTCCTCCTCCGTCGACATCTGCCTCCGCTCCACACATTTTGAGCTTGGCTGCTTGCTGTAGCCGGCAACTCTCTGGAAGCCTCAGAAGGCTGTGTGTCGCCCTGAGCTCTTACCCGAATAACTGCTTAGTTTAGTTGTACAACTAAAATGGAGGAGGAGGTCACTCGAAAAGCTCAGCAAGCACACCGTAAGTCCACCAAATAACTTTATCTTCGTCAGTATAGCAATCTTCCACGCGGCGTATAGTGCACAGATTACCGTCCTCGTCTTCTACGAATGTAATGCTAAAATAAATACGCAATTAATCCTCACCACATATTCGCGCGAAAAGAAAAAGAGACAGCTCCGAGCACCGAAGGATTCTCCTCGAGCCGATGACGGCAGCAGACGACACTGCACTGCATTCGCATTGGTTGATTCGTGTCTTACGTGCTCACCTAGCGAAGTATGTGCAAGAAGGTTTCTTTCCACGCGGTAACAAAATTTATATTTCTTAGAGGTAAATACAAAGTAAGTTAATGTCGTCAAATTTAGGCTTTTTGCTTGATAGACTTGCGTCTGCCATCGAGAGTAGCGTCATTGCTCCTCGCGCTGGCGAGGCTCGCCTACCCAGCGGACGACGGTGGCCTTACTGCCCACTTCAGACCGTGCGTCGGCAGCACGAGCTTGCCCGACGGTGGGCGTTGCCACGTTAGGCCGACGCACCGATGCAATGGCCAGTAATCCGCCCCAGGCATACGGTGCATCGCGCTCCAATCGCAAAGAACAGGATGTGCGAACAGAAATGTGCTTACCGGACTATGTGCATTCACGAGATTGAGATTTACAACAACCGCTTCGTCCTCCTTCGTCAACCATCGTCCGCGCACCATGTTCCGCTTCCGGCGGTTGCGAATGGGGGCGATACCCCGTACTTGGCTTGACCTTGCCTCCGCATTGAAGTTTTTGGCCGGCGCATGATGATGGCGCCACCGTTTTACGTAGTTTTTACAGTATTTTTGATTGCGGTAACACGCCGTCGTCAGATACTATTAAACACCCGTAGAAATCACAGTATTTTTTCACAGTGTACCTCACTGTAACCAGAGGACGTCAAGGATGGGATCTGCGCACCACTGACGCCATCGCGCAATTCCGTGTCAACTAAACCTCGCTCCTGTGAAGATAAAGTAGAACCAAATGAGTACATATGTCCCCAAAAACAGGAGTATGGAGCACATGGTACAACAGGTGTAGATCAGAGATGGACACACAGGCCTTGATTTTTGGGCCCGCCTGGTCGCAACTTTCCATGTCGTCTGTGCCTTCAAGGGAGAGTCCGGACCCCGACGGGCATTCAGGTTCTGCTTTCAAAAGATTGTACCCCACACGGATATACTGCATGCAATATACATACTGTAATTATAAGGAATCATATGCTAGCGTCCGTTTAGTTCAGGTTCAGGGGCTCCGGACTGTCCTTTTATCCGTACACTCATGAAACCCAACCCTGCTTGCTACTACAGAACGCTGCAAGCGTATAGCTTTGCTACAATTGCGGCTCCGAATGTGAGGTTGCTCCTGAGCGCAGGATTGTTTTGTTCTTCCCCCGAACATCAGATGCGTTTAAGACAGGAGGAAAACAGAGTTAGATGTGCAGCTTCGTGATGCCACAAATTGGGGAATAGGAGCCGCAGGAACCAAACACTCCGCCCAGCAGCGAAATGCGGTAAACAAGAACGCAGCTGTGTGGCTCACGTGATCGCGTGCAACCCCGGTGACTGGAACTGAGGGCGAGAAGACGATTCCACAACTATGTGTAATCCGCTTCTCTGCTTGCGTACAAAACCCTAGGTTTCGAATGTCAGGCGGGGGAATTTTCAAACCATTATGAGAAAAAACATCCCAGTTTTAGGAAAAGCTGTTGCATAGATTTCGTCAAGAAATGTACATGCAACTGGAACGCACGTCCTGCTTGCGGAACTTCTCACGCGGCTTCGCGGAACCCAGAATCTTCGTGCTAGGCTTTTGGTCCGAATCATTTTTCTATGACAAGGCTCTACACATACAGGGTGTCCCAGAAAACGTGTCATTGAATTATAATAAAAAAACTATACCACCTAGAGTAATGCGGTCAATGGCATGTGTTCTTACGGGGTTTTTGCCACCTCCTGATGTGAATGTTGTGTAACGTAGGTTTAATTATGTAAATTTTTGCGTGCTTAAGTCGGAAATTTGCCAAGTAAAGGTCACTTTTTTACCCCACCAATGTGAAGAGCGTGTCTAATTTACTCAAATTAATGATAATTGACAGGGATATTCGGGAGCTATCACATCCGAAAAAATAGCCGAACATCGTGCTCTACGGAGCTCCCACAGAATAGCGCACGATGAATTTTTCAGCGCAATCTTTGTCAGACCGACGAAAGGAGGTTGGAAACCCAGCCCACCCCGGCATCGCAGAAAGAGATAACACAGGTATGGCTTATCACGTCCGACTTTCGCTGGGATAATGCTTTCCCTCTCCCAATTTTAGGAACTGTTACTTTTTCTACTATCACTCTGTGGGCTGGCGTTTGAACCTCCTTTCGTCGGACTGAGAGCGCTTGCGCTCAAAAAGTCATCGCGCGTTATGGTCCGGTGATCCGAAAAGCATGATATTCGGCTATTTTTTCCGGTGGGATAGCTCGTGAATATCACTGTCAATTATCATGAATTTGAGTGAATTTGGCACGCTCTTCATATTGGTGGGATAAAAAAGTGACTTTACTTGGCAAATTTCCGAGTTCAGTTCGCAAATATTTACATAATTAAACTTACGATACATTGCATTCACGTCAGGAGGTGGCAAAATCCTGATAAGAACAAATGCCGTTGACCGCATGATTCTAGGTGGCGTAGTTTTTTTATTATAACTCAATGACACGTTTTCTGGGACACCCTGTATTAGCATGCAGGTTGTCGAATGAAACTGTTATTTCTGCCAAACTAGAACCGATATTTTTTCACATCCTCAAGTGGAACCAAAGCTGGATGGTCGAACATTCACCAAAGTGAGAAAATATCAGTTGAGCACTGTGGTGTCTACCTCTAGACAAGCCTGATATGGACAACTCACCTGTGTGGCATCTGCAGTACAAGTGACAGGATTGGAGGAACCAGGATAGGAGTAGCTCATGCTGTCGACTGCTCCTGTACTAGGTACGACATGACAAGTGCACGCCGTGAGATATCCGTCGCCCCTTGAAATGTGAGGATAACCTTCACACTACCGGGTGCACATTACAGCATGCCGAAAACGGCCTGTAAATTTAGCACGCTTTCCAAAACCAAGGCCCCAATCACCTTCGCTTTTGCAATACGTGTATAGCTCAAAGGAACAGTCTCGTGGCCACAGGGCGATTTCGAAACTCCACTGAAATTAGGCTCACGTGGTAAAGAGACAGACAACGATACAAGTCCCTGCCTCAGAAACCAAGTATTACCCGAGAATGCTGAAGAAATATAGAGGCCAGATGCCATGTGCTTTGACTTTCCCCCTGTCTTTACGTCATATAGAATGAATAAAATGAAAAAGGAACCCTGCCTTAAAGGTCAGCTACGCCGATTTCCCGTTGTGTTGAAACGGTTGTGATATTCAGAACGAGCACATCCAACTGCCCCCGAAACGCACCTTCGTTTCTCAATTTTGTCTTCCTATTACGAAAATTAATTCATCAAAGAAACCAAAACAAGCCATGGGCGCAGCCATTTTTGTGACGTAGATGGG
Source organism: Ornithodoros turicata (assembly GCF_037126465.1). Taxonomy (NCBI): domain Eukaryota; kingdom Metazoa; phylum Arthropoda; class Arachnida; order Ixodida; family Argasidae; genus Ornithodoros; species Ornithodoros turicata. Next base: position 54,883,444 of record NC_088203.1, on the reverse strand, counting down.
ATAAACCTGCTCCATCTACGTAGATAGAGAATCGTGCGTCTGATTGGATGAAAGCTGAGGCTTTCTCTGACTTCCCTGGCGTCTTCTCCCGTTTGCGAGGAAATCCAGTTATGGCCGCCGGCTACGATGAGCGTTTCGTCCGGGGTAATCCCGAGAACTATTGAACGATGGAAACAACAACGGCGAACTCACCTCAACATCGTTTTCGGCGTGCCATTCACGTCAACCCGTTTGCTGCTTTTACTACAAGTGCAGGAATGGCAGCGATTGAGCAACAACGTGAGACTTGGTGATCGTTTGAGCATATACCTGCAGAGGACTGGTCTTCAAAGAAAGAAGGCCGTATTTCTGCCCATGCACATCGTGCGATTGCCAGGCTTGTTATACGAGATACGTATATTGTGCAGCATCATAGCGCGACTGCAATGAACGACGTAGGAATGTATCGTGACCACTCGAATTGCACTCGTTGAACCATTCGTGGGTTATATGAATGTGCTCAATAGAGTTGCCCCGCACAAATAGTGTTGGATGTAGTTTTGTAGTGTGTTGTTTATCTCGTAGAGCGCATCGCGGCATGTAGGTCGAGAGCCCTTATACGTATTTTTTTGCATGTTTACTTGAGTGTGCGCATTGTTCTATACCACACAGGCCATATTTCATTCATAATAGTTTCGCAAATAAACACGTACGGGTCGATCTCATATTGCTTTTGAGTTAGGCATAGTGTCTTCAGATCAGGGTATGTGTATCCTGTTTGCTGGGCCCAACAGGTGTTATTAAGGGTAGTGCAACATTTCCCACTTCTTGAACCATGCTAACATTGCCAGGATAAGGAACATTACACTGTGCTGTGTATTCGACACTCAGGTGTCTCGCGACGTAAACCCCCAATTATTATATTGGGTACTCCACATGTTCAACCAGTCAGCACTTCCCATATCCTATTTTTTTTAAACATGTGCTTAAAATTCCACAACTGCCACTCAAGTAACTTTGCCACCAAATTAGTCAGTGACAAAAGGTATATGTACTTTATCACAAATTTAATAAACTTGGTGGAAATGGTTGATGGTGTCCTCTGCCTTGTACGGTGCACTTAATAGCAAAATACACAATAGTCCAAATGTTTTCCTTGTCCACAAATGCCCTGTCAAAGCTGAAAGACTCTTATCAAAATGGGGAAGCGGGCTTGCTTGTCCAGAGAAACAAATATGAAACTGCAGTGCTCAACGTAAATAACTGCATGCTCAGCAACTAAGGCTGGTGATGCCGAAGACCTAATATTTCTACGTTAAAAGGAACAAAAGAGAAAAGACCACTGCGGCGTATTAATGTTGTTTTAAAAGTATAACACCACAAAATTTGTGTCAGTTGAGAGTCAGTTGGTGTATTTAGTTATGTTGGTCACCTCCTGCACCAATTTTTAATAAGATTCAAATGCGTTGCTACCAACCAGGACCTAAGCCTGACCTATGATCTAATAATAATAATAATAGTATCTATCTATGACCTATATGGACCCTCACCACTAGTTTGGTCCAGGTTTCACACGTGGCTTCTAGTGAAGTTCGAAGCTGCTTTGTAGGGCTGACAGGAGACTTGCAGAGTAGAGAATTTTTTATTTATATTTTCCATAGAACATGTAAAAAACAATGTGCTGTACCAACTGTATTCAAAGAAATACAAATATACTTTGTTTTAGCTATGTGCATATTAGCAGATCACAGGTGATCGATGACACACAATGGGCCACAAGGGTGAGAACACAAGAATACTACCACTGCAGGTACTGTCCTGAAATTCTAAGTCAACATTTGTCAGAAAGCAATGACCACGCACAGCCTAAGGATCATATTTAGCTCCTTCCATTATTCTTTTTATTGACAGCATGTTGGCTGCCATCCAGTCCATGAAAGTGACCCTTATCGTTGAAAGAACGGTTCAACAGCAAGCGAGCTGGTGATAGTGTCCATGATGGCGAAACCTGAAGAGGAGATACAAGAAGGGACATAAACACGCTATGTTGAGACATTGTGTATGTCCCTTCCTATCCCTCGTCTCAGGGTTTTTCGCTATGGACCTTCATGATGTTTCCTTCCGGAAACTTGACATATTTTTATGTAGAATTGTGAAGGTACAGCTAGGTGCTGTTAGCAAATCACACAGTACAATTCTTGAAACAAGAATCCATAGAAGGTACACAATCATCTTCAGCATTGCACACATCTATGGGACATGTTAATCACTTTGGAATGTCACAGACAGGTCATGGAGGCCGGCACATGATTAGTGGTGTTGAACAGACAACTATTTGTCATATTTTAGGCACAAAAAGCAGTTTTGGCACCTGCATGTTGAGACAGATGTATCTCTACATACTTGGCCATGACACAAGTATATGAAGCAACAAATGTACTCTCTAGTTCATTATGGTTTTTAGTCAACACTGCCAAGAATGTGAGAACACAGTCTTTTACCACCTACACTCTTCAAAATGACCTTCACACACGACACATTGTAGGTCAACGAGACTCCAGAATAATGTCCTCTCCCTCCCCATTAGCTGAAAACATTTTTCTACAACCTTGCATAAGGGGAAGTTAGTACAAGAAACGCACACATTCCTTTTTTCAGCAAATTAGTATTCAGAGCATTACCATACTGTGGTAGGCCTGCAGTGCATTACGTGGTACAGCACACACTGTTAAAAATTTCACCGTAGAACATGTCCCCCATTCTAATGACAGTCTTCTCCAGTTTTTCAAACTGCCATTTCCCATAGTGCTTTATGGTATGACACAGTATTTCTAAATCTTTACTGTAGTTTACTGGTTGTAGCAGAAAAAAGACATCACTGTTCTCGATCACAGGACGCAAGCCATAAATGCTATACGGAAACAGTACATGCTGCTCTCTAGCAGTTGTTAGTGTTTGGACATGGTATGGTGCATGCAGGGTAAATTCCATGGTTAAAATATCCAAACGTGAACAACTGTTAGATTACATGATGTAGAATGCTCTATAGTACAGTCTGACCTCCAAAGTCTGACACCTCCCTACCTCGGACAACTCCCCACGATTTCATTGCACGGGCAGGCTCCCATTGAAACTACATGGGGACGAAATTCTCTATGTCGGACACCTCCCTATCTTGGAAGTAGGATAGGGTTTTCCCTGCAAAGTCGGACAAAACCCTGGCCAAACTACCTCAATATAGGCCCATCTTTGCACCAAAAAGACCCAAAATGAGCCAGTGGCCTTGACTTTTGCCCGTTTTTCCCTATACTGGTCACAGCATTTTGTTGCTTTAGTTTTTAGAGTCCAAAAACAAGTGCTGTCAGTCTACATTGTAATTCTTTATGTGAGCACTTGTCTTCAGTTTGTCTAGAGCCTTTGAACGAGCACTGCACCAAAGCTATCAGAAGTGGGCTGACGCTTCAGAGACAAGTCCTTGCTGCTCGAAAAGCTCCAGAGGTAATGCCATTGAGTAGAATCTGAACGGAATTGAATATACTAAAATCAGTAATAATTATCAGTGAAGAGTGGGTAGAGGTACCACCACCAGGTACCACTAAGGACCTTAAATTGAAGAAGGGGGACATTTCTCACAGCTGTGATCTCTTCCATTTTTTGTTGCCGTCATATTCTGTAACTCGGACACGCTTCGGCTGCACCGCGGGTGTACAAAATAGGAAGGTTTCACTTTACGGTCTTTACTTGACTTTACGGTCCCTGTGTCAGTTGTTTCATGTTGTAATTGCGTAGCAGCTGGCCTGTACCTGAGAATAGGTTTGATGCATTGTACACGCACCATACACATGCAGTATGTGGTGTGTTGTGATAGTAATGCCACTGCCAATTGAAGAATAATGCTCCAGGTGGATTGTTTCGGTACAATCTTGAACTATGCATACCAAGGGGTAGGGCATCTGCGTGACAGGTTTACCTGGAAGTAAGAATGTAAATGTTAGCTGAAGTCATTGAATAATTAACATTATCAATATACTGCTGCAGATGATACAAACAATAGCACACATGATGCTCCGATACGTTCTGCAGGAATGTCTCTGTACTCACAATATTAGTACAGCAGCTACAGAAAGGCATAAAACAAGTTTTTATATACGTCGGGAAAGTGGCGCCCCCATCGCCCGGCAGTAGCCGCAGTAGCCCCCTCCCGCATTTACGGTTGGGTCGCCGCGGGAGGGAGACCCCCACGCCTAGCTGTGCGTGGCTGTCCCGTGTCTGGGGAAAAGGGGACCCTGGCGGTTGAGTGGACCCGGAGGATGTTTAGGACCCTTAAGGCCCCTCTGGGAAAGCAACACACCGCTTTGACCCCGGCTTCCCATAGTCGGGTGGTCCTGGAAGGCCCGGCCAGGGCTATCCAGCTTAGTCGCTGCGGCGGCAAGGGTCAACCTCGTGCAGAGCTACGCGCCTGCGCCTGGGTATAGTGTGAGGGCACGTGCCACCGTGCGGAGCACGGTCCCCTGGTTGGGCTCGGTGGTGGGCGGCACGGCCTCCGCACTGAATCACACACACAACACATATGGCAAACAAACCCCTTAAAACCCCCCATGATCGGCGCCTGAAGAGGCGCTGCACCGAAGATAATTCAGCAACCGAGTTTTTTTACCAGAAACAGCCAGCATGGTTCCCTAGAGTCCTTATCATACACGCAGATGAATCTATCAAGTCATTGTCGAAGCTGTCTCCATTTGCAACTGCTAAAGTACTGGAACAGACGATTGGCAAAAATTACACTGCTCGAAAGCTCCGCTCTGGCGACATCCAGGTGGAGGTCCAAGAAAAGGAACAGAGCGTATCCCTCCAGTCCCTGAAGGCAATTGCCGACATACCTGTCACGGTCACTCCGCACAAGACACTGAACATCGTAAAAGGTGTCATTTCAGAGGAAGAGCTCCTGATGTGCTCTGACTCTGAAATTGAGGAGGGTCTCAGAGAGCATGGAGTGGTCAGTGCACGGAGAATAATTATGCGTAGAGACGGCAACGAAATACCAACAAAACATGTCGTACTATCATTCCAACTTCACAGTCTTCCATCTACAATACATGCTGGTTACCTCAACTGCAATGTACGACACTACGTTCCAAACCCAAGGCGCTGTTTTAAATGCCAGCGCTTTGGGCATGGCTCACAGACATGCCGTGGACAAGCAACATGTGCAAAGTGTGCGGGGAAAGACCACGAGTCGCCAACATGTGAAAATGCCGTGAAATGCATCAACTGTAGTGGCAGCCACCCAGCATACTCCAGGTCCTGCCCACAGTGGAAGGACGAAAAGGAAATCCTGAAAGTTAAAGTTGAGCAGAATCTTTCTTATACTGCAGCGAAGGCACAGGTGGCGTTTTCTAGAAAGGGCTCGTACTCCGAGGTTATGCGCAGGGGAGTGGCGCCACCTCGGAAATCTGTGGAGACTCAGACTGAGTCCCCACACAACACTCCCAACACAAACGTTGGGGACACAGCTCATGTGTCTCCCAAGGGAAACGTGGCCTGCCCAAGGGCTGGCCACAAGGAGGTCGCCAGCCCCAATCAGGCTGGCAATACCTCTTCCGAAGGGAATGGGGGCGGTGAGGGCTCGGTCCAAACCGTACCCCAGTCGATGGATGTCGATGACTGCTGCACGCCGCAGAAGTCATCGCCAACCCCTCAGAATTCCCCAGATCAACAGAAGGGGAAACAGCCGGGTCGAGGTAGAGGACATTCGCAGAAGGTGTCACCGAAGGCACCTCCAGCCAGGGTGCAAGCGCCCTAAGTACACCAAACATGCTGAATACGCAAAAGATTTTCATGCAGTGGAACTGCAGGGGAGTGCTTCCGAATGTTGATGATGTGCATGACCTCCTGGAGGCGCACAGGCCAATTGGCGTCTGCCTCCAAGAGACGTATTTGAACTCTGGACACACAAATCCGTTCCAACACTACCAAATGTTCAGGAGGGATCGCCCGGTGGTTTCGCGATCCTCAGGTGGAGTAGCGATTCTAACATCCCGGTCTATTGCTGCAGTTGAGGTGCCGTTGACAACAACATTGGAAGCTGTGGCTGTTCGATTGAATCTCTCTACACCACTTACGCTCTGCTCAATATATCTTCCTCCTGCAGCAGATGTGCAGCGACAGGATATCGAAGATCTCTTAGACCAGGTGGCAGCCCCATTCCTCATTATGGGGGATTTTAATGCACACAGCCGTTTGTGGGGATGTTCAGATTTGGACTCGAGGGGCAGACTTCTTGAGGATTTACTCCTCCGCCACTCCATCACACTCCTGAACACAACACAACCAACATACTGCAGCACATCAACACGGACATTCTCTGCATTGGACCTTTCTATCTGTAGTGCGACCATTGCACAAGATCTGCAGTGGCACGTGATCCAAAACCCCTATGGCAGTGACCATTTTCCAACTTGGGTCGAGTATCAGTGTGACGATGCTGTACTGTGTACGCGAAAACCCCGCTGGAGGCTGCAGGATGCGAACTGGGCGGTGTTCAGCGTGCTGGCTGACCTGACCCTACACAACACTGACAACATGAGTATCGACGAGGCCAACGAATTCATAACAAACACGATAATACATGCTGCTACACAATCCATATCCAAGACGTCGTCCTCTCTGCCCAAGCGTTCAAAGCCTTGGTGGAACGACGACTGTAAACGGACGCGCAAGGAACAACAAAAGGCGTGGGCTCGTTTGCGTCGATACCCGACAGTTGACAACATGATCCAATACAAAAGGAAGCGTGCTGCAGCCAAACGCACAAGGGAGGAGGCCAAGCGCAACTCGTGGAAGGAGTTTGTGGGTACATTGAACTCCCGAACTCCAGCCAAGGTTGTGTGGGACCGTATCAATAAGATCTCCGGGAAATACAAAGGGTTTACAGTGCCTTGTCTTTCACAGAATGGCGTTCCCTGTACGTCTTTGGAGGAACAGGCTAACGTGCTTGGCGGACACTTCGAACACGTCTCTAGCTCCTCGCATTACAGCCAGCGTTTCCTGTCACACAAAACTGTTGCTGAAAAACGCATCATTAAACAACCTAAACAAGATACAGCACCTTACAATATACCCTTCAAAGCACATGAACTCCAGAGAGCCTTACAAGCAAGAAAGAACACTGCACCTGGCCCTGACGGCATACACTATGACATGTTGCGGCATTTAACACCCCAGTCGCAACAAATCTTACTCCACTTTTTTAACCGTGTCTGGAGAGAAGGAACTCTTCCGTTGTGCTGGAAGCTAGCCGAAGTGGTTCCGGTTCTCAAGCCAGGCAAAGACCCATCTGCTGCTATTAGTTATCGCCCCATCGCATTAACCAGCTGCCTTGGGAAGACTTTCGAGCGCATGGTAAATGCAAGGCTCGTATATGTTTTGGAAGAGGCAGGCATCTTTGACAAACACCAAAGTGGTTTTCGTTCGGGCCGAAGCACCCAGGACAACCTACTCCACCTAGAATCACAAATCAGAGAGGCTTTTGCTCGAGGGCAGTTCTGCGTGTCCGTGTTTTTTGATCTCGAAAAGGCGTACGATACCACATGGCGTTTCGGGATTCTGCAAGATCTACACGCATGTGGCATCACGGGGTGCATGTACAGGTGCATCGAGAATTTCCTCAGAGATAGAAAGTTTCGTGTCCGTCTGGGCTCGACTTTGTCTGACGTCTTTGTACAAGAGAACGGGGTTCCACAGGGGTCTGTGCTGAGCGTTACGCTATTCGTTGTGAAAATGAACACGATAGCGAGAGCCATCCTACCTGGTGTCCAGTACTCCCTTTACGTAGACGATGTCCAGATTTCCTACACAGCATCAAGTCTTTCGACAGCTGAGAGACAGGTGCAGCTCACGATCAACCGCCTTTCTAAGTGGGCTGATGAAAACGGCTTCAGGTTTTCCGCGCAAAAGACAGCGTGTGTTGTCTTTACTAGGAAGCGAGGCACATTTGCTGAGCCCTCGCTGCTCCTCGGTGGCAACACACTACCAGTTTCTGATGAGCAAAAATTTCTGGGGGTGGTGTTTGACAAGAAGCTGTCTTTTGTGCCACACATAAACTATATAAAACAGAAGTGCCTGAAATCCTCCAACATACTCAAAGTTTTATCCCATCGATCGTGGGGAGCCGACACAGTCACACTGTTGCGGGTCTATGACTCGGTTGTGCGATCAGTAATTGAGTACGGGAGTGTCGTGTATGGCTCGGCGCGGCCTTCGGCATTGAAGGTGTTGGACCCCATCCACCATGAAGGCATCCGACTGGCCACCGGTGCCTTCCGGACGTCCCCTGTGAAGAGTTTGTATGTTGAGGGCAACGAATGGTCGCTCGAGAGACGGAGGCAATTTGAACATGTGAAGGCTGCGCTAAAGTACAGATGCCAGTGCGATGACCCAGTTGTACACTGTAGTGTGAACCCCGCTCTGGAGCGACTCTTCCTTGCAAAGCCCTCTGTTGTACCCTCGTTTCCGCTTCGCGTGCAGGCGGCGAGTTCCCGTCTGGGATTCAGTCCCTTTGGCGTTCCCCTGCAGCAAGCAGTCCTCGATGCTGCGCCTTGGCAGAGACATCTCATACAATCCAATTTAAAAATGACACAGTTTGACAAACAATCCACTGCACACACTGTCATTCTCCAGGAATTCCTGGAGATTCACCGTAACTTCGGGAACCACCATGCAATCTACACTGATGGGACCAAAGTAAGCAATGGTGTGGCGGCCGTTGCCCTTGAAGGTGATTCTATTATGACGGCACGCCTGAACACGAACGCCACAGTTTTCACCGCAGAGCTTTACGCGATTCTCCTGGCTCTGCGGCACATTCAACAAAACGACCTTCAAAATTCAGTAATTTATTCCGATTCGCTAAGCTCTGTGCGTGCGCTGCTTTCATTCTATGACAGCAAGAATCACCTCGTCAAGCGAGTACGAGCGCTTGCGACCCAACTTTGTTCCCGAGGCTTTTCAATCTGTCTCTGCTGGGTCCCCAGCCACACTGGGATCCCGGGGAATGAACGAGCCGACCGTGAGGCTCGGCGAGCGTTGGCACAAGAGGAGTCAGCTCTAGGACTACCCTACCAAGACATCCTGCCAGTGTTAAAGAGAGCTGTCTGCACACAGTGGCAGCAGGAGTGGGACATGGAAGAAAATAACAAGCTACACCTCACACAGCCACACGTTTCCCCCCCGCATCGGACTGAACACATCAACAGATCATCCGAAGTTCTTTACGCGAGATTGAGGATTGGACACACATGGCTTACGCATCACCACCTACTCAGAGGTCAGGATCCGCCAGCTTGTGCGCACTGCGGTGGCAGCTTGACTGTCTTGCACGTACTGGCATCCTGCCCTCACTTCGAACACCAACGTCAACAGTATTTCACCGCATTCTACAGATACCATGTCCCACTCCACCCAGCCCTTCTACTGGGTGACACTCCTCTTGTGCCGTTTGATAACGTCATTAAATTTCTGACCACATGTGGGTTTCTTAGTCAGATGTAGATGATAAGCATTGCTCCGCTTTTATCCAATATCACTGAACTCATGTAAATATCTCATTGTCACACTTTTGTCACACATTGTCACACTAGCTTGCTTGTTGTCGTCATCCTCTTCTCTCTCTTATCCTCGTCAATCTCATCGCTCATACCTGTAGATAGATTTTAACTACCACACACTCTCTCTCACATCATCTTTCCCATAATCATCTCCGACACGCTCACCATGGTTTTGGCGCTCTATGGCCTTTGTTGCCTTTGTGCAATTAAACACATCAATCAATCAATCAATCAATCAATCAATCAATCAATCAATCAATCAATATACATGATACCACTTGAATGCTACACAAGCTTCTGCTGCACTGCCAGAACACCACGGCGGACAGATTTACCTTACTTCACCTCAGAAAAAGTATGCACTGTTGCACACATGATGCTGTTTGAATGTCTCGAAAAACATAATTTATGACCAAAAGACATCAACTGGAAGATTTCGATTTACCTTAGTCAAAACTGAGAAAAAGTATGTGCTGTTGCACACATGAAACTGCTTGAACTGCCCTCGAGCGCTCTGGAAAAACACCTTATTTGTGACCAAAATACAACAGCTGAGCCAACATTGAATTTATACCTTACTCAAAATACACAAGATTTGCTGCCGTGCATATGATACGATGATACTGCTTAAATGTACTCTGAAAGCGCTGCCACCTCAGGCATGGTTGCTCTAAGCTAGCGAGCAACAGCAAGGGTATACGAACACAAGAAGTCGAGCACAAGTGATGGAATGCACTTGATTAATCAGAAAATGAAATGTCTCAGTACCAGGTGTCACTGTTCCGCCAACAAAAACAGATGAACTTTGAAGGGGCGTCTAGTTGGCACTGGTGACAGCCGTCAGCTTGAAACCCAGACGGTGATAGTTGAGACGTGGAGTGCAAGCTTTTCAGTGGTGCCAGCATGCCTGCGAAATCATTTAAGAAATAAGGCAATTCCAAATCTGTACTGAGAATACACCCGCTGGGGCGTAATCTCTAAAGGATGAAGCAGTAACCGACAGATAGCGTATTTTTCTCTTCTACGTGATGCAATTTGCACCGCATGACTGACTTGTCTAACATATTACGCGTCTTACCTTTATCTGCTGCCTAGTCCTGCCCGTGCAATCTCCTGCTGCAGATAAGGTTGGCACAGGATCCCGGACGAGACATCTTCGGCTTCTTGTGAAACAAGTTGCGCATTGCTTCCGTAACATTCGTATGAGCCAGATGAACAGATCAAATCGCTCCTTTCGAAGGTGGCACCCAGTCGGAGTTGTAACCGATTGTTGCAGTCAATAGATTTCTCTTTCGCCTTTCGGAAAATTGTGGTTTGAAACATTGGAACTGCATGCTGAAGTGTTCTCGCAGACGGGAGCAAAACGCTCACACATTCTCGGCACGCAGCACAGAACACGAATCACACCAGGAAGTCTGTACTGGCCTAGCAAATGCTTTGCAGTCGAAGGAAACAAAACTCACGTTCCTCGTGGGTTATGTGAAGTCCAGAAATATACTGGCTCGCTAATAGCGAACTGTTCATCACTTCCCCAATGTGAATCTGCGCAGCAGACGGCTCGGCAGAAGAAACTGGCCGGCTTGGCGGAAGAAACCAAGCCAAAAGTCATGCCAAGCCGGAGCGCGGGCAGACCACGAATGTGTCGTCGACACAGGGTTTGCGGGCCACAAGACGGGATGTCAGTGAAACTAAAAATTCACTTTTTCGGAAAACCGCGAGGAGTTTGGAATAACTATTTTGCATACATAATCAGTGTTCCCTTATGAACACATCGTGTGAGTACCATTCCATTCTGTGACACTCGAAAATCGGCGTAGCTGAGCTTTAAGAAAAGAGGCTTAATGCCAAGGGCTTGCTAAGCTGCTCTGAATAGGGTTGGGGGCTAGAACAAAAGAGAATCCCTGATTTCTACTAGCTTGGGCTCCCAATCGAAGTGGAAGAGGGAAGCAGCCTCATTCCCAATAAGTTTGAATGATTTATTCAACTGCCGCCACCTAGTTCATCAAGTAAATTTGCGGTATTGTGTTTCCAGACGCATGCAATTGAATGGTGATGTTTTCGTCGGAGTGGTGGTGTACGAGACTGTCACTTTCATGAAACAAACTGCAATTCACCTGCTTCGAACGTAGTCCATTACGAGAAGATGTACTGATGTCAACAGAAGGTGCTGTAAATGTTTCACTGTGCGTCACCACTTCAGCAGAGGTTGGCTCATCTGTGTAATAGGCAAAGCATTGACAGGTAGCTGGGAAGTATTTTTAAGCCTACACATTTCACACAAAAATACCAGGTCTAAAAAATTCCAGCCAAGAACAGTGCAAACTTACCGGTCTCATTGCTATCAGCATGATGACCTCTTGATCAGCTGCCAGTAACCGCAGAGCAGCACTCAGGCCTCGAAAGGCAGATGTCGTTGCTGTGGGCTCAGGAAGTGCGCACCTTGCACATGTATATGTGGATGGCACAATATCTGCAAATGTTGACACACCATCCAGAATGGAAACAGTAATGTCGGGGGATCAGGTTACTCAAAATCAGAAACAAACGTAGAGCAGAAGCGGCCTTTGAAGAGCACCGTTTGTTGCCCGATAACCTATGGCTTTTACCTGCTGCTCACACACGCAGAGAGAACTTGGTGGGAGTCGTCCTCCTTTGGGGACATTATCAGATGCACTCAACACTATATCAGTGTTTTTCGGACTGTGCAGACCTCTTTTAATACGAATATTACATTTATCATTGTATTAGTCACCTTGTTCAACTCCTATTTTTGAGACGCTTTCGCAGTCCATTTCAACGTCGCTCGGCATACCTATCACTGTCAAAAATAGCATCGACACAAACAAGTAGCTGACATGTTCGTTCCTTATTGCTTTATTGTCATTTATTATAATTTATCAGTTGCAAAAGGAAGAAACAAGCACCGTTTCTCGCGCGATGACATACCATTTGACCGTCGTCTATACCTACCATAGTACATAAAGAGCATTCTCATGCAACTTCTTACCGAACTTTTTTGAGCAGGGTTGCATGAAGTTCGCGGCTCTTTTTCCAGGAGATCTCGAGTCTTCCGTAGCTGCGCTCTTAAATATTTGTTCTCCTTCCTCAAGGCGTCAACTTCTTTATCGCTGCTACGATCACTGGTGCTGTGCCTCTCCAGTATTTGTTTAAGGCCTTTGTTTTCTGCCATCCTAACGTTTGAAGCCCTTTCCTTCTGTGTAGCGCATTTTGACGGCTGCAACGTGCAAACAAACAAAGAAGAACACAATACGTGTAAAGCGAGACAACTACAAAAGAAATGGTGACGTGGAATGTCGACGTTTATGAACGCAAACATGACAGCCATAGCACGACGAGACAGACGCTGACAGATATGAAATGACCAGCATCTACGCTTACCGCACACCTCGTTTGACCTCGACATTCCTCCTCAAAGATCTCTGGTACTGGTTTAAGCATTGCACATAGAGCCTTGCAAAGTTCTTTCAAAGATTCTGAAACGTGGAGCGGTAGCAATCAAAACCAAGTCAGATTGGCAAACAAAACAGGAAGAAAGATGGAGCGCAATTCGTGCCATCAAGTTCATGAAACCTGTAGCTTACCTTTCAGCATAGTTACTTTCGCAGGATAGTAGTCTTCTACTTTTCTATCTTTGCTCCGCCAGTAGGTGTACACAACTTGTGAAGGGTCGAAATCATCGACGGAAGCCGGGTTAAAATTTCTAACCCTCGTCACAGGCACAATTGCTTCCACCGTGTCCTCGTCTTTTGATGTGGGATACATCGTAATTTAGCAACGTGAAAATACGTACGCAATGGGAGAAGTACACAAGCACACACGGACTAGATGAAACGCAGAACAAAACCACGTGTTCTTGACAAACACTAAAAACCAACGCGCCACGGCTAGCGGCTAGTTTGAAGCCAGTAGACATACCAGCAATACAGACAACAAAGCGACATGTGTCCCCCATGCGACGGGATGCACTTGTCGCCAAAGTCTTTTTCCTGCAGTTATTTTCCTTTAACGTAATTTTATTTTTATAGATGCATTCAGGCCTGTATATTTCCAATGTGCCTCGTAACGGACAGCTATCATGTTTCCAAAGCATGCATGCATGAAGGCATGTTTGAAAGCAAAAGCTAGCAGTCAGAAGGAACGTGAACGCAAAGAAAGTAAAAGAATCCCACTGCACACTTAAAGGGACTGTCGCATCCGGAACCGTGGTTACGAATCCAATACCAATGTGTTCGGTACACTACCACGAGCTATTTGCCAAATTTTCTCCTTCCAAAACGGACCGGGTGATGAGGAATCGAATTTAAAAGATCCGGTTTCGTTTTGATCCTCGAAAGCGCCAGCGCCAACAACATCGCGTGACGCAAGGTGGAATCTGGCTAATCCGCTGTGAAGGACGCTGTCGTCTGCCGCCAAGTCTGGTGCTGCTTTGTTTTTTTCCGGCACGTCGCCCCTATTCACATGTGACACTTTCTAGTGACGCGGATACTATCTCTACGCTCGCATCCTTCGCGTGAGATGTCGTTTGGAAACCGACGCAGCGTTCCTGACTCCCGGAAAACTTCCTTCGCACTTCGAAAACCTCGATGTTTGATTTCGCACGCCATGGATACAGCTACAGCCAGACCCCAGAAGAAGCGAAAGTTGGAAGCAGCTACATCACTAGCGGGTATCCAGATGAAGCAAGGAGTGTTCACGCTGTCCGTGTATGCTCCTCGCATTTCACCGATAATGTGTACCTGGATGAGAACATCATGCAAGTGCAACTTGGATTGACACAAAAAAGGAACGAATTGAAACTTGACGCCGTTCCGACAGTGTTCCACGAACAAAGCGAGCCAGCAACTTCGACAGTAAGTCACAATGTCTATGTAGTTTCCCAATCGGATCTGTCACTCTTGCGCGTGAATAACTTAGCAGCAAAAGACGAAATCGGTACAACGTAAGGTATCCCCTAACCTATGATTAATAACTAGATAAATAAAATACAATAAATAAGTAAAAGAACATGATGTCATTCATATGAACGTGATTGGCTTTTCTCGTTGTCGGACGCGTTATCATGAAACTTTACCTGTTACTGAACCTGTGACTTTTGTGGAATGTGGTAGTCATGATTGGTTTTCATATAGGTACTCATCCGGTTCCTGGGGAGCACAGACGCCGCACCAACACTTTGATTGTTTCCTGCGTCGTAGTGTGAATGTCACGGGATTAAGTATTGAACACACCGATCATGAACGTACCTAAAGCAGTGGTCCTGAGGCTCGTTCTGTTGCGCTAACGTAGCTACGGCGCGTACATCACCAGCGACTTGCAGAAGAAGCGGATCCGTCGAATATGGGCCGTCATCAAACATGTATATTCGTCACGGGAGCTATTACTAAAGGCATTTGAACAGCACGATTCGCCACTTCCGCGTTCCGAGTCCTCCATCTCGGTATGTGCCTTCGCCTTCGTCTCCCTGACCTTGCTCATGCAAGCTGCAAGCCGCGGGGACTCCTCTGGCTCGCCGCGTTCTTATTGGTCAGATTCCTTGTGACGTTGCTAAAGATTCTCAGCAGGGAGTTCCGCTTGACGCCCGCATCCGTCGTCTGCTGTAGCGCCGCTTACACACGAATTATGCAAAAACTATTCCGTCGATCGGAATGGGACTTTCAGAGTCATGGTCAGTGAAGGACGGGGAATCTCATTTCACTGTGGTTTCGGAATCGATCTGTGGTCGATGCGACTGTCCCTTTAAGGGCTAAACGCATGGAGCGTTTTTCCGACGTTTTCAGGACGCGCGCGCGCTCGGCGTGCGTGTGACCTCGTAAAAACCAGTTTTTCAAAGCACGCGGAGGGCGTACGCCCGAATCTGTTGACTACAGATATTCGCGCGCGTCTGGCCGCGTTTTCCGAGAAGTAGACAGAACCATGGCCGTCGTGCGGCAGACAAGGTGGCGTATCAGCAGTTCGCATAAATTTTTGGGACATTATCTATCACACTAAATTTACGTGAACATTTTAATGGTATCTGGAATGAAGGAACGCAGGAACCACAGGAAAGAGCATCTGCAAGGTAAATATAGATGGTGCGAAGCTTGCATTGGCCACCACGTCTTCAAGGGCGGCCATGATAAAGACCGTCAGCACCATCCATCTGTTGCGGGGCAAACTACAAATTCCGTCATAATGACGTCACCTGGTACGTCACCATTACGTATACACCATTTTTTTAGGGTCAATGGGAGAAGGGGAGAATAGCCTGGAACCAGCTCCTTGCGGAGCTCCTTTCCTCCTCTCGGGCTGTGAAATGTGGGCGTAGATAGGGCACCTGCCAGCCTTTCTCGGTTACGTGCGTGAGAATTAAGTATTTTTTCGACGCTTCGGTGAAGTGACAGCAACGTGGTCAGGACGTGGCATGTCATACGCTCACGAGGGATCGTCTGGGCACCATTGTGTCGTTTTTGGGTGCACTAATAACCAGCGAAAACGTAAACTGCTTTCGCAAGAGGTCTGCGCTGAGCATAATGTCCGGCGGGATAGCTGTGGTTGCGGCATGTTTGCGCTGCATCGTTTCCCGGCTGACGAGCAGCTTCGACAGCAATGGTTGGTATCCATCAACAGGAAGAACTTCGAGCCATCGTCTTCTTCGGCGCGCGTGTGCTCGAATCACTTTGTTGACGGAAAGCGTACTCCGTTGAATCCGGTCCCCATGCTGCACATGGGGTACGCGAGGAAGGTTGGTGAACGGCGTGTTCGATGTTCCCTCGGTAATGCTGCGTTTCCAAGTTTGTGGACATTTTCAGGTGTTAGTAGGAAGACGGCGCCTTGTCAGAGTGAGCTACGAACCACCAAAAAAGAAGGTATGTTTATTCGACCATTGGAATAGATCGGACCGTTGCAGTTTATGTTAATGATTCGTACTACAGCAAAAAGTAACGCTAATGGTGCAAAAGAAAGGAATCGGGAGCGGAGGTACAGCAGATGAAGCGTTGCCTCAAGTTGTCCAGTGCGAACCTGAAGGCCACATTGACAGCTGCGACATGGAGGTTAGATATTACACGTGATCATTGCCTTCCTATTCCTGTGATTTCCTCTGACAGAAAATGTATTTAAATGCCATCTAGCTCCCGTGCCCACATAGAGAAGAAAGTGCGCAACCTGATGTGTCCTCACTAAGTGAACTACAAATACAATACCGGGAAGGTTTCCAGGAAGCCGCAGCGACAAATTCTTGCAACACACAGGTTGGTTCCAGTGACCCATCACAATGAGTAAAAACAATGTTGCAACCAGTAACCAGTTACAATGTTGCAACCAGTAGCTTCTCTAAGCTCACCCAGTAGTGACACTGGAAGTCTGAATAATGATCTTTGGTAATTATTAGGAGGCTGCATCTGAAGCACTGGAGGATACAGACGATCCCATTGAAACAGTAAGTCTGGCATCGTATCTGGTCTACATCAGGACGATGTTTTGAATAGGTAGTGGAAAGCACTTCAGTGCAGATGCTTGAAAATGGTCTTTATGCTAAAAAGTGACGACCAGAACCGTGTCACTGATGCGCATAAGTTTCTTCACTTAGTCTCCTGTGAAGACTCCAGCATCCTTTGAGCAAACGTGCCACGTGGCAGCTAATGAAACCGTTCCCTTCTCTGCTGCTGCTGTTCAGGTTGGTATATTTCTACAGATACTGTGACAACTGCACATGTTTCATATCAAACTGATTATATCTGAAGTCCAAGTTACTAATCAGTGCTGTTGCATCACGATAACACTCTTATGGCCTAATCTCACATTCTACCAGGACACACCGACACAGCTCATGGCAGAAGGTTTAGAAGGTACCGATACCAGAAGAGAGGTATGTAGAATGGGTTTAATGGAATTTGCTTGCGACGTCATGCAGCATCCATGTGTAATACCGTATCTTACATAATTTGTTGCATGCATAGTCCCAAGAAGCCAGGAAGTCTAACTGAACCAAAAACTATTACTTTTGGCTGAACCGGCCGAATAATATTTTCAGTTAGACTCTCTGCAAGAAAGAGGGACTTATGAATTTTGCTTGGCAAATTGTTCCATTTCTTATCGGGACATTTCTTTCTACCAAAGGGAGTCCTTGGCAGCTCATCTGGTGATCATGTATATGCCAAATCAGCACTTCACCACAGTCCCCAGAGGCATGCCATGACCCATGACATGACACCTGATGATATACAGTTCTACACTGGGCTCTCACATGAGGTTTTCATCAACTTGGTGCGTGCTGTTTCAGTAGTTGACCACAAGAAAGGGAGGCAGCTTACCCTGGAGGACCAGGTACTGCTAACCTTGATGAGGTTACGGCTGGGACTATTGCTTGGGCACCTCTCTAGGATATTTAAGGTGTCTGTGACCTGTGTTAGTATGACAATCATTCGTACAGTGAACAAACTGTGCAAGGTGATGGAGCACATTGTTATGTGGCTGCCTGCTTCTTACATACAAAATAGCATGCCTGAAAGCTTCAAGGAGAATGGATACAGTAGTACAACGTGTATCATAGACTGCACAGAAGTTCCTCTGCAGCGACCAAAGAAACTGATGGCCCGAGCCCAAACGTACAGTGCATACAAGGCAAACAACACCATCAAGTTTCTGACTGCTATTGCCCCAAATGGGTTCATAATGTTTGTCTCGCAAGCATATGGTGGCAGGGCGTCCGACAAGTACATTATGAGGGACTCTGGAATAGAGGAGAAGCTTTCTAGAGGCGATGAAGTAATGGCAGACAGAGGGTTTTCTCTTAGCCTTCATTTGCAGGTTGAAGGTGTGAAGCTGAACGTACCTGCTTTCACAAAAGGTAAGTGACTTTTCTCATTTGGTGAGACCATCTGTTTCATAGAAATCGACCTCTTCAGGGAAAAAACAGCTCAGTGAGAAGGAAGTCACAGCAACAAGGAGGATTGCGTCTGTGCGAATTCACGTTGAGCGGGCAACTAATCGTATCAAGACATACCCAATCCTGCAGCATCCCTTGCCAATCAAGTCCAAGGAATTAATCAGCAAGATTGTTTTTGTTTGTGCAGGTTTGTGCAACCTTAAGCCTCCACTAATTAGAGGCCGTGAAACTGAAGCTGAATAATGTAATAAAAGCAAAATGTTGCAGTATCCTTTGAAATTGTGTCAGCCTTACTCGGTCACAGAAAATAAAAGACAATTTATAAAAATCTACAATAGTGTGCACTAAATGTTTCAGATTGTCGGTAAAGCACTACTAGCATGTCTAACAAGAAGCGAAAGCACTAGAGTTTTGTTATTGCCTTGTACATGGCGCTTACATTCCATTCTTCATTTTGATGCTTTTGTTCAATAATCGGTAGCAATGCACAGAAGTAGAATTTTCTGAGGCGCACAACTGTCCGAGATAAAAATGCGGCATCAAGTGGCACTTTGACAAGTACATCCGTTACTTCCCCACTGCTACTGGCTGTCCATACATAGAAGTAACATTGTCTCCTTCCGGAGCACATCATCTGGAACTGCACCTGGGAATAGTACCCATTTGGACCGTTTTGTACAAGCACATACTCATTCGCACTGGACAGTTTTACGTCGTACTTTCCTTTCTCAATCAGCATCCTGCAGTTGTCGACATGTGGGCACTTTATCTCCAGGATTGCATTGTCTGACTCAATGACACCATCCGGCGATGCCGCTAGCCAAGGGTAGTCCTCGCTCACAAAGATCCCACAGCGGGTTACTGCAAGCCCTGTCTTCCTAACGAAGTGGTCACGAGCAACACTTTCGCATCGTTTGCCATGATTTGTGGCAGCATTCCCAAAGAATGATGGTGCCACAATGCTTTTTGCTGCCTTCTCAAATGGAGTGGATTCTTTCTTTGGCACTTTTCTGATATTTGAGGCAGTCATCCTCAGGCGGCGTGCTTCAAACCAAAGCTCACTGTCTTGACTCCGTGTACGGCTTTCAAGTGCCTCCGCAGCAGAACACGAGAGGACAACAAAATTGTTGAAAAACATGTCGCATGGTGCACAATCGTGTGACAGATCACTTCCTCTGTCATGCTTTCCATGGTTTCCAGCTGTTTCATTCTGGCACGGCTCAACTGCTAGCGACTGGATGACTTGTTCCGGTGTTTGGGGTGGAGCATGGAGCGTGTGGTAGAGCAGAGTCCCTGAGAGCAAGCAGACAAAACAAAAAACACATTAATAGTGGAGCGACATATAATGCAAAGTAATAGGACATTGCAGCATGCTACTGCAAGACATAATGAAGTCACAGACTGGTTACAGCAAATTTTTCACCTGAAACCCTCATCACAGCAAAGTCGCCAGGGCTAGTCAAAGTGTTTTAAAACCAGAGGAAGCAGTGTCGGTAGATTACGACAGAAAAAAGATGTTGAAAACAAGCCGGTAAAAAGAAACGTAAGGAACACAAAGGTAGGGACAAGGAAGGACGGTACATTAACAAATTAAGAGAGCACTATTCTCCACATGCGGTACGAAGCAACCATAAGGTTTGATATTACTCAAATTACCTTTCGTATTAAATAGAAATGAGACCGGTGAGGTCCTGACAAATTCTGAAAATTTCTTCTCTCCCATCGGTGGGTCGGTTGCAGCTCTCTGACGTTTGTCTTTTGGCACATCACTGTCAACCGTCCGCTTTTGTAGCCTGAATGTAATGTCTTGTAATACGGCTGGCTCGACATTCCGCTTTGTGCCTCGGTTCCATTCCATGGTGGTGTCTGTACACGAAATACCTGTCAGGCCTTTCGACACAGCGAGGTCAACCTTCCACAGAATTGCACCGACGTGGCTGCACACCTTGGCTTGGCCAGCCATGCATGTGCACCCAGCAGTCACAACCATGCCGCTGTATTTTGCACAGGCCCAGGAACAGTGCGGTTTGTTGCTGACTGACTGGGACGGCCTCACTTTGCCTTTCACGTACACGGTATCATTGTTGATTCTGTGTGCCATCAATTTGTCGACCCAGCCGCACTGCAGGTAGTTATGAGATTCCAGGCTCTTGTACGCCTTGGCTTCTTGCAGATCACACGCTTTCGACTGCAGGAGGTAGCAAATGATATCTGCGGACGTGATGCTCGGCCAGAGTTTCATGTCCTCGCTCCATTCCTTGATATCGTCGGGGTGTGCGTAGTGCTGGCCATCTAAAATCACACATAAAAATAAGTGTCATCAAAGAGCAATCACATCGTGACCGGTGTACTAAGTTGTTATAGGAGAATTTATTGACGGTAACAACATACAACACACCCGAGACACTACCATGTACTGTACCATGTACTGGACATGTACTGTACGAAGTTTTCGTCATTCCCACTACCGGCTAGCAAGGGCCGCTAATAGCTTAAGCGGACATTCATCCTTACATGATGAACACAAAAAACCGAAGGCAATACGGGAAACTAAGAGGACAGCAAAATCCAAATTTTCACACGCAGGAAAGAATAATCTTACTAAATCACCAGCCTGATCATTGACTTTGATTGATCCCAACTTCTCAAAGCTCAACGTTAGGTTACATACAGACGCACGATTTTGGGACAGATGCCAGCATGTGTACTATCTTTGCCGGATATTTGACGTGCATAAGCAGAAGCAAAGTCTCACCTGCAATCGTAACTGGCGTCTTTGGAGCCAACGATACCGACGAGGTCGAAGCCATGCCGTCATAAAAAGTTGCCCAAAGCAGCTTTTATTGCCGATTAACAACAATGTCGAACAACAAACAGCGGAAATGTTAGACAACCAACAGTTAACAACAATAACAAAACAGTAAATAGAAACAACGAGTCCGTAAATCAGGAAACTATGAAGCGCGAACACGAAGAAACACAGGCCCAGCGGGATTCTAACAGCCCAGTATGGAGGAGCCGCTAGACGTCGTTAACGTCGCCTTGGAAGAACAACATGGCGACCCACAGCGGCCGATTTGTAAAACGGTGTATAGCGCGGGGCGGGCGCTCGCGCTGCGCGTGCGTTCCATCGCGACGTCGAGCCGCGGAATGTCAGAACCGCTGTTGAAAGCAAATCCAGGAGCAAAAACAAGAGAGAAACTGATGTTCTGAGGCTGGAACAACATAGAAGGGACAGATACAAACAAAGCCTCAGTTGCCTAAGAAATCAACGATGAGAGAGATGAAAGTCACTGAAAAGGTTAGCCAGCTGTAGGGATCGAACCCACATCTTCCGGATTACCGGTCCAGGGCTCTACCAATTGAGCTAAGCTAACACGCCTCTCCAGCGACTTTCGGGGTGCGTCATCTGAAAGGGACGACAAACCAGCCACTCACTCTCACTCCTTTTACTCTTATATTTTTTGCTCACTCATACACACATTCATACGACGGAAATCGACGCAAGCGCCACATGTTGAACAAGAGACAAACTGATGTTCTGAGGCTGGAACAACATAGAAGGGATAGATAGAAACAAAGCCTCAATTGCCTAAGAAATCAACGATGAAAGATGAAAGTCACTGAAAAGGTTAGCCAGCTGTAGGGATCGAACCCACATCTTCCGGATTACCGGTCCAGGGCTCTACCAATTGAGCTAAGCTAACACGCCTCTCCAGCGACTTTCGGGGTGCGTCATCTGAAAGGGACGACAAACCAGCCACTCACTCTCACTCCTTTTACTCTTACATTTTTTGCTCACTCATACACACATTCATACGACGGAAATCGACGCAAGCGGCACCTGTTGAACAAGAGAGAAACTCCGCAAAGAATGATACCGTCTCGCACATTTGTGTGCGGAGTGTGTGTTGGAGTATCCGATCGGCTCTTCATCTGGCTCCAAGACTTCCTTACGGACCGAACTGTCGCTGTCCGTACGTCCCAAGGCCAAAGCCCTCAGCATCCTGTTCCTCAAGGAGTCCCCCGAGGAAACATTCTCAGCCCGACACTCTTTAACGTGGTGATGGCCGGCCTACAATCAGTAATTCCTCGCAAAGTGTCGTTCTCCGTGTATGCAGATGACGTCGCCCTTTGGACAGTAGGAAAATCACGCCCGGCTCTCCAGCGCCGCCTGCAGCTCGCTTTAAACAATATCCATACGTACCTCACGCACCTCGGGATGGACCTTTCACCCGAAAAGTGTGTCGAGCTCCCTTTCACGCGTAAAGCTATGGCCAATTTCCCACTTTGGCTTGGTTTAAAGAAGCTAGAACCAGTACGCTTTCACCGCTTCCTTGGCGTGGTAATCGACTCGGACTTGCGCTGGGCTCGGCACATTAAACACCTTGAAACTAAAGTGCAGCGATGGCTCCCCGCAATCCAACATCTTTCTGGCTCAGGATGGTGCTGTGATCAGCGTTCCCTGCTCGCGGTTCACGCGGCATTGGCGAGGGCAACTGTGCTTTACAGCCTTCCTATTCTGCACAGGATATCAACAACTTCATTAAATACACTTCGGTCCCTGTTTGCTCGAAGCCTTCGTCGATGCCTCGGAGTTCCAAGAATGGCTGAAACACGGCAAGTACTGGCTGAAGCTGGTGAGCTCCCGATTGAAGTTCTCCGTGAACGGGAAACGGCTCGGCACCAGGGATAGGCATAAATACATTTTTTGAGTATTTAAATATAAATACAAAATACTTTGTTGACAGGGGTATTGAAATACTCTTCATAAATAGTTTTCAACATGAGTATTTAAATACAAAATATAAATACTGTATTTAAATACCGGTAACTACTACCATAAATACTGTGAGGAAGATGTCATCTGGAATTATAGAAATAATTATGATCATAAGGACAAATCAGCAAGAAAGAATAGCATTTATTTGTTAGATTATCATGGCGATTTTAATATTAGAAATTTCTCGAAGACTGCTTCTTTTAGGCATCTTCTGTTCAGCCGTACAATCAGATGCGCAAAGGCGAACAGCATCTCCACAGGTGCCGATGAACAAATGCTTGTATTAAATTTGACGAAGATGCTTCGTAGAACAATGTAATTGGGTAGTCACGACCGTTCTCCGCAACAACAGTGAAAAACTCGCCATCTAAAATAGTTTGTCGCATGCGCATGCTAGCGCAAACCCGACATAATTGCGCCCCAAACTGGCCCTTCTTCCCGAAGGGTCAAATGCAGGACAACTTTAAGATATGAGTCAGTATATTCTGTATTTAAGAGTATTCATAAAGTATTTACAAGAATAAATACCCGAAAATTGGTATTTAAATATAATTATAAATACATTTTTCAAGTCTGTATTTAAATACAAAATATAAATACATGTATTTATATTTAAATGGTATTTTAATTACAATGTATTTAAATACTGCCCATCCCTGCTCGGCACTACCTCCGTTTGCATGCTCACATTCCCCGCCACCCGCTACTCAGGAAAATTCGATACCGCCCTGGAAGCGACTTCTATCGAGTAGCGCAGAGGACACGCCAGACTCTCACTGGCTTCATAACTAAGGACACTATACCGCCGGAAGCCCCCTGGTCTCTACCGGTACCGCCCACTTTTGTACGCCTCCCAAACCTTCTGCAAAGAAGAGATCAGGTCCCCCCTCAAGTCCTCCGAGCCCATTTTCATGCTCTGGTAGACGAGAAGTTTTCTACGTTTACGGCAGCATATACTGATGGCGCATCCCGAAACAACAAGTCCGCCTCAGCCTTCGTCATTCCATCCGAAGGCGTCGTGCACGGAAGACGCCTTTCACATCCAACCTCCTCCACAGCTGCGGAACTCTATGCCATCCTTTTCTTTCTACAACACATCGCTGATTTTCCACCCCGGGAATGGGCAGTCTTTACAGACTCCAAATCTGCACTTCAAGCAATTGAAACTTCCGGCATCCGAGGCCCATCCGCACCCCTAGTCACAGACGTGTTAATGGCTTACCGCACTATCTACGCCGCAGGCCACAGGATAGTTCTCCCGTGGGTTCCAGCCCATTGTGGTGTCGTGGGGAACGAGCAGGCCGACAGCGCCGCAGAAGCAGCACTCTCGTATCGGAACCGGACCCGTATTGTTCTGCTCAGAGGAGACCGCCGTTCAATTCTGCGACGTCTAGTGACACCCTTGGCTTCCCGCCAACGGACAACCGACATCCTTCCCCCCTCTATGTTGAACAGAGTTGATCCCACGCTCGCTTTCCGCATGCCACGAAACACATCTCGTCAGGATGCTGCATTAATCCACCGCATGCGCCTCGATGTGGCCTTTACAGCTCAGTGGCGTTACCGCTTGTGACAAATAGATTCTCCCCCTGCTGCCACTGTGGTGCTCTTGAGGATCTGGAGCACATTCTTCTTCATTGCCCTCACTACGAACCTTCCCGAACCACACTCTCCGAGTCTCTTCGTCAGCTGGACTCTCGCCCTTTCTCCCTACCGAAATTGCTTGGTCCCTGGCCCAATCCAGCCCAGCAACGCTCTGCGCTCAAAGCTCTTCTGACATTTCTGGACACCATCGGACTTCGATCGTTATTGTGACGGGGCTCGTTATTTCATTCCCCCCATTCCACCCAGCAATGGGGTAGAGTATCGCCTGTTGCGATGAAACTCCCCACCCTCCAAGGCCGAAAATAAAGTTGTTGTTGTTGGACGACAAACCAGCCACTCACTCTCACTCCTTTTACTCTTACATTTTTTGCTCACTCATACACACATTCATACGACGGAAATCGACGCAAGCGGCACATGTTGAACAAGAGAGAAACTGATGTTCTGAGGCTGGAACAACATAGAAGGGACAGATAGAAACAAAGCCTCAATTGCCTAAGAAATCAACGATGAAAGATGAAAGTCACTGAAAAGGTTAGCCAGCTGTAGGGATCGAACCCACATCTTCCGGATTACCGGTCCAGGGCTCTACCAATTGAGCTAAGCTAACACGCCTCTCCAGCGACTTTCGGGGTGCGTCATCTGAAAGGGACGACAAACCAGCCACTCACTCCCACTCACCCTCCTTCCACTCTTACATTTTTTGCTGACTCATACACACATTCATACGACGGAAATCGACGCAAGCGGCACCTGTTGAACAAGAGAGAAACTGATGGTCTGAAGCTGGAACAACATAGAAGGGACAGATACAAACGAAGCCTTTCATGTTTCATCAGAGCAAAAACTCAAACAATTTGTAAACAGAGAAGAATCAACACTAGCGACACGCGTGCAACAAAGGATACAGGAGACCAGGTGGGGGCTTACTTTTTTTTATCACAGGTAAATTCGCCATGCTGTTGTAAACAGTATAAATACCCACATGAGACAATTGATGTTCTGAGGCTGGAACACAGTGACTTTTCCGTGACTTCCATCTTTCATCATAAATACCCACGACAGAATAATGTGCAGGATAACCAGTATGACTGTCCATGTACTGAATAAGCACGAAAGGATAATGTACAAATTCCAGCAAACACAGGTGGGGCCCAGGACCTTAATGTCCAATGCATGCTGCTATAGCTGTCCTCATGTACATCTGGAACTTTCCACATATCTCTCGTACAAAGAAGGTGGAAGTGAACATTGCACTTGAAGATCACATTATATGATATTTGCATACTGTGTGGTGCTATGTCTGCCCAAAGTTTTTGGCACTGTAACGAATGCTATGGGGGAATAAGAAGGCACAAGTCCATTAGCTCATTTTAGAAGTCTGTGATACTTTATCTTGCAAAACAGGCACAACAGTATCAGCTTCCAGCAATGATAACCTTGTTCAGTGTGTACACACCCTGCTGATGACCACTTATACTTTGATTACAACAGCAGTTTTGTATTAAAGGAATGTCAAAGCATCGACAATGTTCTGTGCTTCTGCTATTTTGTGCACATTTTGCCATGTGGTGTAGGTTTGCAAGCTGCACAAGGTACTTAGCCCTGCACATAACTGCTCCTACATACTTGCACACAACCACTGAACTCAGCGCAAGATTCAAAATATAAAATTGCGTGCTAGGGATCTATGTACACAGGTATACACTTAATACGTATCAAAGAATAGGCAAACTGCTGAAGATTCAAAATAGAAAATGTATGCTAGGTACCTATGTACACAGGTGTACAAACAGTAACCATATAAATAATTGGCACAGACTACTGAACTCTGCATGGCTGTCAAAATACAAATAACACAGTAAGGAGCTATGTGCAAAAGTGCACTTTGACAAATCGTATGCTTCACAGGAATGGAAGAATTACAAGAGATCATGTGTAACCTAGATTACAACTGAAAGCACTGGATAGACAACAGAACCATGCATATCCCTTTGCATGGAAAGAAAACTTCTGGTTACATCACAACAACGTGCAGAGATTACGAACTTAGTCTCGCTGCCTGCTGCAGTGCCTTCTGGCTTAAAGGAGTACAGAGGGCCATCCAAAAAAATTTCAGATTAAGACATCTGATGAAAGTGTGTGTGTCATTATACCGAATAGCGCGAAAGGTTTTGATGTATGCAATTTGTTTCCGAGATAAAAACTGACATAAACATAGCTCCGCGCCTTCACCCTTAACTCGCCACTCCAGCTATAACGAGGATGAGGAGGTATGATGCCACGTCACCGATGACGGCATAAGGAGACTCGTTCTGGTTTGCCGGTCAGTGGGGGTCAGCGCATTGTCCCTTTGCCGCCGTAAACCTGTTTTGCAAGTTTTCCCGGAGAATTGGGGATAGAAGGAGCGGCCGAAGCATTACCGAGCAAGGAGAAAGGCTTTATCAGAACCTCGAACAGCCGAGTAGCAGACGACAGCGGAGTAGCAGACAACATTTCTCTAGGCCAATCAGCGACAGTTCTCCTTATAGCATCAGCGCGAGGTTCCAGGCAGATCACAGGCTGGTACTGCTCTTCACCACCGTTGCGCACGGTCGCTTTTTGCGGCGTATTTTAAATTCAACTTCTGCGATAATTATTACTCTGTGGTGTAAATTACTTCGCATGGTGCATCTTACTGGCAAACTTAACAGTTTTATAGGAAGAAAACTGGGTGTTAAAAATGACTTCTGTGCTACTTTAACGTACTACTTCGTACTTCCTCATTCCTTTCTCGTGCAAACCAGAACAGTCGTACCCTCAGAAAAAAGTGAAATAGATCATCATACACTGATGAAAAACACAAACTCAATGTCTTTGGCACAAGTATGTCCAACGCTTCACACAGCTTGAACCTGACCCCTTGGGTAGTGAGGAATGTCTTAACGTTGGCTTTGAAGGCTTCCTCACACGCACCCACAAACGTCGCAAAGGCAGGAAGAGGAACCGACAGTTCCAAAGTCAGTACTGTCCACATTCTTGACACTCAAATAAAGCAATAGCTGGCTACTGTTCTGAAATGTGGACTTGAAAGTTGGACTTGGTGGTTTGAAATTGAAAAGACGACGACGAAGAAGAAAACGGTTATGAACAGTCACAAAGTGCGACAGTCACAAAGTCATGACAGTGACACAAAGTCAACGTACAGCAAACTCGTAGCTAACAACATGGAGAGCGACAGGAACCGGAAGAGTACTCGGCTCTGTCTATAATCTTACGTATTACTAGTAGACCGCGCGAATTGCTACATTAAAAACATGCATATTGTATTAGTACAGACATTATTCGCCCCTCCGATTAAATTATTTTTGTTTACCTTCGTAGTGTGCCCCTCAACAACCACGCTCGCATGTGTATCATGAAGGGCGCAGGGTTGCTAACACAGATTTCGTATTTTTTCCCGCCTTCGCTACCATTTATATTTAACTTAGCATCTGCACGTTCTAACAGATATTTGTGGTCGACGAATATAGCAACAGTGGCGTGCGTCACTCGCTCCGTACGCGTCCCATGCGTTTCGGGTGGTCGCCTCGCTGGCGTTTCTTCGTCGCGTGTGCAAGGCCATGGCGTACGCGCGACGTTTTGACGCTGAGAAAACGTCCATTGCGTTTCGCCCTTTAGATTATTCGGCGACGTTATTGTGAAAGCTGTTCTTAGTTCTACGCTGAACTAAATAATATCAGGAAATTTAGCACCCGTGGTTGTTTGTAGTCACTATCATCATCATCGTTATCAGTTTCCTTGAGCTTCGCGGGCTACGATAGGACATGCCGCTGGTGAATTAAGTGTTTATATTTCTTGCTTTGCGCTGTCTGATCCTGCGAAAGGCACGCGTACGCGCTTGCTCATGCGTTGCGGGCGTTCTCAGCTATGGATCCTTTGGAAGCTGCCGAAAATGACCATGAGGCAAGGGGAGAATCGAATTCCAACAGTTCCGACACATAGTCACGGACGGTGAAGCGGAAGAAACAATACTTGAATAAAGGCGCTCCCTTTATCATCCCACGGTCAACAAGGTACCGCATGAGAAAACAAGCAGAACGTCAAGCCTCGCGGCTCAGCAAAAGTTTCCCTGATGGGTGACCGTTGACACGCGGGTGGAGCGCAACGAATTTGGCGATGAAACGCTCCCAAATTCCAGCACAAAGAAATCTGAGGCAATTGCCCTGATCATTTCGTTTGCTGTTGGACATGGACTAACGTGGACAGCACTAGATGATTTGTTAAGACTCGTCAACACATTGTTCGGATGTGAAGTTGTGCCACGAAGCATATGTATGCTGCGAAAACTTTGGAATCGAAACCCAGCGACACGCGTCAAGCATCATTATTGTGATGAGTGCAGTTGTTGAACAGGCCGACCAAGGGATTGTGATCCGTGTAGATCTTTACCAGTCTTCCTGTAACGAATTGTCGAATATTCGTTATCCCAAAGATGACAGCAAGGGCCTCACTGTCAATTTAAGCATAGTTCCTTTCGCTTCCTGTCATGGTTCCAGCAGCGAAAGCGATCGGAGCCTCTTCTCCGTCATCCATGATGTGTGATAAGACGGCTCCTAATCCGTAGGAGGATGCGTTTATGTTCGAGGTGATAGGGCGGTTTAAATCGTAGTGAACCAACAAGCGGTCGTAACGCAAAAGCTGCTTGACTTTGTGAAACGCAGCCGAGTGCTCTTCTGTCCGCTTCCACGTGGAATTTTTATCAAGTAGTCGATACAAGCATTCTAGTTCGGTCGCTTTGTTTGGCAAGAAATGGTCATAGAAGTTGAGGAGTCCCAACAAAGTCTGAAGCTCCAATTTATTCGATGGTTCCTTTGCCTGCTGAATAGCGTCGACTTTGACTTACGTTGGGCGAATTCCTTTAAGGCGTAGAAATAGTCCGACGTAACTGTGCTGCGCATCCGCACGCTGCACAGTTGCGCTACGCCGCGGGAAATCACACCCTCTATAGTGCAGCGGCTAGCGCGGCCGGCGGCCTTCAACGCGCTAGGACGTCGCTCGCGCAGAATAGAACATGTTCTACTATTCGCCGACCGTGTTCGAGCAGTCAGACCAGCGCTGTCGCGCTGCTGCAGTCAGCGCGACTTTGCGCATGCGCCACAGCCGCAGGCCACTGCTGACGCGCGTCTGACTATACACGCATATTTCCCGACTGACTTGGTGTAGCGTGTCTGACTTCGGCTGTCGCTGACTGCGACACCAAAAACGTCAGCAGACGTCAGACTATATCTGCGCCTTTAGAGTCAACTCGAAATCCCAGGAATGCGATTTCTTGTGCCGCAAGGACGCATTTGTTTTCGTTCAGGTTTAGACCCGCTTGGCTTAATCGCACCAGAACTTCCGACATTCGGCTGTCGTGTTCCTGAATTGTGCGTCCGCTTACGATCACGTCGTCCAACAAGGCGGCCACACCTGGTATCCCTGTCAACAGATTTTCCATGACTCTTTGGAATATCCCCGGTGCCGCCGAAATCCCGAAAGGGAGGCTTTTTACGCGGTACAGCCCTCTATGCGTGTTTAAGGGACTACGAAATTTCCCGAACCCCCACATTCTTCTTTTTTTGCGGGAAACTGTTCTTCCCACCGAGAAACCAATACGCCAGAAATTTTTCCGGGCGACATCGCTCCACTCTGTGAGAAGCGCGCGCCTGAAGCAGGCCCTCACAGCTCCCCCTCTTCGCGGCTCTAAAAAAATGTTTCCACGTCACAAACACGTGGCATTACTCCGTCAGGCATCATAGTTGATACCCATTGGCGGAAGGAGGTTGCGCGCTCCGCGATTGGTTGGCAAAGTTTCAAAAGAGCATTCTTTCGCGGGCTGCCGATCTGGCGGGCAGTTACGAGAAGAGAAGAGAGAAGTGGCAGCGGCGTCTCGACGATGTCAGTTGACAGGACCGTATGACCGCATTGTTGAAAGAGAAGTCTGTTCGCAGATTTGTTCGTGTGTCAAAGTGACTCAGTGCGTGTTGTGATGTTCTCGACACAAGTATCCTACGTACGAACAGTCTCTCGCGATCAGAACTGGAATGCAGTGGTGAGCTGACGCCGGGGGAACACTTGTGAGCGCCGTCGCATTTTCAAATGCAGTGTCGCAACGGAGACAGGATTCAGTGTCCGTGCGACAAGCATTTCGCGCTTCGTTGTAACCTTCGCACTGCAACCAACGAAAGGAGATGCTCACCGTGAAATCGCATGCACTCGTGTGAGCGTCGCTCGCTTCTCGGAGTAGACTGTGTGTGTGTGTTTTGCGAGTTCGAACTTGGTCAACGAACGCTACGATTTGGACTCTGTACGCACAGTGTATATTTGTGTCAGACTATTGAGTCAGTACGATGTTTCAAATAAATGTGTATTTTGTCCAACATTTGCCTTCTTGTTGTGGAATACGGAATAACGAGCGTCAGGCATGAAAACCAGGAAAAGCAAAATCCGATGATAGCCAGGACCGGGCCGAAAGGCGAGTCAAACTGAGAGACTCCTTATTGGCCGAATGGTAGGCATCATAGTTGATTTTCATTGGTTGCATGTCCAGTGTTGCCTGAATTATCTCAAACTATGGGGGGAGCTGTGGGAGCCTGCCTGAAGTGTCTCTTCCGCATTCCTCCTCTCCCGCGCGCATTCTCCTGTATATTGAGCAACCGTACGGACTGTTACGACCCGCGTTACGTCACCGGTGTTGCGCAATGGCAAGTAATGCTCGCCATAGGCAGCTTAGCCCGCTGCCGCTGGCTCCAGCCGGTCGCATGGTCGCATCTAGAAGGTCACAAGGTCTTTGGTCGCGTCTGAGGGGTCAAGCATATTGTCTTGGTCGCAGGCGTTCTGACGTTCGGATAACACATGAGTGCGACAGCCACCATCGGCAGCGCGGCACGGCAGCACCGGGTGCATTCGCGACCCGCCCAACCTGCACCATTCAGCAACCCGCCACGAGCACCAGGAACTCAATCGCAAGACAGACGTACGGCGAACGTCAGACTTGAGGCTGCTTTGCTACCACTGTGGAGAAGCCAACCACGTCTACCACCGTTGCCCGTACAGACGACTGGGTCTACCCGGATTTTCATCTGACGCCTCCGGTCCTCAGCGCGGCAGTCGCCCCGCCGCAATTGAAGACTCTCCACGGCAGCAGAATGCTTCTGCTGACTCACGACGCGACCACTCCCCGAACTCGACGAACAGCAACACAGACCGCCGCGACGCTCGAAACCTTACCAGTGTCCTGCAAATACTCAACAACTACTACGAGACAACTGCGTTCATCGATAACGGCAGGGTGCAAACGAAACGCGATGACCGACACAGGTTCTGGCATCGGGACAATGCCACGTCTACGGAGGGGGCAATGCCACGTATCATCTTTGAAGCGACCACACGTAACAGTAACGACGGACGGCGAGGCGTCGAGCGACGGGCTGAGATCCACGACACGCCGCGCTGATTAGCGAGCGATGCTTCCAGATGCATCTGTTCCTTCGCTCGCATCAATCTCATGGACGAATCGACGACCTTGGAGAGGCTTCTCTACTTGCTCTTCTTCACCGACGCGCGCTTTCTACAATGTTCGCCGATGTGTATAAAAGCTTGTGAGCTCCTAGCAGGAGCATTCTTTACCTTGGTTGTGTATAAGAGCTACCGCTTTTGTGTGTGTTAGGCAGCTAGGCAGCTGAATAAAGTGTTCGCCGATTATTCGCCGTCTCGCTCGTCTGCTTTCATCCGCGACAATATTCTATACGACGTTCCTTTTCATGAATCGAAAACACCATGACCATGGTGAAATGCGCATCGCCGACGTCAACGGCGGCGATGCGCATTTCACCATCCAGCTCTTTGGCTTTCAGTCGAATCGCTACCGTGGAAACTGCGTGCGAGTTCTCTCTGGCAGCGTCCGAATGCAAGTCACAAGAGCTTCCTCTAGCTCCGGCAATCTTCCCTTGTGAAAAAAAAATATTGACGGTCTATAAAAACTCTGAGTATAAACAAACAAGGTAGGTTGTGTATAGAAATTTATTTGACCTCCTATTCCAAATTGGCCACCGTGTATGTATTGAGAAGTGTCAATAGACATTATGCAATAGAGACCCCATACAAAGCTGCTAAAAAGCGGTTTAGGCAGCTGCATTTGCTATACCCTGGCATGGTTTATCTTATGTGTGTGTGATGCAAGACACGCATGCTACAGGTATATAGCTTCGCCAATAGTTACCGTGGTACTTGGAGCATCCCAATCAAGACTACTGAAGGATGCTCACGTGTTACCGGTGGTGGGTAGTTACCTTGAACTACCCAAATCCCAGAGCAAGAGGGCTTCACACATTCCCTCCCTCTCCTGTGCCTCAATCATCTCTCCCCTCCATCTTTCACCCTCCCCTGGGGGCACCGAACCGCCACTCCAGAGCACGCTGGCAGAGCCTTCCCCCTACATCACCCAGTCCCCTAGCGTGGCAAATAATATGTAGTACCCGTTTTCTCTTATTAAGGGCAGTACTGGGAAGAATTTTCATAACCTTTCGAAGTGACTTTTTCGGACATGCCAGTTCTCTCTATATTTCTCTCACTATAGTTATCTCTGTTTACTTTTTGAGCTTCTGTAAACAACGTGCGCTCATTGTTCGTTATGGGAAGCGCCAGAAACGAACACAGAGAAACACAAAAGCAAATGTGTGGTGACCGAGGTTCAAAACAATGAGGAAATGTCTTACTCCCATAAACCCCCGTTCACCGTGGAGGGTACGTCCTGAAAGTGATTTGCGGCTACGCGGCATTGTGGAACGTGCAATAAAACAAAGTAAGAGTAATTATATAGCTGTAGCTTTTGTGTTTTGCATCACACACACACACACAAGCTAAATCATGCCAGGGTGTAGCGAATGGCAGCTACCGATCCCGCTTTTTGGTATTTTTGTATGGAGTCTCTTTTGCATAATGTCAATTGACACTTCTGAATATATACATGGTGGCCAATTTGGAGTAGAGTGTCAATAGAATTTGTATTTGTATTGCCCATGTATATACAATAGTACAGGCATAGAAAATCATTATGAAGGACATAAATATTCTATTTACAGAAGTCAATAAACTGATAAATGAAATAGGATGTCAATATAATACATAGCCTTAAAATAAAGAGTCAATACAGAGTCAATGTCCATTTTTGTAAGGGAAAGTCCATGTTGGAAGGACCTCGTTGCTTTGGGGACAGTTTCCAGAACAAACGCTGCCTTCCTCCAGTGCCTGACACACCTTTCGTCCTGCTGCTCGGTTTCCGAGGCGATGTCCACATTCGCAGCTTGAAATAGGTGGTGTAGCTGTGCCGGGGTGAGGGTGCCATGTCGAGGTCGTCCGCGTAGCTCAAAGACAAAAGAAGAGCACGATATGAAGCGCCAAGCGCGATGGTACTGGTGGGCCAATGCCCGTTACTGATTCGAGGAGCCTGAGACCTATTGCAAGCGACCGGTTCATAGCAACGAGATCATAACATGAAGAATGGCAAAAGCCGGAATTGTAACGACTGGGGTCCACCGACCCTTCCCAAGAAGCCACGTGGATGAAAGAAGGTTAACTGCCTAGAGAAGCACGCGGATTATCGTCAGTGGCCGCGCTTCCGGACAGTTTTCTCCACTGTCCTGGATACTGTTTAGTCAGATAAGCCGCACCCCACCTCTTGGAAGATTTTCTCATCAGGTAATCTGCGGCTTATAGGTGTAAAACTAACCGACCGGGCAGTATGGTATGGGTATCAGTTATTGCAAGATTCCAGTATTTGAGATCTCAGCAGGAGACTGGCAGCATGTATCCTAAGAGCTGTGAACAGCTCTGAAAGCTAAGAATGATTTCTTAAGATTGATTAAGGCTATTTTAATATGCTGAAAGCAGTCTGTAGTTAGGTACGCTGCTTAGAATCACCATTTGTTCTCCGCTTGACTCTAGTGCTCTATAGTGACTGCGTCCGGTTGACTAAAGTGCATGCAGCGTCCAGTCGACCTCCTTAGCGGAAAGCACAGGACATGTGCCAATCGTGGCTCCACCAATTGTCAGTCCACCAGTGGTGGAAATTGCCGCAACCCTAGTAGAAAAAAAACATACAACTTTCCGTTCAAAGCTGTACTGTATCGACATAACTGAACGGCCCAACGGACTCCATTGGCCTATGGCCTGGAATGGAGTCCGTACATGTAGGACTCTGCATGGATTTCACGTCTATGGGTCTTTACGGATTCCAGGTAACACAAACACATAATGTAAAATTTCAACACTATTTACGGGTCACAGATGTCACATTTTTTTTAGAAACTCTGCCAGGTAGCCACTGATTTTGTCCATTCTTTCAGTCAAGGTTTGCCCCTTGCTGGACACCTTCCTGGTGGCATATCCCTGGAAGCAACCTGAACTTGATAAAAGGAATTAGTTAACCAAGTAAAATACTGCTCTCGGTAAGAGTAACTTATCTACATAAATCAACATTCTTCAGCAAAATTTGGGCACGCTGAAATGCTTTCAGTGCTAGCAGTAAAAATAAGTAGGATAAAACTGGGAAGATTTCTGGTCACAGAGCCATTTCCGAGTAACTGAACAATAGTAACTGTAATAAGTGAAAGCACTAGATGGGATTAATATAGCAGTACATGAGCTAGTACAGCTAGTTGAAATGCAATATGAAAATTTTTGAAAAATATGAATATATTAATATTATCATATAATAATGATAAACCCAATATAGAGCCCTGGACTGGCAATTCAGAAGATGTGGGTTTGAGCCCAGCATTATGCTAACCTTTTCAGTTATGCTTCCTTCTTTCTTGAATCATAAATGGACTGTTGAGGAAGTAATTTTTTTTTGTTAATACTCATAAAAAAAACATTTCAAGCCAATCAAGTCTGTCAGAATCCGGGGTACAAGTTGCGCTGGCATGCCGTGTTCATCAAGGGACTTTCAAAACAGTGTGCCGTGTGCCAAGATATTTTCGCACGTTGAAGAACTCTTGGTAAGCAACAGGTAATCCAGACGGGCCACAGTGGTATTGTTCATTCTCACACCTGTCTTGTGACGTTAGGCCACAAATTATTATTATCTGTCCAAAGCCAAAGCAATCTGTTCCCAGCTTGGAAATAATAATGTGATGTGCAATGGAGTGGTCAGTGTCAGTTATTAAACACAATGAACAAAAACTCGAGCCATGCAAAAAAATAATAAATTGGGGCAGGCTCAGTCGGGTCCGAGCTGTAGTGTTTTGCACAAAAATGTCACGATCTCCAATTCCTTTGCTCCTTTGCTGGATGTTAGTGAAACAAATACGAGTCTTTATTCACTTCTCCGAAAGATAATGTATGGATGGATGTAAAGAATAGCAATACAAAGTGAGGCTGCGGTAACCATGTACAAGGACTTCATACTTAGTAACTTTTGGACATAGTGCGTCTAGCCTATAGCTAGTAAAACTTAGTTTAGAATTTTAGGTGTACTATAACTTTTAAAAAGGATCCTTCGTCATCTAGGTGTGCTTCACGTACTTGCCCTGATAGGGAGGAGAATGTCTTTTACGTTTGAATGCTGCAAGCTAGGGAGGAGTCAAGGCACGCTTTCCCTTTGCCCCATCCTTCAGGAACCTTTGGCAGGGCTTGCCTGTTACGCTGCGGCCCTGCAGTTGTTGTGGTGCCCAAATGCCCCTCGCAATCTCTCTTACGAAGATGGAGTCGGAAGAGCACTCCATGGCACGAGATAATAAGATTGTCGGCGGCTATGGTGACTCTGTCACCTAGGTCAGCCTTAAATGCAGGAAGTCCCAATGAGAACATGCACCTGCACAAGAAATTTTATGCTGAAAATGACTCATGAATTGAGGAATTCATTTGTTTCATTGTGACGCGCGCACCCTTGACGTTTGGTATGCTCTCTCTGATTGTAGGGGTGAGCGCCTCCCTCGCACGAGATGCAAACAATTCTTGTGCTCTCCACGTAAGCGGCAAGGTAAAATTTCTGGCACCATATAGTGTCGACTATCAAACCACACTTAAAAGTTTCCTCTTCTATGGTCTTTAATGCTCCTTCCAGCCATCGTAATGGATATACATATATATGACAAGTTGTACAAGCATTGTGAATATGTGCCCTTAAGAATACGGAGTACATAACAGTATTACTCACCAATGCCTCATGCCTTGTCTTTTCACCTAGAAGATACTCTCGCTCTAGCATCTGGTTTGCAAGCGACACCAACTGTAGTAGGACTCATTGCGATAGGTGGTCCACATAGGCTAAAGGCCTTAAATGTGGACCTCAAATGCTTTGACATCCAATAAGATGTAGTAGGGCTCGAGTTTGAGTAAAGGTAACTATAGTGAGCTCCCTTAAGGCGGAACCACCCGCTCCAGAATCACTTTGGTTGTTACGATAGTGAGATCGCTGGGGACATTTTTATTGTTTGCTTTTTGCACTGCCATTCGACGATATGACAGTTCCGTCCACGCACGGCAAACGCAGTTGACGCAAGATATAATTTTTTGTCCACAGATGTCCATACTTTTGTCCAGTTCATCTCCAAGATGACGGCAGTGAAGGTTGCAATCTAACTCGTACGGTAATCAGAGAGCATAAATGCATGGAACAAAGTTAAAACTTGGGCTGGTTGGTATTGCATTCCGTTAAAATGTGGGAAGAAATATGTCGGACAGACAACACGTTGCTTAAACACAAGGCTAAGGGAACATAATCAGAATAAGAAAAAAATTGAAAAACACTAGGTGGACACCTCGCACGGTGTAGGGGTTGCGAACCCGATTTCAAAAGCAGGCAAGTTTTGTATCAAAACAAAAGGCAAGGGGCTTCGTTATATTTGGGAGCTTTAAAGGAGCATTAAAGTGGTATCTAACATGGCCAAAAACTGCTGTCATCTTGTAAAGCAGTATGTGAAAAGCATTCCTACAAAATATTTCTGTCCAAAGTTGTTTCGCCACGGTGCAATTAATTTGGAAAATCGCTGCCGCGGTGACAGGCCGGAGCGCTCCAACTGCAGACCACACCCACTCTACTGTGACGTTGGTGGTAGAGAGCCCCTCATTCGTTCGTAGGAAAAACCGTCTGCTACGAACATTGCGAGCTATTTGCGAGCTGTTTCTTGTTGACTTCTATTCTTTATATGATTTATATCACGTTTTCTAAAAAAAAAACAAAGCATATATGCAGCCTGAGAAAATAAGATTACGATCACAAGAGTAATATATCCGTGGCTTCTGTGCGCTCTCAGAATTCACAGTAGCAGAAAGCAAGCGATGGCGGCGGTATTGTGGCGCCACCTGTTAGCCACTGAACCAACTGCGCGGTGAAAACGGTCGGATAGGCTGCACACTGTCGGTAAGCACGAGGTTTTCGCTGTACAAGCGCAGTTAATTTCGGGCTTCACCACTCGTTCTTCCTGTAGTTACCGCTGCGCCATTAAAACACGAATCATCATCGTCACTCGTTCTTCCCGTGGTATCTGCGGTCCCAAAAAATCGTGGTTGTGTCGTGGACAGCCTTCAAACCCCCCGTTTCGGACATCACGTAGCCGGAGAACGCGTGGCGTCTCCGAAGCGGTAGCAGACGCTCCGGCCTGCGCGATGTTGCTCACCTCGATCATGTGATCCCAGCTCCAATGAGGAGCGTCCTTTCCACTTGCGTCACATAGTGATGCGCGTGGTGGCGCTCATCACGTGCCCATCGTGAAGGCGAACGAGGGTGTTTCGCGCACGGGAGGTTGGGGGAGCTATTGCAGATGTCCCAATTTCGCTACGGTTGCACTAATTGTGGGAAAACTGTTTTCGGCGCCTAACATTCCGTACTGACCAAAAACAGAAACAAAGTTGTGGGCCTCTAGACTGCTCCTTTAACGATAAATATATTGGGGGACTCGTGTGTAAGCGTGTCGTCTGTAACTTTGTCCGATAAGATAGAATGTTTCTTGCATGATGCTGTGGTAGCGTGGAGAGGAGGTAGTAGGTTTTAAAAGGAAGGTGGTTGGACTGGGGGGGGGGGGAATAAACTCTTTTGGTTGCAGTCAGTGCTGTGTTGTCGTCGCTTCGTTTGTGTTCGTCCTGTGTTTACCTTCGCACTGGGGTGTTATCGGTTTTAACATAAATGCATGTCTTGACACCATTTTTGAGCGCTGAATTTGTCGCAGGAGTTATTGAGGATGCCTTTTGTGTTGCTCCCATGGAGCTCCGTGTATTTGCATGTGCATGCACAAAAAATCATATAAATTCACCCATATATCATACTCAAATAGAAAAGGTGTCAGGACGTGCGGTATCTGTCATACTATCACGATCTCGGCGTATTGCATCATGACTGCAGCGCTCTCAGAGATGAACTCGACAAAGCGTGGCCCATGGAGAAGACATTGGGGTGACTCTGCATAAGGTCAAGTGCTTAATAAGAGGAAATTCATGCTGAAAGAATTTGTGGCAGCTGGCTGCAAGCTCTCCCAGAGAAATGTGAGAAAATGGTTCCATTACACAATACAGTGAACTTGCCTTCAGCCAAACACCGGACAAGTTCGAAATTTATGCTTAACTCAAACA
This sequence comes from Ornithodoros turicata, assembly GCF_037126465.1. Classification (NCBI taxonomy): domain Eukaryota; kingdom Metazoa; phylum Arthropoda; class Arachnida; order Ixodida; family Argasidae; genus Ornithodoros; species Ornithodoros turicata. Next base: position 54,843,993 of record NC_088203.1, on the reverse strand, counting down.
CACCATGAATTTCCTGGTATATTTACTATGTTGTAAAATGTGTTCAATAACTCCTATTACTGCTTAGCTCAAACAAACAGTTCGACTTACCACCATGAAGCTTGTGAAAACGAAGTATCACTTTAAAGAGTCGTACATCAATGCACTTACATAAATAATTAGGGCATGACTGGCACAATGGGAGTGAAAATCGGGTAAATTCGGTCATATTTGCGTTTCATCTGACTATCGGAGTAGCTCTCAAGAGCACGATGGTACATACAAATCTGCAGGCAAACTTGGGATTTATTCCTTATCATCATTTATTATACATCACAGTGAACCTCAAGTCTTTACCGCAAGTGTTTATATTTGACACTTATGCACAGTATAATGTAGCGCACTATGCCTCGTTTTCGCCACTTGCGGGCAATACAGTCGTCGACCGACAATTCGGACTTCCAGGAGCCACAAAATTGGTCCGAATTATCGAGCAGTCCGAATTATTAGTCGAAGGCCAAAATTCGCTTCCAAAACAAGATCTGTCAGTAATACTCGAAGTAGAATAAAAAATCATCCATTTACGTTTGTTTGGCAGTCGGGAAACAAGAACCGCGGTGTACTCGTGTAGTAATGTCAGTGCCGCACTGCCGGAATATGCACTTCTAAGCGCATCGATGATCCCGCGAACAGCTTTGGTTGTTGCGCAAACTGCGATGTTTGCAATGTTGTTACCGTTTGATCCCCGCGCTAGCCAGTTGAGATCGTGATGTGGATCGGAGCACGAGTCATTTCGGCACGAAGTGCAATAAATCAGCTATTTGCTGTTTTACTGTAAACTTTTCAGTGATAGGTGTTACATACAGTGCCGGAGAAGCAAGTTTGCGGAATTGTTTTTTGTTCTGATTTCGGGTAAATTTGCGTTAAACTCGAAAAAGTCAGGTCGTATGAATAATGTATAAAGAAACAATGCAAACAGCAGCTTACCATCTCAACTTCACCCTCCTCCGTGCCTTAAGGAATGGTGCTGTCCGTAATGCAATAATATGACGTTAGAATATGTGCTCCCATAATTTCGCTGAAAGGTAAGACGGGGGCTATCCCTGTGCAACCCTGTGCAGCCCCCGAGCAAAGTGAACACGACCATAGGTTGGCAAGATCATGATTGCAATGCCTTCTCAAAGCCTGATGAACACGAAGCACTGGCAAGGCTGCCGCGATACAAAAATAAAACACGTGATATCTGAACGTAATCGTGTTACAACCTGCCTTCAACGATGTGTTCGCAGGGCTCTTCTTGCATTTGGCAGACCAGTGGCGGTGGTGTTTGCAACATCACTTCATGGTCTGCACCAAGTAAAATTCAATTACAAACACCACAAGTTAAAATGTATTTGATGCTCACAAGCTTGGGCAGACAAAAGATGAAGATCTCTATGACAGCAAACATGTAACAAGTGCTCGCGCTCCACTGCGAAGGGCCAGCGCACATGCCACTCTGAGAGTTCGCTGTTTGAAAAATGCCAATACAGTGCAGTTCGGCATTGTGCTCGTTGGCGTGAAACCTTTTCTGAACTCTGAGCACCAAATTTCTGGGGCCGTCTCGCAATCGGAGTTGTCTTGCAAGCATGTAAATAGTTTATGCCATTTTCTCATTATAGAACACTCCCATGTATGTCTGTTTCTCGTTAGGATGACAATTCGCTTTATGACCAGAATCGGCAGAAACAAGCTTGGTCATATTAACGAGCTTAGACTGTATTTCTGGTGTCTGTAAACAAAGTTTTACAGAACAGACAAAATGCAGATCCTGATGTCATAGCCAGCATCCTACACGCTAATGGACTAAAATTTTCACTGCAAAGGTGCACTGTGTTCAGGTCATTACCTGCTGTGGCCTCCTCCATGAGCAAATCATCATCTAGTAGAGCAGGGCTGATGACACCGCTTCTCTGGCTGCCAGTGGCTGTTGAAGCTGCTTGCGCAGGGCTGATGACATAGCTTCTTTGGCTGGAAGTGGTGGCTGAAGCTGCTCGAGCAGGGCTGATGACAGTGCTTCTTTGGCTGGTGGGTGTTATTGAAGATTCTAGAGCCAGGCCGATGACGCTGTTGCTTTGGCTGCAGTTGACAGCTGCAGCAACTGCAGTGTGGCCGACAACACTGGATCGTTGGCTGGTTGAAGTCACTGCAGAAGGACTGAGAACACTCATCCTTTATTGGTTGCCGCACCCAACTGCTGAAGCGGCTGGGGCACTGCAGAGAATGCTGCTTCCTCGGCTGCCAGTAACTGTCGAAGATATTGCAATACAAAGTAAAGCACTTATCACATTGGAAGTCATTTGCCAACTCAAGTCATATGGGCACTGTCAAGAAGGTAAATTATTAAGTTTACCTCCTTTAGTCGATAATAATCTGGGCGTTGCATCGTGAGGTACACTGAAAGAATTTTTTGCAAAATGCCGACGAAGGCAGGAACTGCTGTTACTGCTGGCACAAATTTGGTGAATTACATGGTCCTACAGCAGCAGCGATTTTTCACTCATTTTCGGTTTGTGTCGGGCGGTAGATGTACTTCATTTTGATGTATTGTGTGGCAGCATTATTTCTTTGGCTCCTCATTCACCTCGCAATCATATACGTGGCACAAACACTGTACATTATGATACCTAATTGCCACTGCAAAGCTGACTAACAGCCTATGGAAATGAACTAAGCCTGCCATGCAAAATTTTAACACTTTGGTACTGTACCATTCAAATTTCATCTCTAATACACACGTATACAGGGTCTTTCGGTCAAATCCCCGGGCTAAGTAATTCGCAAACGGGTGGATGAATCGAAGAGCTTCTTTCGAACAGAGTACCTTTCCGATACCGCCTACAAGCTGCGCACCGTGTGAATGACTGGGCGGTGCTCATTACCAGTTCATTGCTGCTCAACCACTTAGTTACTGCAGCAAATGACCCGCTGACCCGGCAAATTTTTCTCTAAAAAATGTCCACTGAAGGTCCTAATAGGTGTAGCACCAATTTTAATGCCGATGTCGCACTGTATTAGAAGTTATGTTTTTCACCAGATTCATTTGAATTTCTATAGAAATAATGAGCACCGCCCAATCGTTCACGCTGCGCGCAGCTTGTAGGCAGTACCGGAAAGGTACTCGTAAGAAAGAAAGTTCTTCGATTGGAGCACCTGTTTGTAAATTATTTAGGCCGGGGATTTAACTGAAACTCCCTGTAGAGTTGCTGCAACAGCTCGGCAAATGAGAGGTGATTTGCTACCTGTCATTGCTCTTCCGTCATCAATGGGAGACACACTGCGCTGCTACATTCCTCTTCTGCAGCACTTGCAGTGAAATCTTTCAATAAGCGTATCTGCAAGCACAAATTAGCTGGTTATGGTTTTGAACGACATGTATAACTTCCCCCTCCAGTTAACAACAGGCGGTGGAGTCGGGGGCGCAAATCAGAGGGCAGTATTTCCACACCCACAGAAATTACATACATACAAACAATATACCCATGAGTTCTGCTAGCAAGCAACATGGCACAATCACATCTATTACTGATGAGTAACTCCAGCACAAACGTGCGAACCCGGTGTCCCGACCATCAGGAATTTTGATGGTGATTACGATATTCATGTTCACGTGTGTACGTCTATTCCTTTCCCGCTTCCTACCCTTTCTACGCCAGACGGCGCCAAAGAGCGGTGTGTGATGAGGCAAAAATTACACAACCTTGCATACTTTGTTGACCTTCCTGAAGGGCATAACATTTTTTTCCGCTCATCAAGGTGTCACTCTGATCAAACTCCACTCGGTATTTCGTCCAACAACTAATTGAGCAGCGCCTTGGGCGCTTACCAGAGCTTCAGCGCTATCTCAGGGCTGTAGTTAATGGTGTTACGGTGCATAGTGCTCAACACACGAGGCCAACAAAGACACGTTTTATCAAGACTACACAAGGCTTGTTTTGTCAAGTGCTTGTGATACCCAAAAAAGCGGGAGGAGCAGATTCTGTTTGTATGCAGAGAATCCATTCTTGGTTCTGTTTTAGCTGGAGCTAGCCACATAAGCAAGTGTGAATTACCACCTGATGGACAAAATATTTGTACAGTCGACCCCCGTTTATCCGGACGGTGCCGTTCCCGGCGAAATCGTCCGGATACCGGGGCATCCGGATAAATGAAACGAACGAATGGAAACGTCCTACAGAGCAAGGTTTAATTAAAACACAGAAATCTCGTCAATGACAGCTGCTACATAGTAGTGTAGGCACTCGATTCCTGGAAACTTTTGCTAATTGCATAGAGTTCAGCCACGCTGTTGCGCTGCTCGAAGAATCTCAGTGCGGACGCAAAGTGTCAATGTCGTAGCCTTGTTTCTCACTGGCGTCATCGGCACCGGCTTGCTGCACGTCATCGGAGGCAACAGCAGCAATCGCACAGTCATCAGTCATAGCTGCGCATGCGTCATCATCCTTATCAACGTCAATGTAGTCAGAAACCGCATCATCATATACGGCAGTCGCAGTGAGCCTCTGCATCATGGATCGCAGCTCAGCTAGGGGAATGTCTTCATCGGCCAACGGGCCGTAAGCAGCAGGCCCTCGGGTTGGAGTTTTCCCCTCTAGAACCGGACAGTTGCTTGAGATATTTCTGGCGTCCGCTCGTTGGTGGTAACCAAGGTCGTGCTGAAGACTGAGAGGTGGTGGGTTCGAATCCTACCGCCGGCTGTGCTGTCTGAGGTTTTCCCTGGGTTTTCCGAAGACTTTCCAGACGAATGTCGGCACAGTTCCCCCTGAAGTCGGCCCAGGACGCATACTAACCCCCCTGTCCCCCACTCCTTCCTGCTATCCTCTCTCCGTCTGTCCACATCTGTACGTCGCTCATAGCCACAGTTGCTTCGCGGCGCTAACACCCAATCAAAAAAAAAAAAAAAAAGAGATATTTCTAAATGACTCGACTGGTCAACGTGACCCAACGCCCACAAATAGAAATGGGTCATCGTGCACAGTTGTCTCCCCTACGGAGGAATGTAGGTCCCTGACGTGTGACGGGAATAACCCCAACACAGCGAAAAGGGTGACGAAGCGGGGTCAGCGTCTCCTCTTACTCACCGTAGTCCGGATAACTGAAGCTGGATTACAAGAATTTTCCACTTCCGTTCCCTGGAATTCTTGTCCGAGTCCGGAAGCTGAAGTCCGGATAAACGAGAACAAAATACATGGAGGAAAATCCGTTCCCCTGCCTTTTGTCCGGATACCGCGGGATCCGGATAAATGAAGTCCGGATAAACGGGGGTCGACTGTATTTTGATGGGTTGTGACGTAGAAAGTGTAGCCATTTTTATTGATGTGGGTACATCGCAGTTCTTGAGTGTTCCACCAAACACCTTGGAAACTAACTAAACTAATTCAGAACATCATGACAAATATCAGCGCTTGCACAGCTTCTGCTTAAAAGAATGCTTGGGATGTTTTGGGTGTTCACTCGAGAACCTAATTTTGTGTGCTGCCTGTACTGCTGTATATGTGAGCTTCCCAGTGTTGCTTTTCTCATTTTGGTGTTTCTGCATACCTCCCTGTGTGAATAATTAACTCAGTGATACCTATACGATTGTAGCTAGATGTTGGAACTTGCTCTTATTTATATTGTGAATGCGCTCATGCCACACAGTGCACACTCTGCTGGCAACAAATATATGCCCTTTGGTCCTTGTAATATGTTTGTGATGTGACTACCACTCCATCTGAACCAATCTTTTTTATACTTGGCACGGTTTCCATTTGCAGCATCAGAAGTAGTTATGAATAGCAGATACATATTTTTTTAATAGGCATATGCAGTCCTGGTGCACTATAATTGTGCAATGAAATCCTCATGGTGAAGGAACAAAGCGTTTGTACATTTAGTCTTGGAGCGCCACTCAATTACTTTCGAAAAGCTAGTAACGATGGCTAATTCAAAACTTATAACTAAATAAAACAAAAACTATAACCAACTGACCGTTTTATTACGGAGCATGAGATATGAAAGGGATTGTTTGATTAGGAACTAATTATGTGAACAAGAGGCCATGCATTATCTTTGTTTCAATATCAGCTGTGTTGCAAGTGTTGCATAGTCCTGCAACGTGATTATTTAATTAACTTATAATTACCACTTCTTGAGCATAACTACATTCGAGCATGGTGGTTACAACTGTTACTTTTTAGTGACTTGCCCATAATATCCGCAAATCACAGAGACTTATCACCTCTGAAGTAACCTCATGCATCCACTGAGGTCACACCAGCAATTTCTGGGGCAACCATAACCCGTCTGGGGGTGGCCCTAACCACTTCTGGGGCTACCCTAAACACTTCTGGGGTAATCCCAGAAGAACCTAAAAAAAAACAGGATTTTCTGGGGTAACCTCAGACATTTTTTTTGAAAGGGTTCCGTTGAAATAGTAACTTCTTTATTTCTTCTACAGAGGAACGGGTGGCGCCAAGGGCAAACTGTGCCAGGGGAAGGTGCTAGGGGTACTATTGCTTATTCAAATCTTTAAAAATGAACGCATGTGGAGGTTGAAGCTTCCCAGTCTTGCTTGATCCGGTGTGCTGCTTGCACGTTCCTTCACAAAGTGGTTGTACGCATCTGAAATGATCACAAATCTTGGCTATTGGCAACCTTTGCAGGAACAAACACTTAAAATGTTGACTGCTAAGCATATGTGGTTATAAATAACTAAAACTGGCATCTTCAATCAGTTTGCCCAGTGTGACGTTTCCTGTTCGATAAAGTGCACCAGACGAAGTCAACAAACAGTGCTGCGGTGCCGCACTTCCTCAGTGCAGCCAGAGGTCTCCCTAAGTTTGCCAGGAAGTCAGGCATAGTGATAGGATGCACTCGCACCACTGAAGGTGGAAAAGTACTGGAAAGCGACTAGCAGCATTGAGTGGATATCGCCTAGACAGCATCGTGGAACTTTTTTTATTGGCACCAATAAAAATTACTGTGTTGCTCGGTGCTGTGTTGGCAGCATGGAGATCTCTGTCTTAATAGCCATCAACTTGAGACATAAAACAGTGGCAAGTGCAGCAGCAACATCCAGATAGGCAGAGTTCTCAAGTATTCTTTGTGGACGATATAAACAGCTGATCACGTAAGTGACATCCCTCACTCTTATCTGGTGTGACTCTCTTCCAAATTAAGGCCTGACTCACCCCGTACACTTGCTTGTGTTAATGGAACACATGGTAGAAACACACTACAGGAACAAGAACAGTCTAGTACCAGTTTACATAGTTTCAGAGATCTCAGATGCTGCAAGAACCAGTGGGTAGAAGACAGAAGCAGGCCACGCCAGATGATCACCCTATTCATTCACGGCGGTGATGCATACAACGATGGCCACAGTGACGAAGGCGATCAGGCAGCAACCAATGATAGCCAAAAGTCTGCATGCACTCAGAATTTTAGAACATGTCTTGGTGGAATAAAGCAACGAGTATATTCACTAGACGTAGCAGCAATCCACCAACTCCTGCATCTCACGAAACGTGCTGAAAAGCTGGGCCCCCTGTGGGCACATTCAGCATTTGTTTTCGGGGGAGGTAATGGAAGGCTCATGAAATATGTAACTGCTGCAGAAGGTGCACCACTGCAAGTGCTTGAAAGAGTTACAATGATTCAGGAAATGGACCTGGTGATTTCCAGTGATCAGCCGTCTCCGCATGTGAACTGCATGTGCCAGAACATGTTGGGTTACAGAAAACTTCTAAATGCGACATACGTGCAAGACGCATGCTTGCTTGGGCGCCCAAAGCGTATCGCTAATTTCTCTGATGTAGAGAGGTGTGCACTTCAGAGCGCGTGCCCAAGCGCACCAGAAACAGGGCTAGAATACAAACGCTGTGTTGTGACGGGTATGGTGTTCCACAGTCATGGCTACTCGAAACCATTAAAGAGCGACAGCAGTATCATACCTACAAAGCAGATGGAATTCCTTCAGATTAGACGAATATTGACATTTTCCACAGATGGTCAGACACCGTGCATCCTTCATTGTAAGGGATTAGTGCTGCATGACACCGCTGAAGCAGCAAAGCTGCCAGGTTACATGAAGCAATGCTCACTACCACCGCAAGCAACTCTACGGGCGATCCCAATCAGTGATCTCTCTGGCGCGTGCCTTTTGGTGAGCTTTCCACGTGAGGACTAACAGAGGAGGTGAAACAAGAGTTTTCAAGCTCTGTACCCAGTCGAAGTTTGCGCTATACACTGAACTCTCAGTAGGGCGAATGCTCAGCATCTGCAGTGGTTTTTGTTACCTGCCAAAAATGAGGTGAAAGTTCTGTGCAGCCACAGTGCCATCTTTCCCCTGCACAGCCCCAGTTCTCTGTTGACTGCAGTGGTTAATTTGCTAAAAAAATGTTTTGGACGACCGTTTCCAGGCATTGCGCTCCATCATCACTGCATCTCATGCGCTCATAAAAAGTTTCTTACGCGAGTTCCGCTACGTTTTGAATAATAGATAGATAATTAGGGTTTATTGGCGCAAAAACTACCAAGGCTACGTTTTGAATGAAGATGTTTCACAAATATTGTCACGAAGCGAAATGGGTCGGCGAGTCGTCGAATAAACAGCGAACGGTTTATTAGACTACTTGGTAGCAAAACACAAGAGTGATAGCTCTCTGAACACAACTGAGTCCAAAGAGTGAATGCTCCAGCTTGGAGCCCACAAGCATTTAAGCGTCGCGCCGAAAAGTCTAGAAACAGCACGTGCGTTTGCCAGAGAGCAGGCGATGTGTGTGGAAGCTTCATGCTTCTTCTTCAGCATGCGCCGAGATGAGATGTACCATTTCGTGCCTGCCCTGGAAGTTTCGCGATGATGATTCGTGGCATTGCCCCCTCCGTAGACGGGGCATCGTCTCGATGCCGTTTCTTCTCCTTCTTTTTTTTTTTTCATGTTGCTTCCTTCCAGCCAGTCTTCAGCGCTACCTGCTGTAGTACGCCTTGAGTCGTACGACGTGAACTATTTCAGTCCTCGGGGGTCGTCGAGAGGGAACGCCGCCCTCAGGTACCACTTCGTAATCCAGGTCTCCAATGCGTCGAAGTACTTTGTAGGGACCGAAGTAGCGCTTCAGTAGCTTCTCGCTCAGGCCTCGTCGTCGAATCGGCGTCCAAACCCATACCAAGTCGCCGGGACTGAAGCGTACGTCTCGTCGGCGCAAATTGTATCTTCTTTCGTCGACGCGTTGTTGTTGACCAATCCGTAGTCTGGCCAGCTGGCGGGCTTCTTCTGCTCGCTGTGTGAAGTCCAGAGCGTCGTTTTCCACATCACTGGGTTCGTGGGGCAGCATCGCGCCCAGCATAGCCGATGCGTCATGGCCGTGTGCAAGGCGGAACGGTGTGAATCCCGTTGTTTCCTGGACAGCCGTGTTATAGGCGAACGTGACGTAAGGCAGTATTTCGTCCCATGTCTTGTGCTCGACGTCGACGTACATCGAAATCATGTCGGCAAGGGTTTTGTTTAGGCGTTAGGTGAGCCCGTTCGTCTGCGGATGGTACGCCGTTGTCCTCCGGTGAGCGGTGTGGCTGAGTCGAAGGATTCCTGCTGTTAGCCTGCTTGTAAATGCCGTTCCCCTATCGGTGATTAAGGCGGTCGGAGCTCCGTGCCGTAGTACGATATTCTCGATGAAGAACTTCGCCACTTCTGTTGCAGTGCCTTGTGGAAGTGTGATGATGTGGATCATCAAGGACGAGATTCAGCAGGCAATCCAGACATCGTCAACCGCCAACCCCGACGCCGAAGTACCGAGACCAACCTACGCCGCCGCTGTGAGACAGGTGCCACATACTCGTCCGTCGTACTACGGAAACCGTTGGACGCCTCCTCGGCCTGTCCAACCACACTCTCAGCCGTTTCGCAAAACGGACTTTTGGCGGACTCCCGACTTCAGACCGCTCTGCTACCACTGCGGAGAGGCCAACCACGTCTATCGCCGATGTCCCTACCGACGACTAGGCCTTCCCGGGTTTTCACCCGACGCCCCCGCCCATAGCGCGGTAGTCGCCCCGCCGCAATTGAAGACTATCTACGGCAGCAGAATGCTTCTGCTGGCTCGCGACGCGACCTGTCCCCGAGCGTCCCCCACCGCAGCAGGTCGCCAGGAAGAGCACGTTCACCGTCATCGGCAAGACGACCTGTGTGGCGCAGCCCTAACCGGGAAAACTGAGGACTGCAGCTAAGGGAGGTGAAGCTGCGGACCGACGACAAGTTACAATTCCTCCAACGCGACGAACAGCAACGCAGCACCAACACGACGTTTGAAAAATTACCAATAACCTGAAAATACTCATCGACGGCCATGAGATGATTGCGTTGATCGATACCGAAGCCGACGACTCTGTTATAAGTGGTAGGTTGGGTAAGAAGCTTCGCAAGGTGCAAACGAAGTGGGATGAGCCTAACATCGGCACTGCTGGTGGATACGTCGTAACACCGACTGGCCGATGCATGGCAGTCATACAAGTGCGTTGCATCCAGTACGTCGTCAGCTTCGCCGTCTTGCCGAACTGCCCGCAGGATGTAATACTCGGAATGGACTTTCTAGTCGAAAACGAAGCAATCATCGATTTCACAAATGGAGTTATCTCTTTTAAAACGCCGGAAACAGCAGAAGACAAGTGGTGGGCACGAATAACCCTGGAGAAACGCGCAAACACGGACGTAACCGCCGTGACGACTCAGCACGTCAACCTGCCTCCCTTGTCGTCAGTCCTTGTGACCGCTACGTGCGAGAGAGCACCGACTGGCTGTTTGTTGGCTAAATGCAACACGCAACTTCTCCTCGAACGAGGAATTGGGATAGCAAGAGGAATTGTGCCCGTAAGAAACGGAATATTCGAACTCCTGGTCACAAATTTTCGCCCGGAGCCACAACACCTGGCGAACGGCACGAAGATAGCCGTCATCGTAGACCAATACTCCACCACGGATGTTTCCCTGATGGACACTGCTCGCATCGCGGTCACCACGGAACACGAGGCCGAACATTTCGACGTAAACCCTCAACTCAATACAACTCAAAAGCAAACCCTTCTCCAGATGCTCAACGATTTCAGTGACTGCTTCGCTGCATCGTCGAAAGTAAGACAAACGCCCATTGCGATGCACCGCATCATCGTCGACGAAAAGGCCCGTCCATTTCACCGCATGCCGTACCGGGTCTCCTGCAAAGAGCGAGAAACGATCCGAACGCAAGTAGAAGAGATGCTAAGAGATGACATTATCCAGCCGTCGACCAGTCCGTGGGCATCGCCGGTGGTACTAGTGAAGAAGAAGGAAGGAACACTCAGGTTCTGGGTCGGCTACCGGAAACTCAATGAGATAACGAAGAAGGACGTCTGCCCGTTACCGCGCATAGACGACACGCTCGATCGCCTTCAAAACGCAAACTTTTTCTCTTCCATGGACCTCAAGACGGGGTACTGGCAAATTGAAGTCGACGAACGGGACCGTGAGAAGGCTGCCTTCGTCACTCCGGATGGACTTTACGAATTCAAGGTTATGCCTTTCGGCCTTTGCGCCGCACCTCCACCAGAAATGTCACGAAGCGAAATGGGTCGGCGAGTCGTCGAATAAACAGCGAACGGTTTATTAGACTACTTGGTAGCAAAACACAAGAGTGATAGCTCTCTGAACACAACTGAGTCCAAAGAATGAATGCTCCAGCTTGGAGCGCACAAGCATTTAAGCGTTGCGCCGAAAAGTCTAGAAACAGCACGTGCGTTTGCCAGAGAGCAGGCGATGTGTCTGGAAGCTTCTTGCTTCTTCTTCAGCATGCGCCGGGATGAGATGTACCGTTTCGTGCCTGCCCTGGAAGTTTCGCGATGATGATTCGTGGCAATATGTTCGCTGTGCCCGGTGGCATAGCCATGGTGGTTCAGCCCCCTCCCCCCACCGAAACCGTACCTATAGTAGTGCATTTGGGAAACGGAAAAGAGAAAGAAATCCTTCTCTCCCATGTAAATGTCCAATAGAGCCCCACCGAAAATATTTTTCTGGCTACGCCTCAGCCTGTGCCTTCAACATCGCTACTACATCAACATGTCAGTGCATTTTAGTTGCGATTCCCACTCTCAGCAAAGCGCTTAACAATGTAGGTGTGAATTTCTGCTTGTCAGCAGTTTTACACTGAGACATCAGTGTAGCAGCAGGCTCCACTGGGAATCTTCCTATTGCTGTGCTGCATCTGTGTTTGTTTCACCATTCATATACCTGTGCAACTGCTCATTCTGCTGTGCATGCTCATTCTGCTGTGCTGCATTCATTGTACTGCTTTCTCATTTACACATTATTATAGCGTGATGAATTCCAAGTGCACAAGGTGGTTTCATTTACAGCATTTGCTATGCCTTGTTCTTCATATATTTCTGAAGTGTTCTGATCTTCACGTTGTGGAAACCTAAGTTCCCACAACCTCGGGGCGTCAACCCGTCCGTTCCGCGCGCAAAAGAACAAGCAGCACACAAGCAGATTCAAACAGACCACATACCAGGTTTATTGTCTCTGTTCGCAATCCAAACCAAAAAGAGCCTCCCGAGATAACGAACCCCCCGCTTTTATCTCATTTGGTCACGCCCCCATCGCCTTCGTCGGATGCCCAGCGCGCCCTCTGTCGGAGGGTAACCGGATGCTGGATCCGACACTCCCCTCCCCTTAGAGGGTCATCAGGTCGTCCGTCAGTTCCAGGACTGCCTCGTCGAATGGTGACTGCGGGGCTGCTGTCTGGGGTGGAGGAGGCCTTGCTTCTGCGAGTAGTTCTGGCTTAAGTCGTCTTAAGGTCGATAGGGCCGCGCTGACATCGCTGTCCTTGCGGGCGGCTTCGACACGGGCGAGGTGGAGGGAACCCCTGCGATGGGTGGCACGGTGCAGCTCGGGAACGTGGCAGGTTGGGCAGAGCAGTCGTTTCTCATCTGCCGTGAGTGGCTGGAGTGGGTCGGCGGGGTGCCGCTCTGTCAGGGTGTGGCCCCGGAAGGGAGCTGGGGTGAGGGCCAAGTCATCACCTCGGAGAGGCCGCGGCTGGCTGGTCCAACGCGACCGGGATGCCCACGACACTGGCTGCCCGTCTGCAACGATGGTCCACGTTGCCACGGAGTGACACTGGGAGGAGGCAGGACCAGGTGCGCGTGCGGAACTTCCCTGAGAACGGGAGCGGGAGTCTGGCCGGGGGGGCTGCGCGCAGAACCCCGGGGTCTTCCAGGGCTGGCGGGGCCGGGAACGTCGACGCATCTGTATGCGAGGAGAGAAAAAAAGGGAACACGGTAAGAGGGCATCCCCAAGCCGTAAGCGCCGGAAGGGCACTCCCTAGGACAAACAGCGGAAAACTGTGCAACAGAAATCACACTAATAAAGCACTAAATCACAAGCACTATGCTTAGTGATGGAGATAGTGGCAGCTACGTGCGCCGCCTGCGGGGACGCAAGTTGTAGCGGCTGGACGCAGGTCCGGGAACGGGATCCGGGTCCAGGTCTTGGAGGGAGGCAGGTTGCGAATCTGGCTCCTCTCCGTCAGGGTCTCGGAGGTGGTAAGACTTCAGGTCCGAGATGTGAACTGGCCCAGTCTCTTCGCCGGTGTCGCAGCGACGAAGCCTGTAAGTGAGGCCGGAGGAGCACGCACTTACCTCGAAGGGGCCATCCCACCTATCTGCGAGTGAAGCTGCAAAGCCTCGTGACGCATCACTTAGCGGGTGAGTCCGTCGAAGGACGAGGTCACCGACGCTGTAGGTGAGGTTCCGACGTCCACGGTTGTACTGGCGAGCCTGCTCCAACCTTGCGACGTCCAGGTTCTCCCGAGCCGTCCGGGCTGCATCGTCCAGTCGACTCCGGAGGTCCTCAGCAAACCTTGAATAAGGAGGCCGGGTAGCACCATCCCGGAGGCCCAGAGCATTCTCCACTGGAAAAGGGGCCTCTCGTCCCAAGTTCAGGAACGCCGGGGTGAATCCTGTAGACCTGTTGATCGTCGTCCGTGTAGCGAACGCCAGTTCAGCCAGGCGAAGATCCCAATCACGGTGGTGCTGGCTAGTAAAAGCAACCAACATCATTTTCAGGTTCCGATTAACACGTTCGGTAATGTTAGCCTGAGGGTGATACGGGGAAGTCTTCTTATGCTGAATGCCTAAGACAGCGCAAGAATCTGAGAACACCTTACTTGTAAAGTAGGTTGCGTTGTCGGTGATCAGCTGTGCGGGAAACCCGAACCGGCAAAAGGTGTCGAGTAACTTTTCCCACTCTCTCTGGGAAGTCAGCGTCCTGAGAGGAAACAGCTCAACCCATTTCGTGAAATGATCAGTAACCACGAACAAATACTGGTTACCTCTAGGACTACGGGGAAATGGTCCCATCACATCACAAGCAACTATCTGCCAGGGTCTATTGCTCTGAACAGGCTGTAAGCGCCCAGGGGGTAAACCACCACGAGGTTTCGCTCTCTGGCATACGGGACAAGTACGAACATACTTTGTTACATCCTGCCTCATTCCTGGCCATGTCGCAACACGACACAACTTTTGATAAGTTTTCCTGCCGCTGCTGTGACCTGCCAAGGCCGAGTCATGGAAGTATCGTATGAAAGGCCTCGGAAGAAAATCCCTAACCTTCCAATGACTCAGACTTCCTTTTGTAGGCACCAGATTCCTCCCGACCCTAATCGCGCGTGCCATCTTTCGCCGCGGGAACAGAACGCTGCTTGTGCCCTTTGTTTTCATCACACTCTAAAGTCAGCTTTGGGGTCGCAACTTCCGTGGCACCACGACTCTGAATGGGGATGAGCCGTCATCGTCATCCGCCTGGGGTATGTATCTGAACAGGATGCCATCCTCGCCCAGCTGATAGGAGTCGTGCCGTCCGTCAGTCGTTCCGGTGTCCGCCGAGTCTTGCTCAGCTATCCACTGCGACACCCGCTGACAAAGGCCGTCCGCTCTCTGAGCGTCTAGGAGCTGCTCTCTGCTCACGACCGTGCCCCAAGACGAAGATACGTCTCGTGCCACCTGTGCTGCTGCCAGAAGTTGAGAAGGCGCCTCGGTGCCTTCCTCTTCCCCCTCCGGTAGAGGCGCGCGGGACAGTGCGTCTGCTACCACGTTCGTTGAGCCCCGCCTGTACTCCACGTTGAAGGAGCAGCCTTGTTGCGTCAGGGCCCACCTGGCAAGTCGACCAGACGGGTTATGGAGCCGCTGCAGCCAAGAAAGTGCCTGGTGGTCAGTCTGGACAGTGAAGGTACTGCCGTCCAGGTATAGGTCGAACTTCCTGAAAGCGAAGATGATCGCCAAGCACTCCTTTTCCGTCACGGAGTAGTTCCGTTCTGCCGGATTCAGCGTGCGACTTGCAAAAGCCACTGGACAAAGAGTAGCGTCATGCTCCTGCAAGAGAACTGCGCCAACACCATAATCGCTTGCATCTGTTTGCACAACAAATGGTCTGTTAAGGTCGGGCAGATAAAGGCTAGCCGTATCAGCGATTGCTTGTGATAGAGCTCGAAATGATCGTTCCTGCTCTTCTCGCCAATTCCAGCGCGTGTCCTTGCGCAACATCTGGTTAAGCGGCTGCGCTAGCTCGGCACAATTAGGAATGAATTGTCTGTAAAAACCAACCATACCTAGGGAGCGCTGCAAGGCTTTGACGTTACCGGGAACCGGAAAGTCCGTGATCGCCTTTAGCTTGTCGTCGTTAGGACGGATGGTACCTCCGTCCACCATAAAGCCGAGGAGGCTGATCCTAGACGATGCCAGCTGCACCTTGCGGGGGTTGATCGTAATGCCCGCTTCATTCATCCTTGCAAGGACGATTGATAGGTGTTCCAAGTGTTCCTGAAAATTTCTAGAAAACACTACGACATCATCCATGTATGCCATTGCGAAATTGTACTTCGCATCTCTCAACACTGTATCCATCAACCGCTGGAAACTGGCGGGTGAGTTGGACAGTCCGAAAGGCATTTGTACAAATTCAAACAAACCTCTATGACACGTAAAGGCTGTTTTTGGGACATCCTCCGGGGCAACTTGGATTTGCAAAAATCCTCTACTACAATCAAGCGTTGAAAACACAGTTGCGTTGCCCAGGGAATACAAGATTGACTCAATGGACGGGAAGGGGTAAGAGTCCCTTACAGTTACTGCGTTAAGTCGACGGTAGTCGACGCATAACCTAGCCGTACCATCACGTTTCGGAGCCAGAACAACAGGAAATGCCCAAGGGCTCTGAGACCTTTGAACTGCACCGGTTTGGAGCATTTCATCAAGAGCAGCGTCTAATAAAGCACGCTTATGCACACTCAATGGTCTCGGATTACAACGCCAGGGTCTAGCGTTACCGGTGTCTATGCTATGCTGTAACACAGACGACTTACCCGGTTTTTCGGTAAATATTCCGTCAAACTGCCGCAGTACTTGTTCAAGCTGACGGCGTTGCTCCTCAGGACCATGGAATGATCCCAAGACAGTCGGCAGCCCAGACGTTTCAACGGACGCTGCCACAGCTTGCTGTGCTGTGCAGTGGTCCCGTGCCGCGGCGAAGCGGAAAAATCCCGACGAGCCGTGGTACACGTATCCTCCATTGGGCAGGTCCAGCACCAACTTCTGCCGGATGATGAAGTCTCTGCCCAGGATAACAGGAACTGCCAGGCCAGGAAGGTGCACGAAGCGCTGCTTTCGTCGTCTCCCATCCAAACGTACCCAGAGCACAACTGCAGCCTGTGCTGGAACGGCGTCCTTGGAAGCAAGACGAAGAGTGACATCTGTGGATTGCAATTCCACATGCCGCGATACGCAATGCTCGTAAACACTATCCCCGATAAGGGAAAGCGTAGCTCCCGTGTCGATAAGGGCGATGTAATCTTTACCCAAAATTCGAACGGCGATGTTTGGTTCCTTATCCTCGATGTAATCTCGGACAGAAAAAGCAAGAGGAGCCAAAGCATCTCTTTGCGTTATCTTACCGCTTGCAAAGCTAGTTTTTGACTGATCAAGGCCACGGATAGTAACCGTCTGCTCGCTTTCTTCGCAACTTGCCGACGTCGTTGAGCGAGCATTCATGGACGCCGGCTGCGACCGTTTCCCGATGGCACATTACGGGTGTTCGGTCTTTGTCGCGGGCATTCCCGACGAAAATGGTCAGGGCTGCCGCAATTCCAACAGCCGTTGGGCGCTCGTGGCTGCGGGGGCGCAGGATGGTGCCGCTCCCGCTGCCGTGGGGTTTCGCTAGCTGAAAGGCCAGGTTGACCGCGACTTCGGGGCGGGACGGGTCTGTCAAGGCTCGTTCCTGCGGGGATCGTCCTCTGGTCATAGAGGAACGGATCTAGGGCTCGGTGGGATGACTCCGCATTGTATGAATTACGGGGGTTGTCACCCAAACCTGTTGCATGCAGGCGTTCGACCGAGGCGGCTCCTCCCGACCACCGGTTCCCGACGGTTACCACCAGTTCCCGACGGTTCCAAGGCTTGCTCTGGGGGCGGAGGGGGCCGGTATTGAAGCTCTGCCAGGAGGTCGCCTTGTATTGAACGAGCCTCCTGGGCCAACGCCTCAAGGGTTTTAAAGCGATGGGCTCTTAAGTAGGGCCGGAAGCGCGGGTGGCACTGACGGATCGCCCGTGCGACGCGCTGCTCTTCCGTAGCAGTAGGATCCGCTCTGCTGTACAGATTCACATAAGCTTTCCTCAGGATGTTGAGTACGCTTATGCAATTCCTCTAGGACACGGTATTCGTAATCCGGGGGAAGAAATTCGTTTTTGAACCGCTCCTGGAAGTCCTGAAAGGACGTAAACTCCGATTGCAACCGAAGCCAGCGGGCGGCGTCTCCGACCAAAGCAACCTGCAGGATACGTTGGATTAGGACTTCGTCTGAAATTCCCATACCCGGAAATCGGCAACAGACTTCTTATCGGTGTAACCCAGGGTTGGCCGGATTTAATCCAACCGGATTTAATCCACCGGATTTTTTTGGATTTTATCCACCCAAATTTCTCCGGACTTTTCTGGATTTTATCCACCTTACTTCTTTTTTTTTTTTTTTGTTATTCCACAAAGGGTGCATTTCTTCATTTACGTTTCTCTTCACACAGTTGGACGGCTGCGATGATATAGACGAGGTGAATTTCTTTGTAATTTTATTCATATGATAAAATGAAATCAACATGGCTGCGCTGTCGAAACATTAGTTGCAACTTTCAACGTACACGCTCCACCCTCTACAAGCACAAGTCGCCACTAGACTGTTCATGGGCGTAATCACACTAATCGCTTCTAAAATGACGGTGGATCTTCACAAGCTTCGCTGCCTTCTCGAGCCCAAGTCGATTCCTGACAGCACTCCACACCATTCCGCATGATGAGAATATGCGCTCGATGGACGCCGCAGATGCAGTACACGAAAGCAACTTCGCGAAGTAGTCGCAGAAGGTAGCGGGAAGCTTTTGAGAATCCCTCAATTGGATACCCAAAACGTGCCACCATTGTCCTGGGACGAACTCTTCCAGAACCTGAGGAAGCATCACGTACTGGGGAAATGTTTCGGGGTCTTTAACCTTAAACTTCAGGACAAATGGGACGAATTCTGGGTGTCTTGCAGCTAACCAGTTAAGTGCTATTTCTTCTCTTCCTTGACTTAATATATCAGGAGCTGCGGATGGGTCCATCAGATATGCAAGAAAATGCGCTGGCGCAAGATCTTGGCTTGCCCTGTACTTTATCTCGGCATTAACGTGGTGCAACTCCGGTGCCAGTTCGAGGGATATCCAAGTCTGAGCTGCAGTCGACAGTGTCGCTTTCTCGCTCTGAAGCTGTGATAAAGCACTGTTGAGGATGCCCAACATGTCCTTCATGAGACGGGTGTCCGTAAAGATTGCGGGGCTCTCCAGGACAGCAGCAACATCTGAACAAAAGTCACTAGGATGCTCAAGCCGAATTTCATTGTATTTGTGGAAATTTTCAAGGAACGTCCGCACACATTCGAAATTAGAGCTCCATCGAGTGTCACAAGGCAGTTGAGGTAGAAGGCCATTCTTTTCTTGGAGCCACCCATGAGGTTGGTGGTGATTCTTAAAATATTTCTGCACTCTCACGATCTTGTTCAGAAGTTTCGAAGGCAGGACCTGCTTTACAAGAAGGTTCAGGTAGTGTGCCGAGCAACCGTACGTTACCAGACCTGAATGGCTCTCTTCGAGTAGTTTCCTCATCTTGAGCATCTTGTTCTCGTTGTCCGTACACACCGCAAAAACGTCGCACCCGAAATTGTCCTGGATTTTCTTCATGGCATCCTCGGCACGTGCAGCACAGTACTCTGCCGTCTTTTTCTGTGATCCACTGTCATACATGTCCAATAGGTACGACTTTTGGCCTGTGTGGACACTCACTGCCGTTACCGGGTCATTTTGACAGCTTGACCATCCATCTATGAGGAGAGTAACCGACTTCACGGACGTCAACTCTTTCTTGAGTGAGTCTTCAACGGCCTGGAAGGCGTCATCCAGTAGTTTTCCGCCAAGCTGTTTTCTGTCTGGCGGCTCATATCCTGGGCATAGTGATGCCACCATGTCTTTAAATTATTTCCTTTGAGCAACGTTGAAAGGCACATTGCATGCGTAGAAAAACGTTGCTACCTTCGCGTCCAGACCGCCTTTCTGCTTCTTAGATGTTGTAACTCCATATGCCGATATGGCGGGTTGCGACTGTTTCCTTTTTGAAGGACCAGGAGCACAATCCTCCACAGTATCATCCTCAAAAGGTAGCGTATCTTCTAATGCCAGGTTTCCTTCCATGTAAGAGGGCTGAGACCTGGCAGTGTTCTTATTACGTTGAGAAATCCTCATCTTGGAACCGCTTAGGTGCGCCCTAATCCTTTCGATTCTGGCACTCACCTCTTGATTGCAATGTTTGCATTTAACTTTTGTTCCGGTCTCTTCCACCTCCGCCCACTCAGGGAAAGGCTTTCTTCCGCTGCCCGGAGGCATGACATCAAACGGGGTGTACACACGGACACAAAACACAATGACCAGCGTTGCGGATTCCTGACCTCTTCCTCTACACACGTGGTTTCTCGTTTCAATTCACTCGACCATAGCAATACCGTGGCGACTCCTGGTGTAGCGCGCGGAAGGCACTGTTGCGAAGGCGGCATTTTTGAATCTGTAGCGCCCGCTACATCCCACATCGTCACCGCCACTTCCATCGCATCGCTCTCGCGACGCGATGTTTTGTTTTCCGTTCACGCGCCAGGCGCCATTGTTCATCATTAAAACGGCGTACCTCGTAGAGCACGGTTGGCTGTCTTTCTTACCGCTCTACAACTGGTGACCTGGACGTCCTTCAACGAATTTCAACTGTGCTATAACTAGCTATTCAAATCTGTTGGAATCGTACCAGGCACATTTTCGCTGCTCTTAATAGTGAATAGAAAATTTATTTTTCTTATACCCGGTGTCGCAGCTAGCTGGGAACATTTTTTATAGAAAAACTGTGGTCATTTCCGTAACGCTTACGTTGCAAACCGATGCCGTACTGTAAGCACCGTTGGTTTGCAACTTGTGTTGCAACACTGGTGTGTTGTGTTGTGTTCCGAGACACCGTATATATGCTGCGTACAACGTTTTACCATGTTGCTATGACGCTCCTGATATTCTCCAGTAATCTCCAAAATCATCCAATAAAGTCCGGTTTTATCCAAAAAAGTCCACTGGAGAGGACTTTTTTAAAAAAGTCCGGATTTTTTCCAACCCTGGTGTAACCTGAGAAGGTAGGCACCGGTAAGTTGAGTCGTAGAGGCGCTTGTGCCTGCGGCGGCGAAACCGACCCGGCATCCATGCGTTGTACCACCAACGAGCACAACTCCGTCATGCGTGACAGGAGTTCTGCCGTTGCGATGGCGTCTGACTGCGGCGCGGGCACCTTCGCCTTGTCAGCCATCAGCTCCGAGGGCTCGTCCACCGGGTGGGAGCTGAAAAACTCAAAGAAACACACGAAAAACGCACACACAAAGAAACAACAGCAATAAACTACAAACTACAACAAACTACTCAACTACACAAAAACTAGTACAACCAAACAGTGCAGCGTGTTCCCCGCCACGGAACAGACGGGCTCGAACCCCAAACGTTGGGCGCCAGTTGTGGAAACCTAAGTTCCCACAACCTCGGGGCGTCAACCCGTCCGTTCCGCGCGCAAAAGAACAAGCAGCACACAAGCAGATTCAAACAGACCACATACCAGGTTTATTGTCTCTGTTCGCAATCCAAACCAAAAAGAGCCTCCCGAGATAACGAACCCCCCGCTTTTATCTCATTTGGTCACGCCCCCATCGCCTTCGTCGGATGCCCAGCGCGCCCTCTGTCGGAGGGTAACCGGATGCTGGATCCGACAACGTGCAGTTGTGATGCTTATGCATATCCCCTTTAATTTGCAGAGTGTCAATAACAAGTTGATTTCTATCTCTTTGCATAAATATTGGGGAACGTCACTGTGTGTAGAGAGGGGTGCGTATTGTGTCAGTCATTTCTGCATGTTATGTCCAGGCTCGGAATATGCCATGATGTACCTTCCTCGTGTTGCAACAGCATTCAGGCACTGTTTCGAGTGACAGATCCATAGATGTTAAAACCATTTGTCATGACGCTGATGACACACTCTTAGTTACATCCGAATTTTGTTAGTATTCCCATATTGTGTATACCCTACACTCACTGCTTTAGGGGTGGAGTGCGAGTCAAGGCAGAGGAGAGCCGGAGTGATATGGGAGTACCCATTCTGCGTAGATATTGTACAGGACATGTCATACGGGGAAAACCGTGGACACTTAGCATGCATCTGAGCTGGTGTAAGGGGAACAAGCTGGGGAACATAACTGAATGTACAGTGAGGTACTACACATATGCATAATAGAAGTGGATATTGGTTTGGTTCACTATTTTTGAACTCAGCTATGCAGAACACGTTGAAGACAGGCACAACACCAAATTAGAAGCATAATTGGAATGTGCATGCGGGAGTATATTATAAATCATGTAGCATGATTCCATAGGAATGTGTTTTCCCATTCTTAAGATTTGCCTCTACAGGATATGAGACTGCACTGATCACACTAGTGTAAAGCTGCAGTGTCGTCAAGCAATTTTTAACAGTCCTGCTCACAGAAATGATGCAGAACAGCATGCATACGTTTTAGCTTGAAAGGAAAGCATTGAGCTTCAGGAGACACAAAAGGGACTCTGTTTTTCTGTTTTGTACTATATTCACACTCAACACCTGAGTGCATGGATAAACTCTGTGGCCATATGACAGCTATCAACAACATAAAAGGAGAGATAGTGTAACATGGGTGCATGTTTACCCTGCTTTACTACTGTCGTCAATATCCACACTGAACACATGCACACAGAAATTAACTATGCAGCCATATGGCAGCTGTCTATAACGTAAAAGAACGATAGCTACTGTTAACATGGGACCGTGCTCTTTCATGTTCTCGTGTGTTCAGTGTATATACAAACAGCTGCACTGGCAGGACAAATCTGTACCCATGCTAACAGAAGCTAACTTTCTTTTAAGTAGTTGACAACAGTCACGTGGCCATGTACAATATTTCCATGCACTCATGCTACAGTTATGACAGAACCACATTTCCATTTTAATGTTGCGTGTACCAGCTGGCTACTATTATAATTGTCAATACCATCTATTGATAAGTGTGTACCCCATGTTTTGTTAAATCTATCTGGAAGGTGTTATATGCAGTAACTGCAGTTGATCTAATTTTCAACTTCAAGTGCAATGCAATAATGAGCAAGGGAGCTCAAAGTTTCTGTACACATTGCCCTTGATTCCTATGCAATTCAGCTCTTTTATATAGCTCAGACATACTAGTGGAGTCAGCATGTGGAATGTAGCAAGGATTTTTTTTCCTTGTGCACCGTTGCTTACTTATGTTTTCACGTGACCTCACCAACTGATTGAGCAGGGTATCGAGAGTGCATGCCTCTATGAAAAAAGTCATCCTTGTGGAACTACGTAATAGCCTTTATTGTCTGAATATAAACAAAAATCTCACGAATAAAAGTTGTCGTGAGGAATGAGTCCACAACAGAGATTTTTTAAGAAATGATCTCCAGAATATCTGTGCTTATACAATGCACAAAAATTGTCAGTGATTGGTTATGGTTATGTACCTGCAATAGTTAACCTAAAAAAGTAATGATGCATCCAAAAGGTCTCCAGCCTCCTTTAGCACACTGCTGTGTAGTGGCTTTTGCAGAAACAGCCCTACAAAAGCAGATCTGCTGTTACCATACGATAAATCAAAATAGAAGTAAGCAGCTGTCTTTTTGAATGTTTTCCAATGTAGCAGTAGTAACACAATACCTGAAGAACTGTTTTTCATTGGTCTCCTCTGCTGTGGCAGGCTGAAATAAGTAAAACACACATTTCAGTTTCATCTATGTGAATTACAAATCTATTACATGTGAATTCAGGGAAAATGGGGACCTCGTTCGGTTTTGCTCCGGTATTTTCATAACCTGGGAAAGCAAAATCTGCTCAAATTCTGTGTTCAGTGTAGTGCAACAACATGCATATTTCCATGCCTAGATAGTGTCTACACAACAGCCGCAAGACGCTAATGCACTTTATGATCAGTCCTATTGCACGGTTGAATGTCTCTGGAGATAAGACACGCTGCAAAGAGATGATAGATACTGGGATAACGCCCCTCAATTTCTCCATCGGGGCTCGCAACAACCATCTAGCACGTTATTGCTCTTACTGTACATTGACGGGGTGCTTACAGTGTGTATCACAGGAGATGACATCATAATAAGCGCCAGCACTATGCTTTGTTTTTGACGATGCACGCTGACGTTCGGCCACCCGCACGCTCTATCGGTCCATTGGATTGGTATCTGGATTTTGTTCAGTGGCACATGTCGATGTCGCTCGCTTTGACCACACTTTGACGGTGCTTTTTACGTTTGTCATGCAAAAGTCCGCGATAGCGCCTTCTAAAAACAACAGCCGCGTTTCGTACCCCCGGTCAAGCGTTACTCCGTTTTCGTTTACTAACCGTGCATTTAAAACGATTCTGCTTAATTTTTACCAGTTAGATTTCGAATTAGTGAAACATCACCTACCACAACCACTCTACAATAGTTTTTTCAGCACACGTTCACAGTTGCAACGACTTAGGCCGACGTTAAACTAGCCTCTCCCCTAGTTTAAAATACGTCCCATTCAAATACATGGGTCTTAAACCACCGGTTTAAGTAGCTTGGGTGGATGATCGAAATGGAATATTTGAATCGAATATTCGTCCCATTGCGATAAAATCCACCTCCTGGGCGCTTCTAGTAACTATATCAATCAAAACTTACCCAAGATTTGATGAAAAATTCTTCGTGAACCGGTGATTAGGCCTACCGGCCTCCATCGCTTCTGGCAGACTCTGGCGAAATGCGCATGCGCCGTGCAGGAAGCTCCCTATGTGCGGTGCCATTGGCTTCACAGCAGCAGGTTGTACAGCACGGGATGGTGATCCAGGATTGGCGAACGAAAGTCTCACGTGATCGATTTAAACCTGACGTCACTAAACCAATGGTTTAAGTAAGTTGGTGAATACGGGTATTCGTCCCCGCAGGCTTGGAAAGGACCAACAACGGTCGTCGTAATAAAGTCATATATCTATGTCTCAGTGCACACAGGTGCTGAAAAAGAGTCGCGAAGCAACAGGAAATCACGTCCTGGAGTGACAGAAGTGTTGGCTGGAAGAGTGTTTCACAATGACCCCAAATGGGGTTGGTCTGGTACCCATGAAATGCAGTAATAATCGTCCGACAGCGGCAAGTGTTGGCACATAAACATCACGAGCATCACACGAAATTGATCTCTCTCAAAAGTTCTACTGGTAGAGCTGTCCTTTCCTTTTTGTAAATGCGGGAACTGCTAAGCTGGCAGAGTATATACCAACGCTTTCAGTAATCAGAAACCCCCCGTTAGCAAGGACAACATCTTCATTTTGCAACAACTGCAAAACACCGCTGTGTTCTGTGACCATCTTGTCACTAGCACTCCCGCCACACGTTCTGTACAAGAAAGTTACCCTGCCTTGGGGGCTGATGCTCAACAGGAACTTAACTATGTTGTGGCGTTTATACTGAGACCAGGTCTCTGCTAATGTCAGAAGTTGGTGTTTGTATAAGCACCTCGAAACAAGCAAGTATGACCCTGACCTTGAATTCAGAGTTCAAATGCCATTAGTAGTAAGTTACCAAGTTAAAAAGCCAGTTTCTCGTCATGACACCGGAGGGCCACGACAAGGAGGACTCAGTAAACTTTGATGCTGCAAGGCTATCCTTGGTGGCCATCAACTCCCTACGAAGGCTCTCAATTTCTCTTTCAAGTAGACGACACAAAGCGCTTTGTGTCGTCCATATGTCTTCTCGGTCCTGTCTAGTTCCATCCTCACTAAGTACATTACCTGGCTACGACACTGTACTGGAAGTAGTAACATATAAATTCTTACCATGTTCCATGACCGACGCACCATGCTCTGCATGCTATTTGCAAAATGCCTTAGGTGGGGCGTCGATTGCCACCTCGGCTCCAGCATCCACGCGTCCAACTACATTCACAAATTGCAAAGAAAATTTTGGTTGTTTGGCCAAGAATCACATGAGTGTACTCATTAGTGAGGTGGCAGCTGGCATTTTGCATGCCGTACCTTCATCCGTCACCTTACGCTCTAAGAAAAAAAGGTATAATTTTCTGCCCATTCCGGTAGAGCTGCATTGCAACCACATTTCTACTCCAACGAGTTTTACCTTTTGGGTATAAATGGAGAGTAGTAACAAACTGCAGAGTAGAATCTGTCGTTCTACCAGCTTGGGTAGGAAATTCTACCATTTTCTCCTAAAACGTGAGAGAGGGGAGCAAGGGAAAGGGACGCTTATACCCGCGGGGAAGAAGTCGCGTGTGGATTGGCACAAAATGGTAGAAGTACTGTCCTGCTGCAACTTTGGGTAGGAAATTCTACCTTTTTTTCTTAGAGTGTACCTTCAGGTACCTGAAGGTACTTTTGCACTGCACCTGCATGAGCCAGCACTACACGTGCATTTATTATGCACCTAATACCTGACTCTGATGCGCACTTTCTGACAGAGGATGCAGCGGTGCAGAAGTTGAAGCTGACATCGGATGAACATTTGCATGATATGATGCTAGCTAGAACATTTGCATGATATGATATCTAGCTTTGGTCAGTAGCGGATTTTTGTAGTCCACGGTGCTCATACTGCAGTTCATAAAAGTACAGCTGTGTCAGTGGTCGTGAAAAAGAAGTGGAAGTCTGAGCCTAGCTAGTTGGTAACCAACGGGAGGGAAAGCGTGTGCAGACACGTACGAACAGTAATCTTTGTGTGTGGTCCCGCACCAGCATGTCTGCATATGCTTATTTTATTGTATTCGCTCACCACAGTTCTGTTTTTGGGACAAAAGTAATGAATAATGCTTCGAGAGTCGTATCCGGCCTCTTTCTGTCGAGACCTGGCTTGGTCGGAGCTGCTTTTTTCACGTTTGATGCTGAGCCGTACAGAGAATATCCCTACACTTCGTCTACTGAGAAAAGTATTTTCATAAGATTACGAGCAAACTTGCATGGGTTGCCATGGGAGGCGTTGTGGAGCCTGTCGAGCACGGTCTTGGCAACGAGGACTCCGTTGTGCTCCTGAAAAGTATCAGCGAGTGACTTTTTCGCGTTAAACGCGATCCCGCCCAGTTATTCTCCCAAACTGTCCTCTGACCAATTCAGGTTAAACCTGATTTCTCCCCGATTTCTATTCACTATGAAATCCTCAAGTGACATTCCTACTGAAGATGAAAACAAGGGTCGCCGCATATATGAATAGGTCACTTATGCTCTCAGAAATACACTCATGTGTTTCAGCACTATCTATGCCTTCGGGGATTAGCGCTAGCAGGTCACCTAAAAAATAACAAGAAAAAAAAAGAAAGAGAAAAAAAGAGAAAGAAAAGAACGCTAGCTTCAAAGTTGTTCTTGCAGAGTGTTTCACTATGTGTGCCTGTGAAGGGCACTGCCATTTCGCGCTTCTTCCCCCACGAGCAAGCGTGAATATAAAATGTTTTCCAGTGCCCGATGCTAATATTAGGCATTTACCAAGTTGAGATAATCAAATAGAAGTACACGTCTCACATTACCAACACTAACTTCTAACTTGTCTAGTACATACTTCACTTCAGTGTAACTGGGTATTTTACATATTGTGCTGCCGATGTGCAATGTCAATGTGCAAACGAAAAAGTTGCACGCTGCATTACAAAAGTGTGGTGCACATGCTAATTTTGTTGTTTAATATTTGCGTCTGATTTATCTAATGGACTTCAGCAATTGCGACAGTTTGCCCCGCTCCCTGGAACCTCTGAACAACTTGGTTTTAAAATATCAGCCACTGTCGTGTAACCAAATTAATGTGTTTTGTGTATATCAGGGCATTAAAGCAATGTGCAGGCTGTTCGAAACGTATTCGTACACACTTAAGTGTTGTGTTTACGTCACTATACGTACAGACTTCAGTACATGCTCTACGTCTTGCGGTTTTTGCAGTTACGCCATGACCACGTCATAATTGGTTTATTTGTTTAATAATTAAATCCCAATGTTCCTCATCAACAACTCCACAGAGAGTGGTCATTATGGATAATTGCAGTAAAGAACGTTACGACGCGATTCACAAGCGTTATTTCTCTTAGTGCTACACATTCCATCGAAGGTGCTTAAACACAACAAAGCTTTTGCCTAAATTCGGTCTTTCACTGTTCGCGCTTTGTTTATCAAATACTTTGAACGACAATGGGCATTCATTCCATCGCAAACCGGAGACACTAAGCAGCAGCACAACGTCACTATAACTGAAAACGTTGACTACCGTCGTCTCACGTTATCAAAAGCAAGGCACATAAATGTTTGAAGAACTTGTACATTGCTTATCGTCATCCAAAGACACCTAAACACATCTATCATTTACTTTTCAGTCATTAGCCGTCCAGTAACACGCTCCGAACCTCCGCACAAATATAGCGGCCGCTATGACACTTCAGGGTTTTCTGCCACCGCCGCAATACGCCGGCGCAGTAACTGGAGGCATCGGCGGCGATCTGTTATACAGGAGCGGGTTCGGAAATACGCGTCCCGGGCACCAGAGCCAGGACGAAACGCAAAACAACGGGAACAAGAACAAACAAAACGGGTCCGAGCGGCAGACGCGTCTGAGTTTGCGAGCGAAATGGGCGCCGGAGTGGAGAAATGCTCCTGGGCGCACCAGTTTAGGCGCTCTTCGCACTATAGAACAGAACAAAGTCGCGCGAACACGGGACCAACGCGAAAGAGGACGTTTTCTCTGTCAAAAAAGAGACCTCAGTCGCCTTCCTACGCGAACAAAAAACTGATATCGACAAAAATGCACCCGGCCCCATGTACAAGAGAGCCGCCGTTGCCACGGTGTCTTAACTCGAAAACGGTGAGGAATGGAAAGGCGCCGCAAGTTTCTACGTGTTGTCCATGCCGAGTGCGTTTGCCCTCTCAAAGGAAGTTCGGATCCGCCGCGGGTGTCGAATATGAAAACAGCGACAAATGCCAGTAATTTAGAGAATGACGCCTTAACCGCTGGAAATTGACGGATGGTGTGAATCGAATGGGAAGGTTGTAGAGCAGAGAACAAAGCACGCGCACTCAAAATTTCGGCTGAATCGGACGTCAGGTGCGATACCGAACAGTGGGAAGCGTTTCAGGGTTGCTCTAAATAGACGGGTCAGCTCGTCATTAAAGGGACTGTCGCATGCAGCAGCCTGCAAACCGAAACTTTGGTGTGGGTGCATCACCCGGCCGATAACATTCACAACGGTGTAATTTCACCGCAAAAAACGCCATACTTTGCATGCATTTTGAGCAAACGTGCGGCAAGAGCAGACGACGGATGTTGAGGGTATGGCGGAAGTTCTTCTCATAAAAACAGACAAAACGTCACACAGAAGCTGGGCGAAGGAACCAATCAAACGATTGCTTCGCGTTCGCTTCGAGGTTTCCGCGGTTGATGTTTTGCAGTTTTGACAGCCGCATTGTGGAATCTCGTTCGTGCTGTGTATATAATTAAAGATGATCGACATATCGTTTGCCTGCTAGAGTTTGTAATGCGTAACTAGACACGTACGGCACACGTACGGCGACGCAAATATACGAACCCTCAGTGGCGAAACACCGGTGCGCCGCTGGGAGTGTCTTCGTGTGTATATAACTTTGCGCTTCCAGATATAAGTCAGTACCAACAGGACTAACACCATTCACAACTAACACCTCTGTGAGCTCTTCACGCATGCTGTACTCGCTTCGCTCACGGCGAGCACCTTGTCGGATGGTGGCAGTGTACACACAACATGGATTACGAGGGAAACAGGTACGTATACCCATAGGTGTACCTTGCTTGCATTATTCGCGAGTTGTTGACACCCCCGCGCCCAATCTCTATTCAAATTTGACAGGGCGATTCCGTGAGGAATTACTCAAGCTTTGCATTTCTAAGACGTAGTAACCATCAGACGTATAACAGAAGTACTTCAAAAAACGTTTGTTCTAAATTCTTCTCTAGTGCATTGTCAACTACTTCTGCAGGGTGCACTTGAACAACAGTTACAACATCAAGTTTTTCTCTAAGTCCACCTTGCTTTGACCACGGGTAAGGACCTCTTCCAAATTTGGTGATGGCTGCACCGTTTTTCCATGCCCTTCCCCTTGGAGCTACAGGCAGTTGTGTGAGCCACGACAAACAGGCGGCAATGGGCGGAGAAAGGAAGTGTGAAAACCTTCCGAAGATGTTTAAAAAAAAGTAAGATTCTGAAAGTGACTAGTGTCAGCTTACAGTTACTTTCTTAGGAAGGGTACTTACTTACAATTAATTACAATTAGTATTACAAATTAGAGTGCTTTGCAAGTTGTGCATAGCTTCTTGACTCTCTATTGGCATGATAATGATGCAGCCACAAATTGTTAGTGTACAATTACGAGTTCTTAAAATGTTCACACTTGTCAAGCTATGCAGCAGTGATTTCGTTGAAGGCCGATAGGACAAATTCAAAGAGAAAAGTGCGGTTGCGGTTGTAGCACTGTGAGGAACAAAAAGAAATGCCAGTTTATTGTTATAAAGGTAATGCCTACCAGATCACGTATAAACCTTGTCTGTGTAAACCTCACACTTCAGGAACACTGAAATTTCACACATGCAGTACTTAGTTGCTCAAATGCATTTTGTGTTGCTATTTCCTTCACATGCAGAGTGACTTCACTGAGTGACATGCCATAAGTGGATGTATCATTTATTGTGATAGTGAAGTATTGAAGCAGTAGTATGCCGTAGATGCTGTTGGAAAATTGATGCATGCTGAAATCAAAAGAGGGCATTAATAGGGTCTATAAATATTTCTGCAGCACTCAAGCAGATTGTCACTACAGCAACAACTTTCATTATGGCAGTCAAAATGCACGTATCAAATAAAAATAAGACAGATGCAACTGCACTGCATGGGTTTTAGCCAAGCAGCATTGTAAGAAGCATTCTTCTTGCTGTGCCATGTCTGTGTAAAAATGTGGGGGGAGCCTGAAAAGGGCATTTTTTAATATCTGTTGCGGAAGGCCTCGGAGTGGCGAGCACAGGTGGTTGGCAGCATTCCCCTCTTGAATTCTGGAACCTATGCAAGACATTGTTGGTTAAAAGAAATTGTTGGTAACTGCTCAGATGACATGCATATTCAAGCAACTCAGTCTGTCGTCGTAACATAATCACCTTACCTGCAGTCTGTCATCATTACCAACACACATTTTTGAGCACTTCCCCACAAAATCTGCGATGAACGGCAGTAGCTAAGTAACGCAACTGTATAGTATCACTGAAGCTGCCCCAACAGTTTCCTTGTAGTACTACTGCATGCATTGTCGATGCCATATTTTGGTGGCTCACATAATGGGTTCGTCTATTGATACATGAGTGTGTGTCACTCAGTGAAATGGAGCATCATGTATTCTGTTACGGAACTTGTGCACCTAAAACAACACGTGGTATTCCAGTGTACAAATATTTCTGCATGCTGCAGTACTGAGGTATATTGCATTAGCTGTTGCAGTGATACTAAGGCTTGTATCGAACAAGAAGGACAGCACACAGATAAGGAAGTGAGCAAAATGCTCTGTATAGGCTCAGCTGGGTTTTTCCTGCAGTGCTGTCTCCACGTAAAAATGTGGGGTGGCCCTGAAAAGGGCCTTTTTGTAGTCGTGATGCTGGTGGTAAGTCTCTGGGAGGAAATCCACAGAGCTTGGCAGTACCCGGTACTTCACTTATGGAATCTACGTGAAAAAGATTCAATGAGATACACTGAATGCACTGAATTTTCATTTTTTCTTTGTTTCACCTTACCTGGCTCTGTGCTGTTCCACAGCTTCTGCAAGATTTGGTTTCTCGCCGTACCTCGATGCACGAGCTGGATGCACTTCAACATTCAGAGCTTGCTTGGCCAGCTTGAATGTTGGGTATCTCTGGATGAGCGCCAAGACTCCTTCGGTCAGCTCCCGTGCATAGTCTACACAGGAACAATAAAGGGTTTATGCGCTACATGGCATACTGTAGTTCTTTATAGATATGGTATAAGGAAGCTTAATTTTCTTGTCATCTTGCTTTAGTAAGCTGACAAGAAAATTGCGTATGTGTCGCTCAAATTCAATTAGGCATGCCTTACAACTCTATCGTAAAGCTGTTTAGTTGCAAAGTACTGTAGCAAATGTATGTCATGAAGGGCTCCACTTGACTCACAGTAAATAATACAAATGCAATCTACACAGAGCATCATGCACCATATTACCAGCTCGTGCTGCTTAGGAAGCTTGTGAAGCTTACCATATGTAGCGGCTTCCATCACGGGGACAGTAACACAATACTTCTTGGTTTTAGATGCCTTGAGTCGGTAGGCCTTAGAGCCGCCTCTCACGCACTGTGCACGGACTGCATTTTCATTGTGATGGAGAACAGCTATACATGTTCTGCAAAAAGAGAGCATGCAATGTAACCAAGACCAATAGCATGCTAAACAAAAGCCCACAAAGCCCAAGCACATATTACCTTGCACGCATTCACTCATCTGAGTAGCATACAGACTTCGAGATGAAGTGTATCAGAACACTGTGGAAGGCCTCCAGCCCGAATGTCTGTTCTTTGTAGGAGAGCTTCGGGATATCCTTGAGAAGGGCTGGTGCCATGAGAATGTCATCAGCTTGAAGTAGGTCTCGCTGCCTGTGAGATGAAACTGTTTATGTCTAAAAATTCTTTTTCTGGCCTTTGGTTGTCTCACCCTCATGTAGCTATTGCCGAGGTGGTGATACGGGGCCATGATAACACAATGGATACAGCGAGTTGTCGTGTTCATGAACATCCACGATGTGGTTCACCATGGACATCCACTTAGCGAAGCACAGCTCCCCATCATCTCCACTTGTCTTAGGACACCAATAAGCATGCCGCACGATGCTCTCAATCCACAGTTGCACTGCTTGATGCTTTGCTGTGCGACCGAGAGCAAGGAGCTTCTTTTTGATGCCTATTGTGAGGATGGACTTAAGTGCTACACATAATGATCGTTTCATTTCCTCGCCTACCTTTAACAACGTGCTAAACATCAAATCGATGTTTTCTATGAGGGCACAAATCCCTCATCATTGCCTTGATGCCAATATGTCTGTCGGTGACAAGTGTGTCCACCACCATGTCATACGCTTCTAGGTATGCCAGGCACCTCTGTAGACCTTCTTTCTCCATGGCATTACTGCTAGTCACTTCAGTTTCCTGTTTTATAGGTATGTTTGTATAGTACATCTACATGTCTAAGCAAGTGCACTTGGCTAGGATGTGCTTTTCTGGATAACTTGCCTTGACTAGCTCAAAGTGGACGATCTTGGTGGAGATTGCATCCATCACTGTGTACGTCCCGTACAGTGCAGTGTGACCTGGCGAGTCACATCTGGCATCGCCAGCTAGTGTAAGAGGGCATGGTCTCAATTGCTCCATCAGGTCTCTTTGTTTCGCCTGATACACCTACAAGTACAAACTGAAGTGTACGATTGCAACTGATAAGCGTAAGACCGCAACTGTTATGTGCATGTTGTGCTTGCTTTTTGAAGGCACTCATAGATGATGATGACTGCATGATACAACTTTGTTACATGGGTGTTCGTTACATCGAGGTTTAACCTGGTTTGTTTTTGCTTTGACCCTTATTTGTCTTTAACCTGATCAGCCCTGCTGAGATGCACTGGGGACAGAAACTACTTGCAAAAAGCATGTAAGAACATACTTCTCTGAGAGCAGGAAATAAGTAGTACTTCTGCGTCCTGAAGTACTGAGACCTTGACAATGTTCGAATGTTCATGAAGTGGATCATCCACAGTAACTGCTCGATGTTTGCGCCAGAGAAGAGGATGCCAGCACATAATAGGATGTTTCCCAGGGGCCGGTTTTTCACCCATGGCTGGCTGTACCATGTCCTCTTCCACCCACCGGTACAGGTAGTTGTGGCTGTGACACATGTGCCCTCCACAGAGAAACTTGTGCTTGTGTCATTCTTTAGTCATGCAGAGCACAGCGAAAGGATCTCCAACAGGCAGGACTCTGCTGCAATAAGCATTTGCTCATCTGCCTTGTCCCTGAAAAATTCACAAAATTTTACGAAACACAGAAAGAATTGCTAAATACGTATGTGGAACAGTAGCCCTGCAGAACGCACCTCAAAATACCTTGATCTATAATTTTTGGAGTCCTGAACTAGTATTGGAAAATGGAAAGTGGTATATCTCGCCTTTTCGCCAAATAGGTGAGGTATACTTTTGTGACACTGCAGTATACCGATTTACCCTATGAAAAAAGTTTTCTAGATTGTATACAGCTTGTAAACAAGAACATAGAATGAGAGCATTAATCCTGAATAGAGAGTGTATACAGCATTTATCTGGCTTCAATGTGGTTCCTTTCAATAATTGGTGATAGAAACAGATACAAACTGGATAGCAAATTTGAATAGAAGCTGGAAACGATACTTTATAGAAACTAGAAACAATATTTAGTAGGAATTGGAGAGCATATTACAAGTAGTATACAATATGAATAGAATCTAGTGTGATTTTCGATACCGCTTCGACAACTGGTTGACTACGCATTGCTTGCGCCGCCTAGCCAATGGCAGTAGCTCGATGATATTCTTTTGTATTTCAAAAACCAGGAACTTTCCATTTCCGGTGGCGCAGCGGTAACGTGTGCGCTTGGAGACTGGGAGGTCCGCGGTTCGAATCCGCGGGCCGGCTGTGCCGTCTGGGGTTTTTCCTGGGTTTCCCTCAGATGTGTAATAGGCGTATGCCGGCACAGTTCCCCCGAAGTCGGCCCATGGACGCAGCTATCCTCCCCCCGAGCGGATTCCGCTCGGTCTTCCACTTCACCCTTTCCTCTCCTCCTCTCCACCACCTTTCCCTTCCCGAGAAACATGCCGCCTAATCAGGCAGGCAGACCTCTCGGGTTCCTCCCAACGACACTCCTCCTCCTCTTTTACCGCCCCATCCCACTCCAAACCGAAAAAAAAAAAAAAACGGAAGAGAAAAGAAAAGAAACCGAAGAATACGCAAATTAAACAGAAACAAGAGGGAACCACTTATATGTATTGGCATCATCGTGGAAGACCAGCGGGAACCACAAGAGGGAACCACTTGTGTGACGTGTTTGCAGAGGAACAGATACTGGTAGAACACACAACGAAATGCCTAGGCCACATGTGGAGCCTTCCTAGCTCGAGATGCAACCACACGGGTGAGGAGAGCACGCATAGATTGTTATTTCGGTAGCGAATAACAGTCACTAAGAATATTTCCTCCAACTGGTTAATATATTACTGCATTAAAGACTGTGTTTATTACTCAAATTACTCGAACTAACCCAGCACAATCTCCACACCAAATTAATGTGGTGCTGCACGTAGCGCATGCATGGAGCCAGCCCCGTACTATACGATTAGCTACTGCTATCAGTGAGTTGCACTTGGTTTAAACGATGGTATAGACAGATGAAATAGGTACAAAAATGGTATTCCGCCCTGGTTTACCTTTTTTATACATACGCTTTTTATACCTTTTCCCCTGACAGTGTAGAAGCAGCAGTTCTTCAAGTGCAACATTAAAAAGTACTAAACGGTAAATGTTCACGTTGCCTGAAGTCATAAGTCACAATATTGCTATTAGCATTTGTATCCATGTTCATATATGCACATATCACATGTATTAGTTGTTCTTCAAATGTACAGCAAAAAACAAATAACACATGTCCGTAAATAAGATCTTTCGGGGCAGCTAGTATTAGCTCTATAGATGATGATGATGATGATTGCAGTTTTTATGGCGCATGAGCAACTAGACTATAATGCGCCAAAACTGTGATGTGTGTGGAAAGGTAAAACTAACTGTTCAATTAAAACCGAATTATCTCAGAATTTGAGATGTAAACTACGGTAAAAGAGAAAGTCATTCACACTTTAGGACATTTAAATAGCCGATATCTCTAAAAAAGTTGAAAATTCTCATGTAGGGTAAAAGCGGTTCATCCCCAAGCAATAGAGCAGGGTGAAAAGGCACATGATATTGGTAAAATTCTTTAAAATGGCGACGACGGTGATTTTCCTGTAATGGGCACGTAATGAGTAGGTGGAGTACGGTCAGCTGTACCCCACAATGCATGCATTCTGGTGGCTCTTCGCCACGCAACAAAAAACCGTGTGTCAGATGTGTATGACCAAGCCTTAAACGACTTAAAATGATACCCTGTAAGCGGTTTTCGACACTACAATAGGAGTATTCGATTGACTGCTTAATGAGCCTAAGCTTATTTTGATGCTGGGTGTCCCAGTGTTGCTGCCATGTGCTGTTTATTTTCATCCTCAAGACCCTGCGAAGGTCCTGAGAAGGGACATCAAATGAGCTAATGTAAGAGGAAAGCGCGGCTGTCGCAGCAGCATCTGCATGTTCATTCCCGGGTATCCCAACATGGCTGGGTACCCAACAGAAGGACAATCGAAGACCTTTGCTCAATGCTTTGTTCACTAAGTATTGTGCAGTCACGACCATGTGGTTCTTTTGTTTGTGTAAGCTACAGATAGCTTGGAGGGAGCTGAGGGAGTCACTGTAGATAAGTGAAGATTGAATGTGCTGTTCCAGAGTATGGTTAACCGCCAAGATAATTGCATAGACCTCAGCACTAAATATTGATACAAGGTTCATGAATCGACAGGATTTTGTACACGATCCTGTTACCATTGCACAGGAAACAGCAGTAGGAATTTTCGAGCCATCTGTATAAAAAGCTGTATGCTCTCCAAAAGTACCAACAAGGTACATGAACTCCTGTTGGAGAACACACGGAGGAGTATCCTCTTTCCTATATTTCGTCAGGAAGGAGTTGGATTGTGGAGGTGGCGGCCATGGGGGAACTCCTTCTCCAACTGCGAGAACTGGAGTGTGATACTCAGGAAATTCACAAGCGTCGATCCTCTGTGACAGTCGCATGCTGAAAGGAGGGACAACACTGGGTTTGCTAAGAAAAAGCAGTTTGAACCGCGTTTCCTTCACACAAGACAAAGTTTTATGGCTCGGATTGCCTCTCACTCTGAGTGCATAGGATATTGAAAGGTACGTCCTACGTCTCTCCAAAGACCACTCATTGCCTTCAACATAAAGGCTTTCAACTGGTGTCGTGCGGAAAGCGCCAATTATCAAACGCAGCGCTTGATGATGCAACGGATGAAGTATTTTTAGTACAGATTGGCGGGCAGATCCATAGACAATTGAAGCGTAATCCAGTCTAGAGCGTACTGTGGAAATATAAATCTTGTGTAATGTGTCTCGATCTGCTCCCCAGGATCTGTGAGATAGTATCTTTAGGAGGTTCAGAGACTTCATGCATTTGGCCTTAAGATTTTTAATATGTGGTAGAAAGGTAAGCTTACTGTCAAAGGTAACCCCAAGAAATTTGTGTTCGGATGTTACCGGGACATCGCGACCACCCGGATTTAAAGACGGTGGTGGGAGCATTCCTCTCACCCTCGAAAACAGGACTGACACAGTTTTTTCAGCCGAGAATTTAAACCCGTTTTCAGATGACCACTTGTTGAGCGTATTTATTGCTAGCTGCACTTGTCTTTCGCATATTGTCAAGTTTGCAGAAGAACAAGATATTTGTATGTCATCTACATAGAGAGAATACGATATCGAAGGTGGGATGGCGTATGCCACCGAGTTGATTTTGACTAAAAATAAAGTAACACTGAGAACAGATAGGACGAGACAACACAGTGCCCAGCCGGACCATGAATTTTTTTCTGTTTTGAAGAAAATCAGCAATGCATCTAAGTAGGCGTCCCCTTATGCCGAAAGAATAGATGTCCTGAAGAATACCATACCTCCATGCAGTGTCATACGCCTTTTCTAAATCAAAAAAGACAGATAAACAGTGCTGCCTTCTAACAAACGCCTCAGGGATGGTCGTTTCTAAACGAATGAGATGATCCATTGTGGAACGCCCCACCCTGAAACCACATTGCAGTGTTGATAGACATTTGTTTTCCTCAAGAAAATGGACAAGGCGACCATTGACCATTCGTTCAAAGGTCTTGCCTATACAGCTCGTTAGAGCGATGGGTCTGTAACTGCTCGGACAAGATGGTTCTTTGCCAGGTTTTAGAAGTGGAATAACTGTAGCGATTTTCCAAGATGATGGTA
Source organism: Ornithodoros turicata (assembly GCF_037126465.1). Lineage (NCBI taxonomy): Eukaryota > Metazoa > Arthropoda > Arachnida > Ixodida > Argasidae > Ornithodoros > Ornithodoros turicata. The sequence goes on along the minus strand of NC_088203.1, from coordinate 54,806,126 downwards.
ATGCCCCTTCTACCCACACCCGATTAAAAAAGTGTAACAAAATTGCCTTTGACTCGTCCGACAGATGGTGAAGCATAGGGTACATGACATTATCTGGGCCAGGTGCAGTCGCCTTTGTAGAGGATAAAGCTCGCAGAAGCTCCACCGTACTGAACGGCTGGTTATATGAATGGTCATCGCCACCATTCATTCTAATTTTCTGTTTCTCGGCAATGTTTTTAAGTTTAAGGAAGTCTGCACTATAATGCGAAGGACCTGAAATGCTCTCAAAGTGTTCACTAAGCACATTTGCCTGTTCTTGTAGGCTTTCACATGAGCGGCCATTGATTTGCAGCAAGGGAATGCAAAAATTTGTGTATTCACCTTTAATTTTTCTGAGCCTGTCCCAAACCACCTTGGATGGGGTATCGCGGGATAAAGATGATACGAAGTTTTGCCAAGAGGACCGCTTGGCTTGTTTCCTTGTCCATCTGGCTTTTGCTCTTGCTCTTTTGAAGAGCAGAAGATTTGGGTAGTGGGGTACCTCCGAAATCTATTCCATGCACGGTTTTGAAGTTTTCTAGTCTCCTCACACTCACTCGTCCACCACGGCTTTGGTCGTCGCGGTAGATGGTGAGACGTTTGCGGTATGAATTGAGTAGCTGCTTGTTGGATGATGTTTGTGATTAAGTTACTAGCTTCCTCAATCCTTATCTCATCAAAAGGAATTAAGGATAGGTCACAATTTTCTGAAAACTTTCCCCAGTCAGCATGTTCAAGTTTCCATCTGGGAGGTCGAGTGGATAAAGAATTTACAGTGTGCAAAAATTTCATAACCTCAGGGAAATGGTCACTCCCGTGAGGGTTATCCTCTACAGTCCACATCTTGAAAAAGGGACGGACTACAGAAGCTAAGATCCAAAGAGGAAAAGGATTGTGTCGCGGTATGTACATAGGTATGTACACCTGTGTTCAGTAGACAAAGCACTGATGACAATAGAATCCTTTCTAACATCTTTCCTCGGGGATCAACTCTGGCACCACCCCAAAGGGGGTTATGAGCATTAAAACCACCAGCAAGAATAAAAGGAGATGGAAGCTGGCCACACAAGTTTTCAATGTGTGTTTGCGTAATTGCTGTTGCAAGTGGGAGATAAATCGAACATATTGTTAAAATTCTATCGAGGCAAATTTGTACTGCAACAGCTTCCAGATCTGTCACCAAAGGGACCTCTTTTGCTGGAACAGCCCCACGGGTAATGATGGCTACTCCACCGGATGCACGGGTTGTGTCAGTTCGATCTTTCCGGAAAATGTTATACCTTCGGAATGGATTTTGTGTATGTGCATTTAGGTATGTTTCTTGGACACAAAAGCATATTGCATTGTACTTTTCAAAAAGATCATGAATATCGTCCAAGTTGGAAAGCAACCCACGACAATTCCATTGGAGGATTGTGTGGCCCATCAGAAGTACAGAACTGAGAAACGTGCGTACAATAATTTGTTATGTCGACGAGAAAGAAGGATTTCCATTTCCCATGTCTCCTAGGTCTTACTCCTCTGGGGAGGAGTAATCCTTGGCTTCCGGGGTTTTCTTCTGGCCTCCGCCAAATCCTTCTCCGATAACTCGGGGAGAGAACCACTCCTCGAGAGGTTTCCTCGTGCGGGTGTCAGAAATGGTGAGCTCGTGCTCCCCAAGGAGAGCTCCGAGCTCGAATCATCATCACACTCCATAGAGCCCGCCTCCATGGAGGGTGATGACGAGGGTAGGACTGCTGTCGCAGTCACTACCGTAGTTTCATCTTGGGGCTTCTTATTTACACCATCTTCACTTGCTGATAGTTGGTTACTATGAGGAACATCTGTTTGCGTGTGTACAGTTACCATCTTTGGTTTCTGTTGAAGCACTGCCGAGAAGGATCTCTGTGTGATGAAAGGGGATACTCTTTTCCTTGCTTCGGGGTAACTGATGTTTTCAATAACCTTGATACGTAAAATCTCCTTTTCTAATTTCCATTTAGGGCAGGATCTGGAGTAAGAGGGGTGATCATTAGTGCAGTTCACACAACAATCAGGCCCTCTACACTCTTTCGTATCATGGCCCTGCTGGCCACAACGAGCACAGCACGACGACCCACGGCAGGCATCAGCAGCGTGCCCAAAACGGTTGCACTTAAAGCAACGAAGAGGGTTTGTGATATACGGACGGACCTCCGCAGACAAATATCCAACTTTCAATTTATCAGGCAGTGAAGGACGATCGAAAGTAAGGACAACATTTCTGGTGGTAATATATTCATTGTTTTTGCTTATCTTAAGCTTTCGAACATCGATTACTGCCTGCTCCTTTAGGTTTTCAAGGATCTCCTCTACTGCGACATCGATCAGCTCAGCAACAGCTATCACACCACGACACGTATTCAAGGTCTTATGCAAGGAAGCACATATGGGGATACCAAGCATTTCTCGGGCGTTCAGTATCTTTTTGCAGTCTGTCTCTGATGTGCATTTGATGAGAAGGTCACCAGATCGCAGTTTCTTGATTTCGGTGATGTGGTTGGAGAGGGAAGACACCGCTTTCTCAATAAAGAAGGGCGACATTCTCCCAAGTGGTGTACTTTTTTCTTCTTCCGGAGAAGTAGCCGACAAGACTATGTATTTCGACAGAAAAAATTGAGCATTAGATTTTGAGACATCGGTCCGGGGGCGTTTGCCGCCCCCGATCGGAAGGGAAGAGAAGTGTTTAACCATACAGGTTTGTTGAAACGAGTATTCCAAAGAGTCGCCCGTACTTCATACTCATACATACGGGAAGGCCCCGGAGTTTTGACAACCCATCGGCCGGGGCTTGACCAAGACCCCGACCGCCACCATTCAAGGCTTCTACCCTTCACCTTAAATCCCCTCGGCACAGTACGGTTAACACCTTGGGACTGGGGGCTGGGGTCCGTGGTGGCGCCACTCACCAAACACCAGCCGAAGCCGGTGCCCCCTGCGGGGTATTAGCTCTATAGAGACTGTATAGAAAATGTATACATTCTAGAGTCTGAATCCTGTATAGAAACTGTGTGGAGTTTACCAGTTAAAAACCCTATACAGCTTCTATCTATTTCCTATGCACAAGATTGACACTAGACACGATATATAGATTCTCTATAGGTCCTGTATAGAAACTAGAAAATCATTTTCATAAGGGTAGGCTTCTACAAAAATATAAGATACTATATTTCAAGCTGCATCCTCCAACACTCCTGTTCCGCGTACATCTTCTACGTGCACATATATATTTAAAAACATCTCTGATGGTCATGCAGCCACTTTGGATCATGCTGCGTGGAATGGCCCAGTTCCATTTTGAAAGCTCTTTGCAGCGATAACCTTTCATTAACATAACATTACATTTCATTTGCGCACTTGAATACATCACTGTACATATATACGAGGTGTGTGCTCTAGAGCCATATGCTTGTGCGTAATGCGATAACTATTTGACGGACAAACTTCTGCTGCCAATCAATAAAATTACATGTAGACTTCTCTGGCATAAATTATCTACTGTGTCGCAGTGGAAGTCTGTCTGCCAAGTAGCTATCGTGTCAAGAGAGAAAATATGAATACACTGAAATATACAGCGGCGTGAAGTACTGACAAACTGATGAAAGAGTGGTGATGTGTTGTCACTGTCAGTCTCAGCAAGCAAAGGAGCTATAAGTGCCACGAAGAGTGCACAGTTGTACACATGCCATGTCAGATGTAATACTCTTAAAATAGCTGTTTAATTCCATGTGAGCCAATACAAGAAGATACGAAGGCAGAAAAATAGGCGATGTCAAGTTGCCGGTGATGAGTAGATCAAAGAGTGATATTAAACGGTAGGAGCAACTCATTTATTTACACATGGTAACGAGACTTTCGTGCACGAGACTGCACTTCAGGTTACCAGGTAACCTGAAGAAGTGCAGTCTCGTGCACGAAAGTCTTGTAACGATGTGTAAATAAATAAGTCTTGTTACCATGTGTAAATAAATAAGTTGCTCCTACCGTTTAATATCACACTTTGAGCCAATACAACTCAAGGAGTAACCACACCGAGCTTGATAGCCGTGAGGAAAGTGTCTTAATTTACTGAAGTGTGCCACAAATCCTGTGTATGTAATGCCTCTCAGGACCTCATCCATAGTAAGCCACACGCATACTCACGTTTGGCTAGTCCGGGAAGATTGCACAGATCTGTGTCTGGGGGTTATCTGCTCTTCCCTGTAAAATGGCACATGACACAGTTAAACAGTATAAAAGTGGGACTGTGGTACCAATGGGGAAAAGTGTTAACCCCGCGAAATGTCCTAAGTTACCACAGTAGCATCTATCATAGGGAAACTATGTAAGTAAAAATCACATTTCTAATATGCCAAATGTCTGGTGCAACTGTGTGGAGGTGTATACAGCTACACTCTCCATCCTAGCTCGCACATCAATTCTAAACATTACTGTTATTATACCTGCGTGAGAACGCCAACAAATTTCTGAACTTACTCATCAGTGCCGCTCTCACTAGTATCGGAGAGGTGAAAGGTGACGTCCCTTGGGTCATGCGAGCTGCACATTAGAAAGCATCAAATATGACCGACAAGTAACAAAAGTTACGTTATGCCTGTTATAGACACATGCATGTGACTGCTTTGTTGCATATCTGCATAGATACCGTTGAGACTCCTGGGTTGTGTCAAGTTGTGGAGGAAGGGGAGTGGAACACCTGGCGTCCGAGAAACCGCTACTTGATGCCACAGTTGTGTCATGAAGTGATGCTTCCGTATCGACTGCCACCACTCCTGTTGTCGTCACATACTTGCCACTAACCACTTGGGCGATGAGTTTGTCTGAGGTCAGCGAAAGTGTACTTGAAGGGGGAAGTGTCAGGCCTGTCTGAGTTGAGGCGTTAGAATTGGGTAGGAACGTCTGATTTCCTGTTAGGAAAGCAATATTATCTGATCCCAACTCACAAGCACCACAAGCAAATATCAATGGGTGTGACAGAATAAATCAAGGGTACCAATGGTGCACGTGGGGACTGCAGTTTGTGCTGCCTGTGCACTTGTTTTGGCCTTTCACATCGTTGCTGGTATGGCACAAGTGTGTAGAGAAACCCGCCCTGGCTCACAGTTTGGTAGGGCACCAAGGGGACTAAACCAAGACCGTCCAGTGGTACGACTGAGTCTACACAGAAAAAGACAGCAATACATGCAACATGGGTTCACTCCAAGATGTTTAAGCCCGGCGTGTTTTAGTTTCCTTACCTCCTGAAACACCCTTTGTTTGCACACCCGGAACTGAAGCGGTGGTCTCTACATATGCTTCCTCCATCACCTCAGGATCTATCAACACGTACGGACACAAACATCAAAGAAACGACTAACGCTAACAGCAGAATGTCCGTACCTGCCATCATCAGACATCAGAAACGGAGGTGTTCGGAAGCGCTACCTGAAAGTCAAAGAACGCAAACACCGTTCGTCTTATCATAATCGGGAAGCTACTAAGGTTATATTTGCTGTACGTTATTAACATAAGATGCGCGGAATGATAAAGATGGTCGTCACAGCGCCCACTTTCAGTCTTTTCCTTTTCGGCGGTACATCGAATCTCTCTCACTGCCCAGGTACGTCACTGCCCAGGTACGCTTCGTCGCAAAAGTGGTCCGAACACACGCGAAACAAAGTGTTTACTTTGGTCCCTTGGGGTTGGTGACACGCCATTGCAATTTCCCACTTTCGTTTCGTCTATTCGTCACAAGGATGGTAAAAGGCAACGTCCCGGTTTCTCGCCGAAGTATTGCTGCAGCTGGGCGCACTGCAGCGATTGCCGCCGGGCATTGTAACGCAATTCCACTTGCAGCAACGGAGAAACGAGGTTCAAACTTTTTTTAGAGCCGAACAGGTCAGAAGTACACGAACATGAAAGCCACAAAAGCTGTCTGCACGGGTATGCAGACGACGATTTCACACGACCAATCAGAGAGGATTCTGTCCCACATCGTATGGAGCTGTTGTTGCCAGATGATTTTCGCCTCGGAAGTACGGGGCGATGATAGTTAAAATTTAATTTCTGGACAACGATGCCGATTTTTAAAGAAATTTCTCGCAGGCCTACATTTTAAAGTATGTGCAATGTGGCGTTCACCAAAGCAGCGTTCTATAGGCTACTATCCCTAAGCCGATATCGGGACAACGGAGCATAGCGCGTATACGGGACAAACGCCGTTGGAAAGAGCACATTGAGACCATTGCCGCGACCGTGTGGCAGCAACGGAAACTTTTTTTCTTTTTTTTTTTGTGGAAAAAGCCGCCGGTCCCATGTATTGGGTACTGTAAACGCGGAAACCTGTCTCTCCAGAACCGCTAAAGGATGAGAAATGTGGTAAAGTTTGCCAGGTGCGCCGCTTCGAAAACAGTACCATAGCCTGCTATATTTGAGAATGCCTGTTCAACGACGCCGAGATCAAAGAGCACCGCCCGACCACCCCGTTTCCGGCGCGCGCCAGAAGAGGCGCTGCATCCCCAGGATGCCACGCTACGATTGCCGTGCACTTCTATGAGCGACGTTGCGTGACGAAACTAATTTTATGTGGCATATTCTCGATATTTTAGTCCTGCAACGCAAACTAGACTGATGATAATTAGTTGAGAAATCGATAAATAGAAGAGAGAAAAAAAAAAACGTTACGTTATTTGCGAGGCTGTTTAGTGATGAAAGGCGCAAACGTCGGAGCCGCAAAAAACCTGCATTTTCCGGCTGCAGAAGGTTTTACGTCGAATTGTAGCAGACGATATGAACCAGGGAGGATATGTAAACATGCCTGCTGTATTGTGACTAGGGAGTGACAAGAACTGATTATGACGGTGATGATCCCGACACCTGAGGGAGTTTCACCAATGCACAGATCATCATCGTGCAGCGGTGTAGATTATACACACAGAGTGTGCAACGCGAAAAACGACAATGCCTGCAAACAAAACACAGACAAATGATTGATTCTGTCGTATATATTCGGGTTATACCAGGGGAATGAACGTGTAGTATATTTCTATTGTTGGGAAAAACTCACGTGACCTCTGACGTCGGGCCAATCGTTGGGCCTCGGTAGAGTATTTTTGTGCTTTGTTTTATTTTGTCTCCCTGGGTGACGGGTGACGTAAAGTGACGCTGCCGAGGCGTTCTTTTTCTCTTTCCCCTCTGTTGCACAAGGTGCTTTATTTTTCGGGATTGGTATTTCCAAATCACACATATGCAGTCTTTGTATCTGCGCCAAACACAAACTTCACATGAACATTGTTTCTGAAGTTCGAGTAATATGCCGAAGCAACTTCGCAGTCACTGTTAGCTGATATGTCTCACGTGGAAGATTTCACAGTAGACCAGTAAACCACTGCACAGGCACACATTCACAAATCCAGCATGACAGAAAACATGTCCATATCCCTTTGCTGCTTGTGTAGTGTCACATGTCAAGGCTGACCCGTCACAAAGGAACCCGTGCAGCTGCTAAGCCAAAAGATGATGTTCCAACCACTCCGAGTGGCATATCCATTCTATTGCGTCCATGCAGATGCTTTTCTGAAGCAGATATGAGTTGAGCAGTACCTAGTTGATACCTGAGCAAGAAAGACCAGAACAGGGATCAGAAAACGTGAAAACTAAAAATTCTACCATCCGAAATGTTGCGTATATGCTACAGGTGCTCTCTTATGCTATGCTACGCTAAGCGGCAGAATGGAATAGGAACTGACTTACCAGCCATCGAGTGGAAAAACACAGTATTGATCCTTCTTGAATCGTCGCGCCAAGCAAGCGAAGCAGACCTGCCTTCCACTTATCTATCACTGAATTTACTTGCAGAAGTATCCAAGATGATCCGAGTTTTGCAGAGTCGGTATCGACGGGCACTAAAAACCATCCAAAGCGGTACCGGCAAAGATGCTTTGCGTGCGTCCCTGCTGCACGATATTTCGAAACTTTACGGCGAGCTGCTCAGGCACCCCAGACACGGCGGTGCCGGCTTCCCCGCGCCACGAAAAGGTTATAATTTCAAACCGACCAATGAGCGCTCGCATACGAGGGGAGCGGTCGCAGGAGCCAATGGGATGCTCTCGGTAGAGAACTCGCGCTTCGACGTAAAAATTTTGACGTTTCATGACGTTTGATGACGCGAAAGGCTCGCAGCGCCTCACTTTAGTCCGCAAAGGAACTCGCGAGTTTCATCCCCTTGGTTATACTCTGCCCTGCTTGTTATCACATTTCTTCGTCGTTTAGTGCCTTCCGTGAGAGTGGCTTGGAGGCTATGTCGTTCTTGTCAGTTACTCCTAGAGCAAAATTTATGAACAGTGCTAGAGAAAACTTGGTAAGCAGCACTTCCAGATCCTGCCGGTGATGTCCAAGAACTGAGCATTTTAATACTTCCCGGTCGCTTAATATTTCAGTAGCGTGCCGCACAGCTGCTTTAAGAGCATTACTTGAATTTATATTTTCAAGCAACGCAGCACCACAAGTAGTTGTTGAGACAGGTAGAAGGTTACACCTCTACCTTGACGCTTAATGAGCGCGTCAGACGGGGCCATTGAGTCGGGGTTCTGCACGAGTCCAGTACACTGCTCACAAGTGATGCTTTCGCTAATAGCCCTAGCTATGTAGATACCCACCATAGCTATAGCTGTAACTTCACTTCTGGAGTAGAAGCCAACGTCTCTGTTCGTTCAAGGTGGTAAATGGGTGCTCCAATTGCATCGGTCGGGAGCTGCACCCTTTCTGTGGCTTGTGCCCTTGACGTTGACGTGTCTCCAGAGGAGAAGGATGGATCTCTTCAGCAACTACATTGCTGTCCCTTGATGTAGACACAATACCCGTCTTCAATGTCTTTTCGATGCCAGAAAGCACTGCTCGGACACCTGTTTGGTCATTACTCCCAGCTGTCCTTCTCATACCACCCGAAGAAGGACTCGATGGGGTCAGCGACATCTTTCGGGTCATTACAAAGACGAAATTCATTACCCGTAGCAAGTACCTTGTGCAGTCTACATTGCCAGCGTGTTGTCAGCAGCATCCCTTCATACCTTTGTGAGAAAGTTTTTTTACGTGGGAGTGGCTGTTGACCTCGCCCAAGTATTCCAGGAACGTATTCTCAAGCCACTCCAGTCGCTCATCTGTTTCGCAAAGGTACTGCTTAGTGCCAGCGTAGTTTGGTGGATATGCTGAATGTAGTTTCCGGCGTCATGTATAATATATGGCTGATTGTGCAGCATGAAGAGAACTATGACGGACAGTACAGGCAGCATGTCTGTGCTGTCAGCTTGAGTTGTCTGTCTGAAGTGGCTGGCCAATAATGTTTCGCTTGTTTCTAACATTGCTTCCTCTGTGACTCTCCCAATCATTAAAGTTGTAGTGCAGTTTGACGTGGGTGATAGTAACACCAGGTCATTAGTTAGGCCTATTAGTCAATACGAACAGACGCTTGCTTATTCCAATGTAATGTAGCCGGCATATTATATTTCAAAACAGTTTGAGCCATTTGGCCCACCAGGCACTTGGAAGCCACCCAAGTGTCAGGGTGGTCAGTGCCGACACAGTTGTACTTTCGCTGCTGTTACACCGCAGTAACGGTGGACCCATTAGTGTCATGTAGGACCCGGATTTGTAGGCACTAACAGGGGGCGCTCTTGACCGCATGCCAATCATCACCGCGGATGATATCGCTCTGTCTCACGATAAGCTGGGAAATGGGGAGCGCCCCGTTTTCTGTATCATCATTCCTTCCAATCGAAAGGTAAAACAATACGATTCTGGAGGTTGGTTGGCCTAGAATGATTTATCCGACGAAGAGCGCTACCTGTTAGCGCCTAAAAATCCGGGCCCTAGTTATGACTATTGGTCACCATGCTAAACAACACTGCCACTTCCTCCATCAGTTTCGATCCCTCTTCTGTGTTTTGCACTGCTTTCCTTGTGCTACAAGAGCTGGATATAGTAGGCAGAAGATGAACTGGAAATTTTAAATTCTGAATGTCACACTGTGCCAGGGCCAAACTCGCAAAGGCTCTATTATTAGTAAGAACACCATGCATGAAGGGGCCTGATAACGCAATACAGTTACTTGTTTGCGCTTGCCATTGCCAATACGTTCCGATAGGCTTTCCTTAAGAAGTCAGATGACTGCATGTGTTTTCGACTTTAGGATGTGCCACCGGGTTATGCTAAGCTGGTGACAGTTCAGCAAAGCCTTATAGTGTGTAATAACACACTAATCGCATTGATTTATGTGTTAATGCCACGCTTTTCTTCACTGCTTGCTCGGGGGGTCTTGCACCTGAGAAAACAAACAGGAAATTTTTCTACTCTAATTTTTAAATCAAGATACATAATTTCATGCGAAATATGCCAAAATGTGCAAAACATTCATTTATGTGCACCAAAAGCTTAACTATGCAGTTAGGCTGAGGCAGGGCAGTTAGATGCTTTGCTCACAGGGAGAAAACATTGTGACTGTCCCTCATCTTCCCAAAACCTTCCATTTTGAAGGGCTGTCTCGAAGGTGAGTAGTGCTTAAGTGAGAGATAACACATTGGTGTGGTGCTCTACACAATGAATTGTGAGCTGAAACCCATCACTTACTCAAAAAATGCCCTAGGGTTGGTGTTTGTGTGTGTGTGTGAAATGACTTTTGCAGGGATGTGATTGACCGAAGTCGTTTTGGAGCAGCCAAAATTGTGTTTGGGAGCAGCGAAACTGGCTCTTGGAGCAGGCGCGAGGTAACCCCATTCAAGTATAACTACTGCATGCTAGTGTGTTGTTTGGACCTCAGCTGTGCGGATAAGAACAACTTACTATATCCAGGTCTAAAAAGTTCCTATTGGGTCCAATTTTTATTGCAGTTCTAAGTTGGCTCACAACTAATTCTCCCAAAAACAAAATGCAGGGAAACCGTCCACTTGAGTACGAAGTAACTAGCTTTGGAAACTACACAAGATGATAGATATATTAAGTACATTGACATGCTTTGGCTGCCGCTCACTTTGACTAGGGGTGTATGCGCCCTGGAATATCTGCAAAAGAGCAAGTCCAACAGGTAAGCAGGTGATTACAAATGCACACTTTTCTTCTTCTTGAGTACTAGTTTCTCCAATGCAACGGCTAGCCTCGCTTTGTCTCGTGTCAGTAAGGTCTGGCCACTTTCAATATCCTCAAAGACCTTTGACTTTACACGATGTTCAATCAGCAACTCAGCATTGGTTAGCATTTTTTAGCACATAGCACCTCATTCTGCAGGTCATCTTGCTCATCACTGCTTGGCCCTGCCTGGACAATCTCAGCACGTAGTCGTTTTTTCGCCAGCTCCTCTTCTGCTGCAACACGCTCCCGGTACACCTTGCACGAGCCTCTCACTGCCTTAATCACTGCAGGTGTGACTTTAAAACGGCTGGGGTCCCCTCCAAACCTCTTAGCATATGACACAATGTGCCGTATACCGTTGACACTCTGAACTGTCAGCCGTGCCCTCTCCTGAAGAATATGACGGTTTTCGCTGAATCCTCTCTCAAGATCTGCGTTGCCGTGGGGGATGCACAGCAAGGCGTTTACAAGCCTGCACAACACAGGAAATTTCGTTGAGCTGGCAGCCCTCTTCAGTGCAAAGATGTTGCTCCTGTATTCATCAAGCCTTGCAGACGATAGTGCTTCGATGGGTTCAAGTTGAAACAACGTGTATTCATCCATCAGGGATGATACATCAGGAGGCTGAATCACTTGTGGGAGACGCTTGCTAGGGTTCTGAAGTCACCGGACGAGCTCTCCTTTTCCCTAGACGATGGGTGGAGACAGCGTAGGCTTCGTAGCACAGCATTGTCAAAAGGAAGCCGTGTCAGGAGGTACGTAGTGCACTTGATGTAGAAGCTTCTTGCGCCCAACCTGAATGCTTTTTTCTCTGCTGGGTCCCATGATGACATAGCCTGCCTCCCCAACTCAACTTTTGCCTTCCAATTTACAGCTGACTGAGGTTGCAGCGAGGGCAGCTCACTGCCCTTTCTACAGCGATATGATTCAGATTTCATGAATCGCTACAAAGGTTTCAAGGGAGAGCCACCATCTCGTCGTACAGCAGATGAACTAAGGGTTCAGTGCGTTGAAACAAAGTCAGAAGTTCTGTGAAAATGTCTGCAACATTCCTGAAAAAAAAAAGCAATTTCGGGTAGAAGTCCTTGTTCGAGAACGCCTTCCGCAAGCGTTCACGCAGCTGCCCTCCTGAACGACACTGACTTTCCGACATGACAACGTTCTTCACTGCCGAGAACTGCTCAATCAGTCGACTCGCTGCAGGCCCCAGTGTAAGCCACCTCGAACTTAAGTGTCGGAGGAAGATATTCTCAGGCAGCCCAAGCGCTTCCTGATGTGCTTTCACTGCGGCACTCTGCGCAGCAGAATTCTTGAAGAAATAATATAGGTCCACCACTGCTGCCTCAACATCTGATCCAAAGGCGTCTAAGCCATGCCCAAATGCATTATGAACCTTATGAAGGCAACACTCGCCTACATCTAGCATATTTGAGTGCGTTTCCTTCATCTTTCGTTTCAAGCTTTTCATCACGTTAGGTGCGTCGCTCAAAAAGCAGATCAGGTTTTTTTTGCGGAAGGTTCTGAGTCGCCTTGGCGATTTCGTTGAATACTATATCAGACGGCGCGGAACCCAGCCGAAAGGACTCCAAATGTTCAACAACCACCTCTTTCGTGACATCAGAATAAAACCTTGCAACACCTAGCTGTTGGCACCGCTGCTCCACTACAGGTGTTTCGTCCACGGCGATTGCGTAGAAGACAGATTGTCTGTTGAGCTCTTCCACAACTAGCTTCTTAAAGTGAGGCCCGAGGCCATCAGACACAATGTACGACGCCTTACTCCGTTACACGAAAATTGCCTGGCGATTTCCGAGTCCCGAAACATTTGCGGATAAAGGGACGAGGCGGTATCAGCCCAAGAGTACGGAATTCCTTTTAGCGTCATTCCCAGCACGAAGAGAGCCTCCGCCTGCGCGACGCGGTCACTCGCAGATAGGGCCCCTCGTTGCACGTGAAGCCCAAGCCTTGCTGCACATTACATATACACAGCGGCGCACTGTTGTTGAAATTCCTCACTATTACGTCCTCTCTAGGCTCTTCGCGCCGCCAGGCTCTTCAGGAGTGTCTAGTGTGTTCGATTTTCATGCGATTGAGTAAAATGGGCAACCGAAGACTACAGGATCGCCACAAATCGCCGCGACACTATGAAAGTGGCGCAAGCAAAGAGAGCAAGAGAGACGAGGAGAAGAAACTGCATACCGGACTTCTTAGTAAAACACGGCGTATAACGGACTTTGGCACTACCAGTGCCAGAGGTATGTCGGGTATGAGAACAGCAAATACCGAGAGTGTTTCACCCCAAATGGAAGAAACGGGCACAGATTTAGGTGGGAGTGCAAGCGGAAACGAAAGTACGCGCCAGCAGCTACAGCCGGGCGAACTGGACACAAATATGGACATTGGTAGAGAAAGATCAGCTACAACCGAATTCAGGCTTTCTGACAACGATGATAATCAGGTGACAGTGCAATCTGAAACTAGTGAACAAATACGGCCACGCGGGGACCCTGATCGCCAAAATGACATTGGCAGCTGGCCTCAATGTCTGCCAGCGTACTTGAAGGAATACTGGGTTAGAAAGGGGCCAGCATCTCTTCAGCACTGCGACGAACAGCTCATGAAATCGCGGTGTGTACAGCAAACTGTCGATGGGAACCCTTCTAATTTTCACCGCTGCACATCGGGTGTGTTTCAAGGATGTAATCGCAGCAGTGAAGTAATCAAAGATACGTGGCTATGTTTTTCTCCCGAAACCGGCAAACTGTACCGCTTTCCTTGCAAAGTTTTGAAGTGTTCTCAGCGCCACCTTGCGACTGATGGCTTCCATGACTGGAAGCACGCTTCCGAACGACTTTCCGGTCATGAAATGTCCAAAGATCATTTGGATGCTGTCATTGCACTGACGGCACGGCAGAAAGAAGTGGGTTTGGTAGATACTGAGCTAGCAAGGCAGGCGAGAGAGGCAGAGAAATACCGGTGCTCCGTTCTCAGAAGGGTAGTAGCGTGGTCAAATTCACTTGTGAGAGAGGATTGGCCATCCGTGGTGAAACCTACCTTGGTCTGCTGGAGCTCATTTCCGAGTACGACGACTTCCTGAAGGAGCATAATTTCAGCAACGCGATCAGGAGGAGCAGGCACACGAATTACCTGTCATCGACAATCTGTAATAATTAATAATTGGGTGTTTACGTCGCGAGACAACTGAGATCATGAGCGACGCCACAGCGGTCGGTCTGTGGATTGCTTTTGCCCACCTGAGGGTTCTTTAACGTGCGATGAAAGCTCATCACACGGCACCCCGTATTTAACGTCCCTCGCGGAAGACGGCGTATCTAAGCAACTTGTACCCTGCCACCAAGTTGCTGGCGTCCTCGGCCGGGTTCGAACCCGCGATCTCGGGATCAGAAGGCGAACACGCTACCGTCTGAGCCACCGAGGCCGGTCGACAATATGTGAAGAGATCATTGAGGAAATGGGCCGCCATATCACTGGAGAGATTGTCTCACGGATAAAAGCATCGAAATACTATTATGTCTCTCTCGATTCTATGCCAGACGTGGGCCACGTGGGTCAACTCTCCTAGGTATTCTGATACCTAGAAAATGCAACACCGGTTGAGAGATTTGTTCAGTTTATGCCCAACCAGGGGCATAAAGCTGCAGATATGTTCAGAGCTCTGATGAGTTTCTTGGAAGCGCATGCCCTAGATATACAGGATTGCCGTGGACAGTCGTATGGCAACGCTGCATCTATGAGTGGCAGATGCAAGGACCTCCACGCGCTAATTCAACAGAAAAATCTTCAAGCGGCGTGGGTGCCACGCTCAGCGCATTCGCTAAACTTGGTTGGGAAGTCAGCCGCTGAATGCTGCCCTGCAGCCGTCGCTTTCTTTGGCTTTCTGGAGGAACTATACGATTTGCTTATGGCCTCTACGCATCGATACAAGGTTCTAAATGAATCGGTCGCATCAGTTTCAGAAGATAGTTCAGAAAACCCGCTACTGTTCCTAAGCGAATCACCAGGACACGGTGGTCTTGCAGGGCCGATGCGGCGGGATCCTTGGTAAAAGAGTACACTCCGTTCCTACGCGCCCTAGAAAAGATTGCATCAGACCCAGATGAAATGCCTGAAGTCCAGTCCAAGGCGAAAGGCCTCACGGAAGTGATGTGTAAACTTGAAACGGGAATTTACGCCGTATTTTGGAACGATATCTTAGAAAGAGTCGAAAAAACAAGCGATAAGCTACAAGACCAGAAAGCTGACCTCAACATAGCAGTTTCCCTGCTGAAGTCACTGAGAAGCTACACAGCCTCAAAGCGGGATGTTTTCGATCAGTATCAGAACCAAGAGAACATCTGACTGGTACTAGAGGATTCACAGCAGCAAGAAAGCGCATTCGTCGACCAAGCATACGTGTCACACTCCTGGACTATGGGACGGTTCCAGAAGCACGATTTCTTCCCCTGCCCAGGAATTCCACGCGAAGAACTTTCTCCCTGCAGTTGATCAATTACTATGCTCTCTCGATCAACGGTTACGTGCGTACGAAGAAATTTCTTAGAGGTTTTCTGTCTTCCGCGAAATCCACGTCCTCGACGCAGAAGACATCAAGAGGCGACCAATGCATCCGGCATCCGTTTACAAGCAGGACTTAGACGAACGTTTCTCTGAAGAGCTGGTGCACTTCGGCGTGTTCGCCAGAATAGTCTCAGGTGATACAGACGGCAACCGGGAACATTTTCTTTATAAACTGCTCCTAGAGAAAGGTCTAAAGTAAGTCTTCCCGAATGTGGAGATTGCCCTTCGCATTTACCTCTCTATGATGGTCAGCAACAGCTCTTGCGAACGCCCATTCTCAAAATTAAAACTCATAAAGAGCCCTCATAGGACAGCAATGACAGATCACAGGCTCAGTGACCTCTCACTTCTGGCTGTCGAGAGAGACATTCTCAAAGAATTGGATTATACAGGAGTCATTGCTAATTTCGCAACAAAGAAATCGCGGAGGGCTTCTATTCACACCGAGAGCAAGGTCTAACTGTAGTTCGTTAAACATCTTGTTAACCAGCCAACCAGCCAATAAATAGATAAGGTACGTTTCGCTGCTTGTGTTCATTTGCCACCATATACCCGGTGCATCACTAAAAATTGACCAGAGCGTATCACAAACAGAGTGATAACACGAAAATGGAAGGTGCCTCGGTGGTGCTGCACATCTTGCACGAAGGTAGCCTCGGTTTCCGTTCATTGCCCCGTCGTGAAACACATCCTTGAAATGGAAACTTGGGAAAAATCTGTCCTCCGTCCACGCATATCGACTCCGAATAACACATTGGATAGACATAGAATACACGAGGGAGCCCTCACAGCACAGTGCCGCGGGGCCCCCACCACTGTAAATCCGGCACTGGTCTACTGGTCGGAGAAAATGCAGCCTCGCTGCCAGACATCACAACACGTGAACGCTCGCAACGTGCACAATAACCACAAAGAAGAAGCTTCACGAGGAGCACAGATTGTGACCACAGCAACGTATCTATAAAGTTGCTGGTTTCGTTAGCCTGAACGACTCGTTCAGCTGTCTCGTGTCGTTAGGTTGAACGTGTGAAACGTGAAAGTTGCTATATGCATGCATGCGGAGCGAAGCAACGAGTGTATCACTCAAGCGTGCGCCCACCACTGTATCTGTATATAGAAGTATTCCTCCCTGGTTGCTTCCAAACTGTGTACTGTCCCCTTCGGAGATCACAAAAAAAGTTCACGAGGGCAAAAAGTGTGACACGGCGCATGGCTGAGGCGCGCCCTGCTTTGATACAGAAAGACCTGTCTGCCCAGGCTGCTGCATACTGTGTACTACAGTCATTCTACAGTGCGTCTTTCTTATTGTTTATATTTATACATTTTTTTATGAAAAACTATACGGTTAGATATCCAGTTTTCACTTCTATCATCCCTGAGCCGGCGGACATTCTTGGCAATCTGTTGCTCAACCGTCGAATGACTAAGTACCTAAAAAATCGTTAATTAACTTTTTAATTAGAGGCTTTTCAGGAAGGCAGAGCCGACAGGTCCCTTGCCGTTCCACTTGGTAAAAATTCCTAAAAAAGAGCATGCTTCGAATTGCCCCTTACTTCGTGTTTCCTACGCTAATCAGCCGAAACCGAATCTGAGCGCTCAAGCTGCGCCGGGAGGGACGTTCCTATTTTTCTTCGGGGAACCGTAGACTGTGATAGCACCGACGCACGTGAACGCGACATCGAGACCTTCGGTGAGGGTTGCAGCACTGAAGAGATAAACAGGTCGACGTTCCCGATTGAAAAAATCACCAGAATTATTCTGGTGTTTCCTGATGTTCCTGGCGTTAACACTAGACTCTTTTGGTGTTTGTAATGTGCATATCAAAAATTTCTGGCGTGACACCAAGGTGATTCTGGTGCTGTCGAGTTCTCCTGATGTCAACACCAGAGTGGACTACTACGACACCAGAATGATTCTGGTGCCTTCTAGAATGCTTGGTGTGCGCAGTAGACAGACGTAGTGTTTTAATGTGACCGTTAGAGCGGTCTGGTGTGGTTCACAGACACCAGACATACAGGCGCCAGGGTACGAGCACTACACGTTGTTACCATGAAAACCGCTATTTACAATGATCATGAGTTCCTTAGCGCAACTTCTTTTACAAAGGAATGATAATTCGCATCGCAAATAATTCCCCCGAGTGTCGAAATTGACACGCTTTGCGGCTTTCATTCGAGTTTGAAAACGAAACTTTACGCTCTCATTGTCACATAAGAGAGCGACAGCGCCATCGGCATTAGTGTCTGTTTTGAACTCAACGGGCTGGTCGAGGTGGTTGAGGTAGCGTTTCGTCCTGGTTTTCAACTTAAAAACTTCGCACGAATGTGAACAACTTTGAATATGTGTTTCTGAAGTTCTGCATTATATGTCGTAGTTTGCTTTCCAACCTGTGCACAAGTGGAAATATGAGAAAATACAAGAGATGCATTCGGGGTAGATGTGACGACTGGTCATTGATGTGACGTCTTTCAATGTGCGTTTCGTCCGGCATCATGTGAACTGATT
The DNA here is from genome assembly GCF_037126465.1 of Ornithodoros turicata. NCBI lineage: Eukaryota > Metazoa > Arthropoda > Arachnida > Ixodida > Argasidae > Ornithodoros > Ornithodoros turicata. The sequence continues at coordinate 54,787,904 of NC_088203.1, read as the reverse complement.
ATTCATGGGATATGGACTACAAGAAGAGAGGACGGAAAATGACTGAAGAGTTGATCGAATATGCTTTTCTAAATTTTAACTGTGTCGCATGTGATGTATTCACACTCGTAGAAGAAATAACATTGCTGCTTTTTGTACTTTTATATTGTGGAGTGCATACTTCTCCTAACTGTGTATCATCAATGGTAGCAGTAATATAGACAGTTTTGTTACACGTGCTTGTCTGTTCCTATTTCTGATTCTCAGTGTACTATATGCAAATAATTAGTATAGGCTGCTAACAGCTGGGACACCTTTGCAGTAGAAAGAAACCTTTGATATCTTGTTGTATTGTTGACTGGTTTGATGACCGCTAACATTAATGAGTACATCCCATGCAGCCTTAGTACCGGAATAACGAGCTGACCGTGTTGGTTGAATGTTGCACATTCGTGTATGCATGTCAGGATCCCTTCGTGGTGTTTTGTGATGCTCGACTATTGAACATTATGCTGTTTCACGCATTCGATACCGTGAGGTACTTGGCTCCTCAGCGCCCTCACGAGGCTCTGAAAGCTGTGCATAATTTTGAACGCTTTGAGAAAAAGAAAGAGGACAGCACTAACACCATGTTCGTGCTGTGGTGCCGCGCTTGCACTATCCTGCTTTCTCTCTCTCTCTCACACACACACACATGTCTACAGCTATGCACAGCTTTTAGTCCATTGTGAGGTACCTGACGGACCAAGTACATCACAGGATTTAACGCATGAGACATCATAATGTTCAACAGTGGAGCATCACAGGACACCAGGGATCCTGGTGTGCAACTCCAGTGTGCACACATCAGAGGTCCTGGTGTGGAACATCAGAGAACAGACACTAGGAACACCAGGGAATTCTGATGCTAACATTAGAGAAGAAAGCACCAGGAATGTCCCAAATCACAGCCACCAAAAACACCAGAATGATTGTAGTGCTTTTTTCAATGGGGTTCAGATATGATGCGTGGATCTGTACGCTATCAATCAAGACTGGTTCTCAGTGGTGCGTTTTGACGCACAGACATTCGTTCGGTTGGCACGCATCCTCAGTGTTCCACGCATGGCCGCAATGCGTTGACATGTCCTCACTGCTACGCACCTACGTCCTCGGTTGACGGTGGTCGACACATGTGGACGACGAAGCGCACCAACGTGGGTTCAGTGCATGCCCATACAGAACAGATGAAGGCACAGCGAAGTCACTGGATTGAACATCGTGTTTTAAAAGCGCTCAGTTTACGCATACTGTTGTGCCTCGATATGGAATATCCAGAAACTGTGACGCTCAGCGATGCTTTCGCTGGATTTCTTGTGGCCCAGTATTCTTCGGCTGCGCTACTCTTGCAGCAGAAACTGAATGAGACAAGAGCACACGTTTTCACGCCGCACTGCCTTTCTATAATCTAGCCTCACCTTGTCACTTCTGTTTCACTGCAAAGCATTTATTGTACTGCAACCCCCTTGGCAGAGCCAAATACACAAAACCACACAACGTTGCTCCGTTGGCCGCCATTGCGTCGAACGCTTTGCTGTGCGGAAAACTTGAGCCGTTGCGAACTCTTGTACGTCCGTACGTGGGAGCTTTCCGTTAGCTTGTTGTCATGGTAACTGTGTTGAGCAGGGTGTCGGAGCGAACCGAAAACCAGAACCGAAAACCGAAAAAAAAACGCTATTTTGGAGCGAACCGGAACGCAATCGAAACCGTATACGTTTTTTTCGCTCAGGAGGGAAACCGAAAAATTTATTTAACGGTTTTCGGTCCAAGCAAAAACTTCGCCGGTTTGGACTACGAGTAGGCGAATTAAACTAACGTTGTGCGTTCTGAAGTCATGTCATGGATACTTTACGAGGGTTACGGTTACGGTGCAATGTACGAGGGTGGTTCGATAAGTTTCCGGCCCAACCAACTTTTAATAGTCATAGAGAGTTGAGTGATGCACTTTTGACACCTTTCAACGAGCATTCTTATACCCTTGAAAAAATAGTCCGAAGTTTTGTCCGCAAAATGCTGGAAAACTGACTCTTGCACCTCACTATCGTTTTGAAATCTCCGTCCTCTGAGATGCCTCTTCAAGTTTGAGAACAGGAAGTAGTCACTCGGTGCCATGTCTGGACTGTAGAGTGGGTGGTGGATTTCTTCGAAGCCGCACTCCTTCAGTGCAGCCTTGGCAACAGAAGCCGTGTGGACAGGGGCATTGTCCTGGAGCAACCGGACACCTCGACTCAACCTGCCGCGCCTCTTTTCCTTGATGGCGTCTCGCAATCGGTGCAGGAGTGAAGCATAATAAGTCGCATTCATTGTGGTGTTCCTCTCTTTGAAGTCGATGAGGAGGATCCCGTGACAATCCCAAAATATTGTTGCCATGATCTTCTTTGTGGATTGTGTGACCTTGGCTTTTCTTGGGGGTGCTTCTCCTGGTTTGCGCCATTCCATCGACTCCTTTTTCGAAAGGGGATCATAGCAGAGCACCATAGTCTCATCCCCTGTGACAATTGACTTATTGATTTCTTCTTCATTTTCTTGACAGAGCTCCAAAAACTCTTTGGCACAGACGACGCGCTGTTGCTTTTGAACTGACGAGAGAAGTCGTGGCACCCATCTCGCACTGACCCTCTTTCATGGGAAGGCCCTCGCCAATTATGTGAAAAATGGTTGTTTTGGAAAGCCCCAGCCTTTCTGAGATTTCCTTCACCTTCAGACGCCTGTCGCTCAGCACTTCCTCCTCGACAAGAGACCAATTTTCTTGTGTCACCCCCGCAGGGGGCATCAGCGTACGCTGATGTTTGGTGAGTGGCGCCACCACGGATCCTAGCCCCCAGTCCCAAGGTGTTATCCGTACCGTGCCGAGGGGATGAAAGGCGAAGGGTAGAAGCCTTGAACGGTGGCGGTGGGGGTCTTGGTCAAGCCCCGGCCGATGGGTTTTCCTTAAAACTCCACCCGGCGTCGGGAACTTGGCGCCCCCATCGCCCGGCAGTAGCCCCCTCCTGCACTCACGGTTGGGTCGCCGCAGGAGGGAGACCCCCACGTATAGCTGTGCGTGGCTTCCCCGTGTCTGGGGAAAGGGGGATCCTGGCGGTTGAGTGGACCCGGAGGTTGTTTAGGACCCTTCGGGGCCCCTCCGGGAAAGCAACACACCGTTTTGGCCCCTGCTTACCATAGTCGGGTGGTCCTGGAAGGCCCGGCCAGGATTATTCAGCTAGTCGCCATCTCACCTTTCATTGCTTTTGTCTTTCTCCACTCCCTTCACTATCTTCTTTTTCCTCTCTTCACCTTCTTTGGCGGCAAGGGTCAACCTTGGGCAGTTCTTTCAATCTCCGTTGATGCTGCACTTGGGTATAGTGCAGAAGGATGTGTTAGTGTGCAGAGCACGTTCCCTTGGTTGGGGTCGGTGGTGACCGACACACCTACTGCACTGAATGGAAAACCAAAATATATGGATAACGAAAACTCCAAAAAAACTGATCGGCACCTGAAAAGGAGCCGCACCGAAAGGCTTACGCAGAATTTTCTTGACCATACCCCAGGTCCCTGGTTCCCCAAGTTTCTTGTCATTCAGTCAAATGAAGGCGGAAAATCACTGACAAAAATCTCCCCTTTTGCCGTGGCAAAGGAGCTGGAAAAGTCATAGGAAAATCATATAAGGCAAAAAAACAACACTGGGGACATCCAGGTTGAAGTTCAGAACCAACGACAAAGCACTGCATTGCAAACATTGAAAAACATTGGGGATGTTGCTGTAACTGTTACCACACATCGTACACTGAACATGACGAAGGGCGTGATCTCGGAGGACGAGCTGATCGAATGTACAGAGGCTGAGATTCAAGAGGGTTTGAGTGAGCAAGGCGTAATATGCGCAAAACGAATCACGATCAGAAGGGACGGCAAGGAAATTGCCACAAAACACATTATTCTGTCCTTCAAACTGCACACGATACCCACTAACATAAAGGCAGGTTACCTGAGTTGTAATGTCAGACCCTACGTGCCAAATCCGAGGCGTTGTTTCAAATGCCAGCGTTTTGGGCACAGCTCACTTGCATGTCGCGGACATCTGACATGCCCAAAGTGCGCTGGCAAAGACCACACAGGAGAGTCTTGCAGTAATGAATACCGTTGTGCTAACTGCCAAGGTAACCATCCAGTATACTCAAGATCATGCCCACGTTGGAAAGATGAGAAAGAAGTAATCAGAATCAAAACAGAGCAGAATATTTCCTATAAAGCGGCTAGAACGCAACACGAATTTCAAAAGAAAGGCAGTTTCTCCGAAGTGGTGCGCAGGGGAGTGGCACCACAGAGGAAATCCGTGGAGACTCAAACCTGCTCGCAGGTTATTGAGCCTCCACCCCACACTCCCCAAGAGGAAGCTGGGGACACCCAGGTGTCTCCAGCTGCGACGGAGGTCAGCCGTCCAACTGGCCAAAAAGAAGCAGCCACGGCTCTTTCTAAAGCCGATGGTCTGCAGTCGATTTGGGACGGAGGCGTGACAACCCCCACCCAAAAATGCACTCAAAGCATGGAGGTTGATGATGACGACAGAATGTCGCAAAAGTCATCATCAAGCCTCCCTGAAATGCATCCAAGAGAAAAACGAGAAAAAGGCAGAGGAAGAGGAGTAAAGACAGGTGAACCACAGAAGCCACCCCCGCGAAGGGTCCAACCGCCTAAATGAAACAAGTGTTACTTAGTCGGCATAACCAAGTGGTGCGCTTCGTTTTCTTTCTTCTTGGAATAAGCGCGACTATGAACCACTTCCTCCAATGGAATTGCCGAGGTTTGTTTTCAAACTTAGATGACGTAAATGATCTTTTCGATACCTATAATGCAGCATGCTTTTGTCTACAGGAAACTTATTTGAATACTACCTCTCCAACTCCTTTACGTAGACACAACATATTCCGAAAGGATCGAAATGAAACGAATCGTTCATCTGGAGGTGTGGCGATTGTCACACGAGCGTCTATTCCAGCCAAGGTAGTTAACCTCAACACACAGTTGGAGGCTGTAGCAGTGCAGGTGTGCCTGGACAGAGTAATCACTGTCTGCTCCGTTTATCTACCCCCAACAGCATCCATCACGCAAAACGACATAGAAGATCTATGTAGCCAACTTCAAAATCCTTTCATTCTTTTAGGCGATTTTAACGCGCACAACCCACTCTGGGGTAGTACAAGGACCGACTGTCGGGGAAATATGATAGAAAAGGTCTTGCTATCATCTTCCATCTGTCTTTTGAATACAGGGTCACCTACGTACGTACATTCCGCTACACAATCTTTCTCGGCTTTAGATCTGTCTTTATGTAGTCCATCCCTTTTTGGAGTTTTAGAGTGGTCAGTAAAAGAGAATCCATTGGGAAGTGACCATTTTCCAGTGGTATTGAAGTATCTGCCTCAAGTAGGTATCTTGATGTGTCCCCCTAGATGGAAACTGGAACAAGCCGACTGGAGGACTTTTTCTGAGAAATGCGACCTGTCTTTAATCCCTGTTGATAGGATGACAACTGACGAAGCAAACGATGTCATAACTAATGTCATCCTTGACGCAGCAACACAATGCATTCCTGAAACTTCTGGTGGCTTGCCTAAGCGACCAAAGCCCTGGTGGAACAAGGAGTGTGAAGAAACACGAAAATCTCAAAATCGTGCGTGGGGTAGATTTCGAAGATACCCCACCAGTGAAAACCTTGTTCTCTTTAAAAAGGCGAGAGCCAAAGCAAGGTGGACGCGCAAGCAAGCCAAGCGGTCCTCTTGGCAAAGCTTCGTTTCATCCCTGTCTTCCAATTTTCCTTCTAAACTTATTTGGGATCGCCTTCATAAGATCAGAGGTGTACACATGAACCGCGCTACCCCTCTTTTAGTAGTGAATGGTCAGCCATGTGAAAGCCTACAGGAACAATCTGACGTTCTCGGTGAGCATTTTGAAAGCGTTTCCTCTTCCTGCAACTACACCAGTGAGTTCCTTAAATTAAAGAGTAGTGCAGAGAAGAGGAAAATTCCAATGCATTCTGGAGACAATCTTATGTATAATCAACCTTTCACGAAAATAGAGCTTCATCGTTCCTTAAAGTGTACAAAAGCAACTTCACCAGGCCCAGACAGGGTGATGTATTCTATGTTGAGTCATCTGTCTGATGCATCTAAAGAGGTTTTACTCAAGTTTTTTAACCAAGTTTGGACCCAGTGTGCATTACCCTCAGCCTGGAAAATTTCAACTGTAATTCCTCTGTTAAAACCCGGAAAGGAACCTTCAAGCCCGTCCAGTTACCGACCAATCGCTCTCACGAGCTGCATTGGCAAAACGTTTGAGCGTATGGTCAATGCTCGACTCGTTCATTTCCTAGAGGAAAATAAGTGCCTTTCAGAACTACAGTGTGGTTTTCGCGTTGGACGTTCCACAACAGACCACCTCGTTCGAGTGGAAACAATGATTCGTGAAGCGTTCGTCCGAAGACAACACTGCCTGTCAGTATTTTTTGATCTTGAAAGGGCATATGACACCGCTTGGCGGTATGGCATTCTACAAGATCTATACTCTTTCGGAATCAGGGGGCGACTTCTTAGGTGTATAACAAACTTCCTTCAAAGCAGGACATTCCGAGTACGGCTTGGAATGATACTCCCGTCCTTTCATCAAAGAAAACGGGGTGCCGCAGGGATCTGTCCTTAGCGTCACTCTGTTTCTCGTGAAAATCAACTCAGTAGCTAGCATAATTCCACCTTCCATGTCTTATTCATTGTACGTGGATGACATTCAGATTTCCTTCTCTTCCACGAATCTAGCAACATGTGAGCGACAGGTGCAGCTAGCTTTAAATAAACTTACCAAATGGTCTCTCGAGAATGGGTTCAAGTTCTCACATGACAAAACCGTATGTGTTCACTTCTCGAGGGTCAGAGGGCTGTTTCCTTCACCTACTCTTAAGCTGAACGGACAGGACCTTGCTGTTAGGGGTGAACACAAATTTCTTGGGGTCATCTTTGATAGCAAGCTCACTTTCTTAACCCACATCAAGAGCCTTAAAACAAAATGCATGAAGTCACTTAACCTGTTGAAGGTGCTGTCCCACAAATCTTGTGGAGCAGATCGTGACACCCTGCACAGGGTTTATGTGTCCACAGTGCTGTCTAGAATGGACTATGGATGTGTTGTTTTTGGGTCTGCGCGGAAATCTGTCCTGAAGATTTTAGACCCAGTACATCATCAGGGACTGCGTTTGATAACTGGTGCTTTCCGCACGTCGCCAGTGGAAAGCCTCTATGTCGAGAGCAACGAATGGTCACTCGAAAGAAGGAGGTTTTACTTATCTGTTTCGTACTCCTTGAGGGTAAGAGGTTATCCCAATAACCCAGTTATTACCTGCATTGGAGGCACGCGCTTCAAACAGCTGTTTCTTAATAAGCCCAGCGTTGTTCCCCCATTTAGCATGCGTATTCTTCAGGGATGTGAGGATTACAGTTTCCCATATAATGATTTCACCATAGTAGAGGCTAGTCCTCGGGTCCCGCCGTGGCAATCACCTCCATGTTTCAATAGCTCCCTGACTATGTTTAAGAAACAGAACACACCACCTGTTGTGCTCCAGCAGGAGTTCGAGTCCCTTAAAGAAAGTCTTGGGCAACACAGAGCTTTTTACACTGACGGTTCCAAAACACGCACCTCAGTCTCATGCGCAATGGTAACCAATGGACTCACACAGTCATATCGTCTACCTCACATGCTCTCCGTTTTTAATGCCGAAGTATACGGAATAATCCTCGCACTGAACTACATCTTAGAAAGTCACACGAAGTCGTCAGTCATTTACACAGATTCTCTGAGCTCTTTTCAAGCAATAGGCAACATAGTGATATCCAAAAACCTCCTTGTGCAGAAGGCACAGTGCCTTGCTGGTAAAGTAATTAAAAAGGGTCTCTCTTTAACATTCTGCTGGGTACCCAGTCATGTGGGTATACCCGGGAATGAACTCGCTGATGCGGCTGCTACAGGTGCTCTTTCATCTGAGGTGAATCCATTTGCTGTACCGTCCCAAGACCTCCGACCTACACTTATGAGGGCCATCAATAGCAGATGGCAGCAGCACTGGGATACACTACACACCAACAAACTTCACCTGGTTAAGCCCACCATTGTTAAACCGACACAGATTTTTAACAGTCGTCTTCATGAAGTTGTTTCTGCTAGGTTGAGAATTGGGCACACTCATTTGACCCACAGTCACCTCCCCTGCAATGAAGAGGCTCCACATTGCACTCGATGCGACGAGATAAAGTCTGTCCTCCACATGCTTATCACATGTCCATCACATGAAACATACAGAGTTCACCATTTCCACGAGCTCTACACATACCACACACCTCTACATCCATCCCTTTTGCTGGGGGATGAGGCTCTTCTGCCATTTGAACGGGTGTTTAGTTTCTTTGAAGACGTTGGTGTTTTAAACGCATTGTAGTTTTAGCTTGATGTCCTTTTATTCTCTAACTGTACAGTTTTATCTTAGCTGAATCACTATACTTTTAATTAGTACTTTCCTTATCATTGTCTTGGCGCATTATGGCCTTCGTTGCTTATGCGCCAAGAAAACCTGAAACATCATCATCACCTTAAAACTCCGGGAGCTTCTCACGCGTATGGACGTGAAACGTGAGCGACACGTTGGAGTGTCCATTTCCTAAAACCGTACATGGTTGAAAATTCTTCCTCTACGATCGGGGGCGGCAAACGTCCCCGGACCGAAGTATTCGAAACAATGTCTACGAACTTTACAGCCAAGTACGTCGTTCTTTCAGCGACAGGAAATGACAAAGAAAAGGTAGTCCCGTTGGGTAAGATGTCGCCGTTCTTCATTGAGAAGGCGGTGCCATCTCTGTCTAAGCATATGCCTGAGATCAAGAGCATGCGATCAGGCGACTTGTTAATAAAGTGCACATCTTAAACAGACTGTGAGACCATTCTGAACACACATGAAATGTTGGGAAAAAGAATATCAGCTTCCTTACACAAGTCACTGAACACCAGTCGAGGCGTCATCGCCGTATCAGAACTCATCTACGTCCCCGTTGAGGAAATTCTTCTAAACGTGAAAGACCAGGACGTCATAGATGTACGAAAAATAAAAATAAGAAAGAACAATGAGTACATTACAACCCGTAATATTATTCTTACCTTTGATCGCCCGACTCTGCCTCAAAAGCTAGAAGGAGGGTATATGTCAGCTGAAGTTCGCCCATACATCCCAAACCCGTTGCGCTGCTTCCGTTGTAACAGATTTGGTCATGCTGCCGACTCCTGCCATGACTCCGCCTGTTGCGCACGGTGTGGGAAGTCTGACCACGAAACAAAAGAATGCAAAGGGGCAGACTGTTGTGTCAACTGCTCTTCCAACCACCCATCCTACTCGAGATCCTGTGACAAATGGAAATACGAAAAAGAAGTCCTACGTGTTAAAGTCACACATAACCTCAGTTACCCAGAAGCCAGGAAAAAAGTAGCTCCCACCTTTTTCGAGAAATCTTTTGCCACAGCTGTAAAACAGAAAGTAAAACTAGTCACAAAGTACACACAGATCGAGCAGTCAATATTCACCCAGACCAACGCAAGTCAGATCCAAGGAGGTGCAGAACCACCTCCAACTCCTGAAATTCCTGTGGCGTCGCTAACAGCGGCGCCACTCCTGTCCTCACGGTCCACGGACATGGCATCCATGGATTGCGAGGACGTGTGTTACCTGTGAGTTGCCTGAACGTCAAAACCTGCAGTTTCTGGACATTAAAATCATGTGGGAGCGCAAAACAGTGTGCTGGCGCTACAGGCCAAGGGCCAAAAAGGACATCTTGCCATTTGATTCTGCGCACTCCAAGACTGTCAAGAGGGCTATAGCATCGTTGTGCTTGGAGTCAGCTCTAAGCAGGTCATGTCCCCATCTTATGCTGGACAGTTTTAATGATCAGCTGGGAAGGTTGCGTTCTGCGGGTTTTCCTGACCGGGTTCTTTTGGCTGTCGCGGAGGCCTTGTTGCAGAAGTTCAAGGGTAGAACACCGGGGGCAGACTGGCTTTGGAACGGAATTCCGTCAGACCTGTAGCTGTACCCTATATTCATAGGGTAACCCACAACATGAAGAAGGTGGCCAACAAGTTCGGTGTTCCTTTGGTGTTCTCGGCCCCTTGGAAACTGGGAGCTCTATGCCGGAAGGTTAACGGTCCTGCAGTTGATGTGAAGAGCTGTGGTAAAAAACATATGTTGCCTTACGTGGAATGTCGCGTAAGTGTCGTGTACGAATTGTCGTGTACGTGTTCCCCTCTCCTGTGGTAGAGTGTACACCGGACAGACAGGTAGATGCATCAATGATAGAGCTAGGGAGCACGATAGATCGTTAAAAAGTATGGACAAATTGCACCTACCCACCCACTGCAACAAATGCAAATGTACCCCCGATTTTAAATCAATTAGGATTCTGGGCAAGAGCAGAGATAAGCTTGCCCGTGAACTTTTGGAGGCCTTCTTTATCGGAAAGAAAGGTTCTCTCTGTATCAGCGATACATCTATCTCGCTTGCCTCGGGTGAGTGGCGGTTACTTGAACAGGCGAAGAACTAGATAGTAGAATTTTTAAGTTGTTTTGCTTGTTCTTATCTACCTTTTTTTCCCCCCCTTTTAGCTCTTTCCTGTGTCTTTCCTGTAGCTGCGCACCCTTCAGTGCAGTAAAGTTTAGTTGGAGTTAGCGCCCGTGTGTGTCTTATGTTTCCTCCCGTGGTTGTTGTTTTTCGCGCTGTGTGTTTCCTGTCTACAATGAATTACCAACTAGCCCAACAAAGCATTTTGTTGAAGTACTTCTTCTTCTTAGTACTGCAACTATTATGAAGCACACGATCCTCCAATGGAATTGTCGTGGGTTGCTCTCTAATTTGGATGACGTCAATGATCTTTTTGAGAAGTATAACGCATCATGCTTTTGTCTTCAGGAGACATATCTGAACGCACAAACACAAAATCCACTGCGTAAACACAATATCTTTCGAAGAGATCGAACTGATGCCACCTGAGCATCTGGTGGTGTTGCGATCGTCACTCGAGGATTTCTCCCAACCAAAGCTATTCACCTAGTTACAGACTTGGAAGCTGTAACTGTGCCCATGTGTCTAGATAGGATAGTCACCATCTGCTCAGTCTATTTGCCACCATCAGGCACAATTACACAAAGAGACTTAGAAAATTTGTGCAGCCAACTTCCTCGTCCTTTTATACTTATGGGTGATTTCAATGGTCACAACCCACTTTGGGGCAGTACAAGAACAGACACTCGAGGGAAAATGTTAGAGAAGTTCTTATTATCAACATCCATCTGTCTTTTAAACACAGGGACATACATTCATACAACCCTACCCTAACCATACCCTCTGACAACACGCCCTCCTAGATGGAAACTCCATCTAGCCGACTGGAAGCAGTTTTCAGAAAGAAGTGACCTGCCTTTAATTACTATTGATAGCATAACGATAGAAGAAGCTAGTTGTCTTATCAGCAACACCATACTTGATGCAGCAACAGAATCTATTCCCCAGACTTGTGGTCTCTTCCCAAAGCGACCGAAACCCTGGTGGAATAATGAATCGCAAACTTCAAAATCGTGCATGGGGTACATTTCGGAGATACCCCACCTCAGAAAATCTTTAACTTTTCAAAAAGGCAAGAGCAAAGTCCAGGTGGACACGAAAACAGGCTAAACGATCCTCTTGGCGAACTTTTGTATCTTCTCTATCTTGTAATACCCCGTCCAAAATCGTATGGGACAGACTTCGTAAAATCAGAGGAGAGCATATCAGTCATTCAGTCCCTCTTTTAGAAGTTAACGATCATGTATGCGAAAGCCTAGAAGAACAGGCTAATGCACTCGGGGAACACTTCCAAAGCATTTCAAGTTCTACCCATTATAGCAGTGAACTCCTTAAAATTAAACAAATGGCTGAAAAACAAAAGATTCCAGTAAATGGTGGAGACGGTTTTGGACATAACCAGCTCTTCACCATGGTAGAATTGTCACGCTCCTTGTTGTCAGCAAAAGCGACTGCTCCAGGCCCAGACCGTATTACACATTCAATGCTTGAAAACCTGTCTGACATATCAAACAAATGTTTACTTCAGTTCTTCAACCATGTTTGGATACAGGGGACAGTACCGTCTGCGTGGAAAATTGCCACCATAATCCCCCTCCTGAAACCAGGGAAGGAAGCCTCTTGTCCTGCCAGTTATCGTCCCATCGCTCTCACAAGCTGCATAGGCAAAACTTTTGAGCGAATGGTGAATAACCGATTGGTTCATTTTCTTGAAATGAATAAGTGTCTATCAGAATTTCAGTGTGGTTTTCGAACGGCGTGCTCCACAATGGATCACCTCGTTCGTCTAGAAACAACCATTCGTGAAGCTTTTGTCAGGAGGCAACACTGCTTGTCAGTTTTCTTCGACTTGGAAAAAGCATATGACACTGCGTGGCGATACGGTATCCTAGAGGATCTCCATTCGTTCGGTATACGGGGTCGTCTTTTGAAATGTATTGCTGACTTCCTTCAACACAGAACGTTTAGAGTTCAGCTGGGAACAACCTTATCACATTTGTTTGAGCAGGAGAATGGTGTCCCGCAGGGATCTGTTCTCAGCGTCACGTTATTCTTTATCAAAATCAACTCTATGGGCACCGTGCACTAGCTGGAGGGCGCTGCGCTCGCTTGATCGACAGCGACACCCGTGGCGATTTCGTGTGTAACGGTCTGGTACTAACGCCGTATCTGCAGTGGAGTGCAGCAGTAGCTTCCACAGTTTCGCCACGAAAACCACCGCCCCCCTTGACCACGTGATCATCCGTAACGAATCACGACAAAATAGCCGGAAAACGGCGCCAAAAAGCGCGCGCTGGCTGATCGAACTGCGCATGTGCGCTGCGTGCGCTCTCCACACCCTCTCACTCATCTTCTCTGTCCCACCCCCCCACCCCCCTGTTCCGAGCGCTTCGCCAGGCCATCTGCTAATATTATCCGGAAGCAGAAAATGAAAATCCAGAAGACGAAGGAATTCACATGTACAAATTTATTGACACGGTAAACATATACACAAGAAGCAACATTTGAATGCAAGTAAATCTACACGATTATTACAGAATACTGCAGAATAAATAGAAAATAAATAGTGCCGAGCAACAGAAAGCGTGACTATCATATTATGCAATCCTTAAGGGAACCTATTCGGTTTGGAGAAAGTAGATATTATTATACATATATAGCACGTGATGAGTCGCAGAAGCCATCCGCTTCATCCCAGCACAACTGTCGAATTTTCTGGTGAAAGGGGCCACATGCTCGCGGATCGCAGGGCCACGAACAGCTGTCGGTGTCTGAATGAAAAAGACAAAAAAAGACAAGGGAACCTGTTAATAATATGGTAAACCCGAGCACAGGCAACGTTAATTGGCTGAATACGCTCTGTAAGACATGCCAGCGTTACGCGTCTAATGCCAAAATTGGAGGAGCCCTGCGTACGCGATGCACGCTGTTTTCCTTTTCATGCACACCAGTGTATTAAACATCAGACACATTCAAATAGCGCAACAAAACGCAACAAGTAACGCCACGCAGAATCATCAGCCAGATCATGACTGATAACCGACAGAAAATGATGTAATACGGGGCAAGGCGTACCTCCATGCACACAGTTAGGTGACAGTATTAAACGTCTGATCACTGTCATGCATCATACGTTTGTCTGCTTACCTTTCATTCAGGCGTCCGTCCATGGCTCGAAGATCTTCGAAATCCACGAAACGAAATCACCGCCTGCTCACATACGTAGACGCGAGCTACACAACGGTCAGACGGGTCGGCGCCTCGGAGAAACGAACGCGGGCGAATCCACCGGTTAAATGAGCCTCAGCCAATCATGATCGAGAAAGGTCACGTGGGGGACCGGAGCCAATGGAAAGTAAATAGCCGGAATTTGGCGGGAAATGCCAGCGGCGACACTATTTTCGCGGCGGCGAAACCGGCTTACTGTTCCTCCTTTGGTATCGGCGCCTTCGCATATGTAGCTTTGGTGCGTACGGGGGTCTCCCAAATTTTATATGTCGGCTTTGGGGCTTTGGCCTCATTAACCCGTGAGACTACTTGTGTGGAAGTGGTTTGTAGAAAGGACATGTGCTCTGCAATACGAAACACGTTAGTACACTCCGAAGACGAAACAAAACCACTTTCGAAAATGTCACCATTTGCAGTTGCTAAAGCATTGGAAAGTGTAGTTGGCAAGAACTACAGCGCCAAGAAGCTGAGCAGTGGTGACATTCAAGTCCAAGTGGATAACCGAAAACAAAGTAGTGCACTGCATTCCCTCACACACATCGGAGAAACAGCTGTAACCGTAAGCTCTCACCGCACTTTGAACATCGTAAGAGGTGTGATATCTGAGAGTTAACTACTTGAGTGCTCAGACTCCGAACTCGAGGAAGGGCTGGCTGACGAGGGTGTAGTCTCGGCGAAACGAATCGTGATGCGCAGAGATGGGAAAGAGGTTCCCACGAAACATGTAGTCCTATCTTTCAAGCTCCACAGTCTTCCATCAACAATCAAAGCTTGCTATCTAAACTGTCATGTGAGGGCATATATCCCCAATCCAAGACGCTGCTACAAGTGCCAGAAGTTTGGCCACGGTTCGCAGGTGTGCCGTGGACAGGCTGTCTGTGCAAGGTGTGCTGGCAAAGACCACTCGTCAGAGACATGCTCAAATGATATCCGTTGCACCAACTGTGAAGGTAGCCACCCCGCGTACTCGAGATCCTGTCCTTTCTGGCAGGAGGAGAAACACGTTCTCAAAATAAAGATCGAACAAAACGTCACGTACCGAGCGGCGAGAGCCCAGTTGCAGTTCCAGAAGAAAGGAACTTTCTCTGATGTGGTGCGCAGGGGAGTGGCACCACTCAGAGTTTCAGTGGAGACCCAGACCACCGGGCCTCCACACCACACTCCCCAACTCCAAGAGAAGGTCACAGAGGTGCTTCCTCCAGTGGCCACACAGCCAATCAGCCAGGGAGAGGCCACCACAACCTCAAAGGAGGTTGTTGCATCTCCCTCCGTTTGGGACGGGATTGCGAAGGGCCCGTCCCAAAGTACAAGTCAAGACATGGATGTCGATGATGACGACTGCTTATCGCAGAAGTCGTCATCGAGTCTTCCAAGTACTACTTCGTCCTTGGGCAAAGAGCAGAGAAAGAAAAACACCGGCAGAGGACGGGGTCTGAAAGGCAAAGAACAGCAAAAGGCCCCTCCACCAAGGATACAAGCTCCTTGATTCTCCACATTCATGTTCCAACATTTCGCAGGGTCTTCACGTTTTCAGGTTGCGTTTCAGTCCTTGCTGACCCCCTTCTTCTGCTTACTCCTAATGAGTTCCAGTTGCAAGAGTATCGTTCAGTGGAACTGTCGTGGTCTTCTGGGGAATCTTGATGACAACGATGATATATCAGACAGACACAGTGCTGTCTGTTTCTGTCTTCAAGAAACTAATCTGAACTTTGAAAATCCATGCCACCTCCGACGGTGGAACGTATACAGAAAAGACCAAACGAATGCTGCACGTGCTTCTGGAGGTGTGGCCATCCTCACGGTGAGAGCACTCCCCACGAGAGATGTCCAACTTTCTACAAATCTTGAGGCTGTTGCAGTGCAGATTTGCACTGACCGTGTGATGACGGTGTGTTCTCTGTACCTGCCGCCATCAGCTAAGGTTGAAGAAAAGCAACTTCAAGACCTTCTCAGACAGCTGCCACAGCCTTTTCTTCTGCTTGGAGATTTTAATGCACACCATCCTCTGTGGGGTTGCTCAAAAGTTGACACACGAGGTAGGATGTTAGAGAAAATGCTAACATCTTTGCCAATCTGCCTTCTCAACACAGGGAGTGCAACACATGTCAATTCGGCTTCACAGACTTTCTCAGCTATTGACATTTCACTATGTAGTCCATCTCTATTCCAAGACATTTCATGGACAGTTGCCGACAGTCCTTACAGTAGCGACCACTTCCCTCTTGTATTAAAACTCAATCAACTGGCAGCTACCCTCACTACCCGACCACCCCGTTGGAAAACACAATTTGCCGATTGGGGCTCCTTTAAACAAGAAGCCATTCTGTCAGCAGAATCACTTCATGGACTCGGCATTAATGAAGCAAATGACATTATTACAGACATTATTATTGACGCAGCCACTAAATCCATTCCGCAATCTTCAGGTCGTCTTCCTAGACGCTGCAAGCCCTGGTGGACGAGTGATTGTGCGAACACCAGACGGGAGCAGAACCGTGCATGGGGTAAGTTTAGACGATACCCAACCCCAGCAAACGTACTCGCTTTTAAAAGAGCCCGTGCGAAAGCAAGGTGGACACGGCAACAAGCGAAACGGCAATCTTGGGAAAATTTCGTATCCACCTTAAATAGTAGCACTCCATCCAAGTTTGTATGGGACAGACTGAAAAAAATCAGAGGCGACTACAGGAGCTTCTCTGTTCCACTTCTGCAAATAAATGGAAGCACGTGTCAGAGCATCGAAGACCAGGCTGACGCCTTAGGTGAACATTTCCAAAACGTTTCCTCTTCTGCTCATTACACACGGGAGTTCTTGAAGATCAAGGATTCTGCCGAGAAGTGCACCCTGTCATGTGGTACTGGTGACAACTACGCTTACAATAGGCCTTTTACCATAACATAACTTTTAAGAGCACTGAGCGTTTCAAAACAGACAGCTCCAGGGCCAGATCGCATCACGTACTCTATGCTGCAGCATTTAACACCTTCATCGCTAGAAACTCTTCTATGCTTCTTTAACTCTCTCTGGAATGAGGGCTGCCTCCCGTCCCGCTGGAAGGAGGCGATCATCATTCCACTGCTAAAACCAGGGAAAAGTCCTTCCAGTCCAAGCAGTTACAGGCCTATTGCCCTTACCAGTTGCTTAGGAAAAACTTTTGAACGTATGGTGAACTGCAGGCTTATGTACTACCTTGAAGAAAATGAATGCCTAGACCGATATCAGTGTGGTTTTAGAACTGCATGCTCAACAACAGACCAGCTATTGCGTTTGGAGACTGTTATTAGGGAGGCCTTTGTCAGACGGCAGCATTGTGTATCCATCTTTTTCGACCTCGAAAAGGCGTACGATACCGCCTGGCGGTATGGCATCCTCCGTGACCTACACTCTTTTGGGATACGTGGTCGGCTCTTCCGTTGCGTTGCAAACTTTCTTCAGGGGAGAACATTTAGGGTGCAGCTGGGAACTGTACAGTCCCGCCTGTTCACACAAGAGAATGGAGTCCCGCAAGGGTCTGTTCTAAGCGTAACACTCTTTATTGTAAAGATGAACTCTGTAGTCCATGCAATTCCACCGTCTGTCACGTACTCCTTATATGTGGATGACATTCAAATATCCTGTTCTTCCACAAGCGTTTCCAGGTGTGAGACACAGCTCCAGCTCACCATAAACAAACTTTCAGACTGGTCCACTAAAAACGGTTTCAAGTTTTCTCCTGAGAAAACTGTTTGTGTTCCATTCTCAAGAGTGAGGGGTGTCTTTCCTGAGCCCACACTCAGAATGAATGGCCAGGATATTACTGTCATGCCTGAACACAAATTCCTGGGTGTCATCTTTGACCAAAAGCTCAATTTCGTGTCTCACATAAAAAATCTCAAAAGTCAAGTCAATGAAGGCCTTAAATATACTCAAGATCTTGTCGCACAGGTCTTGGGGTGCAGACCGGGAAGTCCTGCGTCGTATTTATATTTCCGTCATTCGCTCAAAGCTTGGCTACGGGTCTTTGGTTTATGGCTCTGCACGGAGGTCTGCCCTGGCGATTTTAGACCCAGTTCACCACCAGGGTCTCCGTCTGATGTTGGGAGCTTTTCGAACATCTCCAGTTGAAAGCTTGTATGCAGAGTGCAATGAATGGTCGCTGGAAAAACGGAGATTTTACCTTGCCTCTACATATGCAATGAAGGTGAGATCTTACCCGCAGCACCCTGCCCTAGCCTGTGCCACAGAAACCCGTTTCCAGCAGCTGTTTCTGAACAGACCTTCTGTCATCCCTCCTTTTAGTATGCGACTGTCCCTGGAAATGGAAGCTTACGGTTTCCCTGACCAGGGTAGGGTGACTCTAGTAGCAAGTGGTGGGAAGCCTCCCCTGGCAACCACCACCAACACACAACACATCGTTATTAAAATATAAAAAACAAGAAACTTCTACAGCTGTGCTCCAGCAGGAGTTCTTATCATTAAAGGACAGTTTTGGAGACCATGTCGCCCTTTACACGGATGGCTCGAAAGCGGGCTCAAAGGTTTCCTGTGCAATAGTCACAGGCACGTCTGTTGTGTCTCGCCGTCTGCCAAACAATTTTTCCATTTTCAGTGCAGAGGTATATGCTGTGATCCTTGCTTTTAATCATGTGTTGCAGTCTCACACTGATACGTCAGTCGTGTACATTGATTCCCTGAGCTGTCTACAAGCTATATGTAGCTTACGGAAACAAAAGAACCCGTTTGTGCAACAGGCCCAGCATTTATTCAGCCAAATTACAAACAAAGGTTTCTCTCTAACACTCTGCTGGGTGCCAAGTCACGTAGGTATACGTGGCAACGAGCAAGCCGACAAGGCCGCTGTCGAGGCACTGTCCGGCGACCTCGCATTTTCAGAAGTGGCAGCTGTAGACTTGCGCTCAGTCATACGAAAGACGATTAATGAGAGATGGCAAAAACAATGGAACACACAGAACACTAATAAACTCCATCTAATCAAACATGACATAGGCAAGCCCACACATGCTTTCACCAACCGGCTTCACGAAATTCAGTCGGCTCGGTTGCGTATTGGCCACACCTACACGACACACGGATTCCTTTTACGGGAGGAGGATCCACCCCAGTGTGTGCCTTGCAGGGAACCGCTTTCTGTTCTGCATATTCTGGTAATGTGCCCAGTGCACGAAGCTCACCGTCGCCGCCACTTTCCCGTCTTTTATGAATATAACATTCCCTTCCACCTTGCACTTTTGCTGGGTGATGAGCCCCTGGTTACTTTTAATTGTGTATACAATTTTTTAAATGATGTTGGTTGCATCAAGTACCTTTAAACTAAATTTTAACTGAATTATTCCCCTTTTTAAATACATAACATTTTACCATTGTCTTGGCGCATAATAGCCGTAGTCGCTCATGCGCCAGGAAAACCTCAATCACTCACTCACGAAACACGTAAAATATAGGGAAGCTTTTTGCACGTGGAAGATTATGTGTATATGTACAATGTGTGACACAGTGTGTAGCACAGACAATCGTGTAGTATTTACGTGAAGTTAAGTGTATATTCATCCGGAAGGGACTACCAATTATTGATTACAAATCGGAGACCAGCTACGTCCAGCACCTGCGCTATGAGGATGGAAATCTCGCACTGAAGAATTCACACGAATAATACAGTGAACAACAAATTGGAATAGATATGAAGATAGCGAAAAAAAACTTTTTCGTTTCTTTGTCATGCATAATCCGTTAACGTGATGATGCACTGTGGTGGTAAGTTTCTTAGTCAACTTGTTCCCAATCTTGCATCATTCTACACATATCTCACACATATTGCTCAAGGCAGGGGATGCCCTTTTAGCTATTTGTGCCTCCATTTGACCACACGGTCATAATAATAAAAATCAATCAGTCAATCAAGCTTCTTGCAGGATATAAATAAGGGCTGTTTTTTGTTTGTTTGAAAACTGATATGTAATGATAACAACGTTTTATTAGTGCTAAAGAACGGCAACAGCGGCCTTAGTATAGGCGTACATAGCATCAGACACATTGTCGCAAACTGCAACATAGAAGCAGCCAGCAATATCATGCAAAAGAAAAACACGACATAAACTATGCTAAAAAATAAAACAGAAATCGACAAGATTTAAGAAGAAACAGATATTTGCTGTTCGACAAACGCATGATTACTTTTTTTTATTTTTTTGACGAATAGGAAGGAGCAAAGAACCGAGATCGCAAGATTTGGCAACGATATTAACATCATAGGGACACTCTCCAAGCCAAAAATAAGGTTGTTGTTGTTGTTGTTAGGGACAGAATGCACCCACATAAAATGATGACGGGTTGCGAAACGCAGCTCGGGGAGGACAAATACTTCCCATAATATTATAATTCCTATAAATATTCCCCTGTTGAACAAGAGAGAAACTGATGTTCTGAGGCTGGAACAACATTGTTTATTCCCCTGTGTTCGCATGCACGCTGTATATTGAAGGAAGACCAGGCTTCCAAAAGCCAGTCTCTGCCGACACGCCGCAAAATTAGGGTCCAAGTAAAGGGGATAAATACTGTCTGACAAATAGCAGACCTTATTTTAAGCCAAGCTCCACTATATTCATTGGTCATTGTATTTCGCAATTGTTTCACGCAAGCTGCTGTGCTATAAGTCCGCATCGTGACGCTCAACTGGTCACTGACAAATATACTAAATGCACGAAATGAGTTAGAAACAACGGAGTTTTTTCGTTATAAACAAACATAAACAAAGGGATTGAGCAGGAAGTTGGATGGATTGCCGTGAAAGTGCTCTCTCAAATACGTGACCGGCGGGACGATACAGCGAGAATGACGAAAACTTTACGGCAAGGTGCCTCTCTTTCACACTAATTTGGTCGTCGTGGCAGATTACAACATAGAATCAGTTTCCATTTTATCTTCGCCTTTGACTTTCTATGCAGGCAGCTTCAAATTAATCGCTCTTTTCCAACGGCGAAACTAGCACACTAAAGCACAGCACTGCTAGACGCTGCTGGCTGGTACCAGCAGGCGCCCACAGCTCCCCATAGAGCCCATAGTTTGAGATAATTCAGGCAACACTGGATATACGACCAATGAAAATGCGTCGTGATGCCTAGCAGCCAGCCAATCAGCAACCTCTCCATTTGGCTTGCCTTTCGGCCGGCCCTGGCTATGATTGACTTCTACTGGTTTTCATACCTGGCGCCCGTTATTCCAAAATAACTAAGACATTTTTGACAGGCCAAATACATATTTATTGATGCAACGTATAGACTCAAATGTTTGACTCATATATTCACCGTGCGTACACGACGTTTCGTTCGTTGAATAGACTGCAACCAAACCAAGTTCGAACTTGCAAAGCACACACACAGTCTACTTCTGGAGACGAGCGAAGTCCACGAGTACGTGCGTTTCACAGATGAGTATCTTCTTCTCATACTGGCGATGCACCGACGGTAACACAGTCACGGGAAATACTTGTGTCGTTGCGAACCCTCTCTTCTTAGTCACTGTATTTGAAAATGCAACAGCGCTCGAAAGTGTTCCTCAGGCGTCAGCTCACCAAGCATTCCAGTTCAGACTTGGCTAGAATGTCCGTAGGTTGATACTTTATCGTAGATCAGTACATGGACATAGTCACTATAACTCACGAACAAACCCGCGAATACACTTCCTGTTTGGTCGTTGTGGTCAACCGACATCGGCGAGCCGCGGAGACGCAGCCACCTTGCTTGGAGCTGCCCGCCTGGCCGACTGCCCGCGAAAAGTGAGCTGTCAGATATATCGAAACTTTGTCAACCAATCCCGGAGCGCGCAACCTCCTTCGGCCAATGGGCATCCGTAATGATGCCTGACGATTTAATACTACGTGACTATGACGTGATTTTCTTTTTCTACTGCCGCGAATGCGGGGAGCTATGGAGGCCTGGTACCAGGGCATTACGCCGCGTTTCCCCTTGAGGGGCCGCTGCCGTCGACAGAAAACTCTAGCGCACGGTGCCCATAGCCAGTGTCATCCCACCCTCTATAGCATTTTCTTTGTATGTGGATGACATCCAGATATCCTGCTGTTCTGCGAACTTACCCAGATGTGAACGACAGATGCAACTCTGTATAAATAAAAATCGCAAAATGGTCCTCACATAACGGGTTTAAATTCTCTACTGAAAAAAAAAAAAAAAAACAATCTGTGTTCATTTATCGAGAATCAGAGGGATGTTTCTGTCTCCTAAGCTGGAACTTAATAAACAAGATATCCTTGTAAAATCCGAACGCAAGTTTCTTGGCATCACGTTCGATTCAAAGCTTACTTTCAAGCCCCATATTCAAAACCTGAAGGCAAAATGCATTAAGTCATTAAATCTACTGAAAATCTTCTCTCACAGATCTTGGGGTGCAGACCAGGAGACAGTTCGCCGTGTATACACTGCCTGCATTCGCTCCAAGATAGATTATGGCTCTATCGTCTACGGCTCAGGCCGCCAATCCGTATTGAAGTTCCTGGACACTGTACATCACCGAGGGCTCAGGCTTATCCTTGGTGCGTTTCACACCTCTCCAGTTGAAAGTCTGTATGTAGAATCACATGAATATTCGTTGAATAGAAGACGATGTTATCTTGGGGTGTCATATGCACTAAGAATAAGGAGTTATCCACAACGCCCTGCACTCACTTATGTTAAAAGTACACGCTTCAAACAGCTGTTTATTAACAGACCTTCAGTAGTTCCCCCTATTAACAGACCTTCAGTAGTAGAGATATTGAAGGATCACAATTTTTCTTCCTATGATTGCCAAGTTGTAGAATATGGTAAAATAGTCCCACCTTGGCAACCACCGCCAAGGTATGATACTACATCGTCTAAGTACAGCAAACACAACACCTCTACACAAGTACTACAGGAAGAATTTGAACACGTGAGGGAAAGTTTTGGGACTCACACAGAAATTTACACGAACGGATCAAAGTCTAACGCAGGAGTGACCTGTGCCATGACTTGTGGCACAAGCGTGAGGTCGCATCGTCTAAACAGTATTGCATCTATCTTAACTGCAGAAATCTATGCCATCATCCTTGCACTTAACCACATTCTTCAAGGTTGCATCCGGTCAGCAGTAATATATACACATTCTTTAAGTTATGTTAATGCTATTTGTAGCACACGCAAAACAAAGAATTTTTTGATACAGCGTGCACAGTCCTTAACCAGTATGGCACAGAAGAGGGGATATTCGGTTATTTTATGCTGGGTGGCTAGCCGCACAGGCATACAAGGAAATGAGTTTGTCGACCGGGCTGCTGCTGCTGTAGCTTCAAAAGACGTTAGTCCTTTCGAGATACCCATGCAAGATATTAGGGCAGCACTTAGGAAATCACTACACAAAATGGCAGAGCTTCTGGAACACTCAGACACAAAACAAGCTACACTTGATTAAACAACACATTCAAAGTTATGGAGACCGCCAGGAAAATCGTCTCTTGAGTGTTCTGCGAACGAGGTTGCGGATAGGCCACACCTTCCTCACGCACAAATTTTTACTCTGTGGAGAAGAGTCGCCACTGTGTGAAAACTGTGGTGAACTCCTCTCTGTCATCCACATTCTTATCACCTGCCCACACCACGAAATCCATCGTCAACATCATTTCACAGAGTTTTATACGTATTTTTTGGCTCTTCATCCAGCGCTCTTGCTTGGCGATGCGGCTATTATCCCTTTCAGTAGAATTTTTAATTTTTTAAGAGACACTGTAATCGTAAGTCCTGTGTAGAGTTAGTCTTGTATTTTAGATGTTACTTCTCCCCTTTTTAAGTATTGCACCTACTTTTTACTAGTCTAATTTTAATCACAGTGTTGGCGCATTATGACCTGTGTTGTCAATGCGCCATTAAAACTCCAACCATCATCATCATCTTGTGTCACCACTTCCACTGGACGACCATCGCGTGGGTCATCTTCAATGGACTCTCGCCCCAGTCGAAACTGCTTAGCCCAGTCTTTTACCGTTGTGTACGACGGAGAGGCTTCCCTGTACATGTTGTCCAGTCGCGCTTTAATTTTTTTAGGCGAAAGTCACTCTTTTGTCAAGAATTTTATCACAGCACGGTACTCGATTTTTTCGATTTTAACTGAAGAGTGCACCCTGGCTGTTTGAAATGCCGCTCTCCAACCGACAAAAGCATGGAGAAGGTTAAGGGTGGTGCTCCGGCCCTCCAACAGATGGCGCCACGCGTCCTTAGTCGCATTTTCAAATTCGCGCGCATTTTCTACCTCGGGCCGGAAACTTATGGAACCACCCTCGTATGTCGGTATACTATGGCCCTTAGGCTCCCTTTGTAACGTTTTATCGTTCGCGCACATATACTTACAGGTACAAGTGACCGGTTGTGGCTCTCTACTAAAGTGCCTTAGTGTTCGTTTTAATTTAATCCGCCCAAACTCGCCTTAACTAAACAGCGACTCAAGAGGGTTGCGTAACGGCTTCTCTATCGGTAATGTCGCGCGACGCGTCCCTTGTTTGAGAGCAGCGAAGTTGAATACAGTCAAACCTCGTTACAACGAAACGCGATATAACGAAATTCGCGATAGAGCGAAATAATTTGGATTCCCCGGCAGAGGGCCGTAGAGATCAATGTATTTCAACTCCCGCTACAACGAAACACTTTTTAGCCGCCGCCTCGATACAGCGAAAGAACGAGATAAGGTTTATGACCCCAAAACCAACTTCAGGACCACGAAAACAAAGGGCGCAAGCAGGGTCCTGTTCCCGCGGCGAAAGATGGCACGCGCGATTAGAGTCGACAGGAATCTGGTGCTTACAAAATGAAGTATGAGTCATTGGAAGGTTAGGGATTTTCTTCTGAGGCTTCTCCTGTTCGCGCTGGTGTTGAACTGTCTGGTTGCAGCCAAGTAAAGGACGAAAGTAACAGCAAAGAGCACGAGACGCAAGGCGCCATCGCGGTCGTGTGGGTAACGCTTTTTTTGCGTGGCGGCGTAAGTGACACAATCACTCTATCGAAAATTCCACCAAGCTGGTGGCCTGGTGGTCCACCAGCCCGTAATTTGGGACGGTGGGCCACCAGAATGTCTGGTGGCCCGTCCTGTTTCCTGGTGGTTTGGTGGTCCACCAAGAATCGTAATGGACCAGCAGCAGCCCTGGTTTGGTGGACCACTTTAGGTGCTGGTGGTCAAGCAGTAGGGCTTCCGTGCACACTTGTGTGTGTGTTTGTGGTCTCAGTAAGTGGACGTGTGTGTGTGTGAAGACAAAAGACACATACCAAACTATGCTTTTGTGCCCGACCTTTTATTTTTTTCTTCGAAGATCGCACATCTTCTGCGATAGGAAATAGCGCACTTTACGTCGTCGCTCCTTCTCCTTGTCTGCACCAGGATCCCCATGGCGCCTTTCAAACATGCCTGAAAAATCAACATGTTGTAAGCACACCTGCACAAAGAATCTTTGCAACTGAAAAAGCATATTAAAGTAGCAGTGGTCCAGGAACGCTCACCATAAAGGGCTTCTAGCTTGTGAGGAGTGAGTGGTTCCTGGGCCTGCTGAACTCCATCGGCTTTGGCACGGTTTGAAAGCGTGCCCGTCACACTCTTTCGTGCGAGGACTGGCGCTGACCAAATGGCCAGAGCGGCCTCCTTCACAAACATTGAGTCTTCTGTGTAGCTGTGTATCTTGTCCCACACAGCTTTTGGTAGCCACAGGCCTCAGCCCGCATGCACCTGCACAAGTTGGACAAACGTCACGAGTGCAAAGAACAAATATGCAAAAACACAGAGTCGTACAAACTGCTTGACTACTAAAAACACGAGCATAATCTTATACTTGCCCTGCGACACGGGAAACCAAATGGCATTCCCAGTGAATGTCACTCGTTTATCTTACATCGAGCTATAGAAAGAAACAGAATGTTATTCGCAAATGATGTCTGTGTCGTTAATTAAGGGCCGAATATCTGAACCATTATGCAGGTACAATAGTTATATTTTTATTATTTCTCGGAACTAGCGAATCATTACATTATTTTACAAAAGCGCTGCGTTTAAAACTATGCTCAGTATTGGCGAAATATCACAGGCAAAGACCATTAAGGAGCCTATCTGTACCACAATTGGCAACGTAGCAAGTGGGAACGAGGGTAGTTCTCCGACAAACTGTTTAAAAACTGTTTAGCCTTCCTTCCTTCGTGTGAAAAGTTGTCAAGTTTGGGATAAAATATTGGAGTACAACTTCTCATTCATCGTTTATTTTTTTAACTGTTTATCATCGTTTTTGACACCTCTTTACTGCGAGGGTAAGCTGTCGGTGTAAGAGAAAAAATTGAATGAGGAGAACATTCGTTGTAGGTATAAACCCTTCAACTTAAGAAACATGGAAGCACAATGTTACATGATGGCTCACAACCAGCAAGTTTAAAATTGCTGCCGTAATGTCCAGCTCTGCAGCTCACGTGCATCCCGCTACTCTGCTCATCACGGGCTCATATCGACGATAGAAGTACCTTCCAGAAACAGGGGACTTATGAACTTTCTGATGTGAGGCACCGTACAACCAACACGCAGTTCCTCCATAACTTGGCTGAACTGCTTACTGCAGATGTTGGGACGCGAAAGACAGGGACTGAAGGAAGCACACAAACACAAGCGTCACTCGCAACTAATATGTATTGCAGGCAAAAGAATGCTTTTAAGACACAACCGGTAGGCGACACGTGCCGGGTTATAAGCCTCAAACCGTGCTGATAGACGCACGGCAGCCAGTAGATAGTAAGGACGTAATTAGGTAGTTAGGAAGGCAAGTTCTTTATCAGAAAGTGTTAGAGATGGTTGACTGACACACTTGCCTCCCCCGCTGAAAGTATGTGATGCGCTTCTATTATCTATATTCTATTATCTTCTATTATCAATATGTGCATGATAGGAGGAGTGCTCCAAGGCTCTAAGACATTACAACCTTGGAGCACAAGTATGAATGGACATCCATTGCCCATGGCGCATAATAGCCGTAGTCGCTCATGCGCCAGAAAAACCTCAATCACTCACTCACATCCATTGCCCAGCATCGATTTGAGCATCACCTCTGTTGGATGTGAACAGTCCTCTTATCACACACATGTGAACTAGTTTAAGCGATTCAGCCAAGTTATAGAGGAAAATTATGTTGACAGAATGGCGTAAATGCAGGCTAGCTGGTGGATAAATTCCATGATCGGCAAGCCTGAGCGATGGGCAAGAACAAGTAAACAAACACAAACACGAAGGCTCAAAAGCCTTTTGAGCCAAATTTGAGCCTTCGTGTTTGCGTTTGTTCACGTGTCTTGCCCATCGCTCAGGCTTGCCTATCATGGAAAAGTATGTTGGTTGTACAGCAAGTGCCCCTCATGGGAAGCTTCATGGGTGCTGTTTACCTCTGTGGGAGCCTCAACTAGCACCTCAAGCCTGATGCATGCACCCGTATCCCCACTTAGGTGTGCATGCAAGCAGTGTTGTACTGTACACTGCTAGCTACCGTCATACCTGGCCATCTGCACCTTCTGCCCCTATAGAAGGCAGACTGTTCTCCGGAATAGTGCAGTCCTTGTGTGTGTACAGGGTAACAGCTATGAAAATGAAAGTGGTAAAAGGATCAAAGATCAGCAACAGAGAAAATGAATGCTCAACAGCACCAAGGCAAAACCTAAAAGGCCTCTCTGATTGTCAAAACATATGGTGGTATGCATAATATATGAATCTTGAACCAACAAAAAATATTTGCTATAGTCTTTCCTGAAGGATCGTGCATTGAGAAGAAATGGAAAAGTGTTCCACATGATTGATGCTCTTTCATGCTCTGATAACTGTTGTTACCTTCTGTGTTATCTTTGGAAAGTGCATTGGAGTGCACCGTTGGATGTGGTCCGCTAAGCTGATCACCACTGGGCATGCTTAAGGTACTTGGCTGAAATACTAGAAGGCATACAAAATATAGTACATGCCAGTTGCATAATCAGGAGTACATGAAACAATGCGACTTACTTTGAGAAGACACCATTTCACGAACAGTATCTTCATCCTCGTGGTGGGGCTTAAATCAGTGAACAAGCTCGGATGAGTGAAGCTTTGGAGGTGGAGCCAAGTGGGTTTGAGCTACAAAGAAGAAATAGTGCAGTTAACAATAAATGCAGACAGATGGGCAAAGTATAATCACAAAAATGATGTCAACAATATACCATCAAAAATACAAATATATGTGCCACTACATTTGAATATACCATGTAGAAAAATGTATGTATATTTGAGTACAATTTGGGGTACCTAGTTACATGATTTTCAGTAAAAGTATTGCTGTGTATGTGCTCGGTCCCAATTGCTAAGGACTGTGGCATATCTAGGGACAGCTGCTCTCATAACAAGAACTGAAATTGAGAGTTAGGCCCCTGAGGTCCGCTGAACTTACTCTGGTTATGCTTCAGGATGGCATGGGGTGATGTCACATGGCCCCCAGCATTTTCTGGAGCAGTCAAAGAAAAGTTATCAGTCATAATAGGTTGAATATAATAATAGTCAGTTAAAAACAGGTAGAAGTATTAAAAGAAACGTGGATCGTAAACTGTCTTATTATGTACATACCGATTTGAAAAATTTTAGAGCAGAGCGCACTTTGTAGTTGGAGGTTGGCCTTCCGTAACCTTCGGTTCTCACTCAGAACATTTTCGTATCTTTCCCTTACTTCATCAAGCTCCTTTTTAGATACAAGGTCATCATCTTCAGATGAATCAATGGATTCTAGAAGTCGAAGCTCCTCGTATTGCTTTACAGCTTTTCTTTTTCTTTTTCGATCTGGACGCTTGTCTTTTGTAACCTGGGAATAAAGCAAGGAGGCAGAAGAATTAGTTCAACAAAAAAAATCGTTTGAGCACGCTGCTCATACAACGTCACGAAATGTTTACGCTTATATATGCTAGGTAATCCTACCATGCTGGTTAGCAACCTGCAAAGCGAAAAATAGTATGCATACAAACTAGTGTGGATAGCTCCACAACAATCTCAGTAGATTTACTGAAGAAAGACGTTACTTTTGTCCTTCCTGTTGGGGCGGTGTGGCGACCAACTGTTTTCGACCTTTTTTCCACATAGAGATCCATTTCTTCCTTAGTTTCTGAAGCGGTACAAACAGTAAATTCAGTAAACACTCCTACAATAAAAAGAAAACGAACGAACGCTTCATTTTACGACGCACATGGATTCGTACGCCACGTGTGTAAAACACGCACAGTACATTCCGCACTTATACTTCGCGTTGTACAAGTGCCAACGTTTAGCACATACATAACCCCCGCATGTGGGAAACAAACAGCAGTGCGCAGCTTACCTGTCATGTGGAGAATTTTGGCAAAGTAATAGTCTCCAGCAGTCCTGTCATCGCCGGCCCAATAAACCGAATATGAAACGGAGCGATCAATGTCGAATATGTCTTCCGGAGAGAAATTCTTCACGTAATCACACGTAGTTATCTGCGTCTTGCCGTCGAAGTCAAACTTTACGTACACGAAAAACATCGTTAAAAGACGAATTACAGTGACCACGACGCTACAAACACCGAACACATTGACCAGCGGAAAACACAACCAGCCGAAACTGTCAAAACAATGGCACAGTGTTGCCGCACGAATGTCACGCATTTTGGAGACGCGGATAAATCGCGGCAAGTGGGATTGCGCGGGTAGGGTTCGGTTGGTTCGGCCTTCAAAATACCATGTCTGTGACAAAATAATTTCTATACGGAGTTAAACTTTATGGTTAGTCTTTTTACATCATTCTGTTCGGGTTTTGTAAGCGCACTGCACTGTACGCTGACCTGCTGGCTTCAGTATTTCTTACGTCTTCTTCGGCTTGGCTCTCTCTGCAACTTGAAAAGAAAACATGGAGCGCGCAGCTTGTCTTTGTTGATCCACAACGGCGTAGTTGTGTTTCTTTTTTCAGAAAGTCAAACACATCTCGTCCAGTCAAACGGTTTCGGTTATCAGTGCACAAATAAGTATGAGCTCGCTCCCAGAGAAGAGGCGTCGAGGACCTTACCGAAAGTGGATGGAACCGAATTCAGAACGAAAACTTCCACGGCAGACTAAGCATAACGACAACAAACGAAAACAAGACGTAAGTATGTAATATGAGCACAAGTGTGGTCATATCAGCTCATTTGTCGGACGCCAATGCATTAGGCTACTCAGCGACTCTTGGCAAATGAGTTCAGCCCTGAGCCTGGCTTTTTTTTTTTTGCATTTCACCCTCTTGAGTGTTTGACAGAGAGTTTCACTCCCGTAATTCGCGGAATGTGGAGTATTTTTGTGATGTTACATAACACACTAAAAAGTAGTTGTTGCCGCTTCCAGGGAATTGCCACAGGTGTTGCATCAACGAGCAGTTCAACCCCTACTGGGCATCTGGATGAACCTCTTCAAGCGACCGAGTGTCAGCAGGGTGATGGCGACTCCGACGTACCAAGTGAACTTGATAACGATACCATCATGAGTGATACCGCAGAAGAAACACCAAGTGACGATGGCGAGAATGATGACGACAGCGGCACTGAAGACGAATTCCTTGTTTTCCTTCAGGACTGCAACAAACAAACTTTGCCGCATCAGACTACTACAAAGGCGCAAGCCATATTGCTGATCCTTACGTGTGTGGTAACAGCCGGCCTTTCATGGACGCAGCTGGATGGTCTTTTGAACGTCATTAATGCCCTGTTTGGAAGCGATGTCCTTCCAAGATCAAAATACATGTTCCGGAAAATATGGCACAAGCGGCAGAGGAGCACCTATTGCGTCTTCACTATTTCTGCAACGACTGCTTTGCCTTCCTTGGTGATCGCGCAAGATATGCAAAGGGTTGCAAATTCACATGCCCTTTTTGCCATGTTGACTACACCCAGGGAAAGCTACTCTCTTCTAAGAGCTTTTTTATTATCTTGGACATCAAAAAACGGCTACAGATGCTATTGCAGAATGTTGGCACGGTTCTAATAGACCGTCTTCGCACACTTGCCTCACGTCCTGATGCAGAGGGAACATACAGTGACATTACAGACGGTTTGCTGTATAGAGAGTATAGAGATGTGCGTCGAAAGCTCGGAATGAGATGGTGTGACCTGATGACCCGATGCTCCAGCCCGCGCTTCGATTCTGAACAGGAAGCAATACAATGGATTCTACGGTTGCTCATGGTGTCTAAAGAAAGGAGAATTTGTGGATGGTAAGCTGTGCTTTTTAACTTATACTTCTCATGCTTTCCTTCTTTCTATAATGGTTTGTGGTTTGCAGGCTCTGCCTTATGCCCTTGGTGCTACTTGGTAGCTTGAGCTAAGATTTACATTATGAATATTGCACCCTGCGTTAACATTCGAGCCAAAGCCTCAGAGTATAGTACGTGCTGCAGTGCTCGGGATCACCCAACAGTCGACATGAAGGGCAGGATTATTATCCGGAGACTAAGTTATCGTTACCAGGACCACATGACATTGCATCTTGCACAAAAGTTCCCAAAACTAAATTAAAATACACCTGATTGGGTACTTTGACCCTAGGGTGTTTTTTTTATTTTTTCTTATATTAAGATACTTAAATGGTTATGGACTTTTTGACAGATATATGTTAACTACAAGCTGAAAGAACTTTATATTCTTCATACTGAAATAAGCCTGAGTGCCACAGAAGTCCTTTTGTGCTTGCTGTCTGTGATGTCCAAACTCATACTTTTCTTTTCATTATGGACTTTCTCCATCAGCTCACCTGCATATATGCTGTTTTATCAATTGATATTCTTGTTTATGTATAATTGCTAAGGGCACGATACCTCATATTCTTATGCAGGCACAGTCAAGTATGCAGCACCAGCAGGAGAGTCCCTCATAGAAAGGACCCATGACGGGGTCATTAGGGCGATGAAGCTTGCTGTGGTCCGTGGCAAAGACGTTGACGGGATGAAGGGCCCAAGTCCTGTTGTGAAGCTCAAAGGACTGGATGTAGTGTGGGGTGTACCCCCCGATTACATGCATTGTGTTCTGCTTGGTGTGGCAAAGCACCTAACCGAGCTCTGGCTAACATCCACTGGAGAAGAGTACCACATCGGTCGAAAAATACACATTGTGAACAGGCGCTTGTGCGGTATAAGGCCTCCTGTGTGCTTTACAAGGCTGACACGTGCACTCTCCGAGCATGCGCTGTGGAAGGCGTCAGAATGGGAGAACTGGGTTCTGTACTATATGTTGCCTACATTATATGGCATTCTTCCGTCACCATTTTTTATGCATGCATCACTACTGGCAAAGGGGCTGTTCCTGCTATTGCAGACCACTGTTACGGAGGCTGACATCAAAGAGGCAGAGCGTGTATTTAAGGCATTTGTGTACGACACTGCAAGGCTTTATGGAGATAGTGCTGTGAGATATAATATTCATCAACTCCTGCACCTTGCGAAAAGTGTGACCATGCTTGGGCCGCTCTGGGCAACTTCCATGTTCCCGTTTGAAGGCAGCAATGGAAGTATAGTGAGCTTAGTGACAGCAGCCAAGGGTGTTCCCCTTCAGATCGCTGAGAGGCTAATCATGAGTGACACACTGCGTGATATACTCAAAGTCTTTCCACTTGCTGGGCGCCTAGAGACATGTGCGGAGAAGCTGTTCAAGATTAAAGAGCAAAAGATGACATGTCGAGGACTGGGTGCTGCAGTATGTAACAAAGAGCTATCTGAGGCAGCTGCCAGCCTGCTTTTTGAGAAGGTTGGCAGGGTGGTGATGGTGGAGCACTTTCACAGGGCATGCATTAATGGCATAACAGTACATGCATTTCAGTACACACGTACTGAAAGAACCTGCTCTTGCTACTTCAGGATGTTTGATGGAAGCTGTTGTGAGGTGAAGGAGATTTTTGTGTTTCGTGAGCAGATTGAAAGGGTAGCATTACTCTGCAAACGCTTGCTTATTCTGCCTTCAGGACTAGGCCATGTTACACACCTTCAAAAGTGTGACCACCCGCCGGCCTCTGAAGGGTTGTGTGTTTACTTGGATAATGATTTCGAATGTCAGATGGTTTTTATTCGTATTGACCAAGACGAATATGTGGGGTTGCAGCCGAACACTTATGAGACCGACTAAATAAAGCTTGGAAGATTTCTGCTGTTCTGATATTAACTTTAATACACTATGTTGCTGAACTAACATGTGTGTTGTCATTATTCAGTAGTTACATGCAGTGCCGTAATATAGATTACTAAAGATCTGGCTGTGTCTCTTGCCGCCGTTCTTCATTTTATTTTTTGTTTAAGAAATGGTTATTGTGAAGCACAGTGTTTGTCCTGTCCCCTGTCTGTCCGTGTTTGAAGTGCTCATTTACCTCAGTATACATTTTTGAAGCAGCAGCAACAGCAAATAAATTATGACTGTGGGCTGGGGCGACTTGGGGGGTTGCAGAACCATTCTCCTTTTCGCTCATTGGGGAAGTGATAGGTTCTCGTAAAAAAGAAAACACCCGATTATTTTCATACCATTTTAGGAATAGACCATAAATCATGAATGTACAAAAACCCACTGCCGTAATTTTAGTGTGTGCTTATAGCTTCATCTTTCATTAAGGGACAAATATATCCAATGGCAAAATATGTGCAACTTCTGTTTGTGAACAGGTCTTATCAACTGTACTGCCCTGTCCAGTACCACCGTAATATTAGTTTGTAGTGTTTGAATTGTTTGCAACATTTGCTTCTTAAAGGCCCCTAAATTTCTGCTATCCACTAGATGTCGTCAACTGTTAATTCCTGAAGTCAGACTACATGGTAAATGTTTATGGTACATACTAAGCTTCAGCTCTCATTAAGCGACAAACCCTGCTGCGTCCAGGTTATGCTGTGGTTGGGTATGTCGAGATACGGGTTATTAGGGGTGTTAAAATGGTAGAATTATGGGAATGGTTGGTTGCATACTGTGCACCATTCTATTGTGTTTCAGTTATTCGGATATATACATATATTCAATATCTTATATTCAATTGTATAAAATTGAGTATTTAATATTGAATATAGATTATTTGTTGGAGGAAAGCCAGAACTTACTCATGGATTTAAAAAAAAGAGAGAAATACATAAACAACGAACATGCTGTGCAGATATATATAGTGAGGGAAAAAAGCTACCATATATAAAAATATATTTAAGTATATATATATATATATATCCAATATACTCTTATATATATCCAATATATATAACTGCATGGGTGAACCACCAGGTGTGGTTGGTGGCCCACCAGAGCATGCTGGTGGAACACGATGACCACCAGAGCAGGCTGGTGGTCCACCAACTCTGCTTGGTACACCACCAGACTGAACTGGTGGACCACCACAACAGCCACCAGAGCTTGGTGGTGGGCCACCAGGTCAGGCTGGTGGAAATTTCAATAGGGTGCAGTCTAGATGATTTTCTTGATGGGGACAAACATGCCATAGCAACGGAGAGCCTTACGGAAGAAGCCCTGCCATAGACGTAGAAAGTTTGCGGGATCGTAACACGATATGGAGAAAGCTGCGGATACTTTGGCGGCATACGAACAATGCGTGACACCGTGTCTTCTAGGCACGACGCAGACGTGTATAACCGGCTATTTCAAGCAAAAATAAAATGCCATAGGTGCCTTTTGGCGCTGTATTTGTAGTTGTCATTTTTCACGAAAAACTTTTCCGCACCGTAGCGGGAGTTATCGACGCTTGTACAGCGCGCGCCCTCGCAAAGGTCGCGATCCGTGACCTTCAATTCGATACAACGAAATGCTCGATACCACGAAAGAAATTGCGGTCCCCGTGAGTTTCGTTATATCGAGGTTCGACTACATTTACGTATCCGCGAGGCAAGCGCGTGCGAAGTGGTGCGTCTTTTGTGGACAGGACACGAAGAAAAGAAAACGGAGCCGTCGAGCGCGTTTGTGAGTGAAGATGTTCCTCGATTTGCGTCGTACTCGTGCGGTAGTGCTTGCTGGCTAGGAAGCAGCAACACACATTGGGATGGGCCCGGCGTCGGGAACTTGGCGCCCCCATCGCCCGGCAGCAGCCGCAGTAGCCTCCTCCTGCACTCACGGTTGGGTCGCCGCAGGAGGGAGACCCCCACGTATAGCAGTGCGTGGCTGTCCCGTGTCTGGGGAAAGGGGGATCCTGGTGGTTGAGTGGACCCGGATGTTGTTTAGGACCCTTCGGGGCCCCTCCGGGAAAGCAACACACCGCTTTGGCCCGTGCTTCCCATAGTCGGGTGGCCCTGGAAGGCCCGGCCAGGACTATTCAGCTTGTCGCCATCTCCTATTTTCCTTACTTTCTCCTTTCATCTCCTCTTCCTTCTTGTATTTTCCTTACTCACCTTCTTTGGCTGCAAGGGTCAACCTTGGGCAGTTCTTTCACCTGCTTCTGCTGGGTGATGATTTGTTCCCTCTGAGAACGTGTATAGGTTTTTTAAAGATACTGGGTTTTTAAAATATTTGTGATTTTAAATACTAATCTAACAGTTACTCAAATTTTAGTCCTGCACATGTATTTTTTTAATTAACTAGTCTTCACTGGTATTTGGCGCATTATGGCCTTTGTAGCTGATGCGCCAATAAAACCACAATCAAATCAATCAAATCAAATCAAGTTCTTTCACCCTTCTGAAACTGCACTAGGGTATAATGCAGAGGAAAGTGTTAGCGTGCCGGGCACGCTAACACTCCCCTTGGTTGGGCTCGATGGTGGGCGACACACCTGTGCACCGAACCACTGTTTTCCTTGTACGGATTCAGTACACTCCAAATAACATGATCAGCGTCAAAAGAGGCGCTGCACCGAAGCACCAATGAAATCGCTCAGCTTAGACCTGTCTCCAGAGCCATGGTTCCCGAAATTCCTTGTGGCCCATGCTGAGGACGAGACGAAGCCGTTATCGAAAGTGTCACCATTCCTCATTGCAAAAGAAATTGAAAAAATCATTGGGAAATCGTACAAAGCAAAGAAGCTCTCATCTGGAGACATTCAAATTGAAGTAGAAAACAGATCCCAAAGTTCAGCCCTTGTGTCCATAAAGAAACTTGGTGACATTCCAGTATCAATCACAAAACACCGTAGCATGAACATTGTCAAGGGGGTGATTTCCGAGATTGAACTCCTTGACTGATCCGACATCGAGATCGAAGAAGGTTTGCACGAGCATGGCGTTGTGGCGTGCGAGGCGGATAGTGATGCGTCGGGATGGCAAAGAAATGCAAAACAAGCACATCGTACTGTCACTCCAGCTGCACAGACTTCCTCAAACCATCAAAGCAGGTTACCTGAACTGCCACGTGCGACCCTACGTTCCTAACCCGCGGCGTTGCTTCAAGTGTCAACGTTTCGGGCATGGGTCACAGGTCTGCCGTGGACAGGAAACATGTCCAAAATGTTCAGGCAATGGTCACACACCAGAATCATGTGAGAACACGGTGCGTTGCGCAAACTGCAAAGGCGACCACCCAGTATACTCAAGATCTTGTCCTCGGTGGAAAGCAGAAAAAGAAATACTTCGAATCAAAGCAGAACAGAACCTACCATATAAAGCAGCAAAAGCACAACCAGAGTTTGCTAGTAAAGGCACTTTCTCCGAGGTGGCGCGCAGGGGTGTAGCACCACTGAGGAAATCTGTAGAGACTCAGACTTCTGGGTGTCTACCTCAAACACCCCAGCAGAAAGGTGGAGACACGAGTGTGTCTCTTCCTGCTCCTACGTCTCCTGGGAGCACCCTGGCTTGCCAGGCACGCAGCGAGGAGATAGCCACAGCTTCCAGTGACGTTGATGGCACAATCTCAGTCTGGGACGGAACCATGCCGGAACCATCCCAGACCATGTCACAAAACATGGAATTGGATGACGATGACTGCTTATCCCAGAAATGGTCATCCAGTTTGCCAGGTGTTCGCTCTCAGGGCAAAGGAAGGAGAGAAAAAACATCTGGTCGAGGTAAGGGCAGCAGAACAAAAGACATGCAGAAATTACCTCCACGAAGAATAACCCCTCCTTGAATAAGACATTCATGTACATAGAGTCCATAGGGGTATGTACTTGCATCCAAGGCACAATGAAGGTATTGCTCCTTCTCTTCTCCCTCTTTCTATTCATGGGTCTAGGTAATATAGTACAATGGAATTGTCGAGGTCTCTTTTCCAACCTCAATGACATTAATGACCTCTTAGAGGAACAAAAGGCAGTTTGCTGTTGCCTACAGCAGACATATCTACATGAGAACAGTATAAATCCCTTCCGTCGACACAATTTCTTTAGAAAAGACCGCACAGACAGCACCCGCGCATCTGGAGGTGTCGCTGTCATTCTCCCACAGTCCATACCTGCAACCCGCTTTCCTCTTGTCACAGACCTGAAAGCCGTGGCTGTACAAATATGCCTCGACAGGGTCATTACATTATGCTCACTGTACCTTCCACCTTCAATTTCAATCGAACAAAATGACTTTGAGCATCTTTGTGACCAGCTTCCTCCGCCATTCATGATACTTGGTTACCTAAACGCTCACAATCATTTGTGGGGTAGCACAAGGCTGGATGGTCGAGGGAAAGTGCTAGAGAGGGTTTTGATGTTAAGGCCTGTTTGCCTGCTCAATACAGGACAGCCTACATACATCAACACTGCAACACAAAGCTTCTCTTGTCTGGACATTTCACTATGCAGTCCCTCCCTCTTGGATTGTTTTGACTGGGCAGTCCAGCAGAACCCAAGAGGAAGTGACCACTTCCCCATTATCTTGCAACTAAGTGGTCAGACAGATACTTTAACTGCGCGCTCACCCCGCTGGAAACTGCGTTTGGCGGACTGGAACTCCTTTGAAAAGAAAGCAGTACTGTCTGAGTCTTCCTTTCGTGGGTTCAGTATTGAAGAAGTCAACGAAACACTTACTACCACAATTATAGAGGCTGCCAGCCA
Source organism: Ornithodoros turicata (assembly GCF_037126465.1). Taxonomy (NCBI): domain Eukaryota; kingdom Metazoa; phylum Arthropoda; class Arachnida; order Ixodida; family Argasidae; genus Ornithodoros; species Ornithodoros turicata. The sequence continues at coordinate 54,750,055 of NC_088203.1, read as the reverse complement.
GGCTATTCCGCAAACGTCTACACGTGTTCCTAAGCGCCCCAAGCCTTGGTGGACAGGCGATTGTGATACGACAAGGAAGGAACAAATCCGCTTTTGGGGAATCTTCCGCAGATACCCAACTTCACAAAACCTCCTTGCTTTTAAGAGAGCCCGTGCCAAGGCTAGGTGAACACAGAAAAAAACTAAACAGGAATCTTGGAGAAACTTTGTTTCATCACTCAACTGTAATACCCCCTCGAAGAAAGTCTGAGAAAGGCTCCGAAATATTAGGGGTGAATATTCCAGCCTATGTATTCCACTATTGCAGGTTAATGGGGCACCATGCGAGACCCTTGAAGAACAAGCAAATGTAGTGGGCGAGCACTTCCAAAACATTTCTAGCTCCGCTCATTACAGTAAAGATTTCCTTAAAGTCAAGGCATGTGCCGAAAAGAAGAATATACCGAGTGGCCATGGTGAGAATTATGCATACAACATGCCTTTTCAGATAACGGAGTTGTTGAGAGCATTGCCATCATCCAAGGACACGGCCCCGGGGCAGATAGGATAACATACTCTATGCTAAAGCATCTTTCATCTGAATCACTCAAATGTCTGCTTGATTTCTTCAATCTCGTATGGAGAGAAGGACAGCTCCCTTCTCGTTGGAAAATAGCTACAGTCCTTCCTTCCCTCAAACCAGGGAAAGATGCCTCCATACCCAGTAGTTACAGACCTATCGCGCTCACAAGTTGTCTTGGTAAAACTTTTGAGCGTATGGTGAATAACCGTCTTATTCACTACCTGGAGGAGAATGAATCCCTCACTCGATACCAGTTTGGCTTCCGTGTGGGATGTTCCACTGTAGATCACCTCATTCGACTAGAGACCACCATCCGTGAAGCCTTTGTTAGGAGACAGCACTTCCTATCTGTGTTTTTTTATCTTGAAAAGGGTTACGACACAGCATGGCGATACGGCATCCTCCGGGACCTGCACGATTTTGGAATACGTGGGCGTCTGTTCCGCTGCATTTCTAATTTCCTCCAGGGAAGGACTTTCAGGGTACAGCTGGGCACATCACTCTCTCGTCTGTTCATACAGGAAAATGGTGTCCCACAGGGGTCAGTGCTCAGTGTTACACTTTTCATTATCAAAATGAACTCTATCGCCAATGTAATTCCACCCTCAATTATGTACTCTTTGTATGTAGATGATCTCCAGATAGCATATTCATCTACGAACTTGGCCATGTGTGAGAGACAAATCCAGCTCACAATTATTAAGCTTGTGAAATGGTCATCGCAAAACGGGTTTAAGTTTTCAGCTGAAAAGACAGTCTGTGTGCGTTTATCTAGAGCAAGAGGTGTATTCCCAGATCCCAAGCTAAGCGTAAATGGACATGAACTGGCAGTACGATCAGAATACACATTCCTTGGTGTCATTTTTGATGCAAAACTCACCTTTGCAGCCCACATAAAGAACCTGAAAGGGAAATGCTTGAAATCTTCAAATATTCTTAAAATCCTCTCACACAGATCTTGGGGTGCAGATCGCGAAACACTATATCACGTGTACACATGTATTGTCCGATCACGACTAGATTATGGATGCATTGTATACGGGTCTTCACGCCAATCTGTGCTGAAGGCTTTGAATCCTATCCACCACCAGGGACTGCGACTTGTACTGGGGGCTTTCCGTACGACACCTGTTGAAAGTCTGTATGTGGAAGCAAATGAGTGGTCCTTAGCAAAACGTCGCTTCTAGCTTGGGATTTTGTATGCACTGAGGATAAGAGGCTACCCTCAACACATTTCTTTATCCTGCGTTAAGACCACACGTTTTAAGCAACTCTTCCTAAACAAGCCAACAATTACCCCACCCTTTAGCATGCGAATTTCAAATGATATTCAACTGTATGGCTTCACTGCTTACAGTTACATGATCGCCGAATGTAGTCCGAGGGTACCTCCATGGCAACCAGCCCTGAAATATAACTGCTCCCTTACAAAGTACAAGAAACATGTAACGCCTTCGTTAGTGCTACAACAGGAATTTGAGCACCTGAAGAGTGGTTTTCGGAACCACACTGAAATTTATACAGATGGGTCCAAAACAAGCGCAGGTGTTTCTTGTGCCATGGTATCAGGTTCATGTACAAGGTGGCACTGCTTAAACGCATCACGTCCATCTTCACTGCAGAGGTTTATACCATCATTTTAGCACTCAACTTCATTTTAGAAAGTAACATCGAATCATCTGTCATATACACAGATTCTCTTAGTGCTTTGCAATCGGTATGTAACATTAAACCACAGAAGAACCACCTCGTGCAGCGAGCACAATATATAGTCAGTAGAGTAGTAAACAGAGGTCTTCCTCTTATCATCTGTTGGGTGCCTAGCCACAGAGAGATAGCAGGCAACGAGCTTGCCGACAAAGCTGCCGCGGCTGCACTCTCTGCTGATGTGACGCCATTTGACGTACCCTTTCAGGACTTGAAGCCCCATCTTAAGAAGACAATATACAACAGATGACACGAATATTGGGACACCCAGATACACAATAAACTGCACCTAGTTAAAAATAGCATAGGACACCCCATACACAGTTTGGAGAAGAGAGCACACGAAGTAACACGCACGCGGCTAAGACTTGGACACACTCACCTCACCCATAGTTTCCTTCTTCACAGAGAGGAGCCACCCGAGTGCACGCACTGTGGGGAACTCCTTTCTGTCCTACACATCCTTATTTCTTGTGCGTTGTATGAACCTCTTCGCCATCGTCACTTCCACGAGTTTTATAGAAATTACCTACCGCTCCACCCAGCCCTACTGCTGGGTGATGACGCTCTTTTACCGTTTAGTGGAGTCTATAATTTTATTTGAGACACTGGTTTTTTAAACGCCTTGTAATTTTAAGGAAACTTTTTTGAAAACACAGTACTTGAGTTAATTTGTGTCATGCACTGTTTTTAACCTTATCATTCCATTTTTAACTAGTACACTTCTGGTGATGTTTTGGCGCATTATAGCCTCCGTCGCTGCTGCGCCATTAAAATACTAATCATCATCATCATCAACATTGGGATGAGATGCGATCGCACCAATCCAGCAAGAAAGTACTTTACGTATGACATCACAACAAACACGTCCGTCTGTATCATGCGCTTCAAGAAAGGAGAAAGCCTATTTGAAGAGACAGTCACCTACAGGAACCAGGAGCTACCAAATTTCACAGCTGCCTATTAATATCACATACCATGTGTGCGGAATAACCGGTTTTGCATTTTGCAAAATCTATTTTTTTTCTTCTGGGAATCAATATGCCCACCAGAAGCGTAACCGGTTAAAACGAGTATGAACCGTTATTTTTTTTTGTACCGGACCGTTTATGGTAGAACCGGAACGAAAACCGGAACGAAAAACGTTTCGGTTCGACACCCTGATGTTGAGGTTCGAGGAAGAGCGCGTTTATTGAGATCACAATGAGGATGGGGATGACGGGCATGAAATCTCTCTCACAGCTTCCCCCACGCCGAGGCAGAGCCATCCGGGCGAGACAAAGTATAGGTGGAGGTAGTGGCCTCCGTCTCACGTTCGACGTATGGCTTGAGGCGGGCGACGTGAGCGGATTCTGTGAAGCGGCGGCGGCGGTCAGCTGGGACGTCCAGAGGTTGAATGACGTAACTCACGTCAGAGAGGGCCCGGACGATTTTGTAGGGGCCGACGTAATGGAACAGGATCATAGGCCAGGTTTCCGTAACGCAACCCAGAGCCAGACAAGTTGGCCTGGTGTGTAAACGACATTCGCACGGGTCTCGTCGAAGCAAGCTTTGGCGGAAGCTTGGACATTGAAGGTTCGGCTTCGAGCTATTTGACGGCACTCTTCAGCGGGGCAGGTGGCGTCCGCAAGCACATGGTTGGCAATATCTGGGACGTAGGGGAAGAGAGTATCGATGGTGTGCACGGGCTCATGTCCGTATAGCAAGTAGAAGGGGCTCAATCGCGTCTTCGACTGTGTGGCGGTGTTGTACGCGTAGACGACGAAGGGAAGGAGGTCATCCCAGTTGTCTTGCTGGGGTGAAACGTAGAACGATAACATGTCCGTGAGGGTATGGTTAAACCGTTCCGTCAGACCATTCGTTTGCGGGTGGTAAGCTGATGTCAGATGGTGAGAGACAGAGCAACTGGTAAGCACTTCGTTAACGATCTGCGCGACAAATTGGCAGCCGCGGTCGCTAAGAAGGATCCTTGGAGCTCCGTGGTGAAGCAGTATATTATGTATGAAGAATTTGGCGATATCGTTCGCAGTAGCTGCTGGGAGGGCCGTAGCAACAACATTTCTGGTAGAATGGTCAATTGCTGTCACAATCCACCGGTTGCCGGAAGCTGAGAGAGGCAGGGGGCCGAACAGATCAATTCAAACCAGTTCGAACGGGTGCCTCGGTGGAGGTAGCGGATGGAGATGACCGAAAGGAGGAGATGCAGCTTTCCGCTGGTGGCAGAGCCGGCAAGACGAAACATAGTGGTGGACGGTTTTCTAGAGGGACGGCCAAAATAACTTGCGCCGAATGCGTTCATAAGTTTTAAAGTAGCCAAGATGTCCAGTGGTTGGATCGTCGTGCAAATTGTGTAACACGGCTGCCCGGAGGTGTCGAGGTATCACCAACAAGAGCCGGGACCCCTCCGGGATGTAGTTCCTTCTATATAATGTTCTGTCGTGCAAAACAAAATGCCTGCTTTTACGGATAAGCTTCCTGTCTGCAGGTGGGGCAGAGCCATCAAGATAACGGATGAGCGGGGGAACAGATTCGTCTTTAAGCTGCTCGGAGCGAAAAGTGAGCGAGTTAATCTGGGTAAGGCACATAACGTCTTCGTAAGAGAGCTCTGGGTCGGATTTGTTCTGGCCAAGAGAAGATCGGGAGAGAGCGTCAGCGTCCAGGTGTTTGCCTCCTGCCTTGTACTGGACCGTGAAATCGAATTCTTGAAGGCGCAACGCCCAACGTGCAAGACGGATTATGCACACGGATTATTCCTTTACCGAGCATTTGAGTAACCTCTTGGTCGATTGTTTGGCGTTCGGTAGGAGAAACTCGGTACCGTCTTTGACGAAGAGGTTTTTCTGCTCCTGTGTCTTTAGTATGTTCTACATTTCGGGCAACCCCAAGTGGGGACTTGTCAAGGTCGAACAGATGAGCGTATGTACGCAACAAAGACAGGAGAGCGCCTCTTTTGCGCTCGCAAGACACCGTCTGAAGGAGGATCGACTCCTCGAGTCGAGGAGGCGTCACTAAGGGTCCATCCGCCGTGTCGAGAACGGCATATGCAGTACCAAGGGACATGGGTTCGCAAGTAGCCTCGACGAAGCCAGCAGGTAAGACGACCGATTTCAGCAGGGTGTTGGTGACGGGGATTGAAGATTTTCCGTTCTCCAAGAGGGAAACGCAAAAAGGAGCAGCGAGGCCCTTTCCTGCGAGGGCGTCCTGACGATGACAAAGTACAACATCGGAAAGCAGCTGCGTCCCCGAAGAAGCGACAGTGAGGAACGACATAGAACAAGGAGCAAGTACAATGTCATCAACGACGCAGAATTTAAGTATATCGGACGCGTCGAGGCCGTTGTATACTGGTTCCGAAGGGGGGAGGGGGCAGTGTTAGCTCCCGGCGCGCGTGGTCAATAACGGCGTCATGCTGCTCGAGGTAGTCACAACCCAAGATAATGTCGTGCGAAGAACTAGGGAGTATCCGGAATTCAACAGGATAGCATACACCAGATATTGTCACGCGAGCAGTGCAGGAACCAGGAAGTCCAAGGACTGCATCTATGTGTTTCCCCGAGGGAGAGGCGACGTGACGCGAACTCGGCTACGCGAGGAAGATCTCCAACGGCCACCTGGAGATCGGGAACGGCGTGGGCTATTTGCGTAGTCGGACCTCCGGGGCGCACTGGACGCTTCGTTTGGCGGTGACGAAAGATAGTGGTCACGAGTGTGATCGAAGGGGTGAGCTTGGTATCGAGCATTCGCATAAATCTGCGGCGGCCCGTAGGAGGAACGTCCGGCCCAAAACTCCTCTCGCTGGCGCTTCCTGCAAAATCTCATGATGTGACCTGGTATACCGCAGTAGTAGAATGTGAAACGGCGCCTCGCCTGACCAACGGAAAAACTGGTGGGGTTTCGGATAAAAGCTGGAGATACCGCTGCAGTTGTGGAGTCGGGGGACAAGTTGGATCGGACAACATCCGCGTACGATGGCTGAAGCGGGACGGTACAAAGCGCTAGGGCGCTTGCAATCTCTTCTCGTACTATAGACTGTACAAGCGCAGGGGTCTCACGTTGAGCTGGCTCGGCGGTTGGTATCTGCTTGCTGAGCTCTTCACGTACAATTTCGTGAATGAGAGTGCGCAGGTTGTCGAGGGATACAATCTCAGCCGCCGCTCCGTATTGAATGTAGGTCTCTCTATTCCGCAGATTCCATGCGTCTTGAAGCTTCTTGCAGAAAGCAAGTATTTCGGAAGCCGTAGAAAAGTCCTTGCCCATGAGAAGCTGGAACGCATCCTCCCTGATTCCTTTCAGTATAAATTGTATGTTTTCAGCGTCTGACATACGTATCTGGGTTGGACCGTTTACAGAGGGACAGCACGTCTTCCACATAGGACATGTAGGACTAATCAGGCTGCTGCGTACGTTACGAAAGCTTCTGCTCCGCGTCAATTTTGCGGAACGCTGGTCTGCCGAAAGGGTCACGCAAACGGCCTGCAAATTGTTCCCAGTCCTGGAACTCGCCTTCGTGGTTCAAGAACCAGGTCTTAGCAACACCGGACAGGTAAAAGGCGACGTTGTTCAACTTACTGCTGTCGTCCCACCTGTTGTGACGGCATACCCGTCCAAATTCGTCTAACCAGTCGTCGACATGTTGACCGTCGATACCAATGAAGGTGGGAGGGTCGCGCTGTCGTACTACATGAGGGGCCTGTTAGGTCGTAGGTGGACCGGAGCTCCCCAAGGCATTACCAGCAGCAGCTGGAGGAGCGTTAGACATTGACAAAATTCGTCGACTCCGAAGCTCCAGGTTTAGAAAGAGGCTGAGAGCAGGGAATCGTTCGCACCTCCACCAAGTTGTTGAGGTTCGAAGAGCGCGTTTATTGAGATGACAATGAGGATGGGGATGACGGGCATGAAATCTGTCTCACCACTGACAGGTACAGGCCAACGGAACGGATGCCTACGCGTCAGAACGCATCATTGGGGACCAACCTTGAACGTTTCGTAGTGTGTTCTGGCGCCTTTTTCTTCTTCTTCCTCTTTTATTTTTTTTTACACAGCCACGAATCATACCTGAACGTCGACCTGTTTATCGACCTATCTGTCGACACGGAAAGCGAAAGCGGGGAAGGACCATCACAGGTACATCGCAATGAACCCGCTGCATAGGGAAATATGGTACGGATTGTAAAAAAAAAATATCAACGAAATAAATTAATAAAGCAAAGTGTGCGCATAAGGCGGCGGGCCCGGAACAGAAAAGGAAACACGCCCTGTACGGCGGCAAGACCGGTAGACGCTGGACTGGAATGATCGGTAGACCATCTTCCTGGGGAAGGGGGGATATTTTTTCGACTTGATAGAAAAAAGAACACCGATTTTATTACATGTTTTAGGAGAGGGATTGTGCTATAATTTCATATCCTGGTCCGACCTCTTCACACCGTATTTTGGGCCCATTTCTGCCCATTTTCGCAAAACGTGTCAACTTCGGCAATTTTTACCACAAAAACTAATTCAGATTATCAGCGAAATCGCTACTTAAAAAATTCCTGAATTTGCAAGAAGATTGCACTTTTTGTCGCCTCCGTGGGAGCACACAAAAATTGCAATAAAACGCCCGTGACTTTGCGGAAACATAGAGAAGACATTCTACGCCTACGTCTTCCTCGCGTATAGTGGTTTTGGCGGAGCGCGCGCTTTTCGATCGTGCACAACGCCTGGACGCACGGCATCAGCACAGAAATACTCCGTAGTCGGACATTGCTTGTTTCCTGTCCGAATCACCACCACTAATAATCATCAGCAGCATCCATCATCCTCTTCACCTTCATTGACATCATCATCACAGGAGTTTTCCACCAAAGTAACTGGTGCAAGTGATGTGGAGTTGATGTGTGGGCCTCACACTAGTGGAGCCAAAACCCCCATTTTATTTTTTCTTAAACCAAACCAAGCCAAACTATTATCAGAAACACCCCAGAACTTTCCACAACAAAATACGGGGGCTCGAGCAGGGTCTCTGGACGTTTTAGCGTAGAATCGCCCAGGAGCCTGACACACTTGATGTATGGTGAGCTAGAAGGACTGGTGTGTTGAACGGCGGCTGCAAACGGGTCGTGCCGACGGGCCTGCCGACAGGTGTCTACGAAGGGCTCGGCTCGCTCTTGCTGCGCGCGCCCTCGTGGTCAAGCGGCCATATATGCAAGAGCAATGCGGAGAACCCCAAAGTACCTGCGATAGGCGAAATTGAAGCAGTACAGCGCAAATTCGAGGGAAAAAATGGGCGCGTGCTGGTGCGTCACGCTGATAAACTTGATAAATTGCTGACAACGAGGAGTGCTTGAAGTCGGTGCAGGGCTCTGCGTTGGAATTGGCATTAATGTTTTCGTTTTTAATGTATGGTAGAGGTAGCGCCTTAATGTTCACGAAAAAAATGTCAATCGGTGATTCTCCCTTTTTGGCACATTGCAAGAAGGTGGCGAAATATTCGCTACAGCATTTTGGGTTACTTGGTTTCGCTTGGATTTCGTTATACGTCGCGTTCCACGCAGCCTGTAGTGAGTGAATGCAGCTTGTGTGCGAAATATTAAGGTGCATTTGGAATTATTTGGTGTGAATAAGTTTCACACATAGAAACACATTGAGATTTAATATAGTATGTGCTCTGGAAATCAACTGATGTCGTTCCCGCTGAGATCAGCTATTTTCCGTTTTCGAAAACATAGCAATACATGTTAATACATTCAGAGTGTTTGAAATTGTCGAGGATCTAATACCTAAACCAACTCGTGTCATCGAATTACAGAAAGGGAAGAATGTTAGCATTATCAGAAATTTATGTTCTTCGACCTTCTTTATGTTCTTGTTTATGTTCTTTGAAATTTATGTTTCGATGAACAGTAGTGTCTGAACTGAGACAAAAAAAAATAGAGAAAATACTCATTTAATAATGCCTGTGTGAATAAGGAATGCGGCACAGAGAAGAGAGGTGGTATGGTCGAACTGTAGGAATGTAAACGGAACGCTGCTTGATCGCTACGTTGCCGTGGTTGTCCGGCTTCAAAAACAAATATGTGGAGTGGGAATCGCCTCACGGCCCGCAAAGGGCCGGCAATTTCCACTCCCAGGGCCGCACCACCCGCTCGCTACCGGAATACCAAATGCACCGCACAGACCATGTCGGCCAGACCCAGTTTATTGTCATACCTTTTGCAGAAGCCAGGTATCCGCACCAAACAGCCCGGCGAACACCAAAAAGGCAGCCCCAGCCTTGAACGGAACAGTCTGCCCGCTCGGAAACCGAGAGCTCCTTTTAAACCAACAAACCCCGCCCACAGCTCTCTCTAGAAGGGAAACCGTCAACAAAACAGGTAAGGGACACAGATAAGGAGCGCAGATATCAACGCACAGATCAACGCGAAATCACAAGCTCGGAAACAATCTTTTTCGGGAAAACGCGAAAGTTCCACATCTTCGAAAAGGCGAAAGTTCCACAGTGGATACAGTTTTATCGCGAAATCATCGGGGGAAGGCATAACACTGAATCGATACGAGCTAATAACAACAGCCGGCGATCTTGCCTTATTCAGTGACTCTAATCTTGCCAGATGCCATCAACATTCCCGAAACGATGCTGTACATCGCGTCAAAAAAGTAAAAGCAGCGTCAATGAGACTCCTTGAAAAGTGATTGCCAGGATGTGCAACACCGTCGACGATGGTATGGAACGACGAGCGACGTAATACGAAATACAAGTCACATTTTAAACTTGCATTCTGTGCATTTTCGAGAAGCTTTCTTTGAATCACGCACTCCCATGTCACGCTGCGTTGTGTGGCACGCTGCAAACTACTGCATTTCATGGTTAACATCTAGATATTGTTTGTAATGAGCACCGAAGCACAAAAACATGCACACGAAAGCTCCAGATGCCATGTGGTTGCACATTATGCAGACGCAAAAGAAGTACCAGAGCACATATTGCGACTTAGAAATGGTGTTTTTAGAAACGTGGGGTCTGAAGAGTTAGGGCATAGCATAGATCCTAGAAATCAAATTAGTGGATGCACCTTATCCTTCTGTAGAGTGCTGTTTCAATTTACAACTCAGCCCATGGGGTGTAAAAGGCAAAGAGGCAATTATGTGACTTGTCGTCCTGGGTGACATCACTGGACAGCCTCGGAATTAATTCCGTACACAGGAGTTATTGCACAAATCACTTTGTCTTTAGAGGGACTGAAAAGTGAAAAATATCCCCCATATCGTGCACAACATCATTGTTTGATAGCACACAGAAAGCATTACTTCTCAATTCGGCATATTTTTTATGTATAAATATTTTGAAGATTGCCGGAACATGGACGGTGCTGCCAACGAACGGCGAAAAAGAGCAACTTGGGTTTCGGGTCCAGGGCTCCCAGAGATTGGTCAACCCTTACCACGTGAAAGTTCATTTTGTAGAGAACAAAGTTGACGCACACTATCTTACAGCTAAACGCCATTTTAAAAATGACGCTCACTTCCATAGTTTCTTCATTAATAAAGCGTTAATAAAGCATTCAGCTACTCCGCCGCTACGACCTACGGTTCGCAACGCCATCTGCTAGGCGTTTATTGTGGTTTATTGACTACGTCGTGGGTGGTCATGCTGGTCGCGCGAAGAAGAAAATTGAAGTGGATGATATGTCTGCGGCTGCTGTGTCATGTATTCGAGAGACCGACTGGCATAGCTTTGGTGGTCGGGGATGCAAAAATCATCTTCGTTCACCTCCGATGACGGGCGTTTCCTACCACAAGATTCCACAGGAGAGTTCGCGAAAATGAATGTGGTTCCAAACACTCTGCTATTAGATACAGCAGTCGTGTCGTCTGTGCTGAGCTCATTTTGCTGCCGATGACCACGAAGATGACGTAGAAGGTGAATTGCGAAGACGTCCGAAGCAAGCTGCCATTTAGTAACCAGTGATTTTGCTTCATCGAGGTGAGGAGTTCAACACAACCTCTTAGGTATGTGCAGGTGTCACGCATGTATATATATATATATATATAACTTATAATATAGCAATTCCATTTAACTTATGTTATCCTATTTGTCCCGTACTGAGCATTGTCAACGTCAATAAATTTCATTTTAGGGGTCTTTCAGTGTTGAAGTGGCGCCAGACTGCTTCGTGTATGTGGTCCAGGCACTCAAGTTGGCATGACAGAAATAGCTGAAAGCAGGTATGCAAAGTCCAGAGATAGAATCACTATATCTGTTACGTGTTGCAGGGTTCGTGACATTTTTGGCGCCTTTGGGCAGGTGCAGAACATTAGTATGACACCAACAGCAAGAGAAGAAACCGATGAGAACTACTAGCTTCTTTGAAGGGTAGAGAACTACTTCCTGTTGAGGTACAGTTATGACTAGGGAACGTTAATTAATTTTCTAGAGATGCATCCTCTGCACATGAATGCCCACTGAAACGGCGAAAGTTCATTGTATTTGAAGCCCTGTACTGGAATTGTTCAAAGCGTGTCACAGCTGCTGTGAGCCACACAAGACTACATCATATTGGTCCTAAATTTCTATCTCGGACACAACGGTCATTTCTCCTTATTCCTTTCTCAATCCTACCTTCTCCTAGATTAAGGTGGTCCTGCGTTGCATGGGCACTGCTTATGCTTTTCTACTTATCCTTTCAGTTTCTTGCTCTGTTGAATAAATCTGCAATTGAGAGTTTGCAGCTATGACGCTGTCTACTGTGTTGGTCCCTCATCTATATTGATGTGCTATAACGGTATAGCACATCAGCAGATAGCGGCTTCGCTGGTGTTTGGTGAGTGGCGCCACCACGGACCCCAGCCCCCAGTCCCAAGGTGTTAACCGTACCGTGCCGAGGGGATTTAAGGTGAAGGGTAGAAGCCTTGAACGGTGGCGGTCGGGGTCTTGGTCAAGCCCCGGCTGATGGGTTTTCTGAAAACTCCGGGACCTTCCCGTACGTATGAGTATGAAGTGCGGGTGACGGTTAGGAATACTCATTTGATCAAACCTGTATGGGAAAATTTTCTTCTTCACCTGAGATCGTGGGCGCAAAGCGACCGCGGACCGAAGTCTTACAGACTGTATCAAAACAGTTCACAACTAAATACATCGTACTTCCCTCTTCAGACACAGGGAAAGACAAAAGCATACCACTTGGAAAGATGTCACCCTTTTTCATTGCGAAAGGGGTGGCATCGCTGTCCAGAAACGTCACTGAAATCAAACGTATACGATCTGGTGATCTGCTCATAAAATGTACGAATGCCAAAGATTGCGAACACATCCTCGACACACATGAGATGATGGGAAAAAAGATTTCAGCTTCTCTACACAAAACACTCAACACTTGCAAGGGCGTCATCTCAGTTTCAGAGCTGATTGACGTACCTGTGGAAGAGATCCTGGAAAACTTGAAAGATCAGGATGTCGTAGATGTTCGCAAAATTAAGATCAGTAAGAATGGTGAATATATCACAACGAGGAACATCGTGCTCACCTTTGATAAACCGACGTTACCTGACAAGTTAAAAGTAGGATATCTTTCAGCGGATGTGCGGCCATATATCCCAAATCCGTTGCGCTGTTTTCGCTAGATATGGACATGCTGCTGATGTATGCCGGGGTTCCCCGTGTTGCGAAAGATGTGGTCAGGCAGGCCACGACACAAAGGAGTGCAAGGGGGCCGACTGCTGCGTCAATTGCTCCGGTGAACATCCCTCATTCACGAGCTTGTCCGAAGTGGAAATATGAGAAGGAGATTCTACGTGTTAAGGTTACTCAAAACCTCAGCTATCCGGAGGCAAGAAAAAAGGTATCACCATATTTCTTTCAAACAATCTTTTGCAGCAACGGTCAAAGGAAAGCCACAAATGGTCACCACACACACACAGACTCAAACACATATAAGCACAGAGGAAAACATGGGAGTGGAAGATCCACCCCCCACTTCACTCACTTCTGTGGCGACACCGTCATCGACGCCACTGCTGTCATCGCCACCCATAGAATGACTTCTATGGAATACGATGACGAGGCAAGCTCGCAAGGCTCATTCGCGAGCGCGAGCTCCCAGTCTAAAAGACAGACTGCACGTAGTCTATCTGGGAGTGGCTCACTCCCCGATATATCGCCTATAATGCCCCCATAATGCCCCCAAATATAGCCCATAATGCCCCCAATGAAAAGATAATGAAACTTTGCTTGAGCAGTACACTCTTCTCCATAATGCAGACACGTCTTGTATGCATCTCTCTGATGTTCTTCATTATGGCCATCGTGCAGTGGAATTGTCGAGGCCTTTTCACGGCTCTCGATGACATCAACGATCTTTCAGACAGGTATGATGCATTTTGTGTTGCGATCTTGAAGCAGTTGCTGTTCAAATTTGTCTTCATAGGGTTTTAACAGTTTGCTCTTTATATCTGCCTCCATCGGTGGTGGTGGAGCAAAAACAACTGGAACATTTACTGGATGAACTTCCATCACCATATCTTGTACTTGGAGATTTCAATGACCGTAACTGTTTATGGGGCAGTCGAAAGATCGACAGACGGGGAGAGATGATAGAAAGGATTTTGCTTGCAAGGTCGATTTGGCATCCTCAACACAGGAGCTGCAACCTACGTAAATAGTGCCACACAGTCCTTTTCAGCAATTGACCTTTCCTTCTGCAGCCCATCTCTGTTCCAGGACATAGACTGGGCAGTAGAGGACAAGCCTCGAGGTAGTGATCACTTCCCTTTAGTCCTAAGGTTAAACCATGTATTAAACACTATGAATACACGATGTCCACGATGGATCCTTAGCAGATTGAAACCTCTTTCAAGAGAAAGCCACACTACCATTGGGGTCTTTATCTGGTATGGACGTCAACCAGGCTAATGACTTTATTACAGCCACAATCATAGAGGCAGCTATTGAGTCCATTCCACAGACATCTGGTCGCATCCCCAAGCGCCCCAAGCCTTGGTGGACGAGCGACTGTGACAAAACACGAAAAGAACAAAACCGAGCATGGGGCATCTTTCGCAGGTACCCCACTACAGAGAATTTACTAACCTTTAAGAAAGCACGGGTGAAAGCGAGATGGACAAGGAAACAAGCTCAAAAAGAATCGTGGAGAGGCTTTGTTTCGTCATTAACATCAAATACACCCTCAAAGGAAGTTTGGGAGAGGCTGAGAAATATTAAAGACGACTATCGTAACCTCTCAACCCCTCTTCTGCAAATCAATGGGTATCCCTGTGACAGTTTGGAAGACCAAGCGAACGTCCTGGGCGAATATTTTCAGAGCGTTTCGAGTTCTGAACATTACAGTAAGGAATTCTTGAAGGTTAAACATCTGCTGAAAAGAAGAGTATATCTGTCGGTCATGGTGAGCATTTCGAGTATAATATGCCTTTCAATATGACTGAGGTTCTGAGGGCTTTGCCATCGAAAGGCACATCCCCAGGATCAGATCGCATCACATACTCGATGCTAAGGCACCTGCCATCCGAAGCACGAGAATGTCTTCTCCACTTCTTTAACTTCGTTTGGAAAGAAGGGCAGCTTCCTTCTCGTTGGAAATTAGCGACAATCCTTCCTTTGTTGAAACCAGGAAAAGATGCCTCCAACCCAAGCAGTTACAGGCCTATAGCTCTCACGAGTTGCCTCGGCAAAACGTTTGAGCGGATGGTAAACAACCGCCATGTCTATTATCTAGAAGAAAATCAGTGTCTTAGTAAGTTTCATTGTGGGTTTCGAGTCGGATGTTCTACAGTTGACCATCTTGTTCGTCTAGAAACTACTATCCGGGAAGCATTTGTGAGAAAAAAGCACTGCTTATCAGTCTTCTTTGACCTAGAAAAGGCCTACGACACTGCGTAGCACTACGGCATCCTTCGTGACCTGCACGCTTTCGGGATACGGGGCCGTCTTTTGCGTTGTATCGCAAACTTTCTTGAGGGGAGGACCTTCAGGGTCATTCTTGGCACAGTATTATCACAACCCTTTATCCAAGAAAATGGTGTTCCGCAGGGATCTGTGCTGAGTGTGACTCTGTTCATAGTTAAAATGAATTCTGTGGTGAATGCAATTCCACCTGCTATTACATATTCCCTATATGTGGATGATCTACAGATATCGTGCAGTTCCAGTGATCTGGGTAGATGCGAACGGCAATTACAGCTCACTATAAATAAACTGAGCAAGTGGGCAAACGAAAACGAGTTTAGGTTATCACCCGACAAAACAGTTTGTGTTCCCCTTTTCTCGAGTAAGGGGAATGCTCCCCGAACCTTCTCTAAAAATGGGCGGGCGCGACCTAGCTGTTCAGCCAGAATACAAGCTTCTCGGTCTCATGACCTTGACCTTCTCGACTCAAATCACACACCTGAAAGTAAAATGTACAAAATCCTTAAACCTTTTGAAAGTACTGTCACACAGGTCATGGGGAGCAGATAGAGAAACTCTTCACAGAGTCTATATGTCCATGATCCGTTCAAGACTTGACTATGGGTCAGTGGTGTATGGTTCAGCGCATCAATCAGTTCTGAGACGTCTTGATCCTATTCATCACCAGGGACTTCGTCTGGTCCTGGGGGCATTCCGCACCTCGCCGGTTGAGAGCCTCTATGTTGAATGTAATGAATGGTCCCTTGAACGACGAAGGTTTTATCTTGCCACTTCTTACGCGTTAAGGATAAGAGGATACCCTGATAACCCGGCCCTCCCATGTGTTAAGGACACGTGCTTTAAACAACACTTCATTAATAGACCCACGATCGTCCCGCTACTTAGCATGCGCCTTTTGCAAGATGTTCAACGCTATGGGTTTACACATTGTAGCTCTTTCGTGTTGGAAACTGGAGCAAGAGTTCCTCCATGGCCGCCACCTCCACAATGTAACTTTTCACTATCAAAATTTAAAAAACAGGATACCCCACATGTTGTGCTCCAACAGGAATTTGCAGTCTTGAAACAAGGTTTTGGAGACCACATAGCCTTTTACACGGATGGCTCTAAAACACAAACCGGGGTCTCGTGCGCAATGGTAACTGACACGTGCACGAATTCCCACTGCCTGACAAACAGCTTTTCTATCTTCAGTGCAGAAGTATATGGTGTAATTAATTTTAGCATTAAATTACATTATACAACATCACATCAAGTCCTCTGTTATATATGTGGACTCCCTCAGCTGTTTGCATACCATATGTAGCCTCAGCACGCAAAAAAACCTTCTTGTACAACGTGCACAATGCCTGGCTTTCAGAGCTACCAGGAAAGGTCTCTCAATAATGCTCTGCTGGGTGCCAAGTCACGTGGGTATATCCGGCAACGAACTCGCGGACGCTGCAGCAGCAGCAGCTCTTTCTAGTGATACAACTCCCTTCGAGGTTCCTTATCAGGACCTTCAATCGGTCCTGAAGAGGAAAATCCATGAAGCATGGCAGCGAGACTGGGATTATCTACAAATGAACAAATTACATCTAATTAAGAGTACTATAGGCAGTTCCAGTTTCCGTTTCGAAAATCCTTTTTTTTTAAGTCATTTTGAGCCGGCTCAGGGTAGGGCACACATACTTGACACATGGTTTTCTGCTGCGCAGGGAGGATGCACCCCAGTGTTTGCGCTGTGGTGTGCAACTCTCGGTGCTACACATCCTGATCACCTGTCCATCACACGAACATCATCGTCGTCGTCATTTTCATGAATTTCATCGAGATCACACACCACTACATCCGGCCCTTTTGCTGGGTGACGAACCTATTATTCCCCCTTCAAGAACGTTTAGCTTTTTTAGGGACATAGGACTTTTAAATGCACTATGATTGCCTGTTTCTTAATTTCTATGGTCATATTTTATGCCACCTTTTAAATGCTTTATGTTTAACCTAATCGACTTATCTTAACCCTGTTTCATTCATTACCACAGTCTTGGCGCTTATGGCCTTTGTCGCTTTCACGCCATTAAAGGGTCTCTGACCAGAAGCTGGACAGCCTTTTCTGCAGTGGGTACCGATAGAATACACAAAAGCAACTTCATATACGAAAATTCATGCCTCAACACCTCGTAGTTTTCGTAAACTCGAATTTTGAACATCGCCGTTCACGCCGACGCTGGTAGACCTAGCGTCAAACCAAGAAAACGCACGCATATATAGAAAACTCATCTGGTCATCCCACCGGGATGACGTCAATCGCCCACGCAATAAGCGCGCAGAATGCCGTCACGTGATCGAGCACTACAACAACAACTTTCAGCAAGAACCAACATTTTTACGCCGATATGCTGTCGTCACAATGTCTGGAAATAAAAAGTATGTATATACTTCGAAATCTACGACCTGTTTTATACCTGTGATAATCCAATTAGCGACTTCCGTGGAAAGAGGAGCTACGAGGCTACGAGCTACGACGACTTTCGGGATCCAGCGCGCTATTTCACCGCGTTAGCGTAGTGTGTGTATTTCAAAGTTTTCTTTAGTTATATCTTTTGGAACAACGACCAATTTATCGAGGTACAGCCCTTACTTCATTTGACGTGCCTCGGTTGTGTCGTCAAAGCGAGATTATTCGGCGGGCATTCAGTTCCGTACGATACTGCGCGTTCAACCGCAGCGGCAGGTATGGTTGGCAGCGGATTTTGCCAATCGTATTTGAAGAATGCAGACTATGAGACGGACCCCTCAGTTTGAGTACAAAGAACCTCCGCCTACAGCAGTCCGCGGTGCTTTCCTTGAATCTATTTTCCGAGACTGTTGCATCTGGACGTGACGAGGTTAGTGTCTTTTGTATAATTTATACAGTGATTACTCTCCTTGTGAGAATTACGTTGTGGCATGCAGATGTTAGGAGACCATTTACACAACAAAGCAAAATACGGATTAAAGAAAATTGAAGTTTACGCACTAAATCAAAATATTACTGTACAATTCCGAGTGTTGTTGAATGCAGCCATGCCAATTGCAACATTCATGCAGTATAGCAGTATGCAGCCATGCAGTAATCAACATTCATAGTACGTAAAATGAAGCTGTGTATTCCGCATCTAGATGTAACATTATAATTGTCACAGCAGTGTGCACCAATGTAGTTCATGACTTCCTTGGACAAGATGTGGAACCAAATGTTGGAAATACAAGGCAGGGATCAGGTACAAGTTTTCTTCTATTTGTTTTCCTTATAATATGCAGCATACTGCACATAGTAAAGAAGGGTTCTGGATTCTAAACCAACGCAGGTGAAATCCTTAGTTTACCCCAAGCTGTACTATTGTTGTCTAATCTGGGGAAACACCACAGAGGGCAACTACGATAAAATTGCAGTGCACAAGAAAAGAAAGAAAGAAAGCCTGGTATACGACAACCATGTCTACAGGTTGTCTACAGGTGCAATGTGCTGGACCCTCGTTGCAAAGAGGCCCACCAGGGGTGCCACTACAATCCGTCTATCCAGCCCCTCAGCTCCTTCAACACATGCAAAATACAGTAGACAAAGCGTTCACTTGGAAATCAGACATTTACACAAAATTGCCTTGCAAATTCAGGATCTTTTAGCGCCATCCCAAACACTTGCCATTACGGTATGAAATCTATCGCTGTACCACCTTACAAGGTTCCACTGCTACGGACCAACTACAGAAATCAGCAGAAACTGTTCCTCTTCCGAACAAATTTTTTTAGCTGATTGGAAATGGCCTTCCTGTGTCCAGTTTCAAAACAGAGTTACACAAACTTGTTGAAGTGTTATTAGAGACAGTCCCCTCTGTTATGTATTTTTTTTGTGTGTGTGTGAAAATGTGGACAGCTCAGTGCAGTTGGGTATTTTATTTATGTGGTTGTGATTTGCTGTATGCTCGTAGTCGTAATATATCAGTTATCGCATTTATATGGCTTTTTTTTAACAATGTTAGTGTGATGATTTCATGGAAGTGGAAGGAACAGGAGAGGAAGACATCTGGCAATGGTCATGACAGTTGTCCGTCAGGTACGAGACCAATTTCTTTTATAAATGTGGCATATAGAGTGAAGTTGTTACTAACAAAAAGTTTTTTGTTCCCTTTAAAGGAATCTACAGGTGGTGAGCACGCGTAAGGAATTGACATATCTCAATACAACTTAGACCTGCCTGTTGCACATAAGATGTGTGACTCTACTTACACACACAAGCTTCTGCAGGTTCGATGCATGTATATTTTGAAACATGAAAGACAGAGTGCTAAAATATATCTGATGTGAAAAATTGAGCAGTTCATTGCAGTAATTCTATCGATTTATTTTCAGCATTTTGGGAAAAATATAGTGATGGCAAGATTACCTGTGTTGTACTGCCAGACCATCTGCTATTGGAGTTCCATGTCCCAGTTATTATATATATTAGCTGTTTGAGGTTATTACATATTTATTATGCAAGTTTTGTGCCTGTAAGTTTCCGTAAATGTGCTCTGCGGTGATCATACTGGACAGAGAGCTATGCCTGTATAATAACAGTGACTAATGTTCTCCTGCCCATAAACCTATTCCTAGGTTACATCTGCACCCTTGGAAGTCACTGGAGAGGCGTGTTCGCTTAGCTCAATTGGTAAGGGCCCTGGATCGGTAATACAAAAGATGTGGGTTCAAGTCCTACTACTGGCTAACCTTTCCAGTGACTGCCTTTTTTCATCATTAATTTCTTGGGCACTTGATGCTTTGTATGTATTTGTCTTTTCTATGTGTTCCAGTCTCAGAACATCAACTGCCATGTTCAAAAGAACTGGAATATGCCTCTGCAATCTGGAACCCATCCCAACATCTCTTAATCGACAAAGTAGAATTTGTACAGAACCGCACGGTTTGTTGCTCGTGATTATCATCCTTTTTCCAGCGTCTCAGCCATTAAAGCCAAACTCTTTCTTACTCCTTTGATTACCAGATGAAAGGTGTCAGGCCTGGCATTCTTTCATAAGTTATATTACAGTCACACTCCTCCCCACCCCACTTACTGTCAATCCCTTCACAAGTTACTTCGAAGACTTGATGACTCGCACAAAGTATTTGCTCCACCTACACAAACAAAAAAATTCCTCTACTCTCTGCACCAGCTGATGGTGTCAAACTGGAATGACGTTCCTGCCCACATAGCATCAGAACAAAATGTATCGTCATTTATTTCCAAGTGCTATGATCGTTTTCAGATCGAATGAATTTCTTTGTGGTGAGTGAACGAATTTTGTGTACATCATTTTGGTATTTGTCTTTTTTGGATAAAAAACCTCCAGCATTTATGTAAATCCCTTCACAAGGGTCTTTAGGTAAACAATGAAATGAAGAACTTCGTGATACTTTCATAATCGGAGCATTTTTAATGCATATTTTAAAACAGTGGCTGCTAAAAATGTGTCAGACACCGTTACAAAGGCTGCCGTCTGTATCAGGTGAATCATGATTTTTTCCAGAAGCCCAATAATGTATAACGCTGCATCACATATGCTATTTTGGAGCAATCTCTGCAGACATATTATGAAGATATTATCTGAGTGCCACAATAAACTATATGAACCACATTTCATGTTACATCATCTTTGACTAAAACATGCCTATTTGAGTATTCGAGCAGCCCAAGATGCAAAGCTTGGTTCCTCAAGGTCTACATCCTACTCGAACTGGATGTGCACTTTGCATATAAAAAGGAAGATTGAGAATGAAAAAATGGCTAGGAAGCAAGCGAACTGGGGTTTTACATCATGCATGGAAGATTGAGGTTTTCGATAGTCAACTTGTGTAGTGAGCACTTCTGGAGGACTGAGAGCAGGAACCGAGGTCACACACAGGGTAACCTGCATAACAGTCTGATTTACTTCCACATAACGATCATTAAAATACTTGAGGTGCCTAAACAATACTATTTGGGTGCTATCAGACAGTAAGAGTTCGAACAACACTTACGACATTGACTGAATGGGTGGACAAAAGGATGCGTCAGTACAGGATTTGATTTGTGTCTGCGGTGGAATTGAGAGCCCAATGTAATTCTTACCAGGCGGAGCAGGCTGATGAGATGGTGCTTTGTGTCAGGGGTCAGCACAGTGGTTTATCCAGAATCCCAAGCATGGAGGAGTGTTGAAAAAAGTTCGGGGGAAGGGGGGGTCATTATTATAGTTGTATCATTAGTCTACAGCTGAAATTGCGAGGGCACCCCCTGTAGGAGGTACTTCCACCTAGTACCTTGGGTATTTAAAGCATATAGTAGTTACTATGGGAAAGGCTTTGCGTATCCTGTTCACCGCGCAGACTGGTATAACGATTCTCTTGTTTTTTTGTGTTTTTTTTCAAGTTTGTGCGACATCCATCTCACGAACTGTTGGTATGTAGTGTACGTATCTATTTCCTGTATGAGACACGCAAGCTTTGAACAAAGCTAAAGCTAGTAGGACGCCGAGTATTAATTCAGCTGCACTCTTTCGGAATTAGTGACGACAACAACAACAACAATATAGATGAATGGATGATGATGATGAATTAGTGACGAACAATAACGAAAAGTTCAGAAAAACTATTTTGTATTGAAACCAACCAGCATGATTGTGCATGAGACACGTACGCTTCTTACTTGTGAATATGAGCGCTAGGTTCGTGCTGCCCTCGAAGTTCTAAATATGCTACTTTAAGAGCAGCTCCTTGAAACATAAGCACTCGACTTCTTTCGGCATTATTATGCAATGAACCACTCCGGCCCCTTTACACGGCGCCGTCAAACATGAAATTTACACAAACTGTTCATGTGCTTCATCGTGATGGATGCTGAAAGCTCATCTAACAGTCTGTCGTTGGAACTTCCTCTTCATGCTGAAGTCGATTCGCGGCTCAACATTTCAAAAGCAAGTCCTCCAAACTCTGCTGCACGTAGCAGGTGCCTCTCAGCTGCTGAAAGGTAGCTGAAAAGCTGACTTGTCGACTCCGCTGTGCTTCCGCGTCCATATTGAAAAAGCACCCAGCCATACGGAAGTTGCGGAAACCACCCGAACTTCCGGTGTGGACTTTTCACCAATAAACGACGCGGGCGTTTGACGTCATACACATGGGAAAACCACTGCATAATAGCTAGAGTTCTGCGCAGATCGCACGAGTTGACGGCAGAAATCGAAACCGCTTTTCGGCTCCTTGTTTGGAATAGTTGGCGGCTCCGCAGAGACGAAACGTTTCAGCTGTAACTTGGAGGCACCATGTAGGTTCGTTATCCATACAAACAAAGACATTGACCAGGTTCTGGTCAGAGACCCTTTAAAATTCAGTCATCATCACATCAACATGCCGACAACTTACCAACAACCTTGCCTAGTCCTACTTTTGGACGGAAACTACACGATGTGGTAGGGGCATCCACATATATAAAATTTTAGTCGACGGAGATTTTCTGTTTTTGTACAGCCTTCATTGTAAATTTCTTTTGTCTGGCTTAGCACGCGTGAAGAAAAGTTCTCATCTTCATGAAGATGACAGGTCATTGTTGGGTCTATCTGCAGCATTATTGTTATTGTTAGAGAATACAAAAGTGCATACATGGTGAAATATAACTTGCTTGTTAAATTCAAAAGGGAAAGACAAAACTGTTTATACTTCTGTTGTTTATTTTGTTGCAGGTTTTACAACTTTATCAAGTACGTCAAAACATCACAGGTCAAGAAGTCCTACTCTCTTTCCTAAATCTCTGGACAATAAAAAAGAAAGATATAGTTTCAGGTGTGACAAAATGTTGCTTCTGCTCTTATATTATATTTCAATTAAATGCTACGATGCATTTGTCTTGTACACTGAAGCCAGTTGCAGTTTGCGGGGCTGTCAAAAGTACTTTACAAAAGTACATCTCAATTACAGTAACAGAAAACTTATGCACTAAATTATTTCACCATTTTTTACTATTATGCACAGCAATGCTGCATGGTTGAGTTTGTACCCAGATCCGAAGTGTTGATAATACTTGAAGTGAGCCCCAAGTCCAAGACGTGATAATGAATCGGTTACAAGCAGCCCTTTTAGTAAAACAGAGTTAATCAAGTGTTAAATCCCAATCTTGGTTCACATATTGATTGGCATTTGGAAACATGGTCAATAAGAAGTATATTAAAAGGCTATGAACACAGTTCGACTGAATGACATTGATGAAAAATATCTTATTTACTGCTCATATATACAATAAATTAGTATAACCTACAAATACAGATTACTTAACCCTCAGGATCACTTAGCCCCCAGGTTACTTAACCCTCCAGGAACAAACTAATAATTATGCTGTGACAGCAAAGAAAAAGCAACGAGAAAAACTTGCAGCAAGCAAGAAATGAAAATTTGCTGACATCAACGGTTTCTACAAGTCTGCGCACTGATGGGAAAGCATCCCAAACAACATGCACGACACAGATCGAGATCCAGTGGAGTACTTTCTATTGTATTTTCCCGGATCACCCCATATCCTTCTTGTGAATGGCCGACAGGTGATATAACGGAATTTCCCTGAAGGGTTTGGCCAAAGTTGCCTTTGCGCCATTAAAATCCTAATCCTAATCATCATCATCATCATCATCACCCTGAAGGGTTTTTCGTCCAGTTTGCCGTTCAAGTAGCGCGTAAAGACCACATGGCGCTGCCGGGTGTGCAGCAATGCTCTTCAGTTTCTCGGATGTATGTAAAAGATACTTTCAGTACTTCGGTGCCAAGGCACAGTATTTCGAAATATTCGTTAGTTGTGATGCAATTGTCTGTCCGCTTTCCACACGCATTCTCTACCTCTTGGCAGCAAAAACCGTGGTATCGGTCGGTGTGCATTTCACACATGAACACCTGCACGACGAAAAAAACAGCGCTTGTTTCGGCTTACACAAGTGCTTCTCCCTGATACATGGAAATTTCAGAAAGCGGTCGATGTTCACGGCACGATGAGTGACTGGTGAAGACAAATGTGACTCCGGTTAATCTCTGGACGAGGAATCTTCTACTGCGAAGCACCCACCAGTGGCACACACTTTCCAGCACGCTAATGCACGAACAGAAGTTCTGTGAGCGACAGTTCTCGAATGTGGACTTCCAGCGCACTCATGTTCCAGAGGCTCGACATTCTCGGCGTAAAAAGTGGTCAATGCCCACTGCCATTTTCGTTTTCGCCGGATTAGCGACCGGAAGCACGCGTATTACATGCGTCCTCGACGCGATGGCGCCGGGTCATGTAATTGTTGACAGACTGCTCGGTTTCCTACTAGGTCCCTGGGCATGCAATTATGGAAAATTCGATTACAGAAAAACGATTTCAGCGGAGTTCTTTGATATTGGAACTTTTGAAGGTTCAAGCTTTTCGCTGAACATAAAGTTTCGATAGGTTCATATTCACTTTTTGGTCCCTTTAATATATATCATGTAGGACATGATAAGCAAGATGTAAGTTGCAACCCTGTCTGCAGCATTACTGCAACCTTTATAGTTCGAGACACGTTACCAAACCATTCGCAAACGGCAGTCTTACAGGGGCCGTGTAACTTGAGTTTTGATTTGATGTAATTTATAAAGAAGAATTTATAAAAAAATAAAAGGGCTTCATTGAAGCAAAGCGTTAGCACACCCATTGCACATGAAACACAATTATATATGCTTGGACATCTATTATCTATCTAATCTTGTGAACCATATTTATTTATTTATTTGTATTTTTCTGGTGCCCATGAACGGCCAGAGGGCCTCCCTAGTGGTGCACCATACAAACAGTCAATACAAGGAGATGAATTAAAACACCATAATTACATAAAAAATAAAACAAAAACATAAATACTACAACAAAGACGAAATTATATAGATGGCGAGGCAACGACTGGGCTAGCTTAGGACCCATCATGAAGGAAGCATCGAATTTGGCGTATGACGCCAAATAGGTCACCACTGAACAGATCAAGAACCTCGGAATGGGAGTTATATACGATCTGGAGCCTCAAGGAGGGCGATTTCTCGTAACTGTTACCCCATACAGAAAATGTTCTGTGGGCTGTAGTGTTGCAATGTGGAACGTAGAAATTGAGCCTTGAGATGATCACAGCTGAATCGATTTGGTTGTGAAAACATTTGTACAGAAACAGCAAGTCACGATAGGTTCTTCTTGTGGACAAAAGTGGAACAGAATGACGACCACAAAAATAGGAAAAACGGTAGTTCAGAGATCTCAAAAATTTGCGGTGCACGCTCTCAAGTTTGTCCGAATTAGTCTTACAAGCTGAGTTCCATGCAACAGATGCAAACTCCAAAATAGGAATTACAAGCGATTTGTACAGAACAAGCGAACAAGACGGATTTTTAAAATTTCTAGACAATCTCATAATACCTCCCAAAACCGAGTGGGGGGGGATATGTTTAATAGAGTGAAAAAAGGAAAACAGAAATGTCAGCCAGGCTATTGCCAGCTTGCTATTCCGAGAAAGAAAATAAAAAGGAACTGTGAGTAAACAAAAGAAATAAAAGAAAGGAAAAGATGACAGAAAAACAGGCACGCAGTGCAGTGCAGCACAGGCACGAAGGAAAGTTCGAAGAACGTCCAGTCAGAGGGCAGACGCAAGGCCAGAGTCATTTAAGAAGCGGAGCAGGGCTGTGGTGATGGCCCACTGAGTAGGCCGAGGGACGGGACCGAGGAGGGTGGCCATGGACAGTGTGTTGTAGCCCAGCTGTATTAGACGGCGATGGAGGGCTTGCCGTTGGGGGATGTGCTGCTGGCAGTGCAGAAGACAATGAGCAATGGGCTTTTTTGACAATGGATGCGACATGAAGATTAAATGTAAGTCTGCTATCTAGAATCACAGCATGGGGGACGTCTTTTTTGTAATAGTTAACACCTTGGTTTCAAGCAAGTTCAGTGCTAGGCCGTTATCTTCACACCATACCACAAGCCCATACACGTCCTCCTGAAGGAGGATGCAATATGAAAATGAAGACAATGAACGAAATAGTTTAATATCGTCAGCGAACTGTAGCAGTTCAGAATTTTTAACAGACCTCGTAATATCGTTCACATAGACATTGAATAGGAAGGGTCCAAGAATGGAGCCTTGGGGCACCCCTGAAGCAGCAGTATAGACATTAGAAAGAACACCATTAATCTTCACTTGATATGAGCGACTGGTTAAGTAACTCATAAACCACGAACAGAATTGATCAGAAAGACCGTAGAAACTCAACTTAGATAATAACCTGGCGTGGTTCACAGTATCAAACGCTTTAGAGCAGTCAAAATATACGGTATCTACCTGGCGTCCTAAACCAACATGAGCAGCTGCATGGTCCAAAAAGACTGTTAGATTGGTTTCTACTGAGCGAGCCTTAACAAAGCCGTGCTGAGTGTCTCACAAAAAAGATGAAAAGTAAGCAGAAAGATAATTGAACAGCACTCTTTTGAAAACCTTTGAGAAAGTACACAACAAAGAAATAGGTCTGTAATTTTTCTCATCGCCGCTCTTTCCACCCTTATGAACAGGAACAACATCTGCTTGCTTCCAAAAATCGGGGAAACGACCTCGAGAAAGTGACATATTAAAGATCTGGGTGAGCACCGGAGACAAGGTATCGCAGCATCCCTTAACTATAAACCCAGGCACCATTTCTATGTCGGCTGTCTTTTTAGAAGGAAGATGCTTCACAGATTCACACACTTCATATTCGGTTATCTTGGGCAAGGAAAGGCAAGCTGTTGTAGTGGTAGGTGCATAGGAGGATAAAGTCCTGTCGACATACACAGATGAGAAATGGGCTGCAAAAAGCTCGCTAACTTTTGGGGGATCGCACACAATGCCACCATCCTGGGTAAGGGTATATGGGTGACTGCATACGAAATTATGTTTTATGCGCATGCTCTACCTTCCTAGTCCTACATGTGCACACGAATAACAGTGAATATATGTGAAGTGGCAAAAAGCAATGCTAGACTACCATCATTGTGCCCTTTTAACTTTTCCACATTTATGTCAGGTGAACAGGGAATATCTCACTAGAAAAGACGACATTTGACGACGATTTGACAAAAGACGACGTTTGTGCATCATTTGGCAAGGAAATGAATATATTTATTTACATTTTCCAACAATCAACAATGTTGTGACCTGGTGAAAATATTAATGTCAACAAGGAAAGTACTTACAAATTATTCCTGTGTACTCAAATGCAGATATGACAATTCTCATTTTGTATCTCAGCACAGTACAGTTTGAGAAATAGGGGAATCAGATAAAGCTCCAATAATAGGCTGGGCAATCAAAGCTCCGAAAGACAAAGGAGTTCAAGAAAAATCTGAATAATCGGTGGTTGTGAAGTGGAACAGCCTTTCGCCCTTAGGCTTTTTCAGAGCCGTTGAAAAAGAAATCGAACCATCACGGACCTCCCGCCGAAATCTGGACGGGAGGTCCAACGTCTCTATGACACTTACCACAGGTCAACAGGTCCCCGTCAGCCCTGCCAAACGCCAACGGGTAGGGAGCCCTTCTTCTGGTGATCCCAACATTCCACAGATCGTGAATGTTCCCGATAACACCATGGACACTTCGGCACCGCCAGCTCCTCAGCAGACAGATGCGATGAACGATAGCAACCTTGCCACTTCACTTCATGACCCGTTCACCACTGTCACCTACAAGAAGAACCGAGCCGGCGGTATTCCCATACTGTTTCGACCAGCAACTACTGACTACTCCTTCTTTACCACAAGGATCTTTACCACATACATGGAAGCAGGCCTTGGTTGTTCCCATCCTGAAACCAGGCAAGCCCCCAAATGCCCTATCCTCCTTTCGTCCGGTGAGCCTGACAAGCTGTATGGGGAAACTGATGGAGAGAATGGTTCTGCATCGCCTCGACTGGTGGCTCGAAAAACGACGTGCGTTCCCTCACGAAATGGCTGGATTTCGTCGCCACCGAAGCTCCATGGATCCAGTTCTCGACCTAGTCTCTACAGTTCAACATGCTCGAGCCCATCGACGGATCGTCCGATCGGTCTTCCTCGACATCAAGCGCGCCTATGATACCGTCTCGCACATTTGTGTGCTACATGCCTTGCGCTCGTTTGGAGTATCCGGTCGGCTCTTCATCTGGCTCCAAGACTTCCTTACGGACCGAACTGTCGCTGTCCGTACGTCCCAAGGCCAAAGCCCTCAGCATCCTGTTCCCCAAGGAGTCCCCCAAGGAAGCATTCTCAGCCCGACACTGTTTAACGTGGTGATGGCCGGCCTACAATCAGTAATTCCTCGCAAAGTGTCGTTCTCCGTGTATGCAGATGACGTCGCCCTTTGGACAGTAGGAAAATCACGCCCGGCTCTCCAGCGCCGCCTGCAGCTCGCTTTAAACAATATCCATACGTACCTGACGCACCTCGGGATGGACCTTTCACCCGAAAAGTGTGTCGAGCTCCCTTTCACGCGTAAAGCTATGGCCAATTTCCCACTTTGGCTTGGCTCAAAGAAGCTAGAACCAGTACGCTTTCACCGCTTCCTTGGCGTGGTAATCGACTCGGACTTGCGCTGGGCTCGGCACATTAAACACCTTGAAACTAAAGTGCAGCGATGGCTCCCCGCAATCCAACATCTTTCTGGCCCAGGATGGGGCTGTGATCAGCGTTCCCTGCTCGCGGTTCACGCGGCATTGGTGAGGGCAACTGTGCTTTACAGCCTTCCTATTCTGCACAGGATATCAACAACTTCATTAAATACGCTTCGGTCCCTGTTTGCTCGAAGCCTTCGTCGATGCCTCGGAGTTCCCAGAATGGCTGAAACACGACAAGTACTGGCTGAAGCTGGTGAGCTCCCGCTTGAAGTTCTCCGTGAACGGGAAACGGCTCGGCACTACCTCCGTTTGCGTGCTCACATTCCCCGCCACCCGCTACTCAGGAAAATTCGATACCGCCCTGGAAGCGACTTCTATCGAGTAGCGCAGAGGACACGCCAGACTCTCACTGGCTTCATAACTAAGGACACTATACCGCCGGAAGCCCCCTGGTCTCTCCCGGTACCGCCCACGTTTGTACGCCTCCCAAACCTTCTGCAAAGAAGAGATCAGGTCCCCCCTCAAGTCCTCCGAGCCCATTTTCATGCTCTGGTAGACGAGAAGTTTTCTACGTTTACGGCAGCATATACTGATGGCGCATCCCGAAACAACAAGTCCGCCTCAGCCTTCGTCATTCCATCCGAAGGCGTCGTGCACGGAAGACGCCTTTCACATCCAACCTCCTCCACAGCTGCGGAACTCTATGCCATCCTTTTCTTTCTACAACACATCGCTGATTTTCCACCCCGGGAATGGGCAGTCTTTACAGACTCCAAATCTGCACTTCAAGCAATTGAAACTTCCGGCATACGAGGCCCATCCGCACCCCTAGTCACCGACGTGTTAATGGCTTACCACACTATCTACGCCGCAGGCCACAGGGTAGTTCTCCAGTGGGTTCCAGCCCATTGTGGTGTCGTGGGGAACGAGCAGGCCGACAGCGCCGCAGAAGCAGCACTCTCGTCTCGGAACCGGACCCGTATTGTTCTGCTCAGAGGAGACCGCCGTTCAATTCTGCGACGTCTAGTGACACCCCTGGCTTCCCGCCAACGGACAACCGACATTCTTCCCCCCTCTATGTTGAACAGAGTTGATCCCATGCTCGCTTTCCGCATGCCACGAAACACATCTCGTCAGGATGCTGCATTAATCCACCGCATGCGCCTCGATGTGGCCTTTACAGCTCAGTGGCGTTACCGCTTGAGACAAATTGATTCTCCCACCTGTTGCCACTGTGGTGCTCTTGAGGATCTGGAGCACATTCTTCTTCATTGCCCTCACTACGAACCTTCCCGAATGACACTCTCCGAGTCTCTTCGTCAGCTGGACTCTCGCCCTTTCTCCCTACCGAAATTGCTTGGTCCCTGGCCCAATCCAGCCCAGCAACGCTCTGCGCTCAAAGCTCTTCTGACATTTCTGGACACCATCGGACTTCGATCGTTATTGTAAAGGGGCTCGTTATTTTATTCCCCCCATTCCACCAAGCACTGGGGTAGAGTATCGCCTGTTGCGATGAAACTCCCCACTCTCCAAGGCCGAAAATAAAGTTGTTGTTGTTGTTGAATAATCGGTTGCCATTGTGATATGTACTACTATGTACAGTTCATGAATGGAACATGTTACCTCGTCGCATTGTCTCCATGTGAGCACTAGAACAGGCAGCTTTCCAGGTCGCTCTTTTAGTGTTTTTCCATGGTCTTTTTTTTTTTCAGCCAAGAACAGGATGAGACATCTACAATGCAACTGCTAGCTCTCAACTGATATATTTATTAGCCGATTCTGGAATAAACACATACGAGGGGGGGACCCAAAAGAAACCGGAATTGTTTTCTAAAAAATTGTGATTTTATTGTTACATGCTCTAACTTCAAACACCTTCGAAGTAATCTCCCTTTGATGCAATGCACCTGTCCAGATGTTTTTCCACTGCCCAAAACAGTTTTGGAGCCCGTTGACGTTGATGCTTTTTAGTGATTGTGCCGTTTTCTGTTTCACTTCTTCGACATCGGCGAAACGTTTGTCTTTGAGGGCTTTCTTCATCCGGGGGAATAGAAAAAAGTCACAGGGGGCGAGATCAGGTGAGTAGGCAGGGTGGGGCACAGGGGTCATGCCATTTTTGGTCAGAAACTGCTGAACACTCAGCGCTGTGTGGGCAGGTGCGTTGTCATGGTGAAAGAACCAGTCACCTGACTGCCACAACTCGGGACGTTTCTTCCGCAGATCATGGCGCAACCTTCTTAAAACTTCAAAATAAAAGCTTTGGTTGACCGTTTGACCCGGCGGAACAAATTCCGAGTGCAGAAGCCCAGTCACATCAAATAAACAGATCACCATTGTCTTGACGTGCGACTTCACTTGTCGTGCTTTCTTGGGTCGTGGGGAACTGTTTCCACTGTGGGGAACTGGCTGTTTTCGATTGGCTAGACTGCTGTTTCGTTTCGGGGTTGTAACCGTAGCACCAAGATTCGACTCCGATTATGATTTATGGGTCCAACTGGTCCTTCATGTACGGCACGCAGCCATGCGATTCTCTCTTTGTTCGGGCGTGAGCAGTCGAGGAAAAATTTCGCTGCAACTCGTTTCATATGCAAATCGTTGGATAAAATTCGCTGACATGAGCTCCACGACACCCCTATCAGCTCCACAAGCTCATCAATGGTTCTACGACGGTCTTGCAAGACGGCTTGACGAATTCTGTTGACATTTTTTTCGGTGCGGCTGGTCGAAGGCCTTCCGGAACGAGGTTGAATGTCAATCGACATTTCGCCTCGCTGAAATCAAGAAACCCATTCGTCACTTGTGGTTTGCTCAAAGCAACCTCCTTGTAAGCAGTCTGTAGCATAACTGCCGTTTCTGATGCGTTTTTGCCCAACAGGAAACAAAATTTCACTGCCGCACGTTGTTCGTGCAAATCAGCCATCATGAAATAGGCAAACGCGTTGAGGGGGTCTAAAAATAGAATTCACTGCAGCCGAACGCAGCGTTACACAACAACACCATCTGGTGCACTGATGCAAAACAGTTCGTAAAACTCTCAGCAAGTGGTGAAAGCCTGTATTACAAGGAATCCGCCCTCCCGGGGACAATTCCGGTTTATTTTGGGTCCCCCCTTATATGCTGCTAGGCAAATGACAATTTAACCAACAGAATAACAGACAAGAAAAAAGGGTTATACAGGGTGTCCCAGAAAACGTGTCATTGAATTATAAGAAAAAACTACGCCACCTAGAATCATGCGGTCAACAGCATTTGTTCTTATTAGGTTTTTGCCACCTCCTAATGTGAATGTCATGTACTCCAAGTTTAATCATGTAAATATTTGCGAACTGAACTCGGAAATTTCCTATTTGATTCCTAAGTTGAGGACAGATTACGGACGCCAGTCGCTAACCTATAGCCTTCCACATATACTAAACAGGTTTTCCGCACTGAATTTGCACGTTAATGATGTGTCATTGTCCTTCCTAAGGACACTAAGCATACCTGGTGCATTGTGTAGCTGATTATGCTGATTTGTTTCCAATGTGCAGTGCATGCATTTCGGGTATATGTTCCTTTATATGTTTTTCTACGGCTAGATTTTGATATAACTATCAATGATGAGTGATAAAGGGTCGTGCCCTAGTCAAGCAGCTTTTTTGCTGCTTTTTGGCCACCCTGTGATGTACATGTTTTTACAAATGTTCCAATAAATGAAATGAAAAATGAAATGAAAAAATTTGCCAAGTAAAGGTCACTTTTTTACCCCACCAATATGAAGAGCGTGCCGAATTCACTCAAATGCATGATAATTCACAGTGATACTCACGAGCTATCCCATCGGAAAAAATGTCGTGCTTTGCGAAGCACCGGACCATAGCGCGCGATGACTTTTTGTGCGCAATCGCTCGCAGTGCGACGAAAGGAGATGCCGAAGCCAGCCCACAGGGTGATAGTAGAAAAAGTAACAGTTCCTAAAATTGGAAGAGGGAAAGCATTATCCCAGCGAAAGTCGGACGTGATAAGCCGTGCCAGTTTTATCTCTTTGTGCGATGTCGGGGAGGGCTGGGTTTCCAACCTCCTTTCGTCGGACTGACAAAGATTGCGCTGAAAAATTCATCGTGCGCTGTTCTGCGCGACCTCCGTAGAGCATGATGTTCGCCTATTTCCTCCGATGGGATAGCTTCTGAATATCCCTGTCAATTATCATTAATTTGACTAAATTAGACACGCTCTTCACATTGGTGGGGTAAAAAAGTGACCTTTACTAAGCAAATTTCCGACTTAAGCTCGCAAAAATTTACATTACACGACATTCACACGAGGAGGTGGCAAAAACCCAGTAAGAACAAATGCCATTGACCGCATGACTCTAGGTGGTGTAGTTTTTTTATTATAATTCAATGACACGTTTTCTGTGACACCCTGTATATCTTCACCCTCTCCTCACTCTATTTCACAGCCAGTCCTAGTATCATTCTGAGTGTGCCCGTGCGTCCCCTTTGAGATAACGTATCTCGGACAGAAGCAAATACAACAGCGGAGTGCTTACACATATGCGACTGTCTTGGATTTCTCTAACCACTTGTTAAACGCTGCCTTGACCTCTGTGTTCTGGAAAATTTAGGCAGCATCCAGAGTCCCTGCAATGTGTTGCCATGTTTGTCGAGGGCATCAAAAGTCTGTCCTTGGCTGCCTGTGTTTCATTATAGTTCAACACAGTAGGAAACACAGATTTGTAAATAACATATCTGTTGATTGCACTGTATACATACCCCCCATGTAAAGGATCATAGTGGATACTACATCTTGTGCGATAATGTCAGGAACACAAAAAAGCTAGATTTGAAACTACTCTTCCGTCGTAGTAGTAGTATTTGTGTGAAGCTACGCAATTCCTGTCCTGCAAATAATTTAAACCATGTGTTTCATCTGCCAGCATGATGATCCCCTGAAAAGCAATTATCACTTGGCTGGAACTACCAGTTCTGAAACCTATCCCTGACATGTGTAGCCATCAGGGAGGAAACCCAAGGGCTGCGGTGGAAAAGACAAACACACAGGGGCTATGTTCTCACTGTGTATCAGCTGCTCTGGGTACTGGCTAATACCAGCGAATTTCGACCAACCAAGGAACCTGACCATCTCCATTTTTTTAAATGTATTCTTCAGGGGACAGGAAATGATGAAAAATGCGCCTATATTTATTCCCCAACCTTCACAATATTTTTTCACCTGCTCACTCCTACATGAACATTCGTCTTCCTACCTCTTTGTAACTGAAACTTTTTTGTTTTTTTGAATGGTAAAGTCTCACAAGAAAACGCGAAAAACTCGGAGCCTTCGAAGTTTTGGGGAGCCTTCCTGTACTGCTGCCGTTCATCGGAGAATAATGAAATCTAGACCATTTGTTTCGTCATTGCATGCCCTATCTGTTTATACTATTTTCAATGTTCTAGAGTTAATCTGCTAGAAGCCGATTGTAATCATTCCACAGGCGGTATCGCGATTTAGCTGTATTACGGCCGGCGACAGCAAAAAATAGTAATGAAACAGTTGCCGCGATTTTTTTATATGTTGCGCAGAAACCCTTTCCTGACGCACAGAAAAAAAATTGAGATTCGTATTTGATTATCGGTGACGCTACGATTTTTTAAAGGGACAGTGTGCACGCGCGCTGCGCGTTGCCCCTATGCGGTACTCTCCCGAAAGCTGGTCGGCGTTACGGTCGCCAAGGGCGGACGCGATTCAGTGAAATCAAGCTAAAAACGCGGTTATGGCTCATATCCGAGTCGTTGACATCATCGATACACATCATCAGAGTACGCGTTTCCTCAAGTCCGTGGGAAACCTTATGTCTAAAGCTTTCTCACGGGCCAGTTTTTTGGACCAACTGGTGATGATGCCTCATTGGCGCCTTCCAGGAGCCGCTGCTTTTGTGTTCAAAGGCACCAAGCTATAGCGGGCCTTGACGGAGGATATTGACAGACATCGCTCGTCGCCAAAATTGGTCAAGACTGGATGAAGTGGTTGACCGTGTGAATGACGGCGCCTAAATTGTCATCACCCAAGTTTTTGCCGCGGCTGTTTCAGACTCCCCTTGTAGTCCTGACGTTTCCGCATGAGACATGAGTTCTGCCTA
Organism: Ornithodoros turicata; assembly: GCF_037126465.1. Lineage (NCBI taxonomy): Eukaryota > Metazoa > Arthropoda > Arachnida > Ixodida > Argasidae > Ornithodoros > Ornithodoros turicata. The sequence continues at coordinate 54,715,132 of NC_088203.1, read as the reverse complement.
GAGCAGCAAACGGGTCTACCGTGCAGACTATTTGCACAAGCACAAGAAGAAAAAAAAAAAGCCGTACTAAGGACTTCTAGTCCGTGACTCGGATTGGTGTTGAAGCCCTGAAAGCTGTACTTAGTGCCGAAGGTGCAGGTGATATCCGGGAATCAGGTATGATGTACCAAAGCTGCTTTGTGAACTTCCAGAGGTTATGTGAATCACAACAACCCTCAACGTCCATGTCATCCAACACCAGCACGAAAGATGATCCGTTGTCAACGGAAGACGAAGCGATTGATGAAATCAATCGCGTAATTAATAACGTAGCGTAATAGCGTAATAGCGTAATTAATAACGTAGCAAGGCACCGGCGTGACACCAGTGAGAAAGCGCAAGAAGACCTCCACATCGTACGTGAAAAGAAAGAACTCCGAAATTTCGGAAGCTCTAGGAGTCAAGGCACGTCGACAGATTTAAGCAGCGTTCGACGTTTCCCTTCCCGGTACATCGAGCAGCAACTGCCAGCTGTGCCCAGTGTTGTTGGGAAATATTAGGATGGCCTACCGAGCAAGTAAGTCACTGCAACAGCGATGCCAAATTCTTACGCTTGTTCCTGCATCGATGTCAGAGCGCGACGTCCAAGCAATCGTTCCTGAGGCAATCTGGTACATGATTAAGAAGTCCCAGAAGTTGGTCGCGGTAAAAGATGTGTGGGCATTGCCTGACCCGTACGAGCACAGTGCTCTGAAGGAAGATTATTTGGCGAGAGCAACGAGTTTTTGTACGGTGGATGAGCTGGACTGCACACGAATGCAACAACTCAGGGAAAAGACTGGACTGCACAGTTCAGAGCCCAAGATAGAGAGATGTCGTGTCCCCAAGCGTCCCAGGCTTTAGTGGACGAGCGACTGTCACAAAACACGAAAGGCACAAAACTGAGCGTGGGGTATCCTTCGTAGGTACCCAACTGCACAGAATTTGCTTACCTTTAAGAAAGCACGAGCGAAAGCGAGATGGACACGGAAACAAGCTCAAAAACAATCATGGAGAGGCTTTGTTTCGTCATTAACGTCAAATACACCCTCAAAGAAAGTTTAGGAGAGACTGAGAAACATTAAGGGCGACCATCGTAACTTTTCCACCCCTCTTTTGCAAATCAATGGGTCTCCCCGTGACAGCTTGGAAGAGCAAGCCAATGTCCTGGGCGAACACTTTCAGAGCGTTTCCAGTTCAGAACGTTACAGTAAAGAGTTCTTGAAGATTAAAGCATCTGCTGAAAACAAGAGTATATGTGCCGGTTATGGTGAGCGTTTCGCGTATAATATGCCTTTTAATGTGACTGAGCTTCTCAGGGCCTTGCCATCGAACGACACGGCCCCAGGACGGATCGCATCGTATATTCGACGCTAAGGCACCTGTCAGCCGAAGCCCGAGAATGTCTTCTTCAGTTCTTTAACTTAATTTGGAAAGAAGGGCAACTTCCTTTTCGCTGGAAACTAGCTACAATTATTCCTTTGTTGAAAGCAGGAAAAGATTCCTCTAACCCAAGCAGTCACTGGCCTATTGCTCTCACAAGTGTCTTGGGCAAAACGTTTGAGCGAATGGGAAAATAACCGTCTTGTTCATTATGTAGAAGAAAATCATTGTCTTAGTAAGTATCAGTGTGGTTTTCGAGTCGGTTGTTCGAGTGTTGTTTCGACAGTTGACCATCTCGTTCGTCTAGAAACTGCCATCCGCGACGCATTTGTAAGAAAACAGCACTGCTTATCGGTCTTTTTGGATCTAGAAAAGTCATACGATACTGCGCGGCGCTACGGTATCCTTTGTGACCTGCACGCTTTCGGGATACGGGGCCGTCTTTTTCGTTGTATTGCTAACTTTCTTGAGGGGAGGACCTTCAGGGTCTTACTTGGCACAAGATTATCACAACCCTTCAGCAAAGCAAATGGTGTTCCACAGGGATCTGTGCTGAGTCTGACACTGTTTATAGTTAAAATGAATTCTATGGTGAATGCAATTCCACCTGCTATTACCTACAGATATCCTGCTGTTCCACTGATATAGGTAGATGCGAACGGCAATCACATCTCACTATAAATAAACTGAGCAGGTGGGCAAACGAAAATGGGTTTAGGTTTTCAACCGGCAAAACAGTTTGTGTTCCATTTTCTAGAGTAAGAGGAATGTTCCCCGGAACCTGCTCTTAAAATAGACAGACGTGACCTAGGAGTTCAGCCAGAATGTAAGTTTCTCGGTCTTATCCTCGATAAGAAGCTGACCTTCTCGACCCAAATTACACACCTGAAAGCAAAATGCACAAACTCCTTGAGCCTCTTCAAAGTACTATCACACAGGTCATCGGGAGCAGATCGAGAAACTCTTCACAGAGTCTATATGTCCATGATCCGTTCAAGACTTGACTATGGGTCTGTGGTGTATGGTTCAGCACGTCAATCAGTTCTGAGACGTCTTCATCCTATTCATCACCAAGGACTTCGTCTGGTCCTGGGGGCATTTTGCACCTCACCAGTCGAGAGCCTCTATGTTGAATGCAACGAATGGTCACTAGAACGACGAAGGTTTTATCTTGCCACCTCTTACGCACTAAGGATAAGAGGATACCCTGATCATCCTGCCCTCTCATGCGTTAAAGACACGCACTTTCAACAACACTTCATTAACAGGCCCACGACCATTCCACCACTTAGCATGCGTCTTTTGCAAGGTGTTCAAGATTATGGGTTCGCACATTATAGCTCTTTCGTGCTGGAGACCGTAGACTCCCTCAGCTTTTTGCAAGCGATATGTAGCCTCCATACACACACACACACACAAAAAAAAAAAAACTCATTGTCCATCGTGCACTAATGTCTGGCATTCAGAGCTACCACTAAAGGTCTTTTGATAATGTTCTGCTGGGTGCCGAGCCAAGTTGGCATACCTGGCAATGAACTCGCAGATGCTGCAGCAGGAGCTGCTCTTCGTGGTGACCCAACGCCTTTCGAGGTTCCTTATCCAGACCTTAGAAAGGGCCTCAAAAAGAAAATCAACGAAGCATGGCAAAGAGATTGGGATTCTCTGGAAATGAACAAGCTACATCTCATTACGGGTAACATAGGCAGCTCCACTTTCTCTTTCAAAAACTGTTCACATGAAGTAATTTTGAGCCGACTCAGGATAGGACACACACACTTGACACATCGTTTTCTGCTACGGAGGGAGGATGCACCCCAGTGTCTGAGCTGTGGGGTGCAACTCTCTGTTCTACACATCCTGATCAGCTGTCCATCACACCAACCTCATCGTCGTCATTATTTCCATGAATTTTATCGAGATCACATGCCACTGCATCCGGCTCTTTTTCTGGGTGATGAACCTGTTATACCTCCTTTAAGAATTTTTAACTTTTTTAGGGATATTGGGTTTCTAGATGCTCTATAATTTTCTATTTTTTATGTTATAGAGTCATGTATGTGCTACATTTTACATGTTTTATTTCTAACCTAATCATTTAAAACCTGATTGTTTTTAACCTAATTTGTTACATTGACTACCACAGCCTTGGCGCTCTATGGCCCTCGTTGCTTTTGCGCCTGAAAAATCCAGCCATCATCATCATCATTTTCCGCGGAAAATGCATACGATAATTCAGGGGTTAAAATTGAGTTGATGTTTACTGTTGGTATTTGAATGAAATAAGGTAAAATGAGGATTTTTCTCATCAGCACTGCAGTGATGTGATTGACCCAAGCCATTTTAGAGAACCTACTGCAGCAGGGAGAAAAAACCCTTTTCAAGCAAAAAAAGAAAAGAAACGGTGCTTTTGAGCAGATATGCTACATCATCACGTACACACTATATACTTTATTTTTAATATACTTTCAAAAGACAGACATACATGTGGTCATCGAACCCGAAGCCCATCTCCTTGTAGCGATTATCATGTACTGGAACCAGTTGAAGTAGGTTACCTGTAATGACAAAAATTATACCAGTGTTCGTAACAGCAGGTTCAAAAGCGATAAAAACCGGGCTTTTTGGTGGCGCATTCTAACAGCGATAAAACCCCAGCGCAGGGGACACGGACAGACAAAACACAGTCTTCGTGCAGTGCTTCGTCTGTGTTTTGTCTGTCTATGTCCCCTGCACTGGGGTTTTATCGCTTTTCGTAACAACGACAGAGCGGTGTCAAAATTCGAAAATTGCAGGTGAAGTACAGTAAACAATAGAATATAGATAACTGCCAATAATTTCCCATTAGTCATTTTCTGCCGATATGTTGCAGCCACAATGCCAAATATGAACGAAATAATCAAAGAAAATGCCAAAGCAAGCTTACTGGTGAAAAAGTACTGTGTGTGCTCTACACACTATGCCGTATTTTTTAGTTATTTCCGTACTCAATTTGTGCACTGTGCTTTCATGTAGTGCTAGAATCACATAGGCTGAACATGACCAATATTTAGTTTCTGGTTCCCCAACACCAAGTAATTCATCGCCTATTAGGAGCGTTCTCACAAATCTTTTGCGTTATCGCGTTAGAGGCTATGTGACATCTGCGATAAGTAGAGGAAACACAGCACGGAAACAGCAAGGACTTCAAAAATGAAAGAACGGTTAATAATTGTGATCTTATATCTATCGCTTTACTATTGCCTGGCCCCAACAGGTAGGAGACAAACTCTTAGGCAGTTTCACGCTTTAACACGTTTGCAAAACAGAAGCCAATAGGACGCGCGACTTCTGTCCCATGACGACTTGCGCTAAAGTAGCGCTACCCGGTGACTATAGGCACGGGCTAAACAAGCAGAGGGCCTCAGCTGGAGGCTTCCCTTCGCTTTTAACAGCGCAAGTGGATGTTTGCGCAGCCCTGGCGCGGATTCCTGATATTTTGCGACAATGTAGTAGGATGTAGCAGGATTGGCTGTGTGGCGCAATTGGCGGAGCAATCACATCACTGGACTGCAGCCCGCCGTAGCGACGTACTCGCCGTTGTACTAATTTCGGAAATTACCTTCTGGAAACTTCTGCCACCATTCTGGAAGGCTTTGAACAATTTTAATTGTGGGAAACTTATTTTTTCAATTGAACCTTGAGAACTGCAAAGTGAATCTCTCTGTTTTTATTTGTACAACGCAACAACAATAGAAAAAAAAAATAGTAAAATTTCTGCTTTATCTCCGCTCGCTAAATTCTCGCAAAGAAAAGTGCATGGAAGATGGGAGGAGAGGACTAAGTGAGCCCCTCTTGTTTTACCATTCCTTCCCCCGCATTGACCTTGATGCTGGGGACAACAGTCTTGTCAAAAAGGTTCCGAAACAAGTCTTATCACAAACGCACCACAAATGAAGGTGGGGACACTTCCTCCTGGAGACCATCATTACACGCTTACGCACGTTTCTTCGCAAAAATCAAGCAAGCGTGGCTAAAGCGTAATTGTTACTCTTTTTTTTGTGTCGATTTTGAGTTGCGATACTGTGCATAGTTTTGGTTGGGTCTGTTGGGCGTTTATCCGAGGAGGTTCGCTTGGCAATTTTCGAAGTTCAATTGACTAAAAATAAATTTCCTGCAATTAAAAATTGTCAAAAGCCGTCCTCTATGGCGGCAAAAGTTTCCAGAACTGGTAATTACCGAAAGCCCAAATTACCAATCTTCCATCGGTTACAGCGCCAGTTCCGATTTTTTTACCACTTTACGTGGAACGCCCTGCATATGCGCTACATATTAAAACATAAATGTGTACTGTAGCACAAACAAACTTCTAGTGTGACCTCCCAAGGTGCATGTTAACTGCAGTGAGCCCAGTTGGGTGCTCCAACCATAGTTCAAGGTAACTCGTTACTGTAACTAAGTTCCTTTTTTTGGTAACTTGTAACTTAGCTCGGTACTTTTGCGCCGTTTTAACTTTCAGAGGAACTCGTTTCTTTTTCAGGTAACTTTGCCAGAGTAACTTAAGTTCCCAGTTACCTTTAACTCTCTTTTCGCTCAAGCCCACATAGTTTCTTGCTTTCTCTCCGGTTCCTTCATGGTATTTCTTGCCATAAAACGCGATATTCAATCAATGACAGTATTTTATTCAGGAAGTAAGAACCGCCGCCATTGAAATGAAGCTGAACCATTGTGCGCCCACAGGGAGTAAGATGCAAAGCGTTCGAATAGACCTCTACCGGAGAAACATAACGCTGGTAGACAGACTGAAACCGAAACAAATCGGAAGAAGAGGGATGGGTTCCACGAACGGGCACTTGTTCGTTGCCTCTCATTGAAAGAAAAGTAGGACCGAGGGTCGCGTCCATTTAAGGGACCGTATCGTAATCCCCTCAAGAGCGTGGCTGCACCACGCAGCTACTCAGGCTGCACCTGCGTAATGCTATTTTGTGTCCCAAGTAACTCACTAAGTGTGAGTTACATTTCAGGCTGAAGAAATTCGTTATTAGCTTAGTTACATTTTCATGCGGTAACTTAACTTGTAACGAGTTCTTTCTGACGGGTACCTTCTCAATCTACGGCTCCAGCTCTAGCCCAACATGAATAAAATGAATAATTCAAAGATTTAGCTAATTGCCTAACAACGATATCGTTCAGCTCCAGTTTTAGGGTACAGTGCCAGTAACCTAGGGGCAGTGATAGAATCTACCTAAATTAACCAATTTATCTGTATATATACATAATTATCTGCAAATCAATATCTGTATTCAGTAAAAACCCTCTATATTATCCTAATGTAAGCATGTTTGCGCATAATCTCATATGCGCCTTCGTGTTCATTATGACAGACGTTGCACAATGGATGAGATAGGTGGATATATATATATATATATATATATATATATATATATATAGTTGTATATGTTATGTCGGGGATTAAGAGGGAGCAACTCAGCGGGGCAATCGAGACGTTTATTCTGACGGGCAAGAAGAAGCAGGCACGCGCGATCATTCATATGCGAGCACGATTAGGGCATCGTCCTCATTATCTTCACGGCATTACCCCCCTCCTTCGGAAGGCTGGGCTGGGGCTTCGGCTGGCCGGACGAAAGGCTTCATACGCAATACGTGAACAACTTCTGTTCCACGTGAGCGGTGGTCAGGCGGCGGTACGAGGGGTGCGACCTCATAGTTGAGAGGGGAGAGCTGCCTAGTCACGCGATACGGGCGAACGTAGCGCTTCAAGAGTTTCATGGAACGGCCACGCAGACGAGTTGGTGTCCACAGGAGAACTTCATCTCCGACGCTGTATTCCACTGGGCGGTGGCGGGCGTCATACCGGGAACGGTCTTCGTCTTGCTCAGCGAATGTGCGTAGGCGAGCCAACTGACGAGCTTCTTCAGCGTTAGCGACGGCGTCGGCCACCAGGACAGGCGGAACGGCCTCGGGAGGACAAGGCAGCTCTTAATCCCCGACATAACTGGTGGAGGTGCGGGGCAATCAAGTGGTTTATTCTGACCGGCAAGAAGAAGCAGGCACGCGCGATCATTCAGATGCGAGCACGATTAGGGCATCGTCTCCATTATTTTCACGACAATATACAAATGGAAAATAGCCGAAGCTCTGTAGCTGCACATTGACCATGTGTTTACAATATGACCGTGCACTCCCAGCCGAGTACAGCTGTTTCGTCCTACTTGGGACTCGTCAGCCCGGCGTAGGCCGGGCTGACGAGTCGGCCGTGCCCTACGCCGTGCTGACGAGTCCCAAGTAGGACGAAACAGCTGTACTCGGCTGGGAGTGCACGGTCAAATTGTAAACATAGGTATATATATATATTCATATTTATAATTTATAATTCATATTTATAATATAAACATATTTATAATTCACTGGCTTGCACTGTGGCATTGAAGAGTGCTCAGTCACCCTCCCAGGTGTACATCGCTCGCTGAGTGACCCCTGATTTGCCAATCCCGAACGATGCGCAGCTACCCAGGGCCGACGAGCCGCAAACACGGCGAAACACGTGTCCTCTGGTGCTGTCGCATCGTTCAATGAGTATCTGTTTCTCTACGTGCAGCCATAGAAGCCATCTTAACTGTAAGTTTGAATTTCAAACACGTCTAGCATCATTTACTTATTTTTTTAATGGCTTTCCCCCCCTCTTTATAATTCACTGGCTTGCACTGTGGCATTGAAGAGTGCTCAGTCACCCTCCCAGGTGTACATCGCTCGCTGAGTGACCCCTGGTTTGCCAATCCCGAACGATGCGCAGCTACCCAGGGCCGACGAGCCGCAAACACGGCGAAACACGTGTCCTCTGGTGCTGTCGCATCGTTCAATGAGTATCTGTTTCTCTACGTGCAGCCATAGAAGCCATCTTAACTGTAAGTTTGAATTTCAAACACGTCTAGCATCATTTACTTATTTTTTTAATGGCTTTCCCCCCCTCTTTATAATTCACTGGCTTGCACTGTGGCATTGAAGAGTGCTCAGTCACCCTCCCAGGTGTACATCGCTCGCTGAGTGACCCCTGGTTTGCCAATCCCGAACGATGCGCAGCTACCCAGGGCCGACGAGCCGCAAACACGGCGAAACACGTGTCCTCTGGTGCTGTCGCATCGTTCAATGAGTATCTGTTTCTCTACGTGCAGCCATAGAAGCCATCTTAACTGTAAGTTTGAATTTCAAACACGTCTAGCATCATTTACTTATTTTTTTAATGGCTTTCCCCCCCTCTTTATAATTCACTGGCTTGCACTGTGGCATTGAAGAGTGCTCAGTCACCCTCCCAGGTGTACATCGCTCGCTGAGTGACCCCTGGTTTGCCAATCCCGAACGATGCACAGCTACCCAGGGCCGACGAGCCGCAAACACGGCGAAACACGTGTCCTCTGGTGCTGTCGCATCGTTCAATGAGTATCTGTTTCTCTACGTGCAGCCATAGAAGCCATCTTAACTGTAAGTTTGAATTTCAAACACGTCTAGCATCATTTACTTATTTTTTAATGGCTTTCCCCCCCCTCTTTATAATTCACTGGCTTGCACTGTGGCATTGAAGAGTGCTCAGTCACCCTCCCAGGTGTACATCGCTCGCTGAGTGACCCCTGGTTTGCCAATCCCGAACGATGCGCAGCTACCCAGGGCCGACGAGCCGCAAACACGGCGAAACACGTGTCCTCTGGTGCTGTCGCATCGTTCAATGACTATCTGTTTCTCTACGTGCAGCCATAGAAGCCATCTTAACTGTAAGTTTGAATTTCAAACACGTCTAGCATCATTTACTTATTTTTTTAATGGCTTTCCCCCCCTCTTTATAATTCACTGGCTTGCACTGTGGCATTGAAGAGTGCTCAGTCACCCTCCCAGGTGTACATCGCTCGCTGAGTGACCCCTGGTTTGCCAATCCCGAACGATGCGCAGCTACCCAGGGCCGACGAGCCGCAAACACGGCGAAACACGTGTCCTCTGGTGCTGTCGCATCGTTCAATGAGTATCTGTTTCTCTACGTGCAGCCATAGAAGCCATCTTAACTGTAAGTTTGAATTTCAAACACGTCTAGCATCATTTACTTATTTTTTTAATGGCTTTCCCCCCCTCTTTATAATTCACTGGCTTGCACTGTGGCATTGAAGAGTGCTCAGTCACCCTCCCAGGTGTACATCGCTCGCTGAGTGACCCCTGGTTTGCCAATCCCGAACGATGCGCAGCTACCCAGGGCCGACGAGCCGCAAACACGGCGAAACACGTGTCCTCTGGTGCTGTCGCATCGTTCAATGAGTATCTGTTTCTCTACGTGCAGCCATAGAAGCCATCTTAACTGTAAGTTTGAATTTCAAACACGTCTAGCATCATTTACTTATTTTTTTAATGGCTTTCCACCCCCTTTTTATAATTCACTGGCTTGCACTGTGGCATTGAAGAGTGCTCAGTCACCCTCCCAGGTGTACATCGCTCGCTGAGTGACCCCTGGTTTGCCAATCCCGAACGATGCGCAGCTACCCAGGGCCGACGAGCCGCAAACACGGCGAAACACGTGTCCTCTGGTGCTGTCGCATCGTTCAATGAGTATCTGTTTCTCTACGTGCAGCCATAGAAGCCATCTTAACTGTAAGTTTGAATTTCAAACACGTCTAGCATCATTTACTTATTTTTTTAATGGCTTTCCACCCCCTCTTTATAATTCACTGGCTTGCACTGTGGCATTGAAGAGTGCTCAGTCACCCTCCCAGGTGTACATCGCTCGCTGAGTGACCCCTGGTTTGCCAATCCCGAACGATGCGCAGCTACCCAGGGCCGACGAGCCGCAAACACGGCGAAACACGTGTCCTGTGGTGCTGTCGCATCGTTCAATGAGTATCTGTTTCTCTACGTGCAGCCATAGAAGCCATCTTAACTGTAAGTTTGAATTTCAAACACGTCTAGCATCATTTACTTATTTGTTTAATGGCTTTCCCCCCCTCTTTATAATTCACTGGCTTGCACTGTGGCATTGAAGAGTGCTCAGTCACCCTCCCAGGTGTACATCGCTCGCTGAGTGACCCCTGGTTTGCCAATCCCGAACGATGCGCAGCTACCCAGGGCCGACGAGCCGCAAACACGGCGAAACACGTGTCCTCTGGTGCTGTCGCATCGTTCAATGAGTATCTGTTTCTCTACGTGCAGCCATAGAAGCCATCTTAACTGTAAGTTTGAATTTCAAACACGTCTAGCATCATTTACTTATTTTTTTAATGGCTTTCCCCCCCTCTTTATATATATATATATATAAATTGCAGAAGATGAAAAATCAAACAGCCGCGACGCGGAATATGAGCGAAAGGAAAGGGGACACAGCGACGGATTTGAGGTATTAACAGAATACAAACAAAGGTTTACTTTACATAATTAAAACATTATTTAGGAAATGGGGAAGTGTGGACGTTTCGGAGGGAAGCTCCTCCTTCTTCGGGACAGAAGAGGCAACAAGTCTGTCCAAGGCCTTTATGGATTCAGCTTGCTGGCGTAATCTTGTGTATTCGCGCCACCTGGCGTTCGTCGATGAGTCACGTTCTGGAAGGTTTGTCACTGTCCGGTGATGTGTCACTGCCCTGACGTTCCGGGATCTTCTGAAGTCAGAGATGGGGGTCATCGTCTTTCTTTCAAAGGCATCGACCGTTGTGCAATCATTATCTGGGAGACCGGGGTTTAGGTCATCGTGTCTGAAAGCCGAAGGTGGCCTCCTCGGGAAGTCGTCGTTTGGGGCGTTGTTGTTCTCGTGACCCTGTTGCTTCATCAACAGTCCATGTAAGGAGAAGTCATCTATCGGTTTTTTCCGTAGCATTGTCCGTAGTGCGGGGATGTCCTCCAGCCATATCTGAAAGAGAAGAAGAACAGGGCGAGACGGAGGATAGCTAATTGTTTAAGTTTCTAACTGATGATAGTACACCGGGATCTTCATTGATTGCGGATTTAAACTTATAAATAAAATATGACTCGCGTTGTTCCCTGCATCTGTCAGAATTGAAATTTGATTCAAGAATAAAAAGGGAGACGTCATTTATTGAGTGTCCGGGCTGTTTGAAATGGCGGGAAACAGGAAGCTTCGGCTTCTTGCTAACGTCTGATCTGTGGTTATTAAACCTGATTCTGAAGGATGTTTTACTTTGTCCCACATACTGACATTCACATGCTTTACACTGAATGACGTAGATGATATTAGAGGAATTACAGTCAAAATCTCCGTTGATTTTGATGGAAAAGTTCGAATTTGTACTTTTGACAATCTGGGTACTTTGCATTAGCTTGCAGATTTGACATCTGCTGCCGCCACAAGGGCGACAACCGGTCAGAGAAGCATCCGGTTTCTTAACTTTTGACCTAACCAGGCAATCCTGTAGGTTCCGAGCGCGTCTGTACGTAACGCGTGGCGGTTCGGGAAATATCTGCCCCATCCGCTCCGACTGGAGAAGGATACTGTGGTGGCGGCGGAGTATACCGTTAATATTTGGAGCATTCCCGCCGAAAGTTACAACGAGGTTGACGCCGTCGTTGTCCGATGGTCTAGTGTGTTTTTCGAATAAGGTTCGGCGATCGATATTGCGGGCTTTGTCTAGGACATTCTCAACTAGGCTTGTAGGAAATTTGCGGTTGACAAACGCGCGTTTCAGTTGATCAAGATTTATGTCTAGGTCTTCGTTGTTGGAACAGATACGTCTATACCGTAGCGCCCGGCTGTAAGGTATAGCGAGTTTAGTGTGGCGCGGGTGGCAGCTGTTAAAAGAAAGATACTGTTGGGAGTCAGTAGGTTTGCGGTAGAGGTCAGTGCATTATGCAGATTGTGCATGAATATATATATTACGCAATCTCAGCTGATGCGGTGTTCAAAAGTACAGCTCACATGAAGCTGTATACTGAACAGACATGTATGCTTCACACACAAAAAAGAACCAAACTTGGAAAGTTTGTTTCTTTTTTGGGTAAAAACAAAACGTGCACAAAATCATAATATAGCTGTATCCACTGCCATGAGGGTGTGACGCCACATTATGCAAAGGCCAAACACAATAGTACAAACATAAAATGCTGGCCGTGGGAACAGCAGGGAATTCAACCATCTCAGGAAAAAGAGGTGCAGGGATACGAGTAGAGATGTGCGCGAGCTGCAGGGATGCAGGCGCGATTTCGAGTAGTAGTCAAGTAGTAATGCCCTGTATCGTTTCCATGAAATACACCAGAGTGAGGTAGATACATACTGTGAAGTCGAGGGAGAAGCTTGCCTGCATTTTCTCGACAGGTATTCGATACTGGATAGATATTCTATCTCTATCTCTCTTCTATCTGTCTCTCTGTTCTACTTGGTGATATTCTATACGTTGAGATACTCGATCCGTGCGAGTTTGTAGTATCACATAACGCACAAGTCTTATATTCTGGGCGCGAACCTGTGAACGTGGTGAATCACTTGATCTTCACATTAATATTGTGCTATTCTTGCAACTGTATTATATAAAATCAGACATTATGTGAAAATTCCGTCCTGCGTTGAACTGCGCAAATTCCCCAACCACTCTGCCTTTCACCTGATTAATGCAAAGGCAGACCACAGTGACAAGCACATTTGGAAAACATGGCCAGAAAAAAAACAACTGATTTGTATGCCCAATCACAGAGCAACATGCAGGCAGACGCGACACTGTTTTTCCAGATCTTCTAAGCCTGTGCGTTTGTACGTTCGACGTGTTCTCTCCTTTGCATTGTCCCACGACCATCCCAACCGCGGGTGTGGCACAGCTGCTACCTGCAGTCAAATAATTATGGTGTTCCTTTCCAATATTGGATAGATATTCTATCTCTATCTCTCTTCTATCTGTCTCTCTATTCTACTTGGTGATATTCTATACGTTGAGATACTCCATCCGTGCGAGTTTGTAGTATCACATAACGCACAAGTCTTATATTCTGGGCGCGAACCTGTGAACGTGGTGAATCACTTGATCTTCACATTAATATTGTGCTATTCTTGCAACTGTATTATATAAAATCAGACATTATGTGAAAATTCCGTCCTGCGTTGAACTGCGCAAATTCCCCAACCACTCTGCCTTTCACCTGATTAATGCAAAGGCAGACCACAGTGACAAGCACATTTGGAAAACATGGCCAGAAAAAACAACTGATTTGTATGCTCAATCACAGAGCAACATGCAGGCAGACGCGACACTGTTTCAAGATCTTCTAAGCCTGTGCGTTTGTACGTTCGACGTGTTCTCTCCTTTGCATTGTCCCACGACCATCCCAACCGCGGGTGTGGCACAGCTGCTACCTGCAGTCAAATAATTATGGTGTTCCTTTCCAATATGTGCCCTTTTGTGTGTGTGGCGAACGCCACACAACCCGTTATCACTTATTTGCAACGACAAAGCAATCCGAAAGCACATCAGACATAAAGCGAATACCCTTAGACACACACACACTTCCCCACACATCACAACTGTCAGTGTACTCATTGTGCATCATAGAAGCGCAGAAAACGCGTGCAATACGACAAAATCACAGATCCATTTACCTGAATCATTAGTTTGTCCCTTACGGTATCGAAAGCTTGAGGCCCGTAATGCCTGCTTCACGTCATCTGCACGGTGATCGCCTCCCACTGTGCTTTTGCTTCGTTGTCGACTTGTATTTCACAAGCAGAGTGACATTGGTGCTATCCTCACGCAAACGTCTCGCGAAAATTATAAACGAAAACCTACAAAACTACAAAGACCATGTGCAAGCAGCCTCGCGAGTTTCAAAACCGTTGACCCGTTGACGGCACCGAAATTGTGGCGCGGCAAATCCCGGAGCCTCGAATATGAGTTGCGAGGCGCATTATACGTCTGTATAAAAATATCTGTTGAAAAGTTTTAAGCAGGTGTACAATCATTGTTTGTGCATGGCACATTAGCATAGCAAACGTTTTACGTATGCGTTTTACTGCATGCGAGCAGCCGTGTCACGCAGTCTCAGGTTTTGAGGACACTGCTGGCGGGATAGAGATAATATAGGAAGACATTTGAGAACGGCCTAAGCGCGCGCCCAATGCTTTCTCCCTACCTCGGGGTGTGCCCACCTGCGCGCGGCCAACGGGGGCATAGACACTGTTGCTAACCACATTTTACTCGCTAGATGTTAGCTGCGTTCTTGTTTTTGAGAGCAACAATGGCTTTGAAACGCCTTTAATTGCCGTGGTTGTCGGTCATTGACACGAACACCAGGTGAAACCTCACCTCGTGATATGTTACTGCCTGTGTATCACTCCTGCCTTGTTCCGTCGTTTGCGCATTATTATAACACCATGCAACAATGTAGGGAAACGTCGTAAACTGGTAATGTTTTCATCAAGGCACATAGGTATATGGAAGAAGAAAAATTTTGGGGTCGCAGGTCCACTTGGGGCGGAGCGAACACGACGACGATTTAGAGCATCTACATATTGCGGGACAAGATTTGTTTCGTGAGCATCTGCCTCACTTGGGCACCACGACTTGCTTCTGTGATTCTTCGACTACGCTCTCTTAATCTGATGCCAGCATACTTTTGCAGGATCACTTTCGCCAGTGAAATTATGTGATCAGGCTCCTCTGCATAGTGCTGGCACAGTGGTAGCTTGTCACCTTGTGTTAGGATGAAGTGATTAAACGACTTCAAAACAATCGCCCGCACTACAAGCTTCACAGACCTCAATTTCTCGAGACGAAAGGTCTGCTCAGCGCAACACAGCAAACGTATAACAAAGGGGGATGGTTTCACTACCACTCTCTTGTCCCTGAGCATGATGAGAACACTTGATGTCTCGTCATCTAGGAGTGTGTCCAAGCACCCATCACAGGTGAGTTTTGAGGAGACAATTCTAACAACATATCCTCCAATATAGGCAATAGCGTCCTCGCTGAACCTGCTGATTCTGGATGATTCCCCGTAGTCATGGTCAGCGCACTAAAGAAGGGCACAGATGCTGTCCTCTGCAGGAACTTCTGCAGTGGGAGCCTCCTTGCCTGCACTTTCATCCATTCGCGGCGTTCCCTGGTGACCGAGTGTCTCTATGCCTTCCACTGTAGGCGGGACATTTGCAGAGCTTGGGGCCTGAACTTCAGCGTGTATCAGAAGCTTCCTCTAGGCATGATGGAATTGGGAAGCTGATGGGATATTATTCCATCCACCTCCCGATTTTGCCCGATGCAGCTGAGGAACAGTTCCAAGTGGTCCTGGCTGAGGCGGTATGTAGTGATGTAACTAGGGGAGTGTAAGGGAGTAATATAGTTTCTTCATGCACACTGTTTTCTGATTCTAAGCCTCTACATGTTACCTGCATGCGCCCGCCTGGAACAGCGCTTCTGCCAGCTGTTCAACACTTTTTAGCGTAAAGGCCAAGGTAATGACTGACATGCGTCTCCCGTGCTGAGCAGCTAGCTCCCCGGATGGAAGTCGCAGGGTCATCATTCTTGAGGACAATGTAAGCATCCTTTTTCCTTGTTTGGGAATTGTTCGATTGCGAAGTGCTGCCTAAAATCATTTGCCAATTACGTTGTGCGAATTAAGAAAATCGAATGCTCTGTAAAAGATGTTCATGCTTTATGTTTAGTGGACACAATTATCAAAAGGAAAGGCCTACTCATCTACGTTGGCAATGAACGAAGCGTTTGCGTCACTTCCTTCAAATTCAGTCAACCCCAGAAACCTTGCGTGGGTCAGGGCTTTGCACAAGTACGAACTTAGAGCCTGCGCCGCAAGGCGGAACTTCATGATCTGGCGGCCAAACTCAATAAGGGACCTGGTGAGTGTAATGGTGTTAACGACGACGAGCGCTCTGTATAGGCTCGCGAGATGGCAAAGAGAAAGACGACGAATAAAGAGTTGCACCACGTGTGACATGGTGGCAGCGGTGTTACGTCGATAACGTGGCCAGCGTTCGAAGCGAAAGGATTAGCCCTAGCTGGCAGAAGTTCGCAATGGAAACGACTACTACGCCGATGACTTCAACGTTGGTAGCAGCAACGATGACAAGTATCCTGCCTCCGCCCAAGCCACTCGATGTTACCGGCGATCTTTGGAAAGCTTGGAAGTTGTGGAAAGGCGAGTTTAGCCTCTTCTCTACAGCGACAAATCTAAAGGCGCAGCCAAAGGAAGTTCAGGCCGCGACCTTCTTGGTTATACTGGGTGAAGAAGGCAGGAAGATATGCAATACGCTACAGTTTGAAACGGAAGCGGACCGTGACGATGTCGACAAGCTTATCCAGAAACTGGAAGAGCACTGCAAACCGACGCTCAATTTAACGTACCACGAATTTCTGTTCGGATCGCGAAACCAGAAAGAAGGGGAGCGATTTGACGAGTGGCTGACAGAGCTTCGGATACCCGCTGCTAGCTGCGAGTTCGGGACCTTGGAAAAACGCATGCTGCGTAGCCGCATAATCCTTGGAGTTCGCGACAAGAAACTTCAGCAAAGGCTGATCTCGGAAAATCCGTCATGTGAGAAGGTTATAGAAACATGTCGGATGAGAGAGCTCAGCAAGCAGCAGTTTGACGATATCCAGAAGGAAAAAGATGAAGTGAAGGAAGTTCACGCGGTCACGAAGCGAACGAGAACTTGTTCGAAGTGTGGATATACGCACGATAAAGATGCATGTCCGGCGCAAGGCAAGGAATGCAAGAGCTGCGGTAAACTTAACCACTTCGCCAGTGTGTGCAGATGCAATGGACAACGAAAGAAATATAGAAGGAAGCCGAAGGCAAAACAGGTCCTTGAAGTGGAACGTGAAGAAGACACTTACTTCTTGCAAATACTGTCCGTAAATAACGTCGCATCGAGCGATCTCTGGTCTGCTGAGGTTACGATCGAGAACGTGAAACTAAACTGCAGAGTAGACACTGGTGCCAATTGTTCCGTAATCTCAGCCGGACAGTTGAGAAAAGTCACTAACAAGAAGACTACAAAATGCAACGTTACGTTGAACACCTTCTTTGGCTTCAAGCAAAAGGCCGCAGGCAGGATTCCTCTGCAAGCATCATGTAACGGCCAAAGCACAAAGGTGCTGTTCTTCGTCGTACCACAAGAGGTACCGCTTACCCTGAGTGGGAAAGCGTCGGAAGAACTAGGTCTGATCCAGCGCACTGTGCATTCGGCAGTTGCTACAAAAACAAGCGACGAACATCACTTGTACGGACCAGCACAACCTTATCGGGACGTCTTTGAAGGCCTTGGAAAGCTAAAAGGGGTACAGTACCACATGAAGTTAACACCCCATGCAAAAGGAGTGGTAAAACCAGCAAGGCGGATTGCCGTTGCACTGAAAGACAAAGTCAAGCGCGAACTCGACCACATGGAAGCCGACGGAGTAATCGCCAAGGTGACGGAACCTACCGAGTGGGCGAGCAACATGGTGGTCGTGGTCAAGAAAGATAAGGTCAGGATCTGTCTTGATCCCGCAGATCTCAACAAGGCGCTCCTTCGGGAACACTACCCCATGGCGACACTCGAAGATATCGCGCCGCGTCTGGGAAAGGCAAAGTACTTTTCGACACTTGACGCATCGTCTGGCTTTTGGCAAATTCAGCTCGACAAGGACTCCTCATACATCTGTACTATGAGCACACCGTTTGGGCGATACCGTTTCCTAAGGATGCCGTTTGGGATTTCAACAGCTCCTGAAGTCTTCCAGCGAGCTATGCACAGGGTCCTACAGGATCTCGACGGTGTCGATGTCGTAATGGACGACATCCTTGTCTGGGGAGGGACCAAGGCTGAGCATGATCAACGCCTTATGAGGCTGCTGGAGCGATGCAGGGATGTAAACCTCAAACTAAACATCAGGAAATGTTGTTTCCTTCAACAGCAAGTACGGTACTTGGGACAAACGATCACGTCAGAAGGACTTGCTGTGGATCCAAGGCGAGTCGAGGATATTCTCGCCGTTACTGAGCCAACAAATGTCAAGGAACTTCGTACCTTCCTGGGCATGATCAACTTCGTGTCAAGATTCATCCCCAATGCATCACAAGTGTCGGCACCGCTACGTGAACTGCTCAAAACAGACACAATTTGGGAATGGTCAACCAGACACAAAGACAGCTTCAAAGAGCTACGCGAAGCGTTGACGAAGGCACCGGTTTTAGCGTACTTTCAAGCACACAAGCCTGTGACGCTCTCAGTCGACGCTAGCCAGGATGGAGTTGGAGCTGTCTTAACACAAGAAGGGCATCCCGTTGCGTATTCCTCCCGTTCCCTTACGGAGACTCAACAAAGATATGCACAAATTGAAAAGGAGATGGTCGCCATTGTACACGGCTGCGAGAAGTTCCACGAGTACATCTTCGGACAACCCAGCGTAAAGGTCGAGTCCGACCACAAGCCGTTGGAAGCCATTTTCAAGAAGCCTCTCCACGGATGTCCACTTCGTCTACAAAGAATGAGGCTCGCACTTCAAAAATACCCGATTAACGTTGTATACAAACCTGGAAAGGAAATGTTCATTGCAGATGCTTCATCACAATTTCCGAAGCAGGAATGCCTGAGAGAAGAGGAGCACTTCTATGTAAACGTACTTCAATACCTCGATGTTTCCGACGAAAAAATAGCGGAAATATCGCGAGCGACACAACGTGATAGCCAGCTGCAGAAGATCCGAAAATACGTCGAAACAGCATGGCCTAACAATAAAAACGAAGTTGACAACGAGGTGCGTCAGTACTGGACCTACAAGGAAGAAATTCACGCGCAGGATGGTCTGCTGTTTCGTTCCAACAGACTAATCATCCCAATGGGAATGCGGCAAATCACACTAAAGCTGTTGCATGCTTCACACTGTGGAGAAGAAAAGATGAAGGAGAGAGCGCGGGACGTCATGTTCTGGCCCGGGATCACGTCTGAGATTGAACAACTAGCAAGAAACTGCGCTCTATGTGAGAAGCATCGACCACGAAACGAGAGACTTCCTATGATAAGCCATGAACTCCCTAAGTTGCCATGGCAGGTTATCGGCGCTGACCTTTTCAGCCAGGGTGGAAGAGAGTTCTTGATCCTTGTGGACTACTACTCTTTCTACTACGAAGTCAAACCACTAAAGCGATCTACAGCGAAAGAGGTGGTAGCCATATGCACAGACGTGTTCACCACGCATGGAATTCCAGTAAGGTTTCTGAGCGATAATGGCCCACCTTTCGGCAGCCATGAGTTCCGAGAAGGCATGAGGTTCCTCGGAGTCACGCACATTACTTCTAGCCCTCATTACCCGAGGTCTAACGGCATGGCTGAACGAGCAGTGAGGGAAGCGAAGAAACTACTAAGCAAGTACGCCTATGAGAGCACAGAATTCAAGACTGCTCTGCTCGAGTGGAGAAATACTCCGCGGGACAAGGTGTTAAAATCACCAGTACAACGCTTGATGGGAAGGAGCACCCGGACACTTCTTCCGGTACATTCAGCATGTCTGCAACCAAGCCTGGTACAGCCAAAGGATGTGGTATCACGGCTTCAGCATCTCCGCCAACGTCAGCAGGTCTACTACAACAGAGGAACTAGACAGCTGCCTCAACTGCTGCCGGATAGTCCAGTGACAGCCTACAACAGCAAAGTCAAGACTTGGGCACCAGCAACAGTTGTGGGGTCCGCCGGGGCACCAAGGTCCTACATCATAAGGACGAGCGACGGTGCTGAGCTTCGTCGTACTCGGGAGCATCTTAGATCATCGCAATGTCAGCAGCAGCAACCTGCTTCCACTCCCGAGAACGAACCACGGTCGGGTCCAGCCACGGAGTCAGTACCAGTTCGTCGAAGCACCAGACAACGTCGAAGCCCTCGGAGATACCCCCTAGAAGAGTAATCTGTGGCTCCGTATCATGCAAGGACATTCCAAGAAGAGTCAAGGAAGAGTTTGGGTTTTGAGTTTTGGGACAAAATATCTTTTGTGTAATGTTGACTGGCTTCTTTTAGACTGACTTGAGAAAGGGGAGATGTAATGGTGTTAACGACGACGAGCGCTCTGTATAGGCTCGCGAGATGGCAAAGAGAAAGACGACGAATAAAGAGTTGCACCACGTGTGACAGTGAGCTTGTTTGCTGCTCTGAGGCCCTCCTTCTCTTGGAGTTTCTGCAGACTTTCAATAAAGGCTCACCTGGTCGTCTAAGAAAGGTGAAAGTATAGTTAAATTTGTTGGCACGCAAGAGAGAAACTGAAATGGGAGCTAGGTGTACTGCGTACAAATGCAGATAAAGTGAGCTCAACTTATGCAAAATACTGGAACGTGGAGGGGTTCAGAAAAGAACTCGTCCATCCTTGTTCCCACATTATACACAATGGACAGTTGGTAGTATTGTCATCCTATTTGCTTACCCCATAGTGGCTACTGTGTAACACCTTGTGATCTCCAAACAGGTTAATGAGCAGTTTAAAGGGACCGAAAAGTGAAAAATAACCCCCATATTTTGGCCCACCATCCTGCACATTATCATTGTTTGATAACGCAGAGAAAGCATTACCTCACAATTCGGAATATTTTTTACGTATAAATATTTTGAAGGTTGCCGGAACGTGGACGGTGCTGCCAACGAACAGCAAAAAAAGAGTAACTTGGGTTTCAGGTCCAGGGCGTCCTGGATTGGTCAACCTGTACAACGTGACAATTAGTTTGTAGAGAACAAAGCTGGCACACATTATCGTTACAGCTAAACGTCATTTTAAAAATGACGTTCACTTCCAGGCATTTGAAGAACATAGTTTCTATACTAACAAAACATTTAGCTACTTCGCCGCCATGACCCGCCGTGCCGTTTTGCAAGGCCGTCTGTGTTATCGCGCTTATTGTCTACGCCGTGGGTGGTCATACTGGCCGCGCGAAGCAGAAAGTGAAAGTCTGTGAAAGTAATCAAATCACTTGTCTGTCACTGTTGTGTCACGCATTTACGTATGCCTGGTGTACGTTGTGGCGTTCAGGGATGCGGAAATCGTTCATCTTCGACGACGGGCGTTTTCTACCATAAGATTCCACAGGACAATGAGCGAAAACGAAAATGGTTCGAAGCACTCGGCTATGAGATACAGCAGTCGTGTCGTGTGTGCTCAGCCCATTTTGCTGCCGATGACTACGAAGATACCGCAGTAGGCGAAGCGAAAACGTGTGAAGCAAGCTGCCGTTCCGTCACCTGTTATTCTGCTTCGCAGTGGTGACGGGGTCAACACAACGTCTCAGGTATGTACAGGTGTCACATATGTATAAATTATAATATAGCGATGACGTATACCATTTAACTTGTGTTATCCTACCTACTGGACATTGTGAACATGAACAAATTTAGTTTTAGGGACATTCCGGTGTTGAAGTGGCGCCAGACTGCTTCGTAGTATGTAGAGATATCATCATTTGGTCATCTTTTGAAAATTTCTCTTTTGAAATAGTTTTTAAAACTGTTTCAGGTCGACTGCAGTGATTGTACTAGGCTTGTGCATATATTTGTTTTCATAGACTTGTGCATGGAAGTCACCGTATCGGATGACACTACTGATGCTTCCAGCACATTGTCCACGTCGACGGACACTGTTTGTGAAGTACGCAGTAAAAAATACTATTGTCCAGATCTGCATTGCAAGAATTCACAACCAAATATACTCAGCAAACTTGAACTTTCCTACTTTGCAGGAAACAACTGTAGTCGAGTTCGGCCATGCATACTGCAGCACTGTCTCTCCAACCACTATGAAGTCTGCATGTAAGAAATGATGTGCTCAATGTGATCCGCATTTCTTATTAATCTTTTTGTTTGTGTGTGTGATTCAGGCACTCAAGTTAACATGACAGAAATAGCTGCAAGCTGGTATGCTAAAAATGATGATCCGGATTTGCCAGGAGTGACAGCATTCCTACCTGTGGCTTCGTCTCCCGCTCGTGCTTCTACCAGTTACAACTGTGTGATTGCTCAAGAGGTAGAATAGGGGTGAGTCTGTATCCAATTGTTAATATTTTTGCAATCCTTACATGGACACAAAGACACCTGAAAGGACATCACGTGGGCCAATAATTACATCGACCCCCCACTCCGCAGATTCTGCCAAGTCCACAGGTGGAACCACTAGCTTTGTAACGTGTTGCAGACTTTGTAACATTTCTGGAGTCTTTGGACAGGTGCAGAACATCAGTATGACATCAACAGTGGGAGAAAAAACTGATGAGAGTTACTATCCATCTGAGGATAGCTTCATTGAAGGGTATACAGGAACACTTTCTCTTAATTCCTTGGCCCCAATGGCTCTTTGGCTTTCTTTGGCTCCAAACATGTGCCCAGAAGGAACCGTCACGCAGACTCATGGTGCCATATCCGCAGTAGTTCTAAAATTAGAAAAAAGACATCTCTTATACCCACATGGCATCTCTACCCGCTTTAGCCAATATTCTAAATGACGAAGCTGATCCTGTGTGTTACGCATTGTACATTACAAGTTACAGTGACATATTAATTTCCAGTCACCCAGACTGAGGAGGTTGCAGTCACTGTCGCCTCTTCGACACAGACGGATGTGACTTTTCCAGTTACTTCTACACCGGTCGGTAGTGACAATGAGTCAGAGCCTGAGCCTGAACCCTCCCTCATGGATGTCAGCTATGTTCCCTCCATGGGGTCAGTGAATGACAGGATAGTGCCTTCTCACATTGTTCCCTGTAATGTAGACGATGATGTGACTATGACTTGCAGCTCTTTTGTGGACCTGAGCAGGATGCCAGCCGAAGGAGAGTCAATCAAGGATATGAAATACCTCGTTTTTGAACAGTGCCTGCTGCCCTTGTTTGAAGCATGCCGTGTTTGTCTAATACCATGCTTGACAAGCCTAACTCGGTCAGGGACATGTGTGACAGTGCGTGCAACCTGTAGCAATAACCACATATTTGTGTGGTCAAGCCAACCGTTACTTCGACAGAAGCCACTTTGCAATGTCCTGCTTGTTGCAGGGATTTTGTTTTCAGGAAACTGTCCAAGAAAAACTCTACGAATGGTGCAGCAAATTGGTATCGCCACAATTGGGTTCTCGACCTTTTATAGACTTCAGGATGCCTACCTCTGGCCTGCAACACAAGCTGTATGTTCGTTTTATCTTTCTTGTGGCCTAGACAACTGAACACCATGCGTTTTATTTTTCCTTGTGCATAAGGTATGGCTGCGGCAACAAGATTCCTTGCTGGCACATTGCACAGAGCCTCTTTGCCTAGCTGGAGATGCAAGGGCAAACTGGCACTGGACAAACGGGCACTGCGCTAAATACGGCAACTACACGTTCCTAGACGTAAACAACAAAAAAAGATAGTTCACGTGGAGGTGGTGCAGGTAATCCGTTGTTTATTACCCATATTTGTTCACTGCTGTTTTTGAAACAGTGTATAACTGGGTGCACTCATGTTCAGTATTTATATCATGTTCCTGCTCAGAGCAACGAGGTCAGTGGAAGCCACGCCATGGAGAAAGATGGCCTCCACCGAGGTTAGGAATTCCTGACGAAGGAAAAGGACTGCATTGTTGGAACAGTCATTACGGACCGCCACTCTCAGATAAAAAAATACCTGAGATCATGTCATCCTGCCATCTCACACTTGTATGACTGTTGGCACGTTGCAAAGGGTTTGTCATCTTCGTAATTTCCTTCATGTTCAGTTGGTTACACGCATGTTTCGATTTCAGGGCTAAAAAAGAAGCTGCTGGCTGCTGCAAAGGGCAAGCACTGCTCTGTTATTGGTGCCTGGGTACCGACGGTTGTTGCACATGTTTACTGGTGCGCAATGACTAGTAATGCAGACCGCAAACTACTACTGGCAAAGTGGACATCCATGGCTAACCACGTTGCAAACGTACATGTCCATGAGAATGCACTTCATCGACAATGTCAGCATGGTGATCCCCCAAGGCGGCTATGGACGGGTGAAGGTAGGGTGCACAAAAGCAGTAGTAGCCACTAACTGAGTTTATCGTGCACCAACTCTGTTTCTTGCTAAATAGGTACAGAGGCTCATCAGAAATTGAAGAGCATTGTGTGTGCCAAGCTACTCTTGAGTGACATTGGGCAACTGTCGTCTGTTGGGCAGACTTACGCTGTTGAGGTCTACCATAGCCTCCTGCTCCACTTCCTCACCAAACTGCTGGCGTACTCGATGAAAGGAATGCAGGCCATGTTTGTGATGCCGTAATAATGCAAGGATGGCTGAATGTTTCCTGTTTTGTTAGTAGTGTTTGACTTTTTCGGACCCAAATCTGCCCGCTATTTGCCCCGAAACGAAATTCGCAAAACTTTGGTTCAACTCAAACTTCCCCTCCCATGTCCTGGCAGATTACAACGAATATAACGCGAATACATCGAAATATTGCTATTGCGACACAAGATATCCAACGACTTGGACAAAAATTACAGCCATTATGTCTTAAACATTGGTGCACAATTTCGTTCAAAACAAATTTCATGCGAATCGAAAATTCGTTGTGCTGCAGACGGGTGTCGAGATGCCGGTGGCACGTGCACCACCAAGTTTCCGTCGTGGAAACAAAGGCGAATTTCACGCTCCACTGCGCATGTATATACAACTGTTGTTTCGTCCACTGATAAGTGTAACGGTGGTTCAGGCTATCCCTGTGACAAGGGCATAACTGTATTCGGACGTCAAACGTTGTGGAACCTACTCTTATGTGACAGAAATATGTGCAGGTCGCTCTTGGCTGCACTCCATTTCAATGAAAATTCAGACAGATCACAGGCCACGTCTCGTACCGGAGAGTTACCCTACAAGGTGGCCTACCCCAAAAATCAGGGAAGGCTGTTCTACGTCCACTGAAAAGATCAAGCACATATGGTAATGGGCCCATCTGTGCTATGCCTCTGTGCTGGGTTACATTGCATGAAACTGTCAAGTAATGCCACATAAATAGGTGTTTGGGTTGTTGTCATGGCACAAAAACTTTCTGTCACTGTAAATGCTTGAAGCATATGCAGGGGTGTTGAGAATACTTTTTACTAACTGCTTACCTTTAAGTGGCAATATATTAAAATTCATATTCCTGCAGCTTACGTTGATGACCTCTTCACTGAGGTCTTCAAGAGATGTATCGAGCTGCCACCGTATGAAAAGGCAAAAGCGGACAAGGATGACACCGTGTCACCACCACCATTGAGCAGCCAATACAGCCGCGTCTCAAAGGAGGAGCTCCTACGCATCCAAAGGACAAGGTTCCCAGAAGAAATTTCACCCAGCGAAAATGGATAGCATGGCATTCGTTCCCCTGAATGTGTTGGAGGACAGCGAGGAGGCTGGGAGGAATTTTCATCCAGGAAATATGCACTTGAAGGGGGTGTACTAAATTTTACGTTTCCAGTTTCCTTTTTTGTCCAGGTTTCCCTAACCATCATAATCAGCAAGCATAATGCATTGCTGTCCTATATCCGAGACCGCTTAGAAAACAATACAGTTTACTGGAGGCATGCAAAGCAAGATTTTGCTGACTCTCTTTCTGCCTCAGCTTTCCTTGTCCTTGCTCAGTTCCACCTTTTCTTCACACTTGTGCTACGCACATCTGCAGGAAGCACTAGTGGGAAAAGTGCATCCGACACGACGTCCCACAAACCGGGACGCTGCGGCAAGTCAAAATTAGTGATTTTCCCTTACTTTTGAAGGAATTTTGACAATTCCCTTCTTTCCAGGTTGGTAGACGCCCTGCTTCGTTATGTCACAAACAATTTCATCCTTACGACATTGGAGCATAGCTAGTACTTTGCAGAACCAAACTAGTAAAGGAATAACTGTGATACGCATTCATAGTCATAATGCTGTTTCATCTGGTCAGATATTTTAAGTTCTGATCTTCCCCTCTGCAGCAATCTTTACCAGGGATCGGAACTGCTACATTGTTTCCTGATCGGTTCGGGTCCACATATATTGCTTCAGTACAGGTTCACTGGACTGAAATTATCAGATTGAACTGGTTTAGGAATATCAGTTCAGTTCAGCTCAGGGAGAAACGAAGGAACAGAAGAAACGTGGTCAAAGGGTGGGGCACTATTTAAGCTGTTAATTTTTCTTCGGACCTGGCTTAACCGGTCCACCGGTAGTAAGTTTTCTACATGAAAGGCGACCTTACAGTCATTGCGCACAGTTATAAGAGGAAGGTATAAAATAAACGTTTCAGGGAAAAATCTTTCATGGAAGCTAGTGAAGACAAAAGTAATAAACACACCTATTATTTACGCATCGCTTGACCATAGTGGTGTAACGACGACAAACACTGCTCAGCGGTCAGGTGTTTTGTGACGCAACTTCTCTGAGTGCTTCTCTGATATTGCTTTCGCCAACAAGATTCTGCAGCATTTCACACGTGGGTTGCGAAGCGCAGCAACGAGACTGCGAGGCGAAGGACAATGGTAATCATTTAGGTTGATGGAGTTGCTGTCATCTGATCAGTCCTACGTGTACTTTGAAACATATGTGAAAGTGAACGATTTCTGACGGCCCCTGTGTCGCTTTTCGTGTATTTGTGTTCAAAACTGAAACTTACCAGTTAACACATCGTGCTCGATTCGGCTCACCTACAATCGGCGACAGGCTGCCACTAGACGCTGCGTCGCTGTCTTCGTCAAGGGCTCTCGGATCGAAGTCGTAAGGAGGTAAAAGGAAGTCACTTGGACTCAGAAAATCGTCATGGTCGCTTTCTGAATCTGAGCTGCAAGAGGTGGACATGACGGGACGCGCGCGCGGGATAGTAGCGGAGGAGGGGACGCCCGCGCCGTTGTTAGGATACGATCCTCCTTTCCCGACCGTGACATCATGTCATTTTGCGGGTGGATACTCTGACGCGCCCTGCTTTCTACGTCATCAGATGTGGCGTACATTTCCCGATCTTCGAAAGTTCGTTAAAAATGGTGAGCCTGAGCAAATCGCACTGGCGTTTTGTGATTCGCGTCTCCGAAGTATATTCTTTCCATTGAGTGTATAAAATGACCACCCATTTTACGACTGTGGAGTGGCGCTTTAACACGGTGGTATTCTTTAACTTGCACTTCATCCAAACACTGTTGCGCCAACTCAGTTAAATGCTGAGGTGGGGGCCACTGGCTTCCCAAGTGGATCCACACCATGGTGTCGTTCGGACACTCTTTGAAGACACGATCTCTTAATGTCCTGCGATGCCATATACTGCAGTCGCAAGGAGTTGTTCTTCAGCAGTATTCTCGAAAGGATTTGAAACGGAACACCACTCGAAGAAGTAATTAACTTAAGGAGCTGACCAATGCCACTCTCAAATACAAAACAGGATAATGACCACAATGGTCCATGAAGTATAGTGCTTTTTGGCAAGTGCAGGATGGAATGAACATTAGGTGTCATTCGTGTCTCTCAATAGAGAAACTGCACTTGTACAACAAACTATGTTATTTTTTCAGTACTTTCAGCTAAGTCATCCTTTGTTACAACACTCTTCATGATAAGGTAAAGTCCAGAGATAAGTAGTGCAAAGTTACGAAAATATTTTTCAGGTAGCACATTCTTGACACAAGGGAGGCAGTAGTAAAATAACCATGTTTGACATTCGGCCGCCTTCCAGTACTTCCTAAGCTTGACGTCACGAGGTGGCCTGTTGATGCAGTGCGGTGGCTTAATGCTCATTAATCTGTTGTTTACAAGAGACAGTGCTTGGGGATTTCCAATATAGTAGTCTTGTCCAGCGGTTCCAAACCATAATTCAAGAAACTGCCGTGCCACACCCAGCAAGGCACAGTGCATGTAGTTGGGCCGGAAACCCCACACAATGTCGAAACCTGGCACGTTCAATAGAGGCGAAGGGCCTTTCAATCCTCTCACTGTTCAGTTGCAAGCAGCTGCAGACGACATATCAGCTGCAGTTTCCGCTGCGGTCCTATCAGCCACCACACCTGTTATGGGGTACTTCACACGTCCTGTAGGAATGAAGAGGATACTTAGCCACACACCGTAAATGTAAAATCATATCAGCATAACCTACCATTACAGAGAGCATTAAGTATGTGTGAACAAAGATTTCTAAAAAAATCTGTTGAAATCACGTTGCTTTATGTTGGTGAGTAGATACTCTGTGGGTCTTGAGCATCCCACTTATTCGGGGAGGCGAATGCGGTGATCTGTGGAGGCCTGGCTGTACCATGCCTCCACAGCTCCCCTCATTCGCGGCAGTAGAAAAATAAAACACGTCATAGTCACGTGGTATTACATCGTCAGGCATCATGACGGATGCCCATTGGCCGAAGGAGGTTGCGCGCTCCGGGATTGGTTGACAGAGTTTCGAAATATCTGACAGCTCACTTTTCGCGGGCAGTCTGGGCAGTCGGCCAGGCGGGCAGCTCCAAGCAAGGTCGCTGCGTCTCCGCGGCTCGCCGATATCGGTTGACCACAACGACCAAAGGGGAAGTGTATTCGAGGGTTTGTTCGTGAGTTATAGTGATTCTGGCCATGTACTGATATCCGATAAAGTATCAACCTACGGACATTCTAGCCGGGTCGGAACTGGAATGCTTGGTGAGCTGACGCATGAGGAACACTTTCGAGCGCTGTCGCATTTTCAAGTACAGTGACTAAGAAGAGAGGGTTCGTAACGACAAAAGTATTTCCCGTGACTGTGTGACCTTCGGTGCATCGCCAGTATGAGAAGATGATGATCATCTGTGAAATACACGCGCTCGTGGACTTCGCTCGCCTCCAGAAGTAGACTGTGTGTGTGCTTTGCAAGTTCGAACTTGGTTTGGTTGCAGTCTACTCAACGAACGAAACATCCTGTACGCACGGTGAACAGATGAGTCACACATTTGAGTCTATACGTTGCATTAATAAATATGTATTTAGCCTATCAAAAATGTCTTAGTTTTTTTGGAACAACGGGCGTCAGGTATGAAAACCAGTAGAAGTCAATGGTAGCCAGGGCCGGCCGAAAGGCGAGCCAAACGGAAAGGTTGCTGATTGGCTGGCATCTAGGCATCACGACTCATTTTCATTGGTCGTATGTCCAGTGTTGCCTGAATTAACTATGGGCTCTATGGGGAGCTGTGGGCGCCTGGTACAGCTGCTACCAGATCGCGGTTAAAAAGGTACCTAGCCGGTACGGATGGGTCTCGGAGCCCTTGTACCGTTTCAATTTCGCAGTGGTCGCGAACTGTACCTGCTGGTTGAGGACTGTACCTCACGTGTACCGCTTGGCCCAGGTGCGAGTCCTCTTTCATGCGGTACATATCGGGTGCCGGATTTAGAGTGTAGACTCAGGATTTCAAGGCACATTTTTGTTTCTTTTTATCTTTCCTTCTAAATAGCACATTCTGGATACTGGGGCATGAATTGGGTATTGGAGGGCTAACACCACTACTATCAGATTTTTATCAGTTAAGGTTTCATCGAATTAATGCGGCCAGCTGGGAGCTACAAGTCATTCATGTTAGTAACCTAACTTTGGCGTAGTTGAGACAAAAGACAAGGAAACCCTGCCAAGGAACATCAAAGATACAACAGTGTGTGTCCCAGGCCTCCTGTATGTCATGTTGCGGACCAGTAGCTCTGTTTGTGATTCCTGAGTCAATATACCACTGCTTATGATGTTCAGTCTCTTTGTCATAACCAAGTGCAGGTCATTGCAATTAATCACGCTCCACATGACATTACTGACTTGGAGTTCCGTCTTACGAAAGGCGCTGCCAAAGCTCACTCCGGTAAAGGTCGAAGTAATCGTAGGTAAGTGGCGATTGTACAGAGTGATGTTATAGCATGGTTTAAGGCTGACCCACATGTAGCGATTGCTGTATGCAAAAATGCGACAGACCAAACTGAAGTTCTTGCAATCACATGATTGCACCCATAGCTCGCATTCGGGAAAGTCACTCCCAACTTACGGTATCATATTGGCGCCAATATAGATTATGATACATTTTTGGTTGACTGGTAGTACATTGTTCCACTGCAGTAATCAGGATGTACTATTAAATTCTTCCTGCCTCCGCCCATATGCTAAAAATATACCAAAAAAAAGTGAAGGCCTAGATCAAGGGGTGGTGCCACCGACAAAAGCTGCTCTCTGCAAGTTCACATCACTTGCTCTCGTATAATTTAAACGTTCGATTCCGTTACAGGCCTACAATCAGAATTATACCTGTGTCCTGCCTCACCAATTAGCAGTGCACGTCAGTTGCGCTCATGTATTGGTGTTCTTCGTCCATGCGTTATGTGCCATGTCCTGAATCAGTTTCGGCAAAAACATATGGCCAATTCGAGTGGTTATTTTGTGGCAACTTTTTTAGAGATCCCAAGCAGTCATGTTTGCTTAGTCACAGCGAAGCAATCACAAGCAGGGAGGGGTAATGGTAACGGAAACAGAAACGGTATATTACCGAAATTGAAGATGGTAACGATAGCGGAAACGCATACCACGGTCCTCCATTACCGGACACAGAAACGGAAACGAAAATTATCGTCCGGCATTGAATTCTGGCAATGGCTATTCCTGTTGTGCGATGACATTTGAGCAACGTTTAATTTTATTTCAGTATTTCTATGACTCCATTCCCTGTAATGCTCTAAATGCTACACGTGAGCATGGAAACAAAAAGCGCAATATTGGATCTCGAGGGTGCATCCCTCGCTTACCTCGTCCCAGTCCTCATAAATCCCTCACATCAGCACCTGACTATACTCCACCATAACACGAGGATGACAGCCGATTTTTAGTTGTTTATTGTTTACTTTTTCGTGTCACCGTGGGTATGGCAGTATTATTTATTACTGAGAGCGTCCGCTTGAGTGAATGTGACATTGGGTGAAGGTTACGCCCATCTTGAGTTGCTGAACTCAGAGTGACTGAAGACATGTTCCTATATCTTTTTAAAAATCTTGCAAGATGTGCGCATCCCAACGACATAAAATTAGTTGTGTAGTGTGTACGCGTGACACCAAAGCATCACTTGGGAAAAACAGGGTGCTGACAGAGCCGGACTGGCTGTCCTCCCGCAGCTCTGTTACAGCCTTTCCATTAGCGGAAACAGTAACGGAAACGTAACCGAAACGAAATTGAAAGGCTGGTATCAGAAACAGATAACGGAAACGAGAATATGGCAGTAACGAAGATTGAAACAGTAACGAAAATACATCCGTTACCCTTCCCTGATCACAAATCTGATTTACCTATGGCACTTTCTCAGCGCTAGGCAGTATGGCCATGAAATGACAGTGAAATTGGTGCTGATGCCAGGAATTGAACGTGGGTCTTCCAGTAAATAAAAGATTAAACCCAGGTTAGATTTCCAGCACCTATTTTCCCTGAGTTGTTTGAATTTGTTAATTTCTGAGCGTTCGAGGCTTACTTCTCTCTGTCGTCTCGAATTGTGGTCTGCCTCGGCAAATTCTCGTTGTTTACGTAATTACAATCACTTTCAGTTCAAAACAAGTTGCTTCTGCATTTTAGCGTCCCTTGCACACACAACGGACCAGACCAAAAAGAAAGCTTGAAATTCCTTTGATTTCACTGCAAAAATTTATCTGTTTTAAATTAATGCAAGTCTAATGTTAAAGGGGCAAAAAACAGGTATACAAGGTGCTATTTTTTCTAATTTAGTGTGATTCGTTGCATACGGTGAACGTTTTCCAAAAATTGTTGTCACAAAAAGTAAATAATGGCTCTAAATCGACTGAATATTTCTGCACTGCACTCACTGCACTCTTTTACGCTTATGCCCCGCCCTGCGATGCCCTAGCGACAATAACCTCACATCATTTTGACGTCGCGCACCATCAACCATTCAAAATGCGGGACGCTAATTAATTTTGTTGTGATATCGCGAACTGAGATCAATTCTAAACATCTGTCCACTTGTCAATCCCAAGGTAGCCAGATCAAAAGGCACTAAAAGCCCACAATGTTCCATTTCATGTGCGCACTATGTTTTCAATGCTGTATTTCTCCGTGGGGTCACCGCGATGCTCCCCCAACCGGTTCCTTCGCGAGCTGCAGCTTGCCTCAGTGGGGCCCGTCATTGGCTAGGAGAGCCAAATTTCCCCCACCTCCAGCGCCTGGAATGAGATGTTGCTATACGTTCGAACGTTGTGACATGATCCGGTTCCACGGATGAAGGACAGACTCACGCGGATTATGCCCTTTGAATAACATTGTTCCGTGGTAAAGATGCTGGCTCGAAGTAAATGAATTCCATATATGGATATCGTGAGCCACGTTCATTCGTGGAGCATAATAATTGGAGAATGTTCGTCGAGCTGTTTAGTGCCCTTTAACAAGAGGTGATGACAGCACACGTGCTGTCGTTTCCATGTGCCCTCTATGACTCTTATGCGTAAGCAGCTTTTCTGTAGCCTTAGCAGAGCATCCTTTGTTCGTTAAAAAATTATACGATTACGTAACCAGAAAGTATTGTTAAACTTAGGAATCAGTGATGTGATATGTCATGCCACTGTTGCTTGTCTGTCTCATATCGGATAGTATGACTCCTGACATGCACCCCCTCCCCTCCCCCCCGTTTATATGTTGCAATGGTACATATACATACTTGTACCATTTGAACCGTTGATCTACTGGGGCAGAAATAAGAAAATGGACCCATCAAGTGCCATCAAGAACATCAACAGCATTCTATCAGAGAAAACCCAAGAAGTTCGCAAAGCTCTGAAACGTACGAAGGACCAAGCATGAAGTTAGCACAGGGCTTGTTGAGGTGGTGGTGACATAAGGAATTCAGGGATTTAGGATTTTTTATTTTCGCTCATTCATATTACAAATTTTAAGGACTGCTAGGCCTAGGTGGTCACAGTGCAGATAGAAGTTCCAGTATTGCTTCATATGTTTTATATGAGGGCAGCAGGTTAAAGAAAACGTAGACGGGATACCTGCAGATTCACAGCTGGACCTTTATTCGACAGACAGGCGGATTACAACACAGGTGAACTACTTCCAATAGAGTGAGTCCTGACCCCAGAATGCAAACCACACAAGATGTGTGTGGCCCTGAACTAGTACTACAGAATTCATTTTTCAGCATCACTGAAGTGCATGCATCACAATCGTCCCACATAATCTGCTTCAAGATTAGCGCGATAGAAGGTGATACAATGCTCCCCCCAAAGCGAGAATGTTATGTGCCTCAGTGATTGCACAATCCAGTTATTCTCTGTGCCTTGCGAAGATGATAGGGTCCTGCACACACACAGCACAGGGTCCCCTATGTCAAATGTACTCTGCACGCAGTATACTTGTCGCCTCTCGTGTGACACAGTATATGTGGGACCGACGGGCATATGCCTTAAAGTTAGACGTCAAGAGCATGCATCGTCTTAGGACCCTCTGGGCATTTAGCAATTCATTGTAGAGACAGCAGCACATGCACTACCACTTTTGAGCACACTATCGTCATTGCCAGGCGCAAAGAACAATTGGTCCACGAAATCATTGAGGCACGTAATTATGATGCAACGCCTCTTCCGAAGTGGGAATGTTAAGCACATTCTGAAGTGAGGCACATAGTTATGTTCCTCACTTCGGAACGTGCTTAACATTCCCACTTCGGGGAGCATTGCATCATAAATATTATAAATACACATAAACACGTCAAATAAAGTTTCAGTTGTGAGTCTACAGTCAGTCCCGTCTGTGTTGTTCTGTACTTGTTGCCCCCATCTCTGTTACTTGTTCAGGGAACTTTGTGCTGATTGCCAGGCATGTTGCCAAACAGTCAAGTTAGCTCTTTATATCTACTCAGTTTTTGAAAGTTTTCTTTTCATTTAATATTGCCAGGTGAAGTTGGTACGTGAATACATGAAAATGCATTATTTGCTTGTGAAGTCACAGCAAAGCCAGAACACAAGCTTGTGGTTTCTAGTTTAATATAATCTTACTCTAGTCATGTGTGATTTCCACAGTTTTCTTTTCATTTAATATTGCCAAGTGAAGTTGGTACGTGAACACATGAAAATCCCTTAACTGTTTGTGAAATCACAGCAAAGCGAGAACACAAGCTTGTGGCTTCTACTTTAATATAATCTTACTCTAGTCATGCATGATTTTGCCACACTGCCAAGTTAGCATATAGCGTAACCTGTTTATTAAGCCACAGAATATTTCAGTTTGGCACGAGCTTAGAAATTATTTTCTAATTGTACTCTGTTAACTGTAATGCCCATTTGCCGACTGGATGTCAGTTGTTATGTACAGTTGCTTGAGAAATGCTAACATTAATAAAATGCATTTTTCTTTTCCAGTACGTTTTTGTGCAGCTTTTTAGGCCGGACAAACCATGTATTCAGTTGGTCCGAGTAGAGGCTGGTTAAAAACCACTTTGCCCAACTGGTCCCAGTTGAGACTGGAACCGCTTGGAAATCAGCTTGGCGAACTGGTACCAGTTGAGACTGGGACTGGCCAGAAACCAGTTGGATCAACTGGTACCAGTTGATCAAACTGGTCCATGTTCGATAACACAGCTCAACCAGTCTCAGTTGCAACTGGACCGGTTGCAACTGGGACTGGGTGAACTGTGTTATCGAACAGGGACCAGTTCGATCAAGTGGTACCCGTTGGCCCAACTGGTTTCTGGCCGGTCCCAGTCTCAATTGGTACCAGTTGGCCAAGCTGGTTTCCAAGCGGTACCAGTCTAAACTGGGACCAGTTGCAACTTGGACTGGGCGAACTGTGTTACCGAGCCGGGACCAGTTCGATAAACTGGTCCCAGTTGTCCCAACTGGTTTCGAAACCGGTCCCAGTCTCTACTGGGACCGGTTGAAGTGGTTCCACTTGAACTGGTCCCTGTTCGATAACACAGTTCAACCGGTACCAGTTCAAAAAATTTTCGCCTCGGAAGGACTTCAGGTACCCACGGTGACCTGTTTCTAGCAGCAGCTTCTGTGTTACTGTCGAATGACTATCCCTGATGCGCTGTTGCTGATGTGCCATCAGCTGTGTCATTGCAGATGAGCATGTACTGGGTTTTCAACACCGGATATGCCACGCCATTGCGGCAAACATTTTGCTTAGCTCGAACACCCTTTCACTGAGGACTGCAACTGTGTTGTCTGCATCATAAGTACATATGCAAAATGACTTGTGTTTCTAGCCTACCGCAGAGCTGCTGCACACATTGTGGAACACTCTTTAGTTCCTCATTTGATGAAGCACATGATATACGATATAATGCGCGCCGAAGGATAAAGACAGTGGTAGAGTATTACCATCACCTGATTTGCATTATTTCACTATCAATGCACAATGTGCACCGCAAGGCACGCTCACCTAAGGAGTGACGATGCCCCTTCCAAGGGCATAGATGGCATGCCTTTCTTGAGGGGTGGATCCGTACACCCCAAAAGGGAGTTGTATATGTGACGAGCGTTTACCCCTCAAAAAGGTGTAAGAACACACCCTTTTTCTTAAAGTGTAGTTACAGTGCCTTCTTATCTGCCATTATGCGATCGGCTGCTACCGGCGCGATGAGATACCAGATGTGACGTCAGAAGTTTCACTCGACGTGGGCAAACGACGCTTGTATGTCACACAGCAGCTCGCTACTTTTTGCGCGTCAACTGCGTGGAATGCAAAGGGACAGAAATCGCCTTCAGATAAAAGTCATGCTTGAGTGCCATACTCCACCGAGAACAAAATTTCTTGGAGTGTTTGCATTGTCCCATTAAAAAAAAAGTGTCACGAGGAAAGGTAAACATTAGAGCAATCCTTCTGTTTTTTATATCTGCAGATTTCCACGAAACGACCGCCTAAACACAGAATGCCGGTGGATCGAGTTCCGTGAAATGACCGTCGACTACAGTACAGTTTCCCTCTCAGCAGAAAGTATACAAACAGCTCTACATTACTCACCCGTACTCATGTAGCGAGGCTGCTCCGATCACAGGACGTTATTTAGCCCACTAATGAAGATAAGCCTGCCACGATCAGACATAAGGGCAAGATGAGCATGACAGGATGCAAGAGATACAAGTAAGCAGCATCTGAAAAGTGAGAGAGCTGGGCTTTCTTCTATTTTTGTTTCCGTGATAAGTATTCGAAAGTAAAGCTATACGAGAGTCAAGGGAGTTTACATCGGTATCATTAACACTTTTATTCAGACATCGTAGGAACTACTAAGGAGGGGCTATAGCGAAGGAGCAACTTTTGCTCAAAATGTGATCACAATTCACGACGTAAGCGAGTGTTTCAAAGTGCTCCGAATATTGGATCATGCGTGCATACAGCCTCAATAGCAGCACGAATGGAAGCCGGTGAATGGCCGAGGGCACAAAGGTTGTTCATGAGTCTAAGTTTGGCCAAAGCGTAAGGGTTGTCGGAGAGATCGAAGCAATGTTCGTCGAAGTGACGCACGGACGCCATGTAACACCGATGGTCGGCGTCACCGCGCAGCGGAAAACGGCTCTTGAGCACATGGCGCAGACTGATGTTTTCCCCGAAGGTTGCTTTCCTCGCAAGCTCTTCTACCGTCATATCGACAAATGATCTCTTCGACAGGATATCTTCAATCTGATTCGCGATACTTTCTCGCTCTTCCGGGGCTGCAGCTGCGAGCTTCTTTTTCAAAGTGACCAGGACAACTTCTCGACTGTCAACTGCATCGAATGGAAATTTCGGGGCAACAATAGGTTCAGCCGGTTTCTCTCCCTGAAATTCGCTCACTTTCATCTTGCCCAACCGCAAATCTCCGTACTCGCTCACGTGACTTGTGTTGGTTTCACTTTTCACGATACGAAACTGCTTCTCCAGGCTCTCTTTGTGCAGGTCTTCCTTGTCCGAATCCTCCATCCAGTTGACACTGTACAGATCACCCAGGTAGGTCCGTCGGTAGTCATCCCAGTAGCAGGCGTAGGATGACTCATCCGGATTAGCTGCAGTTGTTGCATACACGCTGATATGAGGCGAAAGGAGGTCTTCAAACATAGACCCAGATTCGCAAGCTTCCACGTACAGGACTAACTTCGAGTACCTCTTCTGGCGACGAAGATCAAGAATGGCGTCATTCAGGTCCTTCGCGTACAACACGTCGTTTGGGAATGCAACGAGGCCTGTAGCGCCGTGGTCGGAGAAATAAACGAAGACATGGTCGTCGGGACCGCTGTTGATCACTTTGTGACTTCCCGTGGTGTTCTTGACGAGATCTGCCCTTCCCTGTAGGACGTGTAAGAAATTCTGCGGGGTGACGTCGTCTTCTGTGTAGTCTTTGGGAACTCCAGCGTAGACGTCCGACCCGTTGGGGGCATTGATGATGACACCAGGAGTAGGATTGCTCTCACTGTAGGCGATGTCGTCGTACATCATGACCACAATTTGCTCGTCAGGGATGCCGTGGTTGTGGAGAACATGGTACGCGTGGCAGACATCCGCTTGATGCCTGTAGTTGTAGTAGGTGTTAGAGCCTGCTACGAGAAGCGCCCATATCTTGCCTTGCTGTGGTGCAGATTCTCTCAGAGCTCCTTCTAGAGTAGCCTTAGCACAGGCTACGGCAATCACGGCCAGGAAGGCCAACGTCAGCGGTGTAACTTTAGTCATTGCGGTATTGACTAGCGTCGGCTCGAGCTACAAACCGACGCGACGTGAAGTGGTTACCATCGGGCACGCTCGCGTTTTATGTAGCGTGAGAATGGAAGATAAGATTGTTGCTAGTGTCGCGGGAGGGAACGGTTGTTTCTCGCTACCGGTAGACACATTAAATGCGCCCGAGACGTAAGGTGTTGGCACTCGATCTTTGACATAGTGATAGCTTTCACGATCTTTGGATCATTTTTTCATTCATTTGCTCATCTTAGCTCTTTTCATCATTTGCTCATGCATCATTTGCTCACCTTTGGATCACAGCTTCTATAGGAAACAGATCATCACGTGTCTATTCAGCCATATTACTTGAAGCATCAATGAGAGGGGGAGTTGGAGATGGTTCATATCGCAACACTGCAGCATTCGCATGGGGTTTTACCTCACCTTGACCAGCTCACTTGCTTCTTAGATATGTACTTGAAGCATCCGCTTGCGAGTAGTTTTGCAACTAAGAGGTGCTCGCGACTGATAAGCAAAATTGAAGCCTCCCTCTACAGAGTCTGTTTCTGAAGCTTGAATTTGTATCGAGGCATACGAGAACTCGCCGTCCCTAGCACCAATCGTAACTAGGCTTAGGAATACCGAGTCGTTTTTACAAATAGGGAATTTGTGAATGTCTAAATGTCATTTCTGGGATCACGGAACGGGAATGTGATTTTTCGCAATTGTCCCCACGATGTCGTATGACACGGTACCCACCTGCGTATTCATGCGATTTCGAATAACAATGCAGTACTCGTTTCCTACCTATTCCGCTGATTACACGAGGACATCCGCACGGAACATTCTATTCGAAGAAAACGCAAAAAAAGAAGAAAAAAAAGAAAAACGCTGTTCACGGGTCAAATGTCGCGCCCGCGTGTTGCTTCGAGCATTCGCCCGTGCCGGCGTCTTTTGCGTCTCTTCCTGTCGTAATGAAGTATGGTCCTGTTGTCATGAAGTCAGGATACCGTAGGACTTGAGTCCCTATTGTGAAGGGCTCATTATTTAGCATCTCCACTAGTAATGGATTAGGGTATCGCCGCTGGCATTGAAACTCCCCATTCACCATCTCACAATAAAGTTGTTGTTCTTCGTGTCGTCCGCTACGGAATATATTGTGACTGTGCTGCTGGATATTCCCCGCAGTTAGCAGCGCACGAAAAAAAAATACGTCGCCGTTTGTCTTACGCGAGAGCAGAAGGCAACGACATCTTCGGCTGGCGTACTTTTGGAAGTCTGGCTTGTGCGAATACATGGTTTTGACCTTCTCTCTTCTATTCCTTGCTGGTACGAGTATTCTGCAATATTACGTGTAGTCCCACAGATCGGTACATTTCTTGTTCTTCTCTTTTGATCTATTTTTGATATCTTACTTTAATTTATTACCCTGGAACAGAGGTATTTTGGGGAGATCGAAAGATGTCGGGATCCCTGGGTTTGGGGATCCGAATCCTGGTCGAACGTACATGTTGCTAAACGGTGGGGAGGGGGGTGCTGAAAAGTTCTCGGTCAAAAAGGAAGAACGCTGCCTATAGAGTCATCCACGTTTAATTATACTTTGACATATTCACCTCAACGTTCAACGCACGAGGCACATCATTCCAGAAATGTCTTTAAAAGAACACAGAGATGACCCACTTTTCTTTCGCTCTGGCGTGTTTCTCCAACGAAGAGAATGAGAAAGAACGACGAGTGCAGGTGAGCGAGACCCCCGTTCCGCGCACCATTAAAAACCCTCCACTCGCGAAAACTCGTGTTCCAACTCGTATGAAAGAGAGAAGGAACATTGTGACGTAGCGTGGTCCCCGGGTACGTGACTCTTGACGTATAGCGACACAACTCGTGCAAGTATGGGCGGCACGTGAGGTGAGTAGAAAGAAACAAAGAAAAAAATAAGTAATTCGCGCGAGGATCGCCTCAGCCGATCGCGGCTGCTTCCTCCGTCTGTTTTTTTTTTTTTTGAAATTTAATTGTGCAGTTATAATATACCGCGGAGGGAAAATATTTTGCACGGTTGCTCTTGGTGGACAGCTTGACGAATGAGAGCCACTTTAAATGTCACCTCATTGCTTCCCTGAAAAAGAAATCCGACGTCTGCTCTCAGAAATATGCTTCGGCTGCTCCTATCACTTCCGAATCCATCTGAGTCAACTTCCTTTCTAACTTTTTCTTTTTTTCAGGTAATAGTGATTTGTTTTCCCTAGTTAGTATTAGCTCCTGGTGGCAATGTCTTCAGTTGCACGGAGAATGAGCTGCATTTATGTGGAAAGGATCAAGAGAGTTTGTGAGAGGAGCACTTTTACGGGCATTAAAAAACCGGCAGATATGATGCAAGTGACAGTGGCATCAAATCACCGACATCAGCAGAGCTGTTTATTTGAGCTCACGTGTTGCTGCATGCATGGTTCGCCCTGTCGATTGTGATTCGCAGCAAGATTTTCTTCCGACGTGCGCTTTCTAGGACGCCCATAATGCACCTCCGCATATACACACGCAATACCGTCTCCGCTGCTGCTGCCGGCAACGAGAAGCCGGTACGGCGTAACTCTTCACATGCCGTTACATGTGAACCGCCACTTTTTCTGTGAGACACGTAACGCCAATGTCATAGCCAACGTGACTCTCTGAAACGACGGACCTGCACCGGGCCATTTTCTCACAGTTTCTTCGCTTCATCTCGAGCCTAGGGTTTTCGTCGACGCAACATACGGGACATGATCATCACGAAGTTGAGCCATTCGCAGCAGTCGCTGTAAAATGAACACACCTAATTTGAGATTAAGTTCAAGAGATAATGGAAAGATACTAAGAAGACGGTAGATGCGTAAAACATCCGTGTAGAATGATGAAACGTAATTGTGCGAAGCGCGTCATTTTGGAGATGACATAGATATGACAGATAGACGTGACACAGGGAAAACGTGCAATCGAACTATAACGAAAAAAACTGCGCCACCAAAAATCCTGCGGTCAATCATATTTGCTGTGTGTTTTGTCATGCTCGTCAGTACGAGAAATAATTTCACTTTGCTCGAAGAGATGTCACGCATTGCTGTTGACATGAAGCAAGCTGTGCTTAAGTTTGCAGTCGTAGCTATTTTGCTATTCGAGAAGAAATGTTAGTATCTGAGTGCTTACCATAAGGGTAGAAATTCGTATAAAGCACCGAGCATCTTTCTCTGAGCGGCATTTGGTAATGTTATGCATCGTTCTGTGTGTGAGTCTCCCCAAGAACAAAACTGTCATCCCAGGGATATCCTAAGAGTATTATGCATAGACGGGGATGGCATCCTCAGGAGGGTGAAATATTGGCCCGTTTGCATAAAACTCTTTGAGATCGGTCTAACTCATAATTTGGAGCTCAAAATGTCTGAACAGAAAGCAAATTTGAGATCGCCCCGGAACGCGTTATCGTGCACCGATTTCAGATTTTGAGACATGTTACTACCACACTCAAATGGCGTTCTCAAGTTGAGAATGACTGCTCTGCTGGAATACATAAGGTATAGCTTCTTGAAATGCAATTCGCATGTAGCTAGTTGCTTTGTAATGGACTGGTACACATTTCTTGTCAGATTGCAAATGTTTGGCAATTCATTTTTCACCTTCACGTGCCAGTTTTAACCTTCCTTCTGTCTAATTTGTGTTCCGTTTCACTGCCATTCAACCGCATGGAGACAGCGACGAGTTGCAGACTGCTGTGGTCGTCTCCAACATGCAAAATAACAAAGCACACGAAAGTTGGTGTCCATTTTATTGAAGAAGTACTTTACAATCCGGTGAAGTTACTGAAATATCTCTGTGCAAGTCTTCATGCTGTTGTAGCAACTTACGTAGACGACAGAATCTGTCGCCATTTTGAAAAGCGGAGCTGGATATATGCCTTCCGTAGACCAAATTGCGAGCATATCGCACTGCAGAGTTTCGCGATACAGTAAAATTTGACCCTAGCTCCTATAGTTTGACGCGAGTGACAAGAGGCAAAAGAAAACTACAACGATAAGTAAACAGTGTCTCCGAGTGTCGTACAAGCAGCCCGCTCCGATATCCGACATGTACGGAGCACCTCTGTCCTTCATGGCATTGGGCGGTTGAGCGCAAGGTCGGCGTCTACGGGGGGCAGGAGGGGCAACCGCCCCCTGAGCTTGCCGGAAGGGTCGCAAAAAGACACCTTCCGGGAAGTAAGAATACGAGGAGGGGGCGCAGATTTCCAATTTCTCCCCCGGGGGGCAAAAAGAAGACGCCAATACTGGTGAGTATGAGGCGAGAATTGTCTCAAAATGTTTTACGCAATCGTCTCTGCCTCACGTCTGAGACTTCATTCATTTCATTACGAACTCAGCGTGAGATCGTTCTCATCTCTGTTTTGTTCTATATGCAAACGAGCCTCGTCCTCAACGTGTCAGTGTGGCACTATACAGGATGTCTCTTTTGAGCTGCAACAAAGTTTCCTAAAAAGGGAAGTTGCCTTGGGCGCTTCTACTTTTGTCATTCGACTACTGAACGGGACTGATACTAGGAAACCGTAGTTTTCTCAATTAGGGTCTTAATTACCAGATATATTTTAATAAACTTTTGAATTATTGATTTTAGGGAGCACGTTGCAATAGCGATACTAAAGCCTGATCTTCACATGTTCCGCTCGAACCACTGATATATCGCCCTGGTATCGTCATCTGGCTGGCATTAAAGAAGCGTGATTTTCAGCGACGTGACTTCATATGAATGCTAATGTATCTCCAAGAATATGACATGTTGTATCAGCGCATTACAAGGAGGATCGAAAACAGTATGACAGGACAACGCTGTACTTTCAATTGAAGAAATGTCTTGAATAAGGGGCGTTCAAACAGAATTAAATAAATCTTTCCATACTTTGCGCTGTTGCAACATGTTGCAATCACACTGCCAACCTAAACGGAGTATGATTCAATACCTCCAAGAAGCCATATCATGATATTTCGCAGCACAATGGGATGCTTCGTCGTCACTGATGGTTTAACATGATAACTGTTTGTTTGCAGAAAGCTTTATGGGGATTCGTTCTTGGGAATGAACGGTGTCACTGGAGTGCAATATGTACAGGTAGGTTTGACTTACTATGAACATAATTTTATGAAACACGTGACTGCCATAGGAAAAAAACGCAATAAATGGGGTACATTTGTGGATATATACAGGGTGTTTCACCTAAAGTGATAAAAAATTCTAACTGGGGACGTACTCGCAGGAGGATTTTGGGAGTTTAGGCAGTCACCTTCTGGAAACTTCTGTCACCAGTGAGGAATTGATTGGATAATTTTGTAATTGTTAGTAATTTATTTTTTTCAATTGAACTTTGAAAATTGCCAAGCGAACCTTACCTTTTTTTTAATATTAGGTCCTCCACGGATAACCGCACACACAACAAAAACTATGCACAGTATCGCAACAGAACTAGTTAAAAAATATTTGTACAAATTACGCTTTAGCCCGCTTCCTTGATTTTCGCAAGGAAGCGCGTGCCAAATGTGTGTCAAAAGGAGGAGGTGTCCCCGCCTTCATTTATAGAAATAGAAACCCAATCAGCACAATGTACCGAAAGTCGAGTGCAATAGGGGTGGACGGTATGTGTCTTATCAATGTTCTTTAGTTTCACCAGTTCGTTCAAGGTCTTACACCTACCCGTCCACCCCTATTGCATTCGACTTTAAGTACATTGTGCTGCTTGGGAATAAAAATAGATAGAAAACAATGGAAACGTAGGTCGCACTGGTGCGACCAGCTGTTCCAGGACGCTTGACGTGTGGAAGCACTGAATGAATTAAAAGATTATATCAGCACGTATGTCCTTGAGGTAGGTCGTCAGTGCACACAGCGCAGGTTATTGGTGCTGCCTTGGCCAGCTCCCCAGTACCTTTTCAACACTAAATGGTCGGTTGTCAAGGTTCGCCAGGGCGTTCTTCAGTGTTCGCCGACTAGAGTCGAAGCGTCGGCAGGTGACTAGCACATGCTCCGTGTCCTCCACAGTTCCGCAAGTTTAACAGTTCGGCGATCCAACGACACCTATCTGAAGGCTGGTTTAGAGTCCGACGGAGCAGGGCGTAACTACGCGCGGCGCACCGCCGAGCATCGCGAGCCGTCGCTGGTGAGTTCATAGTTCGACGACTCTCGGCCAAGCGCGGCGCGGCGTCAACGCGCGACTACGCCAGCCGCCGTCGGGGGAGTGGAACAATGCTCTACATCTGACGCTGGCCAGCGAGCTGTGCGCGGCATGGGACTCGCATTTCTCAACAAGGCGTCGCCCATTGAGCCTTTGATCGAAACTGGAAAGGAATATCCGAGCCTATACAGGGTGTCCCAGAAAACGTGTCATTGAATTATAATAAAAAAACTACGCCACCTAGAATCATGCGGTCAACGGCATTTGTTCTTATTAGGTTTTTGCCACCTTGTAAAGTTAATGTTGTGTACCCCAAGTTTAATTATGTAAATATTTGCGAACTGAACTCAGAAATTTGCCAAGGGAAGGTCACTTTTTTATCCCACCAATATGAAGAGCGTGCCGAATTCACTCCAATTCATGATAATTGACAGTGATAATCACGAGCTATCCCATCGGAAAAAATAGCCGAATATCATGCTTTTCGGAGCACCGGACCATAACGCGCGATGTCTTTTTGAGCGCAATCGCTCGCTGTCCGACAAAAGGAGGTTCCGAAGCCAGCCCCACAGAGTGATAGTAGAAAAAGTAACATTTCCTAAAATTGGGAGAGGGAAAGCATTATCCCAGCGACGTGATAAGCCATGCCTGCGATATCTCTTTCTGCGATGCCGGGGTGGGCTGGGTTTCTAACCTCCTTTCGTCGGACTGACAAAGATTGCG
This sequence comes from Ornithodoros turicata, assembly GCF_037126465.1. NCBI lineage: Eukaryota > Metazoa > Arthropoda > Arachnida > Ixodida > Argasidae > Ornithodoros > Ornithodoros turicata. The sequence goes on along the minus strand of NC_088203.1, from coordinate 54,670,280 downwards.
CTGAAAAATTCATCGTGCGCTATTCTGTGCTACCTCCGTAGAGCATGATGTTCGGCTATTTTTTCCGATGCGATAGCTCCTGAATATCCCTGTCAATTATCATTAATTTGAGTAAATTAGACACGCTCTTCACATTGGTGGGGTAAAAAAGTGACATTTACTAGGCAAATTTCCGAGTTCAGTTCGCAAAAATTTACATAATTAAACTTACGTTACACGACATTCACATGAGGAGGTGGCAAAAACCCAGTAAGAACAAATGCCGTTGACCGCATGACTCTAGGTGGTGTAGTTTTTTTATTATAATTCAATGACACGTTTTCTGGGACACCCCGTATAATAAGCGACGGATGGACTAGAGAGACAAGCAAAAGAACGAGAACAGCTGGGAAGACGTGTGACTTTACTTAACTCGGTGTTCATGTTTGGGGGTACCAAACGTATTACAGTAATACAAACATAACAGTGCCAGCGATGGGAATACGGATTGTCTTTAGTCGGATTCCAGCACGCGGGTGCAAATATGACTGCTTTCCCACTACGAAATGTGAAAAGCTCCGGTGCTGTTTTCGTTGCGCTGCGCCGAATCGCGTCGGACTATGATCCCGGTAGGATGAGGAAGAGGGGCGTAGCGAACGCTGGCTGTCGGCGCGCAACGCGGGCGGCGATGGGCGAATGCTACGTCGGACTCTAAACCAGCCTTTATGAAGGAATGCTGCTGCGAACGGAACGTTAAGTCGCAGGCGATGGATGACGGACTCTAACGGCCTGAGCATCTTCGATGGGAGGCAGTAGATGCAGTTGAGGTCGATTCGCGCAAGGAGCAAGTGATTCTTTGTACTAATTGATTATGACACCCATATGCTATACTGTATCCCGCTAGGAAATTCAAGTTTTGCGGGAGAGACCTTTCAAAGCGTATAATCGCACACGATATGAATTGATTTTGCTATCTTTCTTGATGTTACATTCATGCCTTCATTTGTTTTGCCTTCTCTGACGGTTGTTGTGTCTTCGTGGTGATAAGACGGTTGCCACCCGTATCAAGGTCAAAGCGGGGGACAGAAAGTTAAACAAGAGGCGAGAACACGTCCTGCACTCATCTCCACGCACCTTCCGTGCGCTCTCCTTTGCGACAATCAAGTAGGCGGGGCTAAAGCGGAATTTTTACTAATTGTTTTAGACTATTTTTGTTGCGCTACTGTGCATAGTTTTTGTTGGAGCTGCGGTTATCCGTGGAGGACTTCATATTTCTGTAAACAAGAGTGAGGTTCGCTTTGCAATTTTCAAAGTTAAATTGACAAAAATAAATTTCCCTCAATTAAATATTGCCCAAAGCCTTCCTAAATGGCGGCAAAAGTTCCCAGAAGGTAAAGTCCCACAATCCTCCGGCGAGTACGTTGCACATAGAATCTTATATCACGTTAGGTGAAACACCCTGTACAAATGGGTCACCTCATCACCGCACCAGCAGCCTCTCAAGGTGAATTGTTTCTAGATAGTGTTTTAAATTTGATAGATAGAAGTTCGGCGAGACATTAACATTATATGTTCAGGAAATGGTAAATACATTACTTCAGAGATATAAAAATGTAAAGTGAACGTTTCGGCGGCGCCTTCCACAGGGTTAATGAGTCGAGACTGGCTTTAAAATCCCTGCTGGTGACATCATGGTCGGGTTTCCATGAGTCACTTGGTGGTTGTTATACTGTCAAGTTCTGAAAGGCCCTGGATGTGTATCATTCAGTAGTTGTCATGGTCCTTGGTATTGTCTGGGTTGGGTCAAGGAGTCTTTCACGGTTGGAAAATTGAAAATAGAAGAGGGATTGAAGAGTTTAAATTCCACACCGCCGTCTGCGTGTATCACACAGTATAGTTAGATGATAATATGATAAAAGTATAGTAAAAGTGTGACAAAAGTCATAGTATGCTGAAATAGGATTCGCATCGTACCCGCTTAGGAGTTGAGGAGCATATCTGAAAAAAAAAAAGGAGAGAAAACGCAAACTTTGGGAAATATAATTCGGCTGTGCAGAGGGTTGGCCTCATGCTAGGTGCATTCCTTTGCGTCGGAGCAAAAACATCGGAGCGGCCATATTCCATTTAATGTGTCAGCCCGTGTCAACCAACAGGCTCGCGATATCTTTGTACTAATTGATTATTACACCCATATGCTATACTGTATCCCGCTAGGAAATTCAAGTTTTGCGGGAGAGACCTTTCAAAGCTTATGATGGCACACGATATGAATTGATTTTGCTATCTTTCTTGGTGTTACACTTCAGAGCTGAAGGATGTGCGACGCACTTCATGAAGTACCAGACAAGAAATTTTATTTGATACGCCCCTCAAGCTTTTACAAAGAATGTGCCGCCACTGCGCACCTGGCAGTTATCAATCAACATAGAAAAGGTTTCATGTTTACCATCTATGCACTGATAAAGAAGGCAGAACTATTACACTTGAGAAGCTAGAAAACAGCTCACCTCCTTCACTAGGAGTGCTTGGAATGAACACCTAGATAAGCTTATCTTATACCAAGCGCTCGCCTAGATTAAAGCTATTGTTGACGAGTCTATACCCAGGCTGCACAATGTGCTGTAAGCCGAGTGCAATTGGGGCGGCCGGGTAGGTGGAAGGTCTTGAACACAATCGTGAATGGAAAGAACATTGATAAGACGCATACCATTCACCCCTATTGCACTCGGCTTTCAGTACATTAATGTACTGAAAGCCGAGTGCAATAGGGGTGGGCGGTATGTGTCTTATCAATGTTCTTTAGTTTCATCAGTCTCTTCAAGGCCTTCCACCTACCCGTTGAACATTGATAAGACACATACCGTCCACCCCTATTGCACTCGACTTTCAGTACATTTTGCTGCTTGGGTTGTGCTGCTTGGGTATGCACCTCAATGTCCAGTAGGTAGCCGAGGTTTACTCCTTTCTGTTGAAAACTGGACGTAATTTGATGGGGCTTCTTCAAAATAAAACTTCTCGAAAGGATAAACGTAACTACCTCATCTACAGCTTTCATTCAAAGCATAGTCACACATACTCTGTGCGATTTTCAGCCGTCGCTGCTATTTGGATCGTGATATGTAGGATCGGGAGTCTGTACCGCAACGTTACAATTTCTTATACTTTTCGTTGTTAATATTGTTGCTGAATTCTTCAGAATTTAAATGTGAAAGTTAAAGGGGACTTTGATCAACTGAGCATGAACATATTTGAGCATATCATTTCTCTATTTCATCTGTATCATTTGAGCATATCAATGAGCATATTTACGCGCAGATCACATTCATACTGGTAAATTGGAACTCCACAGCATTCAACTGGAGCCATGTTCCTTTAGTTTCGATGGTGGCCATATTGGGCAAGCAACAAGAAAAAAAAAAGATGAAAATAACGAGACTTAAAACAGAAGATCAAAAACAAATGTGTCAGAAATAGCAGGGTAAAACAAATCAAAGCAGGGAAGTGAGGGAAAGCTTTCTCCCCCTGTGTACTTAAACCGCCCTAAATTGGTCCCTGAGGATGAGCGGGGGACAGCCTCCGAGACGTCATCTCATATGAAAAAGTGACAGTAATATGATACCCTGATGATCACATTTTGACATCTCAGGGATGCCAGCTATCCCCATCTGACGACCTTAGGATAGCCCTGGGACGACAGTGTGTTCTTGGGGTATGTTGGACAAGAGGGGGCAATAGGGGGCATGGAAGAAGAGCTGTTTGTGTTACATTTTTCCCACGAAAGAGCTCACGTCGTGGATGGATGCCCCTCGTGGGCTTCCAAACAATGGTCGTAGAACCAGAGCGCCTTCCATAGTCGCCACCGCTCTCCTCCTCGCATTGCGACGGTGTCGTCTATACTTTGTCGTCTATACGTCCTCAGAGTTCCATGCCCTTTCTTGCACAGACAACACGAAACGATCCCAGCAACATCAACGGGATGCGAATTAAGGGCTGTTGGAGACGTCATCAAGGCATCCGCAACTTAGCCCAAAGTGATCCCTGTAAAGCAAAAATGAGACAGCTAGAATTGTCTCGATGAGTTGCCCTGAACGTCCCCTGCTATGTTTTTGGGATGAGGAGCGGCAACGAATGAGACGTCAGGAAGCCCCTCTCCACCCTACTTGTGGAATTATGGTGTTTAAAAGGCTCACCAGATAGTTTAACACAAGCAAATACTTTATTGAACTTCACTCGAACTACAATACATAACACAGCAGTTTGCAGCAGTGCTCCTGCTATATGGACTAAAGCAACTAAATATAAGGTCGTATTTTGTGGGTTTAGTGCAGCTTATCAGGTACAAAACAAGAGGGCAACAATACCACAATATATTTATCTCCAATATGTTGGAATAAATGTTCTCTCAACTTACTACAAGCCTACCTAAAGCCTACCTACCAGTAAAGGAGTAGCTAAATGCTATAATGACACATGTTCAAATGAAAATAAACGGAACATTAAAATGAACTAAATGAGTAAAATAATGCTCTCTACAATACGGATTCTCGTTGAGTACTGCACCCTTCAGGTGTGATTGGCAGAATACAGTACGATTATAGGTAAATGGTACAATGAAACACGCTCAAAATGAAGGTAAAGTGTTGCGGTGAACTAAACGAATAAGATAATGCTCATTATAAGACTAGAAGAACTCTCCCTAAGTATTGCACCCTAAAGGTGTGATTGACATGGCACAAACGTCCACAGGTAAATGCTATAATGACATATTGTTGATCTTGTTAGTCCTTGACAATGAAAATCTTGCACGGTAAAAATCCTTGAAACATGGAATAAACATGCACTTGGCACAATACAATGTAATTACTAGTAGTATGATGTGACATCGTTTCTGTCATAACATGTGCGAACATCACAGAAGATATGTCCAAAAGACAGACTAGAATGGCATAAGCCTAATGATGGCAGCCGTTATGAAATCATAGATATATAACAAACTCTTACAAGCAGTTTGTCATTTGTAGTTTAGTACTTTCGCGTACCACCCTAAAATGCAGCAACGCACACTTCCACACTGTCACAATGTTACAAAATGCCTCGGAAAACAGGATCCCTTTCAAAAGAATATACATGAAAAGCTCAACCGGTAGTTGCTGTTTGCACATCAGCCTGAAAGCCTTGCCCAAGTGTAAAAAATGCATGTATATTGTCCTGGCCACTGTTAACCATCCTCCAGTTTCAGTGGCCTCAATCCGATAAGCGCCCGAGCGGTGAAAACAGCATTGGACCGGTCGATTGTCATTTCGTGAATGGCCGGATACTGGCGTGGTATCACTTGTTGACAACACCTGCGAAAAAATAAAAATAATAAAACATGGCTGAAGCGCGATGAAAGAAGACTGCTTATCTGAGACTTGCCCGAATGATTTCCAGAGGCTTCTTTCATTAAGCTTGGGCGGCCTTACAGGTGATGTCAATATGCGATCGCATACCGGCAACCGGCAATCCCCGGCAGTGACAGGCGGCTGGTCCTTTGTTATTTCTGCTGCTGTCTCGTAGTCAGGCTCTTATCGGGGCGAGGCCACGGAAACGGGACACGGGTTAACAGCGGTCATAACAGTACAATGATGCATTAAAGCTGCTTTATGATACTTGAAAGGCGGCTTTGAAAATGGTACCCTGTAAAAGTAAAAAGGTACTCTTGGCACCACTTCCAACAGCGCATTCGTTCTTGTGGCCTTGGTTTGGTAAGCGCAGAGCTTCTGGCTTGGCATGAAATCACATGAAAACTTGTGCAGTGGAGGTAGAGTGTGTACATGCTACAGTGCTGGACAAAAGTTTACGGAACACGCTCAGGCGCATCCCTTGTTCAGGGTGACTCGCTAGGAGCGAATGGTATCGTCATATGGACTTGCGAACAGGTGACTGGGTTACCTAGGCACATGTCTAAGTTCACACGGTACTATTCGCTGCTAGCGTGTCACTTTGAAAAAGGAATGCGCTAGAGCGTGTTCCGGAAACTTTTGTTCTGTTGTTTTGTTTTGTTGTTTGTGTTTGTTTGTTTTGTTGGAAAGATTGGATACTTAATAGTGGGACCTTGGCAATTACGAAAAAGGAAAGTATGAAAACATCTTAGCAGGAATGGTACAACATATACAAACAACATACAACATAGGGATATACAACAAATAAGGAGCCTATACTAACTTGAAGGACGCTGGTGAGCCACGTCTAACGTTCCAGAGGCGGATGTAGCTTGCCATTCTTGATTCTGGTTAGGACCTGCAAAATTATCATGTCCATTTATGCCTCATGTATCAGAATCTCAAAAGAGTGCCTTGCGCTTTCCACGGCCCAACTCCTCATCACAGCACAAATCGGAAGCCTGTTCTGCCGTGGCGGGCTTTGCTCTTGCTTCCTCGTAAGTACCTTGAACAACAACAACAAATGAAATGACTATGCCATGACTATGCCCTGTAAGTACCTTGAGGTAGAAAGAAGAGTAGGCAAAATATTTGAAGTAACGAAGTGATGAAGATAATTCGGCTAAAATACCAAATAAAGCAAGCGTGATGAAGCGGGAGGTCATCCATAAAGGTCGTGGCTCTGCCCCAGTTCAAGCCAGATGCTCCATTCGTCCAAAGGCAGATCCCGTCTCTTAGCCGCCAGGTATGCACTACGGCCACTCTGTCGTCATCGCCAGGGAATTTCACAAGCGCAAAGTTCCTCACAACTAACAACATGAAAGTCTTTATACAACCGTAACACCCAATACTTCAGTTTCAGTGTGGCAAACACAGGACTTGTTCACCCAGAATCAAGTAACGGCACGGTGGTAAACTGGTCTCAAGGAGGTAGCCGCAGGCACGTTTTCAGTACATCAGTAAGTGGCTAGAATCGCGTAGGGTCTTTGTGCAGCTCTGAAATAATCTTTTAAATCATTCAGTGTTTTCACACGTCAAGCGTCCTGGAACAGCTGGTCGCAGCAGTGCGACCTACGTATCCATGTTTTTCTTTCTGCTTCTATTCTATTGTATTATGTGGATATTCGGGAATTTATATTCTGTCACCGGTAAGGATGTGCCAAACGAATCCACTAATCCTCGAATGCTAGGCAATGATTCGAGAATCCGATTTGCCCAGTGCCCAAATCTGCGAATCGATTTTTTTTTTCGAATTCACCAACCACGTTTGTTTGTTTGTTTGTTTGTTTCCTTGCTTGTTTTGAAAAGAGACCATTGCCATATTCGCGTCGCCCCTGGCGGCGGAATGTCGAACGTCGTATCTTTCCCCCCCGATAAACATGGGGACGCTTTTCGGACTGGCACGTTGCGTGGGAAAGTGGCAAGAGAAAATTGTTAGAAGAATGCCGAAATTGTGAAACCTCATAGTAGTCGTCACCAGTACAAAACGTTGTCAAATGTCGACCTCAAACGTCCGCGTAGCCTTGAAACCGTCTATCTTCCCCCAATGAACATGGCAGTCGCACTGCAGGTGGCTGCGCATGCACATACGCTTACCCGTAAAAGGTCCATTGCCGAAAGCCTGATTGGCCGGAAAACCTAGCGTGTTTTGTGTTTGAATGTTTCTTAGTTTTATTGAAACAATTCAGACTCTAGACTTTATGTATTTCCTGCAGTCGATGAACAACATGTTAAAAAAAGAATTTGATTTAAAGGAACAGCCTAGAGGCACACAACTTTGTTTCTGTTTTTGGTCGGTATGGAATGTTAGGCGGCCGAAAACAGTTTTCCCACAATTAGTGCAATCGTAGCGAAATTGGGACGCCTGCAATAGCTCCCCGAACCTCCCGTGCGCGAAACACCCTCCCAATAAACAATGAAAAGCCCATGGACGTCCTCATCTGGTCCAGACGTCCTCGTCCAATTTAAACATCATTAGGACATCCATAGGTAGTGTCGCAAAGGCTGTCAATTGCATGACATCATGAGGATTGTATTTTGACATTCTGCTGTGGACGTAATGTAGGGTGAGTGTTCCACTTCAGATTCCTTCACTAGTTCCACTTCAGTGGAATTAGATATGCATGATACCAGGCACATGCCCGATACAATATTTCTCAGTTTAAATTGGCAAAAATTATTGTGTACAGTTTCTTATTTTTGCTTTTTAGGCCGCTATGGCTGCATTGGCTGCATGCCAACACGAACTCCCGCGTCCTTGCCTGTTCACCATGCCACCAGCCAGCGCTGTCAGTCGCGCATGCGCAGTTTTCTTGGCTTGACGCTGGTTCGCTTTGCTTTGGCTCTAACGGACGTTTCTCGTGGCGGCGAGTGGTACGCATGATCTCGAGCGTATTATTGTTCCGCTAAGTCTGCAGCTATTAGAGGGTTTGTACTGTCGTTCCCAGTTTATGCTGTCGTTCTAGAAAACCCGTCTGAGAAAGTGCCCGTAAGGGGAAATGTTTCTGCAAACCCACAGCAGGCCAGTCAGGCTCGTTTGAAATGTCAAGTGAGGACGCGGCCCTGTATCTGAAGACAAAATCGCTCTTCGCCATCAGGATTTTCGCCGTGTAAGGTGTGTAATCAATATAACTGTGAAATAATATTTTCGGCGTGCCATGCATTGCCATTGTAGATTTCACTCCATTTGCAGGCAATTGCAGGCCATTTGCAGGCAGTTTCATCTTGCGTTCCATCTCCCTGTCGGTGGTCAGATTAATCTGACCACCGACAGGGAGATGGAACGCAAGATGAAACTGTTAGCGACTTTGTGCAGACGGTGTGTATATATCTTAACACCCACTGCAAATGGCTATGCTGTCATCGTGTTTTCTGAAAAGATATTTCTTGCAGATTAGGCGTGTGTGGCGCAACGTGCACCAGGAAGAAAGACGCAAGCATTGTGTTCAATGTGGCGGAGACTCATGCACGTCATTACAAGATTTGCAAATGCTTTGAGAAAGACAAGTTGGACCGGAAGTGAGAATCTATGTGCTTTTTTTCATTGTTGTTCATCGTCCGATCATTGCGAATTTTGTGCCTGCGTGAGACGAATGCTCAGGTGTGTTGATGATGAATGGGGATGCTTTCAGGGGTACGTACTCGTGAATGGTGAATAAAGTGATTTCTTGCTGCTATATCTACGGTTTCGCGTGGTTTTTTGCGGGTTCTCATCTCCCCCAGACATGAGCGGCTTACTTCGCAGAACATTTCAGAAAGCAGGTAGAGAACGACGGGGAGGGGCGGTGAATAGCTTGCCGTTGCTGGCCACACAGCAGGATTTTCAAGATTTCCATAACCAGCATCAATGCAACTATTGTGCCACATCAGCATTAAGGCAGCCCTCATGTTAGCATCAGCATCAGAGAGGCTCTAGTGTTAACTATGTTAACACTATACTTAACTTAACATGATGTTAACTTAACATGAGCCTGAACAGCTCTGTTAATATTAGTATCAGAGCAGCTCCACGTGCTAACATGAGCATCAAGACAGTGTCCCCAATCACATCAAACCTGATATCACTCATAAATAGGGAACACACCCATAAACATGTGTTACCACGGCAGTGCCTCTGCTACTCTGGTTACATGCTATGTAGTACAATGTGGCTTACCTTGTTCTCTACTTTTGTCTCCATTCTGCTAAAAATGCTTATAAACCCAGCATATGTATAAGCTCCTCGCTGCTGTGGTACTATTGTAGTTTCCTACCTTACTTTTGATTCATTCTATTCGAGAGTATTTCTATGAAAAGCTGTCTTACTGTACTCAGTCAGTGCACCAATAAACGAAGAAGCTGAACCACATATTTGCATCATGATATTGGTCAAAGTATATACACCTAGCATAACATAAAAAAACGTCCCAACAAGGTACCAGATCATGTCTCTGGAAGACATCCCAGTGACATGATATGGATGCTTGTTTTAATATCCATGGGATATCCACTCTGACATCATCGGGAGGATTGTGGACGTCCACAGGTAGTCCACATATCCTGGTAAGGATGTCATGCAGTCATCCCAGGGACACTTATGGTTTACTGGCCTCCTTCGCCTTCACGATAGACACGTGATGAGCTCCGCCACGCGCGTCGCTACGTAACGCGAGTGGTAGGGACGCTCCTCATTGGACCTGGGATCACATGATCGAGGTGAGCAACACCGCGGAGGCCCGAGCGTCTGCTACCGGTTCGGAGACGCAATGCGTTCTCCGGCTGCGTGATGTCCGAAACGGAGGGTTTGAACGCTGTTGACGACACAACGACGATTTTTTGGGACCGCAGATACCACGGGAAGAACGGGTGATGCCGTCCGAAATTAACTGCGTCTTGTACAGGGGAACCCCAGTGCTTCCCGACAGTGTGCGGCCTCTGACCGTTTTCACCGCACCGTTGGTTCAGTGGCTAACAGGTTCCTTGCTTTCCGCTACTGTGAATCCTGAGATTGCACAGAAGCCAGGGATATATTAGTCTTGTGATTGCAACCTTATTGGGTCAGGCTGCATATATGCGTTGTGTTTGTTTTTTACAAAACGTGATATAAGTCATATAAAGGCTAGAAATCAACAAGAAACCGATGGCAATGTTCGTAGCAGAGGGTTTTTCCTACCAACTGTGGGAGCCTATTCCCACTCTCGGGGGCAAAGCCCGTCCATTCGACTCCCGTGGAAAGCGAGGCACAGATGCAAACACAAGATATACTAAGCAACCGCTATTTTAATAACTCACATATTACAGTCTCTTTCTTGTCCGCTTCCACGTCCACACTGACCACCGAAACCCTTCGTCGTCCTCCTTTTTACCCCGAGTCCTCCACCTCTTCGTAGTCCCCCAACATCCCAACTTCTTCGTCTACTTCGCCCCACACTTCCCCCAGCGCAAAACGTCGTACACAGTTTCACAACCGAAAACATCTACAATGCAGTAATGCAGCAAGCCAAACAATTACAATGTTTTCTCTAAAGGTCGTCGTCATCGAACTCCAGGACCACGTCGTCCCCAGGGTTCGATGGGGAAGAAGGCCTTAAGAGGTCGGGCCTTTGCCTCCTCAATGTCTCTAGCGCTGAGGCTACGTCCCCGCTGTTGGACTGTTGCTTAGCTCGGTGAAGTGATCCTTGTCGATGAGTTCGACAGTGCAGCTCAGGGACTTGACACAGAGGACATAAGTCTCTTTTCCTCTGCAGTCAGCGGAATCGGGGGGGGGGGGGTCATTGAGGTGTCGGTCTGTCAGCAACAGGCCTCTGAAAGGTTGAGGCATTTTCGCCGGGTCGTCGGTGCGAAGCGGACGCGGTTGAGAAGTCCAGCGAGAGCGGGAGGCCCATGATACCGGTCTGTCTCCCGCTACGACGGTCCATGTAGACACTGACCGGTGAGTTGGTGGCTCGGATCGGCTCGGAACCTGAGGCCGGGAGGTAGACGAACTAGATCCTGGGGAGCGTCCAGGCCCGCGACTACTCCTACGCTTTCTTTGGGGAGGCATGGCAGCTGCGAGAAAGAATAGGGGATGACGGTGAGAAAGCAATTTCCGACCGCGAGAACCTGAAAAGGCTCTCCCCCAGAAGGTTATAGTTGAAGACTGCGAAGCAGAAATCACATTAAGAAAGATCAACTACGCAATAACACTAGGATTTAGTGACTGGGATAGTGACGGCTACGTGCGTCGCCTGCGGGGACGCAAACTGTAGCGACTGGAGGGCCCGGCAGCGGGATCCTGGTCCAGGTCTTGAGGAGGAGGCTGAAGAGGTGCTTCTTCGCCCTCGGGGTCGCGGAGGTGGTAAGCCTTCAGATCCGCGATGTGCATTGGCCCCGTTTCTTCGTCCGTGTCACAGCGACGAAGCCTGTAAGTGAGGCCGGAGGAGCACGCACTCACCTCAAAGAGGCCATCCCACCTATCTGCGAGTGAAGCTGCAAAGTCACGTGACGCATCACTAAGCGGGTGAGTCCAGGACAAGATCACCGACGCTGTAGGTGAGATTCCGTCGTCCACAGTTGTACTGGCGAGCCTGGTCCAACCTTGCGACGTCCAGTCGGCTCTGGAGGTCCTCAGCGTACCTTCCATAAGGAGGCTGGGTACTGCCATCCCCGAGGCCCAGGGCATCCTCTACTGGAAAAGGAGCCTCTCGTCCGAAGTTCAGGAACGCCGGGGTGAAGCCTGTAGATCTGTTGACCGTCGATCGCCAGCTCAGTCAGGCGAAGATCCCAATCACGGTGGTGCTGACTAGTAAAAGCAGCCAACATCATCTTCAGGTTCCGATTAACACGTTCGGTAATATTAGCCTGAGGGTGATACGGGGAAGTATTCTTGTGCTGTATGCCTAAGAACCCTCAAGAACCCTGCAAGAACCCTCTGCTACAATCAAGCGTTGAAAACACCGTAGCGTTGCCCAGGGAATACATGATTGATTCGATGGACGGGAAGGGATAAGAGACCCTTACAGTTACAGCGTACCATCACGTTTTGGAGCCAGGACGACAGGAAACGCCCAAGGGCTCTGGGATCTCTGAACTGCACCGGTTTGGAGTATTTCTTCTAGAGCAGCGTCTAACAAAGCATGCTTATGTACGCTCAAAGGTCTTTGATTACAACGCCAGGGCCTAGCGTTACCCGTGTCTATGCTATGGTGTAACAGAGACGTCTTACCGGGTTTTTCCGTAAAGACACCGTCGTACTGCCGCAATACTTGTTGAAGCTGACGGCGCTCCTCCTCAGGACCATGGAATGACCCCAAGACCGTCGGGAGTGCAGACGGTTCGGTGGAGACTGCTGCAGCTTGCTGTGCTGTGCAATCGTCCGCTGCCGTGGCGAAGGGGAAGAACCCTGTCGAGCAGTGGTATACGTATCCTCCATTGGGCAGGTCCAGCGCCAACTTGTGCCGGATGATGAAATCCCTGCCCAGGATAACGGGCACTGCCAGGCCAGGAAGGTGAACGAAGCGCTGCTTTCGCCGTCTCCCATCGAAACGGAGCCAGAGCACAACTGCAGATTGTGCTGGAATGACGTCATTGGAAGCAAGACGAAGGGTGACCTCAGTAGTCTGCAGAACTACTTCTCTTTGCAGCCAGTGCTCGTAAACACAGTCGCCGATGAGAGACAGTGTAGCTCCCGTGTCTATAAGGACGATGTAGTTTCTGCACAAAATGCGAACTGCGATATTTGGTTCTCTGTCCTGAATGTCATTCCGAACAGAGAGAGCAAAAGGAGCTAATGCGTCTCCTTTGGTTGTCTTGCTGCTTGCAGAGCCAGCTTTTGCATGATCAAAGCCGCTGCTAGCGACCGTTCGTTCGCTTTCTCGGCAGATGGCCGACGTCGTTAAGCGAGCGTTCATGGATGTCGGCTGCGGCCGTTTCCCGTTGGCACATTACGGGTATTCGGCCCTTGGTGCGGACAGTCCCGACGGAAATATTCGGGGCTGCCGCAATCTCAACAGCCGGCGGTCCTTTGCGGCTGGGGGCGCGGCAGACGCTGCCGTTCCCGCTGCCTGTCGGTAGTTTCGACAGCTGTGTTGCCGGGTTGACCATGATAATTAGGCAGGACGGGTCTGTCATGGCTCGTTCCTGCGGGGATCGCCCTCTGTCCATGGCGCAAGGGATCGATTGCTCGGCGGGATGGCTCCGCATAAGGATTGCGGTGGTGCTCATCCTGTCCCACTGCAGGTAGGCGTTCGACCGAGGCTGCTCCCGCTGACCACGCACAGCATGGTTCTAACGCCCATTCAGGCGGCGGCGGGGGCCGATATTCGAGTTCGGCCTGTATGTCGCCCTGTATGGTACGAGCCTCCTGCGCCAACGCTTCAAGACTATCGAAGCGATGGGCTCGAAGGTAGGGCCGGAAGCGTTGGTGGCACTGACGGATAGCCCGTGCTACTCGCTGCTGCTCTGTTGCAGTTGGTTCTGCTCTGCTGTACAGCTCTTGCAGGGCCCGTACGAATCCTGCCAACGTCCCATCTGGATGCTGAGTACGTTTGTGCAGCTCCTCCAGGATACGATATTCGTAATCCGGGGGAAGGAATTCGTTTTTAAACCGCTGCTTGAAGTCCTGCAAGGACGTGAACCTCGACTGCAGTCGAAGCCAGCGGGCGGCGTCTCCTACCAAAGCAACCTGCAGGATGCGTAGGATCAAGACCTCGTCTGAGATTCCCATACTAGCCTCATAGGCGGAAGAAGGCCTTAATTAATTTTTAATTGTCCCAGGATTCGAAGGGTGTGGATAGCAAGGAGATCTGGAAAAGTCGGAAGAGGGAACTCAACCTACGGTTTTCAGTGAGATAACACGAATCGCAAACAACAGAGCAGATATGTACCCAATGCACTAATTTTGCAACAGAAAACTATGGCTTTTTGTGCTTTTTTTCTGCTATGGCTTTGTGCTTTTGTGCTTAGCTACACTTACGTGCTCGTCGTCTTTCTCTATATCCTCCTGTCCACCATCAGGAAGGAGCAGGTTGCGCAGGTGTTGGTTTGTATTAAGTTCTGCCGTTAATTGCAAGCTCTCGAATACGCTGCGGTGTACTCTGAGTCTCTTCAAATGGGCCAATACCGCCTCTTGCATTCGTTAAAAAACTGGAAGAAAAGTTCAAGCATATCAGGACACCAAAGAAGTACTAATTCCAATGCACATACCCTTGCAGTGTCCATCAGGTAAGGGTAGTTTTCTTTGGTTGTGGCCACTGGCAGGCTGACAACAGCTTCTGTTCGCTGTCTGATGGTAGCTGCCATCCTCAAATCTATTTGGTCCTCATCAGGAGTTGCTTTCTTGTCTTCCTTTACAAGCCACTCCCCATGGTCTGCAATACTCTTGGCATCCTCACACTCCATCATGAGAACATTCGTTTCCTGCAACGGACCACACATGGTTCACTTTACTATTCACGCCTCTGACGCCATTGACAATGTTCACATACAGTAAAAAGGAGAAAATAATAGAGAAATGATCAGGTCTAGTAAGCACAAGCTAACTTTGAGCAACTTCCTCCTTTTCAGCTCTTCCTCAGCACTGTTGGTGCCATCTTCCGGTATTTTCCTTTTCCCTGGTCAACCATACTTTGCCTTGTTTGCTAGGACTCTCTCGCTGTCAAGCATTTTACGTCGTTCGTTTTTGAACGTGTTAGGGATGTTGACCACGAGTCCTATTAAAGGGACGGTCCCGTACCCCCTGCCCCTTTCATAAAGTGCACCATTCGATTGCCCTTTGTTGAAAATGGAATACTGCAAATTTACCCGACAAAACACGCCACGGTTATTAAATAACCGAATTAAATCGATTGCAAAGATTGCAGAGCATGCTGCGATCTGTGTTGGCAACAATAAGAACGGCCACGTCGCCCTGCGGGTAAGTCCGTGATAGGATACAGAAATCGTCTGCTTTTGCGCGTGCTAATGCATCGGCGTGAGCAGACGACTTTCAGAAGTTACTCGGCACCGCGGCAACTCTCGTATATTTTCTTTCAGTTCTCAGGTGAAAAACGCGCATTCTAAGTTGTGGCAAGCATGGTGGTTCAGAACAACTGTGATAATCCTCAGAGACAAATTAAAAGTCGCAGAACAACCCCATCTACAATCACAAATCTGAAGTCGCTGGCCATCGGCGCGCGCGGTCGCATTACAGCTCCGACCAAAAATATATTACGCGCGCTTCCATTACACTCCCCGTTGTACAGTGATCATGCTTCGAAATGAAGTGTCGCTGACTACGTACATGGAGAAGGAGTACATGTTTATTTAAAAACCGCATTAAATACTCGCGGAAAGAAAACACGTGACTTAGCTTCCACGTATCCGATTGTGCGCCACATTATGGGAGACCCCACAGTCGATGCTCGAACTACATTCTCCGCTCGCAGAGAATGTAGTCTGTAGAATGCCTGAGTGTCCCCATTTCGAGGGCAAAGGGGATTACTCAACCCAAGGTGCTTCTGCAAGTTACAATTACCATAACAACGATGACGCACCCGCAGGCCTACGTCATACGTGACGTATGCATGAGAGAAGCGCAGCTTTCGTTGTCTGCTCTTACGGCACGTTTCGACAAATTCCTCGAAAACGACGTGGTTATTCCGAATGAAACTTTGACGGTTGTATGTGTACAGTACTCGTGAAACTAGTTTTGGCTAAGTTTCGGAATCGCCCCGCCTGTACGAGACCGTCCCTTTAAGAGATGCAACACAAAAGGGCACGAGATGACTTCAAGCAAGGTATGCAACAAAGTGAGCATGTAGGTTGCTGTAAGGCATGAGAGCAAATACGTCAGCGACTGCACTGCACTAGTAAGAGACCTGCAGCATGTCAACCAACTTAACTAAAAGTGCTAAAATATTCTGACCAAGGAGATACTAGACTAAGCATTGTGAGACTTTCAGCAATAGGCAACTTCAGAAAACCCCATCGTGCAAAGCAGCGGCGGTGCAGCATGGGAACCTAGTTTTCGAAATAAACTTTGTTTGAAATAAACTGTTGCCTACTCAACCTTTGCTTTCCAAAGATAGGAAGCTCACATGGGATAACTGCAGGCCCACCGAAACCTTTCTACAAAATCGTAACAGAAATAGTAAAAAAAATTGTGAAAATGCTGCTTTCAGCCCGGCTGCCTGGTTGTCAGCCAAAAATTCGGCGCAAAGGTGCAACACAAGGAGGGAATGTTTGCGCATCTAATTGTTATTGTTGTTGTCCTTGCTGCACAAAACTACCAAAACTCAAATTAAGATACGAAAAAAAAAAACGAAAAGTGAAAGGGGAACACACTGCTTGTCGATAGTCAAATCATGGATATACGCTACGACAGTACGCCTCTGTGCAAGAGAGAAAGAAAAGGTTGGTGGTGGTGGTGAAAGGGCTCGCCGTTGTCGGAAAGAAAAGGTTGGACAAAGCATGTGACAAAGCATCTGTCCACTCGGAAAGCAGCGATACGGGGGTATTTGCAGACTTGCCACAACACTACAGTGCAAAAGATGAAGCAACCTTGACATCACATGCAGTTGTTGTAGTACCTTATTTGAGAGCGATCGAATGACACCGTTCTACGTGCGCGAGGAGAAAGGGAAAAGCTGAGGGTCAGTGTGAAAGGCTGACCTGATTTCGTAGCGTATCTCATAGCATAGGTGTCAATGAAACACACTTATCAGGGAACCTATTTACGATGAGACAGTAGTCATCGAAGCTAACGTCCAAGCATTCAAATCATGCAAGAGGAAAAGGCAGAGACATTCCGTCCTCGCGTCACACCGACAACCAGGCAGATAGGACGAAAGCAGCATTTTCACAATTTTTCCCTACTATTTCAGTCGCAGTTCTGAGGAAAGCTTTTGGTAGACCTGCTGGTATCCGAAGTGGATTTTCTATTTCTGAAAGAAAAGATTGACTAGGCAGTTTTCAAAGTTCATTTAAAAAAATGATTTCCCACAAATGAAAAAAAATTCTTAATTGAAAATCTAAGCCATATAGAGACACACCCTGCCGTTTGATGTATGTTAAAGGGACCGAAAAGTGAATATAAACCTATCGAAACTTTATGTTCAGCGAAAAGCTTGAACCTTCAAAAGTTCAAATATCAAAGAACTCCGCTGAAATCGCTGTAGTTTTTCTGTAATCGAATTTCCCATAATTGCATGTCCAGGGACCTAGTAGGAAACCGAGCAGTCTGTCAACAATTGCGTGACCCCGCGCCATCTGTCGAGGACGCATGTAATACGCGCACTTCCGGGCGCTAATCCGGCGAAAACGAAAACGGCAGTGGGCATTTGTGATCACTTTCTACGTCGAGAATGTCGAACCTCTTGGACATGAGTGCGCTGGAATTCCGCATCCGAGAACTGTCGCTCACACAGAACTGTTGTTCGTGCGTTAGCGTGCTGGAAAGTGCGTTCTTCGCAGCAGAAGATTCCTCGTCCAGAGATTAATCGGAGTCACATTCGTCCTCAGCAGTAGCTCACCGTGCCGTGAACATGAACTGCTTTGTGAAATTTCCATGTATCAGGGAGAAGCACTTGTGTAAGCCGAAACAAGCGCTGTTTTTTCGTCGTGCAGGTGTTCATGTGTGAAATGCGAACCGACGGATACTACGGATGGATATCACGGTTTTTGCTGCCGAGGGATAGAGAATGCGTGTGAAAAGCAGACAGACGATTGCATCAGAACTAACGAATATTTGGAAATACTGTGCCTTGACACCGAAGTACTGCAAGTGCCTTTTACATACATCCGAGAAACCGAAGAGCATGGCAACATACAAGGCAGCGCCGTGTGGTCTTTACGCACTACTTGAACGGCAAACTGGACGGAAAACCCTTATTTCTTCAGGAACAGCATATTACAATTACTAGTTTGTTCCTGTGGGGTTAAGTAACCTGTGGGCATAGATGTATTTGTAGGTTATACTCATGTCTCAATTGAGTCTCATGTGAGGAGTAAGTAAGATAATTTTCATCAGTGTCATTCACCTGAACTCTGTTCATAACATTTTAGTATACTTCTTAGTGACCACGTTTCCAAATGTCAACTAATAATTGAACCAAGATTGGGATCTAACAATTAACTCTGTTTTGCTAAACGGAGTAGTACCTGTAACTGATTCATTATCACGTCACCCATTAGACGTCACCAACTAACATTTGTAAAGAAGGACTTGAGGGCTGACTTCAAGTATTATTAACCCTTGATTTGGTTTCAAAGTTAACCATGCACCATTGGTGTGCATAGTACTCCAAAATGGCTAAATAATTTATTGCATAGGTTCTCTGTTACTGTAATTGAAATGTACTTTTGTAAAGTACTTTTGACAGCCCGGCAAATTGAAACTGGCTTCAGTGTACACGACACATGCATCGTAACATTTAATTGAAATATAATATAAGAGCAGAAGCAACATTTTTTCACAACTCAAACTATATCTTTCTTTTTTATTGTCCAGGGATTTAGGAAACAGAGTAGGACTTCCTGCCCTCCGCCCTCTGATGTTTTGACGTACTTGATAGACTTGCAAAACCTGCAACAAAATAAACAGGAGCAGTATAAACAGTTTTGTCTTTCCCTTTTGAATTTAACAAGCTAGTTATATTTTACCATTTGTCCACTTTTGTATTCTCTGTTGGTGAAAAGATTACAGGAACAATAATGCTGCAGATCGAACAATGACCTGTCATCTTGATGAAGATCAGAACATTTCTTCAGGCATGCTAAGTGAGACAACAGCAATGTACAATGAAGGTTGTACAAAAACAGCAAATCTCCGTCGATTAAAACTTTATATATGTAGATGTTACCACATCGTGTAGTTTCCATCCAAAAGTAGGACGAAGCAAGGTTGCTTGGTAGGTTGTTGGCATGTCGATGTGCTATAGCGTTACAGCACATCAATATAGATGAGGGGCAAACACAGTAGACAGTGTGATGGCTCTCAAACTCAAGTGAAGATTTATTCAACAGAACAAGAAACCGAAAGCATGAGTATAGAGAAAGGCAGTACCCATGCAGTGTATGGTGAACCACATTAATCTCTGAGAAGGTAGGATCGGAAGAGCAATAAAGAGAAATTACAGTTGCGTCCGAGATAGGGGAACTCTGCAAATTTAGGACCAATATGATGTGGTAACCTTGCATGGCTCACTGCAGCTCTGACACACATTGAACAATTCCCGTAGTGGGACTTCAAAGACAACGAACGTTTGCTGTTTCACTGGGCATTCAGCTGTAGAGGATGCATCTCTAGAAAATTAATTAGCGTTTCTTAGTCATAAAGTCATAACTACATCTCAACAGGAAGTATTCTTGTACCCTTCAAACAAGCTAGTAGTTCTCTCCAGTTTCTTCTCCCCTTGTTGACGTCATACTAATGTTCTGCACCTGTCCAAAGACTAAAAAAAATGTCACAAAGTCTGCAACACGTAACAAATCTAGTGCTTCCATCTGTGGACTTTGCATACCTGTTTTCAGCTATTTCTGTCATGTCAGTGTCTGGATCACACACACACGAAGCAGTCTTGCGCCACTTCAACACTGGAAGGCTCCTAAAATTAAATTTGTTGATGTTGACAATGTTGAGTACGGGACAAGTAGGATAACATAAGTTAAATGGAATTCGTCGTCGCTATAATATAATTTATACATGTGTGACGCCTGTACATACCTAAGACGTTGTGTTGAACTCGTCACCTCGGTGAAGCAAAATCACTAGTTACTGAACGGCAGTTTCCTTCGGACGTCTTCGCAATTCGCCTTCTATGGCATCTTCTTAGTCATCGGCAGCTAGATGAGCTCAGCACACACGACACGACTGCTACATCTAATAACCGAGTGTTTCGAACCACATTCGTTTTCGCGCACTCTTCTCTTGAATCTTGTGGCAGAAAACGCACGCCGCCGATGGTGAACGAACATGATTTTTGCATCCCCGAACACCGAAACTACACCAGGCATACGTAGGCCTCTCGAATAATTGACACAACAACCCGAACATGTCATTCACTTCTCTTCGCGCGACCAACACGACCACCCACGACGTAAACAATAAACGCGATAACAGAGACGACCTTGCAGATGGCGCGGCGGATCGTAGCTGCGGCGAAGTAGCTGAATGCTTTATTAACGTAAAAGCTGTGGAAGTGAGCGTCATTTTTAAAATGGCGTTTAACTGTAAGATAATGTGCGTGAGCTTTGTTCTCTACAAATTTAACTCTCACATGGTAAGGGTTGACCAATCCCTGGGAGCCCTGGACCTGAAACCCAAGTTGCTCTTTTTCGCCGTTCGCTGGCAGGACCGTCCATGTTCCGCTAATATTCAAAATATTTATACGTAAAAAATATGCGGAATTGAGAAGTAATGCTTTCTGTATCTTATCAAACAACGATGTTGTGCACGACAGTGGGCAAAAATATGGGGGTTATTTTTCACTTTTCGGTCCCTTTAAAGGAAGACCCCAGAACAGTTCTGGCTAAGACGAGGTGAATGTCTTTCTGAGTACCCACTACCTCCAATATACCCCATTCGAGCTCAGTCCTCAATCTATAAATCTATTGTAACAACAACAACGACAACTTTGTTATCAGATGATGAATGGCGAGTTTCATCACCACGGGCGATACTCTGCCACAATGTCACAATGGACCTATAGCATACGCAGGTCTCGCTTCTGTGTCACTGGCGATGACGAGACAATGTGAATTACTCCCGTGATCGTTTTGGCTATGGGAGACAAAATGACGCCTAGATGCTGCAAAGTCTAGCCGAAAAGTACTTATCAAACAGTGGGCTATACAAAATCAGTCAGTATTCTTAGAAGTGGAATCTTTCCATGATGCCAAAGTTTTTGTCGTAAATATTGGAAAGGCCAACTTGTCTGACTCCAAATTACTGCTTGGTGACTGCGGGTGAAAGCGTAAATATAAGAAAAGGAGTATAGAGCATAACCAGACAAGGGAAAGAAATGTGTGCGCTCTGTGCAGGAGCTTCACTGTAAGCCGCAAACAGCTCTTGAATGAAGTCGCATCTTTAAAATTTCCGTTTGGTTATGACAGCATGAACAATACGGGTACAGTTTTCAGTTGGTGTGTGCGAGCAATAATTAGGTGTGTGCGAGCACTCGAATACAAATCGAGTAATTTGTTACATTCGGTTGTCATCCGCATGAGAAATTGGCTATACGCATTTATCAGATTATTTAGTATAATTTCCAAGTACCCACTGACAGACGGGCATGCTAATATACTGAACGAGAGTTCAAAGCATCCAAAGAGTTCGCTGGACGCAGTGACAGGTTATTTGAATGGACATTTTCGTGAAGCTGTGCAGGAAGTCACGGTTGTGAAGAGGGCGGACAGAAGCGCCGTGTGGGATTGTTTCCAGAGAGAGAATAAATAAAGAATGTGAAACATATCAACATATTACTTCGTATCAATGTAAAGTCCTATCACGCGAATGTATCCCCAAGGAATACTGGTCCAACTATTTGTACTCGATTCGCAGTAAATATTTTGGTATTCGCACACCCCTAATAGTACGAGGGCCATTCCATCCGAAACCAGCCAGAGGTGTAGCTCGACCATCTTAGATTTCGGTGAAAAAGATTGTGTGCATTCCCTTATGGGTGTGTATGTAGGATATAAACTTTTTTTCTCGATATTTTGCTTTCTTGAGCCATGGGGGCGCCACGTACTTGGCCCAAACTTGAACTTGGGAACTCGAACTTGGGAAAAAGTGTTGTCCGTTCCGCGCGTCCTTCTGACACATACAGACGACATTTCTGCGCTTTCTTTATCTGGTGCTAGAGTGGAAGGGTCCATCTAGCTTCCCAAAAAGCATATGGAACGAGAATAAATCCGGTGACGTAAGAGCTCAAGAACGGAGCGCGTTTTGGGCCAAGTTTACGATAAATTTTTGGCAAGTTACCATTTTCTCAGGAGCCCGAGATTATTTATGCTCATGAACTACTGCATGGACATTCGCTTCATATAAAAATTTGAAGATGACCTGTGTTCATTGCTTAATTAAGCAATCGAGAATATCGAGCATTCGTATAATATTTTCACATACCTGAGGTCGTCTAGGAAGTGAAACAAATCGTGTCATTTGTAGAACAAGTCGTCTCCTGTAACATATTGAAAACCTACAGGTGTATTTTCCCTTAAACGAGAAAAAAAAAATCCCTCACCGTAGTCCGCTGCAGCTAATTCGTTAGTTAAGGTCTTCTAGGAAGTAAAATAAATGTGCCTTTGTGGAAAACACTCTATCTTATCACATTTTGAAGTATACATGTATACATCTTTCTCAAATGCACATGTATGTGCAAGTGCAAAAATGCACATGTATGTGCATTTTTTCTGAAGCGAGAAAGAAAAAAAAAAGTGGTCAGCGCATTCATATCCCATCTGTAAGGTACCATCATCACCCTTTGTAGGAAATTCGTCTTCTACTGTTAGTTATACCGCGAGTCTCACTGCCACCTCGTCGTAGCAGCTTTGTCGTCGTTTCTGGTTGTCTGACTCATGATTTATGACAGCGTTACGGTACACACCATTCGTCACTTGTTTATTGAACAATGTCCGAGAAATGTACTACTTCCCTAATGGCACGTCGCAATAGAAAAAGAGAAATTACTATTCCTGCTGTCTCTGCAATCCTGCTCCACTGGGTGAAAAAAAGCTTAAGGAGGGAGCATGCCTTGTGGCTCATCGCCGAGCGTCGAAATGTGGGGCAGTTGGTAAAAGCACATAATGATAAACGAGAAGAAGCCAGGGGCAAGGACGAGGAAGCGCTTCCTTGTCCTTATCCCTGGTCGCTTTCCCTTTATCATTATCACCGCAGAGGCCGTACGGTTGGAGAAGAAATTGCTGAACGTAGAGCACAATTAGGCATGCTCCATCCAGGGCACCTGGGGGTACAGTTACTTTGAGCATATATCTCCTGTTCCGGTATATGCAGCAAAAACGTCTACTTCCAGTGAAACAAAGACAGTGAATGTACAGCTAACTGCTTTTTTTTTCCTTTTTTTTACTTTCTGTTGCGAAAGAAGTGCGCGCGAGACCATAACAAATGGTTTCCAAAGACTGTTAGGTCTCGTTCTGATGTGCTCTGAGTCAATAGCTATGTTCAGCTGGCGCAGTAAGACCCACAGCAAACAGCGGAAGAAAAATTATAACAATGGTACCTCACAGAGCGGATGCAAATGCGTTGACGAAGTTTTCCCCATTTAAGAATAAATACGCCAGCAGATTTTTAATATGTTATAGGAGATGGTCTGTTCTTGAAATGCTGTGATTTTTTCACTTCCCAGACGACTTCAGGTATGTGAAAACAATCATAAATGACGACGAATCTGTTACGAAGCAGCGACTGTGAGTGTTAAGTTGGTAGAACTTGGCAGAGCACCTGAAGGCGAAATTCGTCCGAAGGGCGATAATGGTACCTTACAAAGGGGATGCAAGTGCGCTGACGAATCTTTTTTCCTTGCGTAAGAACAAATGCATCTGTAGGTTGTCAAAATGGTAAAGGAGAGGGTCTCTTTTCACAAAAGAGGGTCAACAAGTTATCACTTTTTACTTCCTAGACGACGTGAACTATCGAATGAGCTGCAGCGGAGTATGGGGAGGGAAAAAATTATTTTTTCTTGTTAAATGAAAAATACAGACGTAGATTTTGAATATGTTACATGAGACGATTTGTTCTACAAATAGCACGATTTGTTTCACTTCCTATACGACCTCAGGAATGTGAAAATACTGATCAAAAAATGTCATTTTTTTGCGAATTGTGGATATTCACGGTCGCTTAGTTAAACAATGAATATGTAGATCAGCGTCATATTTTTACGTGAAGCTAATCTCCATGCAGTATTGTATGAGCATAAAAAAAGTCGGGATCCTGCGAGAATGCTAACTTGCTGAAAATTAATCGTAAACTTGGCCCAAAACGCGCTCCGTTCTTAAACTCTCACCACGTCACCAGCTTGGTTCTCGTTCCGTATGGACTTCAGTAAGGTATAACGACACTTCCCCTTTAACACCAGGCAAACAAAGCGCAGAAATGTCGTCTGTATGTGTTAGAAGGATGCGTTGAACGGACAGACGTTTTTCATGTTTGGGCCAAATTCGAGGCGCCCCCAATACTCAAGAAAACAAAATATTGAGAAAAAAAGAATATATCACACATACACACCCCTAAAGGAATGCACACAATTTTTTTCAGCAAAATCTAAGCGGGTCGAGCTAGACCTCTGGCTGATTTTGGCTGGAATGGCCCAGGAGTCACTTCCAATTTGCACATGCCATCCTTGGGTATCAAAACGGTGCTAGGCAATCATAACGGAGAGGACACACATAAGTAGTAATAGGGGGTTGAGAAACTACAGGGGGGGGGGGCGAAACTACAGGATCCCTGCCCTGAGCCCTGCGCGTATTTTTCCCCACGCGGCGCGTGTGCGGAGGGTTTTCCGCGCGCTTATCGGCGGGCGAGGGCTGCGCGTGCGCTCATCGTAGCGTATTTTTCAGCCCGGGCAGACTTCTTTGGCCATACGTGGGCCGACTTCACATATTTTTTCGATACAACAAAAGAGCGGTTTACACGCAGAGACATGCAAAGAAGGGTCATACACAAAAAGTACAAGAGAAAATATATTTATTAATGCCTATTGTAATGCCATTCAAGTTGAGATATATTTATTAAAGCCAATAGTACTGGGAATTGTGACAATTGTGATGCCAATCAGGTGAAGGAGAAAAGCCCAGCCGAAAAACCTTCACCACCTGTAACAGGGTGGCGCTCGGGTGGAGGGCTGCTGTGGTGGGCGGAGCGTGACCGGAGGGCTGCGTGCGCGCTTACCATTCAGCCTGGGCTGACTTCTTTCACCATTTTCCTACTTGGGCCGACTTCACAATTTTTTTCCGGTACAACAGGTGGGCGGCGCTCGAGTGGAGGGCTGCTGTTGTGGGCGGCGCGTGGCCGGAGGGCTGCGTGCGCGTTTAACCTTCAACCTGGGCCGCCGACTTTCGTCATTTTTCAGCCTGAGCCGACTTGAATCGTAATTTTTCCAGATACAACAGGTGTGCAGTAGGCTGTTTACATGCAAAGGATAGCCATACACAAAAGTACAAGTGAAAGTATATTTATTAAAGTCATTAGTGTCAGAAATTATGTTATGACTCTGCTTGAATGGAAAAAACTTAGCCAAAAATCTGAAGTAGAAGGAACACAATACACGTAACAAAGAATATACTTATTACAGGTATGATACAATAGCATTGAATAGGTATCACAAATCAAACACAATATTTTTTATTAACAGTAATCACAGGTTTTCAATGAATCAGAAGTGATAACACATTTAATCAAAGAAGATATTCTTAATCAATACGATTACAATCAAAATTACAAGTTTTATTATAAAAGCCTGAGACGTGAGAACTTGATAGATGTAAGTAATTTCGAGCACAATATGGAAGCTAAGTTTAATATTCCAACATGACACAAATTTAATTTCTTATGAAGTGAATAGCGCAGACATACGGCAATAATTCGAATCAACACATAGCATTAATATAGAACCAATCATAGGCATGTAGGGAAATAATAGCTACATCATATCAAAACGAGAAACAGTCACCACATTTAACCAAAGAAGATATTCTTAATCAATATGATTATAAACAAAATTACAAATTGTATTATAAAAAGTCTAATATTCCTATACGTGAGAACCATCAGTGCAATAGCGGGAAGTTCTGATAGTTGTATGTAGTTAAATGTGAACAGCACAGACCCTGGAAGGCTATGGGACACGAACACAAGAGGAAATAAAATCTATACCACTATATTGATTAATGAAAACAACAGAGTAATCTATCATTCAGAAAATCAGAAGAAAAAATCAAACTCATCAGAAAATAGACATGTTAAAAATGAACTTCACCACATAGCACGCTCCTAGCCAACAAAAAGAACAAAGAACGACACGAACACAAGAGGAAATAAAATCTATACCAATACAAAGAAGATATTCCTAATCGAAACAACAGAGTAATCTATCATTCAGAAAATCAAAAGAAAAAATCAAACTCATCAGAAAATAGACATGTTCAAAATGAACTTCACCACATAGCACGCTCGTAGCCAACAAACTGAACACGAACGACAAGAACACAAGAGGAAATAAAATCTATACCAGTACAAAGAAGATATTCTTAATCAATATGATGACAATCAAATTACAAATTGTATTATAAAAAGTCTGAGACGTGAGAACCATCATTGCAATAGCGTGAATATCTCTCATAACATTTCGAGCGCAATAGGGAATCTCAGTTTCATATTCCAACATTACTCAACTTTTAATTTCTTATTAAGTGAACGGCATAGACGTAAGGAAATAACGAGAAACAACACAATCAACAGCTACAATTAATAGAGAGCCAAACCTGCACACCATCCAACACATAGAGAAAGAATAGCTAATCAATCTATGAAAAGGCGAAATAGCACAGACATAACGCTGAAGAACAGAGGAACACGCGGCGACACGTAAACAACAACAGAGGAAAATAATCTATCATTGTACCATCATAAAATCGACCAATATACAATTTTCATTCTAACAAACAGTACGAACCTTGATGGAGGTATCCAAGACATAGGAAATATGCACGGTTTTCACTCTTTTCCTCAAAGCCAGGAGACTTTATGTCTCTATCTATGTGACGGGTTGCATTTTCTGTTTCCTTTTCATCTTTTTCCAGGACGCGAGAGGCGATAGTGTCCTCTTTCTCCCTCTCACATTGGGGATGAAAGAAAGACGCGTCTTCTTAAAAGCGCAATGAACAAAATAATGAAAAAATGGCGTTCCTTCACGAATTTTTTGCGGGCGATCTATCGAACGGATTTTTGTTCTGAAAACGGCTACGATATCAGGTGACCGAAAGGAACAGATGTTCTCATTGGGACAACTTTGTAGCTTTTATAATTAAAAAGTTAATTAATGAAAGTTAATTAAGACATTGCCTTTGGACTTTGCTAATGCCCTGCTAGGGAGTGCCCTTTAGCATATGCTATATTGCAGTTGATTTCATCTTGGAAAAAGTGTTACATATATTTTTAAAAAATCTGTTCACACTTAGCGTGGACACCCTGTACATGCACTTTGGAATTTAATTGATGAAATATGATAAGTTTTCACATGAGATTAGTGATCCTTTTTGTAATCATAGACTGATGTATCATGTCTCTAAATTTCAATGACCGATCTTTCTTCGGCAATTCTATCCTTCGGGTGTTGAACTTGTACAGAGTGTAGTCGAGTAAAACCTATTTGATGGTCAGGTCTCATTCCATATGAGAATTCTTACACAAATTGTGGAATATTCGTTTCCTTAGCGATCACTGTTCTCAGTCTAGCCATGCTAAATGCAAGGTGTTTTCATTGTGAGGCGTAGAATTCATTATAATGATGACAAATATTGTATTTATTGTTTCAGTTATACACTTGTTTATTTCGATAAATTACAGTTCTATTTCAAACTCTGAAGTTTTCTTTTGTTGTCTTCATTGATGAATTCCGAAGACATTAAATAGTTTATTCTGATTATTGGGCGCTTGAATCCAGCGTTGATTAACGCAGGCGCTATGTTGTCGCCGTGTTTGTATTGCTTCAACAACTTGCACTTTGTCGCGATGAACTTGCACAGTCTCTTATTGATGTTTGCTTTCTTTGTATGAAGATTCTTGAATGGCGTACAAGAGAGTATTAGATGAAAATCGTCCGGTGGTCCACCGCAATTGATATGTTTGTTGAGTTTCAACAGGTGGTAATACATCAGACCTTGCACGACAATATTGAACTTCTGTTGATTCGACATCGTTGCAGAGACTGATAGAAGAAAATAATTGCGTTGCCGTGGTAGTGGAACATATCACGTGATAAGATTTTATGTACTTTCCATCTCAGATATGTGTAATTTCAACAAATCCGTAATGAATCGTGCGATATAGACCGCTTGTATATGATAATTTGACCCGACTGCTTTCTTGATGAACGCAATGCCCATTGCAATGATTACAATTACATCTGGTCTAGTGTATTTCAATTCTTCGTTGGCAAACCTCAAAAACTCCGCCATCAATCCCAGTGGCCCTTCCGACGTTGATGTGCAGATATTTTTATAAGTATTGTAGATTCGGCATATAAATTCTTGCACCTTCAGTTCTGTAGTTTGTATCATTTCTCCGAATACGACGTATTGAAATGCAGCGATAATGAAATCGTTTCGCGGCTCCTCCTTTTCGAAGCAGTTTTTGATCACATCTTCCCATGACTTATAGTATCGAGTACAAAATCTGTCCATCTTTCCAATGTAGAGCAATTGTCTCTTCTGTTTTCAAGTGCACATCTACACTTAATTAAAAGTGTATCTATGTTTATTTTATTGATTAAAATTTTATTATCTGGTTTAGAATGCTATAATCTCCACCTGTCGTGAGAATTATTGTTTTGACTTTGTTTCAACTATTCACTCGACTGATATTCTTTGAGTTGTGAACTTACTGCCTGAAATAATTATTGTCTTGTATTTGTTTCAAATTGCTCGATTGGCATAAGTAAGTACCTCTAAGATGGGAATGCCTCATAACTCTGAGTTGCATTTCACATTTGATATTTCTGTGGTTCATTAGAAATTTCTGTTGCAAGATATTACAAAAATTGATGTAATTACATTTTTTTCTCGTTTTTGATTGAGTATCGTTGCTACCAATTAATAATTTGGACTTTCTCTACATGTTCAATAACAATATCTCTACAAACTTAGTCGACTTGTCAACCACTTTGACCAAAGATTTCCGTTTCAAGGAACGGATGCGAAAAGATAATGATCCCCGCGAGTGATATCGACATCTATTTGCGCTGCACAATAAAATATATCGCATTTGAACTCTCTTATCTGACCCCTAGAGCGCCCCGTTTGCTGGACGAAGTAATATAGCCCCTAACCCTTTGAGTGATAAAGCATGCGCGGTGCTATGGTCACATAGATAGAGACATAAAGTCTCTCGGCTTTGAGGAAAAGACTGAAAACCGTGCATATTTCCTATGTCTTGGATACCTCCATCAAGGTTCGTAGTGTTTGTTAGAATGAAAATTGTATATTGGTCGATTTTATGATGGTCCAATGATAGATTATTTTCCTCTGTTGTCATTGATTAAGAATATCTTGATTAAGAATATCTTCTTTGTACTGGTATAGATTTTATTTCCTCTTGTGTTCTTGTCGTTCGTGTTCTGTTTGTTGGCTAGGAGCGTGCTATGTGGTGAAGTTCATTTTGAACATGTCTATTTTCTGATGAGTTTGATTTTTTCTTCTGATTTTTTGAATGATAGATTACTCTGTTGTTTTGATTAGGAATATCTTCTTTGTATTGGTATAGATTTTATTTCCTCTTGTGTTCGTGCCGTTCTTTGTTCTATTTGTTGGCTAGGAGCGTGCTATATGGTGAAGTTCTTTTTTAACATGTCTGTTTTGTGATGAGTTTGATTTTTTCTTCTGATTTTCTGAATGATAGATTACTCTGTTGTTTTGATTAATCAATGTAGTGGTATAGATTTTATTTGTGTTCGTGTTCCTCGTTCGCGTTCCTCTTGTGTTCGTGTCCCATAGTCTTCCAGGGTCTGTGCTGTTCACATTTAACTACATACAACTATCAGAACTTCCCGCTATTGCACTGATGGTTCTCACGTATAGGAATATTAGACTTTTTATAGTACAATTTGTAATTTTGTTATAATTAATTAATTTTGTTAAATGTACTTTTGTTATAATCATATTGATTAAGAATATCTTCTTTGATTAAATGTGGTGACTATTTCTCGTTTTGATATGATGTAGCTATTATTTCCCTACATGCCTATGATTGGTTCTATATTAATGCTATGTGTTGATTCGAATTATTGCCTTATGTCTGCGCTATTC
The DNA here is from genome assembly GCF_037126465.1 of Ornithodoros turicata. NCBI lineage: Eukaryota > Metazoa > Arthropoda > Arachnida > Ixodida > Argasidae > Ornithodoros > Ornithodoros turicata. Next base: position 54,639,903 of record NC_088203.1, on the reverse strand, counting down.
ACTTCATAAGAAATTAAATTTGTGTCATGTTGGAATATTAAACTTAGCTTCCATTTTGTGCTCGAAATTACTTACATCTATCAAGTTCTCACGTCTCAGGCTTTTATAATAAAACTTGTAATTTTGATTGTAATCGTATTGATTAAGAATATCTTCTTTGATTAAATGTGTTATCACTTCTGATTCATTGAAAACTAGTGATTACTGTTAATAAAAATATTGTGTTTGATTTGTGATACCCATTCAATGCTATTGTATCATACCTGTAATAAGTATATTCTTTGTTACGTGTATTGTGTTCCTTCTACTTCAGATTTTTGGCTAAGTTTTTCCCATTCACGCAGAGTCATAACATAATTTCTGACACTAATGACTTTAATAAATATATTTTCACTTGTACTTTTGTATATGGCTATCCTTTGCATGTAAACAGCCTACTGCACACCTGTTGTATCTAGAAAAATTACGATTCAAGTCGGCTCAGGCTGAAAAATGACGAAAGTCGGCGGCCCAGGTTGAGGGGTAAACGCGCACGCAGCCCTCCGGCCACGCGCCGCCCACAACAGCAGCCCTCCACTCGAGCGCCGCCCACCTGTTGTACCGGAAAAAAATTGTGAAGTCGGCCCAAGTAGGAAAATGGTGAAAGACGTCAGCCCAGGCTGAATGGTAAGCGCGCACGCAGCCCTCCGGTCACGCTCCGCCCACCACAGCAGCCCTCCACCCGAGCGCCGCCCTGTTACAGGTGGTGAAGGTTTTTCGGCTGGGTTTTTCTCCTTCACCTGATTGGCATCACAATTGTCACAATTCCGAGTACTATTGGCTTTAATACATATATCTCAACTTGAATGGCATTACAATTGGCATTAATAAATATATTTTCACTTGTACTTTTTGTGTATGACCCTTCTTTGCATGTCTCTGCGTGTAAACCGCTCACTTGTTGTATCGGAAAAATATGTGAAGTCGGCCCACGTATGGCCAAAGAAGTCTGCCCGGGCTGAAAAATACGCTACGATGCGCGCACGCGCAGCCCTCGCCCGCCGATAAGCGCGCGGAAAACCCTCCGCACACGCGCCGCGTGTGGAAAAATACGCGCAGGGCTCAGGGCAGGGATCCTGTATCACGCCGTATCAAGAAATGGAGTGCCCCAAAGTCAGGAAGGGAATACCCGATTCCATGATCGTCATCTGCATTATTCCTGTTCAGTGGGAAGGAAGCACAGAAAAGCTAAGAGTATAAACGGAACGCACATGCAAAGTTCATGGCATGAAAACATGAAAAAACAGCAACCTTCATGCATACTCACATCACTTGAGGACGTATACCATCTGCACTGCTTGTGGATGGCTCCGGCAAGAGAATGTCAGCTCTATGCCACTTGCCTGTACTCTGAACACAAAAATAAAAACTGAAGGCATCCATCTTTGCTGTGCTAGGACATTGAGGCACATCAAGACAATGTGCCTCACATGAAACTACAATGGGAGCCTAGCATAAGAAGCAGATATAATAAGTAAATAGTTGTAGAGCTGTCATCAACCACTGTTCAGCTCAGCTCACGTTTTACTTTTTCGTTATGAATCCTGGTTTTTGCTATGTCTTCAGAGCTGATATTGATAGAGAATGATACGAAAATGCAAATAATAGAGAAAATTAGCAAATATTGTTGTAGTGAAGCTGCTCCTTGTGTCCCCTGAAAGTACTTCCTATAGCGTTGCTTCCAGGTGCATGAATTGCCAGAAGGGAGCCTGACATTCCTTTTCTACACAACGCCGTAGCGATAGACAGTGAATATAACATAGGCTCCGATAACGAGGCGCAATTTCAAGTTTCGAAACAAGTTATTGCAGCACATGGTAGCGTGCTGGGAGGAACGGAAGAGGGGGGAGGAACCGAGCAACATTACAATCACATGATCTGAACATAGCTTAGATGTACAGGTAAGAGTAGACTCATACGCACTGCATTCTCCGAACGTTCGAGGAAAGATGGTAAGACGCGTACTGCCGCCATATTCATTATCTCATCGCCGTCCGGCACCACAATCAGGCACGTTACGCCTGTCATTTTTGCTGGAAAACAAGCTCACCGTAACGGACGCGGCCACACCATACCAAACGCGCCGACGGCCTTATTTCGACTTGGCTTGGATTGCCGCCCGCGACCGATTCCAACGTGCGTCGGTCCCCTGGCGGGATGTTCTGCTATCCTGTTTACATCATGAAAAAGAAAAATAACGAAACGAAGCCAATTGCACATCTTGGCCTGCCGTAAGCACAAAATCTTGTTAGTGTGTGTTTCCTTCGTGCTTCCTATGACAAAGTAGGGGTGGTAGTAGTAGCCTTTCTATCAGTAGATCCTTCATCGTCATGGCTCGCCTGGGCGCATATTTTTTCGAATCAGCTATTTGTGATTGTCGTGCTGATCAGAGAGAGTATTTTTATGCGCGTTCCTTTCGCTCCCATGTTGTTTCCGTGTCAAGTTATTTGAGTCGAACGGGTCCTGTTTTCTGCCGACACCATGCCCCTTCATTCGGTCGTCGAACTTCCTATTTGCACCTTGGCGCGAATACGAAGTTGACGCCCTTGAGCTGTGCACCACCAGTAACATCGTGTTTGTGGTGAGTTCCGTTTAACGTTTGCTGCTGCGCCTTATTTTATTCAGCCTGATGTTAAGGTTGTGATTGCCTGATCAGGTGAAACGTAAATAGAGGAGGGTTGTAGAGAACGTGCTTACCAGACTCTACAGCACCCGATAACTAAACTGCTCATACCTCGACATTCGTCTATAAAAAAATTCCTTCTACGAAAGGCAGTGGTTTCCCATGCAATGTTATTGACAGATATTTTGGTTCGTTCATTTGAATTCCAACCACAACCAACACAGTCTACTCATAATCTACTGTTGATGTTGCCGTATCAAATAAAATAGCTAAATTTGACGACATGCTATTGCTCCCATCCCCCAGTCTATGAATGTTGATTACGAAAAAGCTTAATGTTACTAACCCATACATAGCCATCTCATAACAACAGCATAAGACAAGATGCGGCTGGATCAGTCAAACTCAGTAGAGCCACGTCTGCGTGTGTGACTGCCTTCTGCCTCTCGAATTACGTACTATGTTTTTTTTTTTTTTTTAGTTTAGGGGCATGTGTACGTTCATGCAAACACCAGATGCTTTCTGCTTCATAATATAATATTAAAGGTTCAAGACGCAGGCACAATGTCCCTTGCTGTAGTGGAACAGTGATATATGGGATGCTTATGTTGAGTGTAACTGCGACAATGCATCATACATATTGTACCTGTAAAATGTTCCTGACTTCTGTTGTTTTGAAGCCACACTCTCTCCCTCCACCATGACTGTGCATGGTGTAATCACTCTTACATTAACACACCGTTACATTAGCTAACCTTAGTTTCTGGTCCTTTGCTTTGTAGATGCCAGCTTTACGCTACCTCCGGTGCGAATGGAAGGGATTTTCACTCAAGTCTCTATTTCGTCACCTCCATATGTAACCCATGGCCATGAGAGGCAGTAGACCTGCGGGTTAAGTGGATGCATGCGCTCCTTCTCCACTTTCCGTCGTACAGGAAGCACATGTATCGGAAACATGAAGATGCTTTTCAAGACGAAACCAACACTACCTTTGTGGGTGAAGGTAATCAAGATCACTGTGGCACTCAGTCACATCATGATGCATCAGAAGATGTGGTCCCACCGCCAGACATGGAGACAACAGACACTGACATGGGTACCGAAGACCGTGATGAGCAGCATCTGAGTGACACCAGGCAAAGTGACCATGTTAGACAGCTAGCGTTACTTCTACTAAAGTGGAAAGGGAGCAAGCGACTGGCAGAGTCCACGCTCAATCAGATAGCTAATGATATTATTTGCTATGTCCAGGGTGTTGCAGACGACTGGATAATGAAGCCAGAGCCAGAACGGACAGGATTAATGTCAGCCATAGGTGAACAAATGCAGACATTGTCAACACAAGCAAGCCGGGCTGATTACTGGAAATTATACCTGCCATTTGTGGAGCCTCGCACAGTTGTGTTAGGAACAAATGAGCTTGGCAGGTGTGATCAATTCCATTACGTGCCCATATGCGAGGCTTTGAGAAACATTCTAGAAGTTCCGCTCATCTACAGTGAGTTCTGCCGTTCACAGAGGGAAGTGGATTATCTGTCCACAGTTTTTGCGGTGTCCCAGCTTCGTGAGGCTCGGCCGAACGGCTGTTCTCCGTTGTAGGAGCTCTTCAGCGAGCATGCCCTTCGTCTCTCAACCTGTTCACAATTGAACATCTCATACTTGTGGGAGAAAGTGTCAAATACAGGTTCGCTTCTGAACCACGTGGAGGAGCGAAGTAGTACTCTAATATTTTGCACATTGTACTACATAAAGCATATTTGGATATTGCATAAAGGCTGCACATTAAATGACCCAATTACTATGCGTTACACGTATACGGTGTCTCCCTATACTTTATCGTGTGTTTTCTGTGTGTTCATCCGGCCGGTTATATATATATATATATATGGACGACCGTATGAAAAAGATGTAGACTAGAATAAGTAGCAATATATGAGAAGACTTGGGAAGCCGTATAAGAATAAAAAATAATTATAACTAGCTTCATTACACTTCAAAAGTAAAGAAATTAACTGGGAGAAGCACTGACAATAAAAATTACATTTAGAAGTCAATGTTTTGGCAGGACTTTGGCTAAACTTGAAGGAACAGCAAGCCGTCCTCTCCGGCTGACTTCTTCCCAAAATATAGATTCCCCCCCCACACACACACACACGAGAATGAAATAAGTAGGGAAATCATAAGAAGACAAAGAGGCTACACGAAAATACAAAGGGCGTTTATTATTTACTTAAAATTTAAGGGACACTAAAATGCAAAAACAAGTTGCTCTCAAATTAAAGTCCGTGTTTTAATTAGTAGAATTCAAACTAAATTAGTTCACACAAAACTACCGTTTAGAAGAAAATTAATGCAATCAAAACAGAGCCTTTTTTCGGCTGCAACGAATGGGTTTATAGGAAGGAAAGATTGGTGGTATCCAATGAGACAGCAAGAAAAGCGCGCGCATGCCTATTGTGGGCGTGTAGATTTGGAACAGATACGACGGCAGAGTTCCGTATATGCGGAGGCATGATGCACATTGCTGCATTTTTCAATAGCGATTCACTGAATTGTAGCCCACAACAGTTATCGCCAATGTTCCGCTGATGATACTTATCTTAAATTCCTTCGGAGAGCGACGCCTGTCCTCTTCGCAACGCGCACTATGTTTATCAGCAGCACAACTCCATGGCGTGGCACGCGCGTGTACGCGCAGCTTGGACTAAAGGTTGGTTCTCACTGTTGCGTCGCAGACCAATGCGTGGGACAGGCCGATGCGTTCAACGCGGTAGCTGACGGACATCGGTCCGTCGACATGTCCTCACTGGCACGCACGGATATGCGGTAGTCGACAGCCAGCGCCCCCGCCTCCCACATTGTCTCGGCGCACATGTGCGTACGGGGACCCAGGCAGTGCCGTGCATCGTCCGCTGCCCCACGAAATGGCAGATGCAACGTTACCGACGCTTAACGATGCTCTTGTTGAGTTTCTTGCCACTATATGCAGGCAGCAGATACTATAGACTGGCCCGCTGTGGCGCAATACTCCTCCGCGGCATTGCTTTTACAGCAAAAAACTCAAACAAACAAGGACATGGGTTGGCAGCATTTTACGTAAAAAGAAAATACACGGCGAGTATCATCACCTAGTAAAAGGCATGCGCAGCGACAGCACGAAAGTCTTTTTTGAGTACTTCAGAATGTCAAAGGAAAGGTGAGTTGTATTTAATATATTCTCGTTCCAAAATGAGGTGATATAGTGCCCACATATCGTCCTGCGTGGGTGGTATGGTACTTTTGCTAAAAACACAGCTTTGACTTTCACAGGTTCGACGTCACCTATTCCCTCGTGGAGCCATTAATTCAGCGACAAAACACTTTTCCGTGAGTCAATCTCACCGGAGGAGCGCCTGTCCTTCACATTGCGGTAGTAACGGCACAAAAGTGCAAAGCTTTCGCGATTCTAGCCTTATTTCAGTCCTCCTTTCCAAATGCAACGTAGCTAACAATAATATTCTTTATTTCAGCTATTTAGCTCATGGATCAACAATGCGAATCATTGCGAAGAATTACACGATTAGTACTACAGCAGCAAGTGCTATTATAAGGAACACATGCAAGGCTTTGAAAAAAGTTCTGATGGCAATCTATATGCCGGTATGAGGACCACTAGATAAGTGTGGTTGGTGGATATTTAGCCCAGTTGCTATAGCAGGCAGTACCCTTGTTTTTTGCAGGAACCGACAGCACATGCATGGATTGCAATTGGCGAGGACTTCTGGCATTTGTGGAATTTTCCTAACTGTATAGGAGCTATAGACGGAAAGCATGTTGTGATCCAGGCACCACCAAATGAGGGCTCAGCATTTTTTAATTACAAGGGCAGCCATAGCATAATCCTGCTAGCTCTGTGCGATGCACAGTACCGATTCATAATGACTGATGTTGGGGAATGCGGGTACTGGAGCGATGGTGGCGTATTCAGGGAATGTGAAATGGGGAAGAAGTTGAAAGCGGGGGATTTTCGATTCCCTCCCACAAGGAACTTCCGAATTCAAGTGTCAAAATGCCACTTGTTGTTGTAGGGGATGCTGCATTTCCTCCCTTGAGAAATATGATGAGACCATTCCCTGGTGCAAACTTGCCGCTCCAGAAGTGTTTAACTATCGTCTCTCAAGAGCACGTCGTGTTGCTGAAAACACTTTTGGCATATTGGTATCGAGGTGGGGAATTTTACGACAACCAATACAAGCATCCCTGGAGACCATTAACGACATTGTCTGGGCCACTGTATGCCTACACAACTTCGTGAGAGTGTGTGACATCCAAGAGAAGTCCAGCTCATGATGCCCACAAGGGTATGTCGATTATGAAGACAGAGATGGAAAAGTACACACTGGACAATGGCGAAAAGATTGAGCCCTTGCAAGCGTTGGTCGTCAGGGTAGCAACACATACACAGAAAACGCCAAAGAAGTTCGGAACACATTTGCAATTTTTTTCTGTTCAAAGATCGGAGAGGTGGAATGGCAATACAAGATAGTTTTGCGCGGTTCATCACCAGAGGATGTTACAGCAGTGGTTTGAGAGCTCCACTACACTCTTAAAAATGAACTTCACCTCATAGCATGCTCCTAGCCAACCATCATCTCGAATAATATCGTTATCTGACCGGATTTGTTCAAAACGGGAGCGTACGCCTTTTCTGTGGCAATTATGAACTGCATAAATGCCACAAAATAGGCTCCGCCTCCCGTTTTCACCAAATCAGAGGTGAGAACGTTGTCATTGGGGCTGATGGTTGGCTAGGAGCGTGCTATGTGGTGAAACTCATTTTTAAGAGAGTACAAGTGCACGCTACTTCTTAAGCAACATCACACTATTATAAGTTTCCAAAACGCAACTGCATAGTTTATTATTGTCAAACAAAGTAATCGGCGAGCTAGGTGGCGTATACGTGATGAAGGCAACATCACTTTGAACCTGAGGAGGTGTGAACAATATCAGGACGACAGGGCAGAAACGGGGTGTCCGGTCTTTCGTGTATTTCTGCCCTATCGTCCTCGTATTTGTCACCGCTCCTCAGACAACTCAGACCGCTCAAGAAGACTTTGCCTTCATCATATATGTATTTATCTTATTCACTCTCTTCACCAAACTCCAAGTCAAACAGCACCTTCTGGATCTGTAGCTGCGCGAGCCTCTTTTCCTTGTTTGACAGAGTCTTAAAACTGTCCCGTAGACTTAACAAAAACATTGTGTCACAGTCATCAGCATCAATATGCAGGCGTGCATTCCGGCTCCCACTCGTCATCTGTGCAGTTGCTGCTGCTAAAGCCTGTGTGAGGTAGCTCGTCTCCCCTTCCTTTTGGATGGTTTGTGGGGTGGAACAGTGGGAGGCTCGTTTCGCTCATGTGCTTTTCTCTTGTGCACCATTTAGAAATATTACTTCCACTAGAACCTCTTCTCTTTGTTCTGCGTAACATTCGTGGCACCTGCAAGTGCATGCCGTTTTACGAGTAACATCCGATTTATGTTACCGTTACCAGCAACTTTTTTCCTGGTCTCGAAACCCTCTGTATGTGTCCGATGATTCAAAGGTTTGGCCAGAGCTCTCCTAGGAAGATAGCAGCAATGTTGTATAAGTACTTTGTGTACATGCAAAAATTTTGAGTTCAAGGTTTCACCTCGCTGTGATTTCTTTCATGGCTTGTTTCGTCTGTGGGCGACGTAAATGAATCCTCGTTGATCATTGTGTGGAGAAGGCCTAAATAAGAAATGTTATAAAGCGTCGTGCACGGCAATAGCAAATGAAGTGAACACAGAAAGCACCAGTACCGTATACTTGCATGGACAAGCAAGTATCACATTATGTAAATGATATATGGTGACACTCACTTGTCCTAGTACATTATGGGCATGCACATATATATATAAGGTCTGACCTCTTTCTGTTAAACGCCTCTTGTTAAATTACCCATGTTTTTGTATATATTTATTTGAGTATTAACTGCATTTTACACTTGTGTACATATACAACCCTTTTTCTTCCCTAGTCTTGGAAGGGCTTTCGTCATGGATTGAAACTTCCGTCGATATCCTGGCCTCTTGGGTGTATTTTAAAATGTCAAAAAATGGTTCACCGCCATTCTCACTGAGTTGTCCTGCAGTGAGGAATAACTGCGATTTATACCCATCAGATAGCTCCAAGCACTTGCTTTTGGTTTTCAAAACGTTTATTTTTAATTGCCTGAGCAACATGGCCTGAAAGTTCACTATTTAGCATATAGCACTCTAGCGTACATACCCTGCGAAGTGGTCCCATGGTATTCCTCGGAGTTGCCTGTGGCATCCACAGTGTTATGTTCTTGTAGCCTGCATTAATCATAACATCATCGGGCAGAAGAGAGATGTTCCATGTCTAATGGGGATAAAGCCCTTGGTGCTGAGACAAGATGACAGACAAACACTAAAAGAACTAACTGCACTGTCCCTGCGTCATCTTGTCCAAGCACTGGCTGTCAAATTACTCATATTATCGTAGCATTCATTAATTATTACACATTTACTGCTATAATAACCGTGGTTTGACTTTTTTCATTCCTGAACTCCACTACACACCCACTGACATAGAATCAACAGGTGGTAATCACTGATACACGAGTGCTGGTTACAATTAAGTTATTCCAACGGGAATTAGCCGAGAATGATTGATTTTTTCAACTGTTTGCAGAGGGTTGCACTTGAGTCTATTAAGCTGTAAAATGTCCTTCAGTTAGATAAAGTTAATTAAGGATGTTTCAAATGTACAGTCGTCGTTAACATTGCTCTGACGTAAAACGCGGAATGCGAAAATTGCGGAGTTCCCAATGAATTGAAAAATGCACAACACCTACGGCGAGGAATCTTTCGTATACTCAACAAGGGAGTTGCGCTACAGTGGAGTTATACTAATACATACTTTTTACTCTTTAAATGAGGTTTGAGGAACCCCAGATACTTATAGAGTGGCCATTTGGAGGTGACGACTTCGTCACTCGCGGCACCGCTTCTTGGCCTGTCCTCTCTCGTCTGTCTGTTCTCTCGGGCGTACCTGTCTTGGATTGTTCGCCACAGTTTTTTGCACTCCTCCGCTACAATCCGTCAGGGACCATGAAGCGCGAAGTAAAATGCTTACGAGACATGGGTCTACAACAATAACAACAAAGTAAAACGTAAAACCTGCAGTTGAGCTCCAGGGTGCGTGCAATTGCCTGCCAAGCATTTTGTCTCTTCAAGCTGTCTTTATATTCAGACCTAGCCTTATCATACAACCACGGATGCTTTTCAATCTCAATGCAAAGTATTTACTGCACCGTTACGTCGGTACATCCAGAATTTGCCGACTTTGCAACAGGCACACACAGCACAGTTCTGTAGTCCGCCATTACTGTTCACGAAGCAACAACGCATGCGTCAGATTCACTCCTCTGATTGGCCTCTCTGTTCCGTCGAACGCTTTGCCATGCAGAAAAGTTAAGCTGCCGCGAACTTGTGCAAGTGCGTGCGTCGGAGCTGCCCGTCAGCTCATTGCCATGGTAACTGACGGACACATACCGACGCAACGGATGCCTGTGCGTCAAAACGCAACAGTGAGGACCAACCTCCCTGCCAGAAATGGTCCCATTGAAGATTTCCCGAAAAACTCATTGAATTCAATTGGACGTCTTTCAGACAAACACCATTAAAAAATCAACTGAAATTCCAATTCCCAATGGATGATTTGGAACAAATATTATATTGGACACAACTGGCGTTTTAATTGGTCTCAATGAAAATCTTCTGTAGAAGTCAATGGGGCCCAATTCGAGACACATTGAATAGCACCCATACAAATTCATTCGAGGTCAGTCTTGCGTCCCATTGAGCCAACGTGCTGCACTATGGAATTTCCCACTGAAGTCACCCTGATATTCTCCCTGCCAATGCACTTTTTTAATGAGTAGTAACATTCAAAACCGTTGCTCCTAATGAAAGTTACGTTGAAGAATGAAAGAAGTTGTGGCTGCAAAAAGAAATACACTCGGTGTGGTTTCTTCGTGAAAATTTATTGTTCACATAACAATACAGTAGGTGTGAAACTATGACAAATAGCAAGACACAAAAACGAAAAGTTATTTCAAATGACTTGCACATGTGTGAGTATTCATGGAACTGAGAAACCACACGAAACAATAAATAGCACGAACAAATACTCAAGTCAGCACTTACGCGTCTTTGAAGGCGTACTTACGTTCATCACCAACACACACTACCGTAATCCATGGAGGCTCGTTCTGGCAACGTCCAAACAACGAACAGCGCACAACGCAGGGGGGAAATTTTCTTCAATCACTGAGTTTTTCGACGACCATGTTCTTCACTGTCTTGTACACCTGCCGCCTCACGATTTACGGTCTAGCCTGCCGTTCTTGAGCGCATATCCAACTTAGGCGAGACTGCGTTCCCACGACGTCGTGATAGTCACATCGTGACAAAGACTCCCTTGCCTGCCGCCTTGTACAGGCTCAACCTGCACGAAATAGCATTTCAGATACACTTCATATAATATTTCAAATACAATTTCAAATGACGTCGCTATAATGTCAGAAGGCAAAAAAGCATATTACGTACCGTTTCACACAGCGCGGTTGGTAACAGTCACTAAAACACTCCACTTCATCTTGCTATCTTTCCGTCAGCGCTCATAATACCTGCAGGGGTAAAGGCATACAAAGAGCAGGAACGCCTTACACGTCAACTACGTACCTTAAAACGGCAAAAATCATAAAGATAAAGGGCGAATTGATGCAGATGCGCGACCGCCATCCTCAGACTTCGACGATTCATAAGACACTGACCATTCCGCTGGCGACTGGCGGACGCTTCCACTTCTGTGCAGTGCAATATTGCATGAATTGCAACACAATAGCTTCAAGTGGGAGGCGCAACAGTAGGTTATACCACGGCTCCTGTACCTTTGAGGAAATATCCAAAACATTTGAAATCACGCGAACTATTTTGGAGCGCGGATGGGGAAACGTGCTACGGCGCCGAAAAGGTAGCATCTCATTCCTTCAGTTGGGAATGATCGTGTCTCATTCGTTCACATTGGGCCAATTCATTCAATTGGCTTCGCATTCCTTGTATTGGTGGAGTATCTCATTAAATCAATTGGAAGTCAGCGTTTCTCATTGATACTCATTAGACCAATTCCTTGAATTGGTTCTTTATTCCCTGTGCGCAGCCTTCGCCACACAACATGGTGGAACACGTTGTCGCGAAGGCCGCTTCCCTGCAAAACTCCCAATTCCCTCAATGAGAAATACTCCTCTTATGCACATTGAATAAATTGGTCGTCTGATTTCACATTGAATCTCATTGGAACTGCGGGATAATTCATTGAGATCATGCCCTTTATTTCCAGCAGGGCTTAAACGCACCGATGCTCGAGCTGCAGCGTCGTTCACTGCTCGGTGCCGAAGCAAGAAACCGTTTGGGACAATTTTGATTGTAGCAACGAAATGTAAGCTTCGAATTATGATAACAAGTACAAAATTAACATATAGCGAGCGTACAACGTCATTTGAAGTGAACTTGTTTTTGCATTTTAGTGCCCCTTTAAGGGACGGGGGTCGACGTTTGCACACTTAGCGGTGCCTTCGACCGAAGTTCCATAGAAGATAGTACCATAGGCGTACCCAGAGGAGGACAAGGGGGCGTGCACCCTCAACCCCACGTGGAGCTCCAAGGTCGCTCATGAAAATAATGCGCTCTTTAAACATAGGTCGCAATGATTATTTTGAGACGTCATAATAAGAACCTGTGAGCACCCGCACAGTCCGCAACGCTCGCCTCCAGAAAAAGAGGTGGTAGGGGGTAGCACCCTTGCCCCCCCCCCCTCCCTTGGCAAAAATCCTGGGAACGACCAAAGGTTGCGCTGATTGCTGAAACGACCGAACCGTTTCTCCAATCCCATTCCCGTCCACGCCACAATGCATTGGGTTCTACATTCAACCGCTGCCCGTCCTGCCCGTCCCACAATAACCGCACCGCTTCTTTATGCTCTGGAGCCAACCCCCGTAACGCACCTGCTCTGAAGCGATGCAAAGGTTAGCCCTCATTTTCTGTCCCTTACGGATGCCATCCAAGTGCAGCGCCACAGCGTCCCCAACTCCAAACGCAACGCTGAACGCCAAACCCTTCCTCTACCACACCTGATATACCCGATACAACAGCCCACCGCTCCTTAACGCTGGAGTCAACCCCACAACACCCCACCTGCTCTGAGGCGACGCAAAACTAATAGCGCGAGCGCGCCAAGCTCAGCCCACCCTCCCGGCTCCTTGTCATTCATCCAAGTGCAGCTCCGCCCAAACGACGAGACCCAGACTCGAAAGCCTCAAAAGAACGCTGAACTGCAAACACCCCCTCCCTCCCACCCACCAGAAGCAAGGTCACGCATACAACTGGAGCCTTCCAACCACTGCCAGTAAGCTAAGATTGTCACAAGACAGAACAGGCACACTGAAAATGGGGCACCATATTCATGTCCAGTCAATGCATACTTCTATGGGCAGTTGTATGCACATCCTCCATCCACGACTAATGTCAACCCGACACCCTAAAACGGCGATTTCAACTTGACAAACCCATCACTGTCTTCAAATTCAACATCTCGTCTCCACACATAAGTCAACATCAAGCTCAGCATCAAATCATTGCCCGTCATTCAATATTATTCTCACGAGAGTAAAAAGAGGTAGCAAGCGATGTGGAGATCCATAACTTAAAAACCCCTAGTCTCGGGTTTTTAAGTCATGTATTATTCTCGCCATCGCATCATTGCTCATAATTCAATATAAAATTCAAATTCACATTACCCGTCATTCAACATCAAACTCAACATCACATCACATCATTGCCCATCATTCAACATGAAACTCAATATCAAATTACATCATTGCACATCATTCAACATCACATTTATTTATTTATGCGAATACCTCAAATGCCCGCGAGGGGCGTTACATGAGGGGTGTGTGAAAGAATAATAGAACAACGACTATACATCACATAATGAATATATTAACATAAACTAGCACGCGAGGTTACATATGTTCAGTAACACACAAACAAAATAATACAAATAAATGACACACTTTATAATTCAAAAAAGGAACACAACTGTCCACGAAATGCAGAAACATCAGAGATGGTGGTGATGGATTGGGGAAGATCATTCCAAATGTCAATAGCATGAGGAAAGAAGGAATGGAGAAACTGGGATGAACGACAATGGATATGCTCAACTTTGCATGTGTGACCAGTCCGGGCGGAGACGTGGTGTGCTGGTGCAATGAAAGAGGGTCGGATGGCTTGACTGAAGTGAAACTTGTGAAAGAGACACAAACAAAAGTATCTTCTACGGAGTGCAAGAGGGGGAAGATCGATGGATGACTTGAACAAGGTAATACTAGATGGATATGAATAGTTGGAAAAATAAAACGGGTTGCACGATTTTGAATGGGCTCGAGAAGATCCGTAAGAGTTGAGTGGTAGGGATCCCATATGCTGCAGGCATACTCTAATTTGGGCCTAAATAGGGTTAGGTAAGTAAGACGTTTGACGTCCGGGGGAGCAGGCCTAATGTTATGACGTATGAAGCCAAGTTTACGATTTGCATCCCTTACAATGGTATGAACGTGATTTGACCAGGAAAGTTTTGATGAGAAATGAAGCCCTAAATACCTGTAGTTATCAGAACTGTTGACAACCGACTCGTCAATGTGGTATTGATAGGTGAGGGGGGACCTAGAGCGAGAAAATGGAACGTGGCAGCACTTGGAAGCATTTAAGAGAAGACGCCAAAAGGAACACCAGTTGGAAATTGACGCAAGGTCTTGCTGAAGGTTTATTTGATCTGAACGGGATTTAATAGCACGGTATAATACGCAGTCATCGGCGAAGAGCCTGATGCAGGATGAGATGGAGTGCGGGAGGTCATTTATAAATATAAGAAATAGAAGAGGACCAAGAACAGAACCTTGGGGTACACCCGAAGAAACAGGGAGGAAGGCCGAAGAGGAGTTGTTTACAATGGTTGTTTGAGCTCTGTTAGAAAGGTAACTCACGATCCAGTTAAAGACGTCGGAATGTAGGTTAAGGAGCGATCATGGTGAATGATGTCGGTGATGGCCACCATGAGTGAATTCGCCGAACGATGATCGGGACCACGCTTTCTCAACGGCGGCGCGGCAGAGTCCGGTCTCCTTCCTTCTCCTCTATGACCAGGTCTAACCAATGCACTGGAGGCAGCGTTGAAGCTTGTGAAGGCCGGCTGGTCGCCGGGGCCCGATAAAATCACCTATACCGCACTCCGAAACCTTGACGGACGGTCACTCCAAGCTCTCCGTCATGTGTATAATACGTCTTGGCAACAAGGATCTTTCCCACCCATCTTGAAACCAGGCAAGCCTCCAAATGCCTTATCCTCCTTTCGCCCTGTGAGCCTAACAAGCTGTACGGGCAGACTGATGGAGAGAATGGTTTTGCATCGCCCCGACTGGTGGCTCGAAAAACAAGGTGCGTTCCCTCAAGAAATGGCTGGATTTCGTCGCCACCGAAGCTCCATGGATCCAGTTCTCGACCTAGTCTCTACAGTCCAACATGCTCGTGCCCATCGGCGGATCGTCCTATCGGTTTTCCTCGACATCAGCCTCGCATATGATACCGTCTCCCCCATCTGTGTGCTGCACGCCTTGCGCTCGTATGAGGTATCCGGTCGGCTCTTCATCTGGCTCCAGGACTTCCTTACGGACCGAACTGTCGCTGTCCGTACGTCCCAAGGCCAAAGCCCACAGCATCCTGTTCCCCAAAGAGTCCCCCAAGGAAGTATTCTCAGTCCGACACTCTTTAATGTGGTGATGGCCGGCCTACAATCAGTAATTCCTCGCAAAGTGTCGTTTTCCGTATATGCAAATGACGTCGCACTTTGGACAGTAGGAAAACACGCCCAGCCATACAGCGCCGCCTGCAACTCGCTTTAAATAATGTACATACGTACCTCACGCACCTTGGGATGGACCTTTCACCCGAAAAGTGCGTGGAGCTCTGACCAAGCTATGAAGCTATGACCAATTTCTGTCTTTGGGTTGGTGACAAGAAGCTTGAGCCGGTACGCTTCCACCGCTTTCTTGGCGTGGTAATCGACTCGGACTTGCGCTGGGCTCGCCACATTAAACACGTTGAAACTAAAGTGCAGCGATGGCTCCCCGCATTTCAACATCTTTCTGGCTCAGGATGGGCCCGTGATCAGGGCTCCCCGCTCGCAGTTCACGCGGCGTTGGTGAGGGTGACTGTGCTTTACAGCCTTCCCATTCTGCACAGGATATCAACGACATCATTAAATACGAACATGAAAGAACTGATGTTCTGAGGCTGGAACAACATAGAAAGGACAAATACATACAATGCCTCAATATGCCTAAGAAATTAACGATGAAAGATGAAAGTCACTGAAAACGTTAGCCAACTGTAGGACTCGAACCCACATCTTCTCGATTGCCGGTCCAGTTCTCTACCAATTGAGCTAACCTAACACGCCTTCTCAGCGACTTCCAGGGTGCGTCATCTGAAGAGACAAACCAGCCACTCTCTCTCACTCATCCAATCCACCTTTCACTCTTACATTTTTGCTCACTCACACACACATTCATACGACCATGATGCCTTTGGGGTGAAAATCGCAAAGATCAAGATTCATGCACTGTGCTTTTTTTGTTGAATTTTATTGTAAAAGTGAACGTCATTAGGAGTTGGACAAAGGAAATAACCTTGCAATTCAATAAATAATAGGAGTGTTTGTCTTTGCCGCTGTCTTCTTCAGACAGGATGTGATGACGTCACGCAGTGTTTCAGGTGTCTGTAGCAATGCATTGGCCGTTACTGGAAAAAGTGTAGCAATAGAAAAATGGTGTGTACTGTCCTGGACGGATTTATGATGAGCACTGTTTTTGAATAACAGGAGTGCGTGTCCTTAGAAATAGTTTCATGCTGGTTTTCTGCTTTGTTCAAGTGTTTCTTTTCGCTTTTTTCTCCCTTGTTGTCTGACAAACCTGCGCTGACATGCCCAGACCTATTCGGACAAGCTTTCCTTCTACATGTAGTTTTTTTTTCTTTTTGAAAAGAAACATTCTTGACGATGTCGATAGTGCTGCCTTGAATGGGAGTAGAGCTTGAACGATTCTTAATAATTTTGTGATTCATTTACTTCAGAGAGTAACCGCAAGGGGGACAAGCGTGTGACTTTATTCAGGAGAAACAAAGTGTCATTATTCAGTTGTCTGCCTGGCTTTCGGATGGGATGGACATGTCTTGCTGAACGATTATTTTGTTCTTTCCTGTACTCATAAGTCTCATTTAGAAAGGCTTTGGGAATGAAATGCTTAATTCCTACAAGCACCTCTCATGTATGGTGTTTTTCTGCAATAGTTCCCTATGCAATTATTATAGTAGACTAAAGGAAATAATCTTGGGATGGTGATTCAATAAATAACAGGTCCCCTGTCTAGAGCATACGCGTCCTTGAGCCACGCCGCTGCATGATGACGTCATACCGCGACTCTATTTTTCAGGTGGACCTTGTCCAGAGGCGATGGGTTGGACATTAGTGGGAAAAAACAGTGTAGCCCTGAGACAATACGATGACGTCACGAGCAAAGGCTGCAGGGGGATTCACTTCAAGGATTCACTTCTCTCTTGGATACTGGCAGGTGTGGACACGTTAATTCTGCTCCTAGCAATTACGTTGGCCGTTTGTGGAAGAGCGTAGCTTCGGTGGGGTTCCGTCTGCCTCTGATGGGGTGCGGATGTGTGGTTCGTCAGTGGTGAATGGTGGATTTTGTGGCGAGCGGATTTACAATGAGAGAATGTAGTGTACGTGTCCAATGATGGTGAGTGTCTTTTCACTCTGTTCTAGTGTTTCTCTGTGTTTGCTTTCCTCTGTTGCCCAGCAGTCGTGCGATTTGTCCTCGTGTAATAGCGCTCCTGACATGCCCCGAGATGCATGCTTTCCTCTGTTGACGCTTTGTATATTTTTCTTTTTTGACGAGGAACATTCTTGTCTTGACGATGTCGATAGTGCTGCCCTGAATGGGAATAGTGCTAGAACAATTCTTAATGATTTAGCGATTAAATTAGTTCAGAAATCAACTGCAAAAGGGACAGATGCATGACTTTATAGAGGAGTAAAAAGCATTACGATTCAGTTCTGCGCCTGGCTGTCGGACGGAATGGACGTGTCGTTCTGCGCTCCTCGTGACTCATGTGTTGTGTAACTAATTCTTTCGCCAACTTTATCCTTGCTTTGTTTGCGATTTTCATGTCCGTGCACGTCAGGCGCTGGTTGCTGTTGTCCGGCTATCCCCGCCATTTTCTATATTCTTCTGCCTTGGGAACGAGAGTAGCGCTGGCGTGATTCCTAATAATTTTGCCATGAAATTAGTTGAGAAAGTAACCGCTAGGGGGACTGCTGATGCGTAACTTTATAGAAGACAAAAAAGCATTATGAGTCAGTTCTGTGCCTGGCTGTCGGATGGAGCAGTCGCATCGTTCTTAGCTTCTGTTGTGGTGGGCTGATTTGTTGTGTAACTAATGCTTTCGCTAGTGATAACTTTGTATCTTCTTCTGCCTTGGGAATGAGAGTAGCGCTGGCGTGATTCTTAATAATTTTGTCGTGAGAGTAGTTGAGAAAGTAACTGCTAGGGGGTGCAGCTGCGGGACTTTATACAGGAGAAAAAAACATTACGAGTCAGTTCTCTGCTTGGCTGTCGGATGGAGCAGTCACATCGTTCTGCGCTCCTTGTTACCCATACTCTGTGTTGATTTGTTGAGCGCCTAGGCCTCTTATTAGCCATTGATGGAGTTACGTGATAGGATATTTTGTTCTTTTGCAAGTCTCATTTAGTAAGACTTTGGAATTCCTACGATCAGTTTTTCATGCATGGTGCTCTTCTGCAGTAGGTTTTCTATTTTTATGCAATCATTATAGTTGTAAAAATGAAAGAATCTTGGGATGGTGATTCAATAAATAATAGGTCTCCTGTATAGAGCGTATGCGCCCTTGAACCGTACAGGTGCATTCTTGGGTGATGACGTCATGCTGCAGCTCTATTGTTTCAGGTGTACTTTGTCCAGTTGAGCATTAGTGGAAAAAAACAGTGTAGCCCTGAGACAATAGGCCAACGTCACGAGCAAGGCAAGGAGAGGGTGCAGGAATTCAGTTGTCTCTTAGCCTCTCGCAGGTGGCGCTAGGAGCGCGCAGAGGGCGCTACGAGCGCCTGCGTAGCGGTCGCGGAGAGGCGTCTCTCTCGTCGGAAGAAGATGTGCGGTCGATCGCTCCGTCGTCCCCGCTCTGCGTCACTTGATCTCTGGCTGTCGTTGGGATCGGACGCTCCGTCGCCGCAGGGGAAAGTCTGAAAAGTATGTGCCTATTTTGGAGGGTTTTGAAGTAGTCAGTGCAGAGACAGTACCAGGAAAGAAGTGCAAGAGTGACTGAGACCATACAATACAGCACGCGGATGTTTTACAACCCAGAGCTACTGAAGTAAGAGTATGAACAAGCGTATTTGCACAAATTGCGAATGGTGCCCATGCTAAAAATGAGTAGCAGCTGTGACGAACACAGAACTATTCTGTGCTAAACCCAGCCCAGCCCAATACCTGGGATCAAGTAGAGTCACGAGAATCTAGGATGCATAGAACAGATTGGACAAGTGTGTGTACTGTCCTCCTTTTGGGCCATTCATGCGTTCAGCAACCCTGAAGGAGGCTAACACTTCTGACCCCCTTTTTTTTTCTTTTTGGGTAGTAGATCAGTTTGAAGTCGAGAAGTACATGTTGAAAAAAAGGGACAAAGGAAGAAGCAAAGAGGAAAAGCCATAAGGCGGCCATGGAAAAATCATAGTCTCGGACAAATCCTATTTTTGGCAAAAAACATGCGAGGGAGTTTATCGGATAATTCTGAAAAGTCGGAAGCCTATGTATGGCACAGCATGTCCATTAATGTATGAGATTTATGGAATTCTTTCTATCATTAAGAGGCAAGTGTCACGTCCACTGACATAATTAACCACTGAAGTTCAGTATTCCAATAGAACACACCAACTGTTCTTTCATCCTCTGGGATGCCAGCAGTTCTTCCTCAAACTTCATAAAACTTTCGAAGTCTGTAAATGGTTGTCCGATGATGCATGTGTCATCCGCAACCTTTGCTTCTTGCAAGTGCGATAGAATGGCGGCTAGCAGGTAAGTGTGTTGAAGCTGCCGCAGTGATTGAGTATGCAGAGTTCGTAGTACCATCTTTTCAAACACTGAAAAATAATTTTTCTGTATGAATATTCATACACATGAGGAACATGTTTGTAAAACAACAAGTCATTGTAAGATGAGTGCTACACACAAATGTCCAGTACTATGAAGAGCTGCTGGATGGAAACAATTACATTCAACAGGAAAGACTTGTGTATTGTTTACAGAACAATAAACATGCACAGTCAGTGTACCTGTGCAGTGTTTCTCTGGATGAGTAAGACTTTGTTTGTGATCCTTGGAAGTTGTTGCTACACTGTCATCTAAAAATTCAAAATACTGAAACTAGAGGGATATAATGCTTTGCATAGGTATGCAAACATTTATCATGAAGATAGGTCATAAATAAGGGCCTTCTTTTTCGGCTGCGGCAAATTTCCTAATTTCTCTATGGTCATCACGGTGCGTTTCTGTTTGAAGTTGTCAAAATCTGTGATAACTATGTATTTGGAATTGATATGATTCGTTAAATCTGATATGCTTTATTTTTCTGTGTTCTCGTCTGGTATTGTTGACTGGGCGCGGAAAAGGGAATGCAAGGCAAGCGAAGTGGGCCGGGCCAACGTAAACGTGCATGGATAATTATGCACTACTTATTATTCATACTAGTGACGTCGTCTCTGACGTCATTTATTTACAATCATAGTAGCCCGCGCAACGGATGGATGGTGCTGACCGTCTCTATCATGGCGTCAATCTGAAGACACAGGGGCCTATGGGAGTTACGCTACCTGTTTAAATATACCTTGTATCGTGGCTTCGTAATATATAGAGCGTAAGATCGAAAGCAAAATTGATTTATCTGAATGAATTGTTATTTAAATACTCTGTTGTTTTATAAACAACCTTATGGCACTAATTGTGCTAACATTATTTTATACTACGAAGCGTACGCTGAATTACGAGCACAAGATGGCGGCGGTCTGGTACGGCAGAGTTTTACGGCGCTGAGAGTCATGAAAAATTCCTGTGGTTGAATTATTTAGAAAGCAAGTGCTGAGGACACATTTAGCAACGCGCATTATGGATTCTCCGCGTACACGGAAGAAGCGAGGACCATATAAGAGTTACCTGGACCCAGACGCGGCATTTCAGCTTCCCCTGTCCACCGCAAAAGCCTACAGACAACGAGCTGTAAGTTGACTTCACTGTGTGCTAAACAGATTTTCGGAGCATGGCCGTGTTTTGTAGATGAAGTGCATGTTTTGGGCGAACAAGAAAGACAAACACAAACATTGTGTGTCTCATTTGCTTTTGTGTTCGCCCTAGTTCAATCCTCGTCTTCGGTGGATATCGTCCAACGTCTTGCAGCCTGTACGCTATCTTATCACTTCTTACAAAGCACATTATCCTCTCGTCTCAGAAAGCCTCTTCAAGCACGGACTCATGTACTGGAGTCGACGACAGCCTATGGGATGCTTCTGTTAATGAAACTTCACCGCAAGTACGTCTCGAAGAAAACATCAGAAGTTCCCACTCCCACCAGTACGCTGCGCAGTGTCTTCCTGCTGCGGAAGCCGCTTTGAACTACAATTCTGATGCTCAGGAAGTTTTGAAGCATTGTTTTGATTGTGATGTCCCAACACAAGAGCAGGGAAGGACCTCAGCCCAGAACGACATCGATGAACAAGTAAGCACGGCCCACTAGTGATTTTGGAACTGCTGCATAGCGGCATACTGGCAAAGCTGATAACAATCAGCATGCTGGAAACGTATTCTAATCCACCATTAAAAGTGTAGTGTTAAAGCATATCATGCCACTGCTTCCCTTTCACTCCAGATATAAACTGTTTTTAACATTTATTATCAGAAAGTACGGTCAATCACCACCGATTCGGACCACGGAAGCTTGCCTGATATGACTGAAGTTCAGCACAGTAGCACGGTGAGTGCAGTCTGTAATTTTTAGGCTACTCGGGGCCACATTCACGTTAAAAGTAATATACGTCGATTGCTTTATCACCGACTGTTGGGCAGAGCAGTTACAACAACCTCCGCCCATTTCTGGGGACATTTGTCTTAAATATTGTTTTTAGCACCATGTCATTGACTTCAGAATTTCCTATGCAGAGCAAATACGCTCATTAATGCTTTCACAGTCACACACAATTCCCAGTCAACACACATTGTTGGTAGAATGCAGAATTAACGTTGAATATTGCGAACATTGATTCCGCGCTGACATTACGTAGTCAATTCAGCATGTCAAATCTTTTACGTGAATATAACGTGGATTTGTTGCACACAAATTAACAGTAGATTGTCATACGTGAAAACAGCGTCGATAACTGTAATGGAAAGTCACAGAAGGACAGACATCGAATATACAACGTTACTTTTGCGAAAATTTTGCCTTATGTCTTTAACGAAAAGCATGCTCAAACAATGGATCTGCCGCGCAGGCCGTTCAACAGCGCTTTACCATGGTTGCTTTTGCGTGACTCTGCTACTGTTAACATTGCAAAAGATCTTACAAAGAAAATATTAATATGGTAGTAATTCGATACGTCGGAAACCTACAGCTGATGGACAGCCAGTAATGCTGATGGACAGCTCACCCAGTAATCCAGACACGGGTATTTTATCAAATTCAGAGCATCTTGAAAACCCTACCTATTATTAATTTCTAATCATTTCAAAGAAAAATAAAAGTTTGGGCGTTTGAGCCCCCTTTTCTCCGCCATCCGCCTTCACCCCATCTTCTTAACTCTGCCCCCTGCCAGCTGAGACCCCCACACCACCGTACCACCGCCATGGCGCCCGGCCAGCCGGTCACAGGAGAAATCTGCGCAGAAGGCGTATTTTTTCGTCAGGCGCAGAAGAGAGAATCACGTGATGCCCTCGCCCGTTGCAGCGGTTAATTTCAAACTGTTCGAGACGCCGCTGGAGGATGGAGCTGAGGAACATGTCGGCTTCTCGATAGGAGTGCGGTAATTTCCAGCGCGAACAGGTCAAGCACAGGTTCAGTGAGTATCCCTCGTAGGTAACGGATGCACCACATGCGGCCACAGTCTATACAGGTAAACGGGCGTGGTGTCTTTGTTTATAAGCGTTTGTTTAAGACTCTATTGTTCTTCCAGTCGATTCAGCCCACCGAGTTCATGAAAATGAAAACGATCCTGGCTGTGCTTATAGGCATATTAGCGTGGTGTGCTACTTTTAGTTTGTGGTCGATTCACTGTAGTTTTCATCTTACATATTCTTTTAGGACTCGGAAAGTGTCTCTTTGAGCAAGCTTGGAATCATTTACCGTCTAATGCGCTACAGGTAAGAATGCTGCGTAAATCGGAAAATTATCTAACGTCGAAATGTCTGTATCATGTCTGTGTCGTTTTTCTCAGTGTTCTTTGACGGCGGAACTTCTACTTGGCCGGTGAGTTCCAGCGATTGGAAAACACGAAGGAACAATGAAATCGGTAGCCGTTCATAAGGCAACAAGGGACCAGAGGCTACAGTGGCGTCGCTAGCAGGCAGGACCCGAGCTAATTATACTGGTGAGTAACGTCGACGATCCTTCTTATTTACATAAGGTGGTGATATTGTGATCGTGATCTATATAAACGGACGCTCCGTGATTTGCAAACATAAATAACCACAAAGTGGTCTTGACACAGGCATGAACAGCTCATCAGTTGACACTTCACGATTTTTTACAGATGCAACACCCAAGTGCCTACGTGTACAGATAAGCAGAGGTCCCAGCACAACCACAAGCCAATAGTGCAGAAGATAAACACGAGGGCTATAGCAAATTCAAGTCAACGCTTATGCCATATGTGCTTTGGGTAATAAAGTGATTCTATTCCCCACTTTCCTGCGAAATTATTTTTATACCAGACTTGGGATGTCTAAATGAACATTCAAAGTGTAAAGGGGATATACTAAAATAAATGTAAAATTACACTGAACGTGTAATTTTTATCGTCATGGCAGCGTTGGAGAAACGTTGTAAAGCGCTGTTTTTTTATGTTCTCATGTCGTACAGTCTGGTACGTTGTATTCACATATAAACTGCATTTCATATACGTTAAATTTACGTGGATTGACACTTGTTAAATTAACATGTTTTCGAGCGGACATTTGACATCATAATTTCACGTTCGCTTTCATCGTCGATTCAACATTCATTTGGTTGATAAACAACGTTTTTTCTACGTCGAATTTACAATAGTGTGTTGACTGTGAAACCTCTCCCACGATACAGCCTTCAGGCTTCTGGAGAGAAGACGCAAGAAAGGTGTTGTGATCTGGGCGATGCACATAAAGTGCTTGACTATTGGTTGAAGGCTTGTGCAATTTTCTATTATTCACACCTTCTTCACGTAGCAACCAATGACATGCGAGACACAAAATAATCTAGGCTGATTACTTTGATGAAGAAATAGGGTCTTTGATGTCTTGTACAAAGTTTTTCAATCTGTTGCACAGTTCTACATGTAATTTAGTGGCTTAAAATAAGTCAAGTTGTTGGTCTCTGTTGTGAAATGAACAGCTATTTATTTTAGGGTGTATTCGCATGACGTCAAACGAATGCGCTTCGCTGCCGTGGTGGTGGTCACTTCTTTGGCGCAGCTGCCGAGATTATCTAGCATTTGCTCGAAAACGAAGCTTAGAATGGTGTTTTGAAATCCGGTACCGTCCATTCCCTTCTTTTATCCTGAAGACACACTATGTCATTGCCACGTCAGAATGTGATGTAGGGGAATAGACTCTATAATAATATCTTGGAGTATATTAGTAGGCAATCCTCTGTAGCAGCAACACCACAGCAAGCACTATTGATATTTTGTCATATTGTGTGGCATGTAATGCATCTTCCAATCAAAGTTACTACTGGAGCAAATTATTATATACTTGATTTTTTAAAAGTTGTGTGTAAGTCAGATGTGTGATTTACGGTTTCTCTCCTATCATGGGCTCATCAAAGGGCCAACAGTATTTCTAAATGAAAAATAATAATAAATAAAGGTGATCATTTACTTTTTCTTCTTGTAGCCATTTGGTGAACCACTTCAGAGGGGAACCGTTCCTGAGGACAGTTCATCATTCTGCAACTTTTTTGAGGAACTGGTTACTGGGAAAGTCGTGGTGACCAAGGGTGATATGCAGCTTATGGTGTTCAAATATGCACTGCAAAATAAATTGTCTTTGACGGGAGTCAAGGGCTTGATGGACATGATTAATCTGTTCTTTGAACATCCAGTGCTACCACAGTCCCGTTACAGAATTAATAAGCTACTGGAGCAAACTGGGACCTCCATGACTTATCACTTTTTTGTCCTAGTTGCTTCTCACAAATTAGTCATCCTGAGAGCAGCTCGTCTTTCGAATGCCCAAACTGCTTCCACAAGACCATTGTTTCAACTGTTGCTGACGTACCACTCTTTGTGCTGCTTAATGTTGAGACACAGTTGGGGAGACTACTCAAAAACTGTGATGTGGTAGATTTAACAATGCCACTCCCGCATACAAACACATTGTCAGATATTTCAGATGGACAGCTGCATCGCAATTTTGTGACAGCAACCAGTGAGCATGGACATAGGATTAGTTTTACATCAAATGCTGATGGTACTCCACTATTTAAATCGAGCAACACTGCCATTTGGCCTATCCAGCTTATTATTAACGAAGTGCCAATTGAGCAAAGAATGAGCAAACTGGTTTTGGCTGCACTGTGGTTTGGCAAAAACAAGCCAGACATGACATTGTTCCAAGGTGCATTTGTTGATCAAATGGATAAGCTAGGCAGTGATGGTTTCACACTCAGATACAAAGGGGAGGTTCAGAACTTGAAGGCTTACTGCTTGTGCAGTGCTGTTGATTCAGTTGCTCGAGCACCCATGCAGGGCATAACACAATTTAATGGGTACTTTGGATGCAATTGGTGCTTACAAAAAGGTGAAAGGGCTGGAGGATCAACAAAGTACACAGTGCAGACCACTGAGCCTGTTGAATGGACAGAAAAGCAGATGCTAATGGACATGGAATTGGCAGTGAAGGAAAACAAAAGCATCCATGGTGTGAAAACTGTTTCACCACTGATCAACCTTCCACATTTTCATATCGTTGGGGTTTCGTACCCGACTACATGCATTGTATTCTGCTCGGTACAGCTCGTCAGTTTTTAGAGGCATGGCTTGAATCCTCTAACTGTCCATACTCAATAGGTCGTAAGCAAGACAGGATTAACGAGAGGCTGCTGTCAATACAGCCCCCAAAAGTTGTGAGGCGCATGCCAAGACCAACCAAAGAACGGAAGTGGTGGAAGGTTAAGGAGCTCGAAAACTGGGTGCTCTTTTACAGCGTTCCAGTGCTTGATGGGATTTTAAAGAAGGAATACTTACATCACTGGACACGCTTGGTAGAAGCCCTTCATATTATGCTTAAGCTTCAAATCAACGCATCTGAGCTTGCTGTGGCTGAAAGTCTCTTGATTCAGTTTCATTTTGTATGGAGCAGCATTTATGACATATAACATGCATCAACTGACACACATCATCAAGAGCATACATCACTGGGGTCCACTTTGGGCCCACTCTGCCTTTCCATTCGAGTCTGGAAACGGTACCCTAAAGGGGGCTGTCAAAGCTGCCAATGGGATTCCGCACCAAGTATGCAGGCTTTTGCAAATGCATGACATTGTAGAGGAGCTGAGTGGGCTCACGGATGATCCCAGAGTCGTTCAGTTCTGCAAGTCCTTAGACAAACCAGTCACTAACAAGGGCATTAGCTCCAGTGATGGGGCTCGCTTCTTTGGGTGTGGTTCCCCATATGTGCCGCCACTAAGCTGTCCAGTGAGGAGTGGGTATGAGCTGCCCTCAGCTCTCACACAGTATTCAAGAATGCTCCTAAATGGATCTATTCTCACTGAAAGCCATTATGCAGAGAATAAAAAACAAACAGTTCAGTTGTCCAGCTATCCAGCAACTCTTTTGCAAAACTAGAAAGATTGTTGATGGGTAGAAATCCAGCGAACCGGTAGAGATGTAGGAAGGCAGTTGCCTCAGGACAGAAGCCGCCGATATTTCGAAGAGAGACTGTTCTTCTTCTGGAAAGATTGTTGTGTGGTAGTGATGGGAAAACTTACATTGCTGTTAAGCAACTCAAATGTGTGCCAATCAAATATTCAATAGTGACTATGAGACATGTCCTCAGAGTTGTATCTGAAGAGCAAGACGAAGTCATCCTCCCCGCATCAGATTATACGAAGAGTTGCTGTGTTTATGAAGCTTAGCTATGTTGCAGCAGCACCAAGTTGTTTCACATTATAGGATGTCTCGTCATGTCTGTCACGTTATGTCTCGTGTGTTGTAGCATCTTAGTTCATAAATTGAATTCTTAGAGCTAGATTAATACTTCTACTGGTTTGCTGCTTAGGCCCGGCTTCATGAAATGCTGGTTAACGTTGAACCGAGATCCGGTGTTGCTAAAACTTGCAGTTCTTTTTTACAAACATTAGTTGGTGACGCGATGAATGTTTCAGTGACAATAATTCCCTTTAGTGAAGCAGAGTTAAGCGTTAAATGTCAGTTAAGGGACTGTTGATTTCAGTAGGGTTGCTACAGGTCATCCCAGATTATTCCACATTAACACGCGCACAAAAAAACGGTTCTTTACAACGATACGAACCTGCATTGCAAGTTTCACAGCGAGGAGGGTAATAGAGGCGGAGAAAATGATTACTGCACATACTCATACGCCTCTGACATCACAGACCTCACTGCCGCCACTTGCTTATGGCTGCCAATGGGAACGCATGCAAGTTTGCAACATGCGCACTTTGCTCGGGAATGTGCTCAAGGGCTTGTATCTCGTCAAGTATGACACGAAAAGGAATAATTCTTTGTCCCTCTGTATTCTGGCGTCCAGTACAATGTGTCCATGATGTAATGAACCACTGCTAAGAAATTGTCTTGACCCCTTTATTCAGCATTGGTGAAACCGGGCCTTTGAGTGACAGTGTTTAAATGAGTTGAAACTTCCTTTAATTTTGTAGTTCATCCATTCACTATTCTAGACAAGGTTTTAAGTAACTAAGAAAAGTATCCCAGTACCTTTGTATAGAAACGTTTCCTGTGTATTGCAGCAGGTACGTTCTTTTATGTGTGTACTTGTGCATGTAACTTTGTTACTTTCGTGGCAGCGTAACTTTTTAATAACACACTTGTTGCGACTTGGTGACCCCCACCTGCATGGCATGGCTGCTTATGATTCATTAAATGGTGTGTACCGCTTCAGTGTTATACAGATGGAACCGATACATCAAAATTGAATTAAATAAATTTGCAAAATGTCCTTGGTATTTTCTTAGCAAGATTCAAGCAGAGCGTTTCAAAAGTATTTTAAAAATTCAAGTGAGCTGTGGAACTACAAAATGTATATCACGTAAATTGACCTGTGGTTTTAGCTGGCTGCTGGAGATGATAGATAAAAGAAAATGCAAAGATACCAAGACCAGCTCCCGTGGCATAGTGGTTAGAATGATCGCTTTCCACGCCGAGACTGGGAGGTGACACGGGTTCGAATCCTATCACCGGCTGTGCTGTCTGAGGTTTTTTCCTGGGTTTTTCGAAGACTTTCCAGACGAATGTCGGCACAGTTCCCCCTGAAGTCGGCCCAGGACGCATACTAACCCCCCTGTCCCCCACTCCTTCCTGTTGTCCTCTCTCCATCTGTCCACGTCTGTACGCCAGCCATTGCCACAGTTGCTTCGCGGCGCTAACACGGAATTAAAAAAAAGATACGAAGTGTTTTAGTAACTGTACAAGTACATTTTTCCAGTGCCATGCCTGACTATGCCTTTCAACCTATTTATCTGCAGCTTTGGCTCAGACATTTTTCTAAGTACTTTAACAACCTCAATTCCAATGTATCTCTGAACATTCATTACAACTTGGTTACATCAACAGAAGTCTAATCTCTTATTTTAGGTTTAGGTTTAGGTTAGGTTTAGGATAAGTTAAATGTAGTTGATATATAGGTCAATAGAAAAAAGGGGGGAACTGGTGTACCGAAGAGGGGAGAAAGGGGATGAAGGGGTGACGTTTCGAGCGAAGGCTCTTCTTCAGACTAGATGGACGGAGTGTGGAGGACGTCGTTCCTCATTTCCTCTACGTTCCGTCCATCTAGTCTGAAGAAGAGCCTTCGCTCGAAACGTCACCTCCCATTTCTTTGCTCCCCTCCTCAGTACACCAGTTCCCCCCTTTTTTTCTCTCTGTGTACGTGTACCTGGCAGCCCTTTTGATATATAGGTCGACAGAGGTGCTTGCAGAGAAGCGTTGAGATGCGTTAGTAGGTTCGAGGAACCAGTTTGAGTGCATGCCCTAGTGAAAATGTATCTGAGAGGCCTCTCAGGATTTTTTAAGAGGTCTGAGAGGACCTTCTACGAAATTCTGAGGGGTCTGAGAAGACCTCTCAAGCAGTCCTAAGAGGTCTGAGAGGACCTTTTAGGAAATCTTGAAAGGTCTGGTAGGACCTTTCAGGCAGCACAGAGGGGTCTGAGAGGACCTCTTAGAGAAAATCTGGAAGACGTTGTATAATCATTCATGTAGCCCTGAGAGGTTTGGGGGGACCTCTCAGACAGCTTTGCGACAGTGCGTCGTGCAACACCTCCCAGAGCAAGTTGCTACGTGTTTTCCCCCCGCGGAACATGCTACCTCGTCCGCTTTGGAAAATAGATCGCAAGATTTCACGTGTTTGTGCATTATTCCTTCAAGGAACACGTGCCGTGATAACCTTGTATTGCCTTCCCCCCTTGAAGCTATTGTTCTTGCAATCCGTGCATTACTGCACTGCACGTAAGTGGAAGCGTTTCGGCCAGTCGCCAGCGGTTGAATCAGTCTGTTTTGAAACGATGAAGTGTGAGGACGTCGGCCGCGGATCTCAAGTAATTTGCGTTTTGTCTTCGGGATTGTAACTGTTTTTGAGGTATGTAGACGATGTCTCAAATATGCTTTTGTGATTGACAGCCACTCCTCTTCACTTTAGGCTTTTACTACTGTTCGCAGACACGCATTATGAGCGCCGATAGGAAGATTACCAACCACGTAACGTTACCAACGCGCTGGGTGCCAAACGGTGTGTTATATATTTCGATGCCTACACACTGACTTACACTGACATTTTGAAGTTGTATTTCTTACAGATGAATCTCGTACGAAGTGACAGGTGGTGAGAACACAAGGTGGTGAGAACCCAATCTCTCCAGTTAGTTGGTGGCTTACGCAAGCAAGGGAACTAGACGGTGCATCGCAAGTCCCGAAGTATACGTAAAACAGATGAACTTGATCACCGAGAAGCAGAGTTCCTCAAGAATATTTTTTATCGCCGCTGTACGGACATTGTGAATATGTGTCCGCTTTGTGGAATACGACAGTATGTGTTGATAATGACTCGTACGCTTTCGTAGACATGTGAGTGCTAAATCTAGTTTCTGTTGGTGCAATTTACCGTTTTGTGTAGTTTCTTGCGAGCGATCCTTCAACAAATATTAGATATTCACAATTCTGTATGACATTTGAAATAACTGTTACATAATCAGATAGCAGTGTGCATGCCTTGAGTGTATCTGTACAATCGAAGGAACTCAATATATGTGGAGTTTTGTGACATGTACTTGTCTGTATCTATGTCTGGTGTATCATAGCACTGTATGATTATACCACTCCGACGACAGGTGCAGCGTAGACGGCAAAATTGAACATTGATGTTCCTATGTCAGATCTGGGCATTAGCTTCTGAGAGGTCCTGTAAATCTGAGAGGTCCTCTCAACCTGAGAGGTCAGCCTGAGAGGTCCACCAGCCGGAGAGGACCTCTCAGCCTGAGAGGTCCTCTCAGTCCCATAACATATTAGACCTGAGAGGCCTCTCAGATACATTTTCACTAGGGTGGGCATGGCTGGGTTCGAACAGCAAAGGTTCTGAGGGAACCCAAATTGCCAACTGTGATGATCAATTGGGTGACCATTTGGAACCTTAGTTAATTATCACCAAGTAACTAAGACCCAATTCGTCAAACTGGTGGCCAATTGAAACGTGATATATGACAGACTATATTTCTTTTCCTTTTTAAGTATGAGTATAGGAATTTCAGTCATCAATTAACATGAACCATATGAGACCCCAGTGTCCAATTGCTAATCCAGTTGAAGTAGACAGTCTGAACGTACAGCCCAGACAGTCTGAATGTACAACTATAGAGTCCAGGAAGCCAGCTGGAGTTCGCATTTGGTTTATGAATTTCCAACTGGGCAGCCCAGTTGGAACTGAAGCGCCCAGTTGGTCTCCATTGGTTTTTCTATTGGTCTAGTTGACTCCAATTCCAGCTTCCAATTGGACCTTGACTTTCCAATTGGCTATCCAACTGGTGTCCAAGGAGCCAGTTGGACTTCCCAATTGGCTTTAAAATTTCCAACTGGACATCCAGTTGGAATTAAAAATCCAATTGGCTTTCGTGTTGGTCCAGTTGAGTCCTATTGGTACCAATTCAAATTTCCAATTGGACCCATTCCTTTTTTTTTTTTTTTGACTGGGTGTTCTTAACTTCTCGGAATAAAAATCTCTCTTTCAATTATAGTATAAAAATGTTGCGCCCTATTCATGCAGTTTATATGGTTCAGATGGTGCACAACAATTTATTTACTGCGGCTCAGTGGCGTTTCCGCTTCCGGCTGTTTATAACTTATGGCGGTTCTCTTTGTGTCGTGTGTGCTCGCCGTGGTAGTTCGTACTCAACGCGACGTTGTTATTTTAACCTTGTCTGTTTCTGGAAGTTGCTGTGCTACAGCCACCTACTGCGCTCTTGTCGCAATGTCCGACGAACGTAAGCCTGGATTTGTTTGAAATGATAGATGACATCAAAAGCAGGGGCGCGTCTTGAATTGAACAGCTTCTGGAAGTATGCCCAAGTCTTCGAAAAGAACAGTTTATCGCCGCGTTCAAAAAGGCGTTGAGCGATCTAGCGAGCTATTACCCGCTAGGCATGATAACGTTCCTACTGAGATTACTAATGTTGAGATTGCTAATGCAGATTGCTAATGCATAATACAGACACAGACAACCCGTAGGTTGCAGGTGGCGGCTTAAATAGCCAGCGCGTAGTGGGAATGAGGTTGCAGCCTTGAAGGATTCCGGGAAGCCGTCCTCGTTTTCCCTTTTCATTAGGGAGTGGAAGGATTCCAGTGGTCCTCGGGAAGATGTCCGCTCGCGTACCCCTGGAAGCTCAATATGGCGAGATCTCAAGTCGCAACAATGCCCAAGTCTTCGGAAAGAACATTGTATCGCCGCGTTCAAAAAGGCGTTGAGCGATCTCGCGAGCTATTATCCGCTACGCATGATAATGTTCCTACTGATATTACTAATGTTGAGATTGCTAATGCTCCACCTGAGATTAATACTGTGCCAGAAATGCCACCGTCAGTTTCGCGAGGAGACAGTGA
Organism: Ornithodoros turicata; assembly: GCF_037126465.1. Lineage (NCBI taxonomy): Eukaryota > Metazoa > Arthropoda > Arachnida > Ixodida > Argasidae > Ornithodoros > Ornithodoros turicata. Next base: position 54,607,431 of record NC_088203.1, on the reverse strand, counting down.
GGATAGGAGAGGAGCTTCGGAACTCGAATCGATAGAATCAACGGGTGGCTCCCAATTCATTCAGCATGTCCATCCAAGCAACGGCAATGTCGTTGCGTCGGGTTCGGAGGCAGCTGCAACTTCAAGTGTCCGAGTGCCATTCGCCACTACTGGAAGATCCGGAACGGGAACAATATTGGAAGAGTTAAGGACATGGGCTCTCTCGGGTGTACAACGGAAATGCGTGACTTCAATGCTGAAACTATTGCAAAAACACTCCGTTTTCATGGACCTTCCAAGTAGTGCTCGAAGCTTGTTGAACACCCCACGGCAGAACAACATCGTAAAAATGTCTGATGGGAAATACAGTCATTTCGGGTTTAGGTCAGGATTGGAGTATGTACTCTCTGCAACAGAAAATGTCCCCAGCACGATTATACTGCATGTCAACATTGATGGTCTCCCTCTGACAAAGAGTACGAGAGACCAATTCTGGCCTATTTTGTGCAGGGTAATTAACTGTGGTGAAGGCATGGCTCTATTCCCATTTGGGGTCTATTACGGGACATCCAAAGCGTTAAGTGCAAATGTATTTCTGAGTCCATTCGTCACGGAGCTTCTAGAGTTGTATAGGGATGGCATCCAATTGCGAGGGAAGACGGTGAATGTTGAGGTTGGTGCATTTGTCTGTGATGCACCAGCCAAGCCATACATCCTAGCGATCAAAGGCCACTCGGGCCACTATAGTTGCACGAAGTGCACTGTTGAGGGCAAGTACGAACAAGACAGGGTGTGCTTTCCAGAGAAAATGCACCCCTTAGAACAGACGCGGGCTTTCGCGCGCGCGAGCTGGACGAGCATCATGTAGGAACATCGAAACTAGAGGAGCTTCCCATTGTTCTCATAGACAAGGTGCCACTTGACTACATGCATCTCGTATGCCTAGGTGTGCAGAAAAAGCTTCCGTCCCTATGGTTCAAAGGAAACAAAGGACATCGTCTCAGTCCTGCTCTGCGTGAGACGATTTCTGTGAAGCATGTGTCACTGCCCCCCTTCATGCCAGTTGATTTCGCCAGGAAACCTAGGTCCATCTCGGAACTTGATAGATGGAAAGCTACAGAGTTGCGCATGTTTCTTCTGTATACAGGTCCATTGTCACTGGCATCGTCTTTGCCCAGAAGTCAATACAAACACTTCTTGGAGCTCCATGTCGCAATTTCAATACTGGTGAGTCCAAGTCTGTGCAAAGAGCATGCTGACTATGCAGAAAGGCTCTTCCAGCACGTTGTAAAGACTAATGCTAGAATCTACGAGGAAGAGTCAGTTTCTCACAACGTCCACAGTCTGGTCCACTTAGTTGCCGACGTTAGACGACATGGGCCACTTGACTGTTGGAGTGCGTTCCCTTTTGAAAGTTTTATGCAGGTGCTCAAACGATATCTTCGCGTGCCTGAGAGGCCCCTGAAGCAGCCGCATAACAGGATAATGAAACAAAGGTGCATTCCTTCTATGAAGCCTCCTTGTGCACATGGCATTCGTCTGTCACATGAGATAAAAGTCTCAGAAATTCCTGCAGGGTGCACTCCTCCACTTTACAGGCGACTTGTGGTACCCGGACGTTTTCAATTGCAGAGCAACTCTAGTGACTCCACATGCTTTTTGTTTGATGGAAGCCTTGTCATGATTGAAGGGGTTGCTCTCAGTTCTTTGACGGGGCTACCATGTATTCTGGGCAGAAAATTCAGATGCGTGGAAGATTTATACGTGCATCCATCTACTTCCTCTCTACTGGGAATTCATGTCGTATCACGTCCTTCAAAGGTGTATGTCTGGCTTTTGAGCTCTGTGCGAATGAAGTGTACGCTCATGCCATTCAGAACAACTTCCTATGTGGCATTCCCACTGCCTCACACTGAAGAGCAGTGATGTCACCACGTAGAGATCTACATACATTAGCCCCATTAAGTCTGTCTCTATCAATGTCTGTCTGTGACATGACTCTCTGAACTCCACCGTTCGTGGCAGATCAGTCTTCCACCGGAAGCATTGCAAGCTGTAGATCTACGTTCCCGTATGGCACTGTGTGTCCTCGCATTTAGGGAAAGATAATCATCTAATGTACTGAATGACCCACAAGGGTACGCTGACTTCTCAATAGTGGGATAGCTGCGTCATGTTCAGCATTTCCTATGGGAGACCACTCTGGCCATGAGCTGTAGACTTTAGGCAGCTATTTCTCAGACAGTACAATGGTGAACAAAGGTTTAGAAACCTTGGAGAGGCATACTAGAAGTGAATGGGACCATGCACTTTCAAACAGGTCTCTGGGTTGGCCATTCATTCTTGTGCGTCTTGTCTCATTTGTTCCAAGACACAGCGTCAATGAAGAAATATGCTAGACTGGTATTCTGTAAACTTTCGCTCAGTTTTATAATTGGTGTAGCATAGAGGTAGCACAGGATCGTGATGCACTCAAAGCATAACAGAGTGGGCACAAAGCAGCACATGGTTAACCTTTTAACAGTTTTTGGAGGTGAAATTGTCACATAAAGTGTACGCTTTATAGTCTTTGCTTGAATCTGCACTTTTCCTGCAGCTCCTGCGAGTTACAAAATCATTAAATTTACGAATGAAGACAATCAGGAGGCAGTGGTGCCGTCTTCATGGGTGGTGGGAAGCTCTTGTTTTTGGCCACCGGGAAAAGGAGAGAAAAAAGTCGGTTTCTATTGGCGTAAAAACAAAAGCCCCGGCATGCATTGGGAGTTTTTGGACTGCGAGGAAATGGAATCGTATAATATGTTGTTTAGGTAGTGCTTCATTGCTCTCTGAATTCTGACAGCTGCTGCCATTTTAATTCAACAAAAACCTATGAAGAAGCACGCAAAATGCTCCCACTTGCGGCAAAGTCTTCCGACCTGAATGGCGAGCAAGAGTAAGTGGTAATAGGGCATGCCGAGACTACAGGGGGGCGAAACTACAGAATCCCTGCCCCTGAGTCCTGCGCGTATTTTTCCCCACGCGGCGCGTGTGCGGAGGGTTGTCCGCGCGATTATAACATGCAGAGACAAGCAAAGAAGGGTCATACAAAAAATACGAGTGAAAATATATTTATTAATGCCAATTGTAATGCCAATCAAGTTGAGATATATTTATTAAAGCCAATAGTGCTGGGAATTGTGCCAATTGTGATGCCAATCAGGTGAAGGAGAAAAACCCAGCCGAAAAACCTTCACCACCCGTAACAAGGTGGCGCTTTGGTGGAGGGCTGCTGTGGTTGGCGGAGCGTGACCGGGGGGCTGCGTGCGCGCTTACCCTTCAGCCTGGGCCGCCGACTTTCGTCATTTTTCAGGCTGAGCCGACTTGAATCGTAATTTTTTTTTACATGCAAAGGATAGCCATACACAAAAGTACAAGTGAAAATATATTTATTAAAGTCATTACTGTCAGAAATTATGTTACGACTCTGCGTGAATGGGAAGAACTTAGCCAAAAATCTGAAGCAGAAGAAACACAATACACGTAACAAAGAATATACTTATTACAGGTATGATACAATAGCATTGAATAGGTATCACAAATCAAACACAATATGTTTTATTAACAGGAATCATACACAGATGTTTCCGATGAATCAGAACGGACGCCACATTTAATCAAAGAAGATATTCTTAATCAATATGATTACAAACAAAATTACAAGTTGTATTATAAAAAGTCTAATATTCCTATTCGTGAGAACCATCAGTGCAATAGCGGGAAGTTCTGATAATTGTATGTAATTAACTGTGAACAGCAGAGACCCTAGAAGACTATGGGACACGAACACAAGAGGAAATAAAATCTATACCACTACAAAGAAGATATTCCTAATCAAACAACAGAGTAATCTATCATTCAGAAAATCAGAAGAAAAAATCAAACTCATCAGAAAATAGAGATGTTAAAAATGAACTTCACCACATAGCACGCTCCTGGCCAACAAACATGGAAGACCACGGAACACGAACAACAAGAACGACACGAACACAAGAGGAAATAAAATCTATACCACTACAAAGAAGATATTCCTAATCGAACAACAGAGTAATCTATCATTCAGAAAATCAGAAGAAAAAATCAAACTCACCAGAAAATAGACATGTTAAAAATGAACTTCACCACATAGCACGCTCCTAGCCAACAAACATGGAAGACCATGGAACACGAACGGCAAGAACGACACGAACGCAAGAGGAAATAAAATCTATACCACTACAAAGAATATATTCCTAATCAAAGAACAGAGTAATCTATCATTCAGAAAATCAGAAGAAAAAATCAAACTCATCAGAAAATAGATATGTTAAAAATGAACTTCACCACATAGCACGCTCCTAGCCAACAACCAGATCTAATGATATCTGTCCTGATTTGTTGAAGATGGGTGCCAATAGATGTATGGAAGACTGCGGAACACGAACGACAAGAACACAAGAGGAAATAAAATCTATTGAACAAGAGAGAAACTGATGTTCTGAGGCTGGAACAACATAGAAGGGACAGATACAAACAAAGCCTCAAATTGCCTAAGTAATCAACGATGAAAGACGGGTTAGCTTAGCTCAATTGGTAGAGCCCTGGACCGGTAAACCAGAAGATGTGGGTTCGATCCCTACAGCTAGCTAACCTTTTCAGTGACTTTCATCTTTCATCGTTAAAATCTATACCACTACAAAGAAGATATTCTTAATCAATATGATGACAATCAAATTACAAGTTGTATTATAAAAAGTCTGAGACGTGAGAACCATCATTGCAATAGCGTGAATATCTGTCATAACAATTCGAGCGCAATTCCAACATTACACAACTTTTAATTTCTTATTAAGTGAACAGCATAGACGTAAAGAAATAACGAGAAACAACACAGCCAACAGCTACAATTAATACAGAGCCAAACCTGCACACCATCCAAGACATAGAGAAATAATAGCTAATCCATTTATCAAAAGGAGAAATATTACAATCTAGCACAGACTTAACGCTGAAGAACAGGGGAACACTCTAAGCGGCGACATCTAAACAACAACAGAGGAAAATAATCCATCATTGAACCATCATAAAATCGACCAACATACAATTTTCATTCTAACAAACACTACGAACCTTGATGTAGGTATCCAAGACGTAGAAAATATGCACTGTTTTCATCTCGGTTTTCAGTCTTTTCCTCAAAGCCGGGAGACTTTATGTCTCTATCTATGTGACCATAGCACCGCGTATGCTTTATCACTCAAAGGGTTAGGGGCTATATTACTTCGTCCAGCAAACGGGGCGCTCTAGAGGTCAGATAAGAGAGTTCAAATGCGATATATTTTATTGTGCAGCGCAAATAGATGTCGATATCACTCGCGGGGATCATTATCTTTTCGCATCCGTTCCTTGAAACGGAAATCTTTGGTCAAAGTGGTTGACAAGTCGACTAAGTTTGTAGAGATATTGTTATTGAACATGTAGAGAAAGTCCAAATTATTAATTGGTAGCAACGATACTCAATCAAAAACGAGAAAAAAATTTAATTACATCAATTTTTGTAATATCTTGCAACAGAAATTTCTAATGAACCACACAGAAATATCAAATGTGAAATGCAACTCAGAGTTATGAGGCATTCCTATCTTAGAGGTACTTACTTATGCCAATCGAGCAATTGAAACAAATACAAGACAATAATTATTTCAGGCAGTAAGTTCACAACTCAAAGAATATCAGTCGAGTGAATACTTGAAACAAAGTCAAAACAATGATTCTCACGACAGGTGGAGATTATAGCATTCTAAACCAGATAATAAAATTTTAATCAATAAAATAAACATAGATATGCTTTTAATTAAGTGTAGATGTGCACTTGAAAACAGAAGAGACAATTGCTCTACACTCAAAAGATGGACGATTTTGTACTCGATACCATAAGTCATGGGAAGATGTTACAAAAAACTGCTTCGAAAAGGAGGAGCCGCGAAACGATTTCATTATCGCTGCATTTCAATACGTCCTAGACATGGTCGTATTCGGAGAAATGGTACAAACTACAGAACTGAAGGTGCAAGAATTTATATGCCGAATCTACAATACTTATAAAAATATCTGCACATCAACGACGGAAGGGCCACTGGGATTGATGGCGGAGTTTTTAAGGTTTGCCAACGAAGAATTGAAATACACTAGACCAGATGTAATTGTAATCGTTGCAATGGGCATTGCATTCACCAAGAAAGCAGTCGGATCAAATTATCATATACAAGCGGTCAATATCGCACGATTCATTACGGATTTGTTGAAATTACACATATCTGAGATGGAAAGTACATAAAATCTTATCACGTGATATGTTCCACTACCACGGCAACGCAATTATTTTCTTCTATCAGTCTCTGCAACGATGTCGAATCAACAGAAGTTCAATATTGTCGTGCAAGGTCTGATGTATTACCACCTGTTGAAACTCAACAAACATATCAATTGCGGTGGACCACCGGACGATTTTCATCTAATACTCTCTTGTACGCCATTCAAGAATCTTCATACAAAGAAAGGAAACATCAATAAGAGACTGTGCCAGTTCATCGCGACAAAGTGCAAGTTGTTGAAGCAATACAAACACGGCGACAACATAGCGCCTGCGTTAATCAATGCTGGATTCAAGCGCCCAATAATCAGAATAAACTATTTAATGTCTTCGGAATTCATCAATGAAGACAACAAACGAAAACTTCAGAGTTTGAAATAGAACTGTAATTTATCGAAATAAACAAGTGTATAACTGAAACAATAAATATAATCCTTGTCATCATTATAATGAATTCTACGCATCACAATGAAAACACCTTGCATTTAGCATGGCTAGACTGAGAACAGTGATCGCTAAGGAAACGGATATTCCACAATTTGTGTAAGAATTCTCATATGGAATGAGACCTGACCATCAAATAGGTTTTACTCGACTACACTCTGTACAAGTTCAACACCCGAAGGATAGAATTCCGGAGAAGGATCGGTCATTGAAATTTAGAGACATGATACATCAGTCTATGATTACAAAAAAGGATCACTAATCTCATGTGAAAACTTATCATATTTCACGAATTAAATTCCACAGTGCATGTATATTTCTCAATCAGTTGCACTAGCCCAGACATAGTAAAAGAAGAAGAAAAGGCATCTTTGACAAGCAACCTGATTGGAGTGCGGAACAAATAAATAAATATTTTTGTCAACACAGTTGTCCGTTTGTATGACTGGATAGGAAAAATTAGCCGTCCAAGATAGGGCAAAACGGGAAATAAGGCAAGATAACTGATTACGGCGGGATAAGTGAAAGCGTTCGCGCACAGTGTCATCGACGTTTACAATCGCATTCGGGTTCAGTGCCTGGGAGATAATATGAAGCCTTAGCAAAAAGCGAGTCTATTATCAGATGCCACAATGCAAACGAAAGATTTTACGAGCATGACGTGCAGGTCAAGTCTACATTTCTAATCACATAGTCTTGGTAACACACAGCACACAAACGTATATGAAATAATTTCCAAGTGGCAATCAGATTTTGGGAGAAGCGGATCACACAACTGCCATCAGAAGTGCTTAACCAATATACAATGAAGATGAGCGTTATGCGTAAACACAATGGAAGATATGTTATATTAATTACAATAACCAGATCAGCGCAGGTCACACATAAACGTAGATCAAATCCAGAAAATACACTCGAGATTTCCCGTAACCATACAGAAAAATTATCACATTATTTTAGTGTCATAGCATCCGGGCACTACAAATGGAAAGGCCATACTTTAATTTTATAAGTCTTTAGCTCATAACATTGTAAAACGCAAATTCCACACTAAAGATCATTTTCTTACTTAAATTTTCAAAGTCAGAACTACACGCTATTTCTTGCATTTTGCTAAAGCTAAAGATTAAAAAGTTGTGCATATACTCACACATACTATACAAGATATTTGATTCTGGCTTAAATGCTAAAATTTATCGATTCACATTCAGCAGAAGTGGTGACTACCACAGATCAGTAAGAGTTTAATTAAAATTTGAACAAGTGTGGCAATTTATGATCAGTATTGTATAATGTGTAATTTCACAATATGCAAGCTTTAGCTCGCTCACTTTGACGAGAACTCTTTCACGATGAGAGAGAAGTTATTCGAATGGATTGATATTTTCTGTATACACTATAACATAATGCGAATTCTTTATGTCGTGGATATTAAAAGTTACGAATATTTTCCGAACGAAATTTACTTGAAACTTGAAGAAAGGGTCACCCGCGTCCTCGAAGACGTTTCGGCAACACGCCGGGCCGCGTTTCCCCAATGCCTTACCCGAAACCGAACGCGATTCTGCGCCCGACGCGTTAACGCGGTACCGCACGCGAGCGTGTTGCTTTTTCCGGAAACGGGTTCGTCGACGCGGGTGACCCTTTCTTCGAGTTTCAAGTAAATTTCGTTCAGAAAATATTCGTAACGTTTAATATCCACGGCATAAAGAATTTGCATTATGTTATAGTGTATACAGAAAATATCAATCCATTTGAATAACTTCTCTCTCACCGTGAAAGAGTTCTCTCAAAGTGAGCGAGCTAAAGCTTGCATATTGTGAAATTATATTTATTGTGAAAAATATTTATTTTTTTGTTCCGCACTCCAATCAGGGTGCTTGTCAAAGACGCCTTTTCTTCTTCTTTTACTATGTCTGGGCTAGTGCAACTGATTGAGAAATATACATGCACTGTGGAATTTAATTCGTGAAATATGATAAGTTTTCACATGAGATTAGTGATCCTTTTTTGTAATCATAGGCTGATGTATCATGTCTCTAAATTTCAATGACCGATTCTTCTCCGGCAATTCTATCCTTCGGGTGTTAAACTTGTACAGAGTGTAGTCGAGTAAAACCTATTTGGTGGTCAGGTCTCATTCCATATGAGAATTCTTACACAAATTGTGGAATATTCGTTTCCTTAGCGATCACTGTTCTCAGTCTAGCCATGCTAAATGCAAGGTGTTTTCATTGTGATGCGTAGAATTCATTATAATGATGACAAAGATTACATTTATTGTTTCAGTTATACACTTGTTTATTTTGATAAATTACAGTTCTATTTCAAACTCTGAAGTTTTCGTTTGTTGTCTTCATTGATGAATTCCGAAGACATTAAATAATTTATTCTGATTACTGGGCGCTTGAATCCAGCGTTGATTAACGCAGGCGCTATGTTGTCGCCGTGTTTGTATCGCTTCAACAACGTGCACTTTGTCACGATGAACTTGCACAGTCTCTTATTGATGTTTCCTTTCTTTGTATGAAGATTCTTGAATGGCGTACAAGAGAGTATTAGATGAAAATCGTCCGGTGGCCCACCGCAATTGATATGTTTGTTGAGTTTCAACAGGTGGTAATACATCAGACCTTGCACGACAATATTGAACTTGTGTTGATTCGACATCGTTGCAGAGACTGATAGAAGAAAATAATTGTGTTGCCGTGGTAGTGGAACATATCACGTGATAAGATTTTATGTACTTTCCATCTCAGATATGTGTAATTTCAACAAATCCGTAATGAATCGTGCGATATAGACCGCGCATATAATAATTTGATCCGACTGCTTTCTTGATGAATAGAATGCCCATTGCAACGGTTACAATTACATCTGGTCTAGTGTATTTCAATTCTTCGTTGGCAAACCTCAAAAACCCCGCCATCAATCCCAGTGGCCCTTCCGTCATTGATGTGCAGATATTTTTACAAGTATTGTAGATTCGGCATATAAATTCTTGCACCTTCAGTTCTATAGTTTGTACCATTTCTCCGAATACGACCATGTCTAGGACGTATTGAAATGCAGCGATAATGAAATCGTTTCGCGGCTCCTCCTTTTCGAAGCAGTTTTTTATCACATCTTCCCATGACTTATGGTATCGAGTACAAAATCGTCCATCTTTTGAGTGTAGAGCAATTGTCTCTTCTGTTTTCAAGTGCACATGTACACTTAATTAAAAGCATATCTATGTTTATTTTATTGATTAAAATTTTATTATCTGGTTTAGAATGCTATAATCTCCACCTGTCATGAGAATTATTGTTTTGACTTTGTTTCAAGTATTCACTCGACTGATATTCTTTGAGTTGTGAACTTACTGCCTGAAATAATTATTGTCTTGTATTTGTTTCAATTGCTCGATTGGCATAAGTAAGTACCTCTAAGATGGGAATGCCTCATAACTCTGAGTTGCATTTCACATTTGATATTTCTGTGTGGTTCATTAGAAATTTCTGTTGCAAGATATTACAAAAATTGATGTAATTAAATTTTTTTCTCGTTTTTGATTGAGTATCGTTGCTACCAATTAATAATTTGGACTTTCTCTACATGTTCAATAACAATATCTCTACAAACTTAGTCGACTTGTCAACCACTTTGACCAAAGATTTCCGTTTCAAGGAACGGATGCGAAAAGATAATGATCCCCGCGAGTGATATCGACATCTATTTGCGCTGCACAATAAGATATATCGCATTTGAACTCTCTTATCTGACCTCTAGAGCGCCCCGTTTGCTGGACGAAGTAATATAGCCCCTAACCCTTTGAGTGATAAAGCATGCGCGGTGCTATGGTCACATAGATAGAGACATAAAGTCTCCCGGCTTTGAGGAAAAGACTGAAAACCGAGATGAAAACAGTGCATATTTTCTACGTCTTGGATACCTACATCAAGGTTCGTAGTGTTTGTTAGAATGAAAATTGTATGTTGGTCGATTTTATGATGGTTCAATGATGGATTATTTTCCTCTGTTGTTGTTTAGATGTCGCCGCTTAGAGTGTTCCCCTGTTCTTCAGCGTTAAGTCTGTGCTAGATTGTAATATTTCTCCTTTTGATAAATGGATTAGCTATTATTTCTCTATGTCTTGGATGGTGTGCAGGTTTGGCTCTGTATTAATTGTAGCTGTTGACTGTGTTGTTTCTCGTTATTTCTTTACGTCTATGCTGTTCACTTAATAAGAAATTAAAAGTTGTGTAATGTTGGAATTGCGCTCGAATTGTTATGACAGATATTCACGCTATTGCAATGATGGTTCTCACGTCTCAGACTTTTTATAATACAACTTGTAATTTGATTGTGGTATAGATTTTTACGATGAAAGATGAAAGTCACTGAAAAGGTTAGCTAGCTGTAGGGATCGAACCCACATCTTCTGGTTTACCGGTCCAGGGCTCTACCAATTGAGCTAAGCTAACCCGTCTTTCATCGTTGATTTCTTAGGCAATTTGAGGCTTTGTTTGTATCTGTCCCTTCTATGTTGTTCCAGCCTCAGAACATCAGTTTCTCTCTTGTTCAATAGATTTTATTTCCTCTTGTGTTCTTGTCGTTCGTGTTCCGCAGTCTTTCATACATCTATTGGCACCCGTCTTCAACAAATCAGGACAGATATCATTAGATCTGGTTGCTGGCTAGGAGCGTGCTATGTTGTGAAGTTCATTTTTTATATGTCTATTTTCTGATGAGTTTGATTTTTTCTTCTAATTTTCTGAATGATAGATTACTATGTTGTTTTGATTAGGAATATATTCTTTGTAGTGGTATAGATTTTATTTCCTCTTGTGTTCGTGTCGTTCTTGTCGTTCGTGTTCCGTGGTCTTCCATGTTTGTTGGCTAGGAGCTTGCTATGTGGTGAAGTTCATTTTTAACATATCTATTTTCTGATGAGTTTGATTTTTTCTTCTGATTATCTGAATGATAGATTACTCTGTTCTTTGATTAGGAATATATTCTTTGTAGTGGTATAGATTTTATTTCCTCTTGTGTTCGTGTCGTTCTTGTTGTTCGTGTTCCGTGGTCTTCCATGTTTGTTGGCTAGGAGCGTGCTATGTGGTGAAGTTCATTTTTAACATGTCTATTTTCTGATGAGTTTGATTTTTTCTTCTGATTTTCTGAATGATAGATTACTCTGTTGTTTGATTAGGAATATCTTCTTTGTAGTGGTATAGATTTTATTTCCTCTGGTGTTCGTGTCCCATAGCCTTCTAGGGTCTCTGCTGTTCACAGTTAATTACATACAATTTTCAGAACTTCCCGCTATTGCACTGATGGTTCTCACGTATAGGAATATTAGACTTTTTATGATACAACTTGTAATTTTGTTTGTAAGCATATTGATTAAGAATATCTTCTTTGATTAAATGTGGTGTCCGTTCTGATTAATCGAAAACTTCTGTGTATGATTCCTCTTAATAAAACATATTGTGTTTGATTTGTGATACCTATTCAATGCTATTGTATCATTCCTGTAATAAGTATATTCTTTGTTACATGTATTGTGTTCCTTCTACTTCAGATTTTTGGCTAAGTTTTTCCCATTCACGCGGAGTCATAACATAATTTCTGACACTAATGACTTTAGTAAATATATTTTCACTTCTACTTTTGTGTATGGCTATCCTTTGCATGTAAAAAAAAATTACGATTCAAGTTGGCTCAGGCTGAAAAATGATGAAAGTCGGCGGCCCAGGCTCACGCAACCCTCCGGTCACGCTCCGCCCACCACAACAGCCCTCCACTCGAGCGCCGCCCACCGGTCGCGGGAAGGAAGTCGGCCCAAGTAGGAAAATGGTGAAAGAAGTCAGCCCAGCCTGAAGGGTAAGCGCGCACGCAGCCCTCCGGTCACGCTCCGCCCACCACAGCAGCCCTCCACCCAAGCGCCACCTTGTTACAGGTGGTGAAGGTTTTTCGGCTGGGTTTTTCTCCTTCACCTGATTGGCATCACAATTGGCACAATTCCCAGCACTATTGGCTTTAATAAATATATCTAAACTTGATTGGCATTACAATTCGCATTAATAAATATATTTTCACTCGTATTTTTTGTGTATGACCCTTCTTTGCGTGTCTCTGCATGTTATAATCGCGCGGACAACCCTACGCACACGCGCCGCGCGGGGGAAAATACGCGCAGGACTCAGGGGCAGGGATCCTGTAGTTTCACCCCCCTGTAGTCTCGGCATGCCCTATTACTACTAGAGTACGGTAGAGGGAAAAGGAAAAGAATCAGAAAGCTGGCCATCTGATGACGATAGTTCTACGCCTGTGACCCCACCTCGCAGACAAAACTCGAGCTGTAATCATTTGTCATCGCTCTCATAACCCTGCTTTCTTTCCCTCTTTCCGTCTGGGAAAATGGAAAAGGGAGAAAAAATAGTAGCAAGCTAGTGTGCAGGGGCACAGTGTTATTGTGTCATCATATGCGTGATAACAATTTAGTCATATCTTTGCAACAGGCACCCCAATGCGTTTGCCAGAGAGTTCGGATGAAGAGGTTTCACCGATTCCAACACCACCCCGTAGCCAAAACATCCAAAAACGTAAGCACGTCATTTCCTGTAATCATTGTAGATACCTAAGTTCAAATTACATTATCTATTAACAGGCTGCAGATTTTCATTCCGAATAATTTACACTTTACATTTTTACATTTGCTTTTTGTTATTACAACATGTATTTAGGTAAAGACTACAAGAGGCCTCCATTGAACTTCAGCCAGTCAATGAGCCAGCCTTCTTCCTCTGCAGGCTGTGAGTCATGATTATGTATTGTTACAAGCTCGCACTTTTACCACTTTTGAAATATGTCTCTTTGCCGTCTCGTTGAAAGAAAACAATATATGGTTCACATTTGTAGTTTGCATGAAACCTGATTTGTGTGGTTTTTTTTTTCATGCTTTGCTAAAAAATCTTACCAGTGCTCCGTTGTGTGTCAGTCACCTCACATTCAGAGTAAGAACCATGCAGGAATAGTGACAAAAGTAAATTTGCTAGCACCTGTTTATGCATTCAGTGATTGTTGTTCATCTAACTGTATTGCTCTTTACAAGTATGTCCAGATGCTGTACCAGTTCTAGCTACATACCATATTTATTTTCTAACTGAAGAATTTGCTTTGCAGTTTCAAAGCACCGACAGCGAGGACATGGGCAGACAACACAACTAGTCGAAAAGACTACTTGTTACGCCTGCAGAAACCAACATGAATCACGTCATCGTAATTACATTTTCCTGGGTTATCAGTTAGGTTCTTAAAGGGACGCTAAACTGATAGTCGTGCTTTGTCTAAAAAACTATGCAGTGTGAAAGCAGGGTTTTCACTCTACCTAAATACGTGGAAGACTTTGTGTAGCTCAAGCACTTTAACTATTTAAAAAGCAGACGAAAGAGCGAAATCGGTGCAAGTCTCCCCTTCGTCTAATGTGTCAGCAAATGTGACTCGGCTACAGCAAACTGGGTAGGCTCATCCCCGAATGACGTTATGCGTCGTCAACAAATCCTGGACTCCCACAACGTCAGCCGCAGGGGAGAACCTGCCGAAATTGTTTGCAGTCGCATTGTTGCGGAAAAAATGATAATTTTAAAGAAATCTTATTTCTGTTGGTGAAGACGGACGGACAAGATGTACAAACAATATGTTGTGGAAGGACATTCCTCGTGAATGTAGTGTAGTGGCTCTGAAAAAAAAACTATTCAAAAATGCAGCAACGTAAGTGGTTGCCCGCACGAAACGTGAAAATGGCTTCGCTCCTATTGTTGTGAGAACTTGAAGGGCGGAGCAAGTTCAAGAAATAGTGTGCAACGCGTTCTGTAATTACTGCGCTACTATGTTGTTGTCGACCTTCATAATTTAAGAAAATATGTTTCAGAGTTAAATGGACATATTCCTACTGATACATCATTGCTCTTATATCTGTTTAGTGCCCCTTTAAGTACCAGTAGGTGCAGTGGATCATGCTTCATGAGGATTTCCAATCCTTAGCACCCCTAATTTTTCCTATAGTTAGAAATCTTGGTTCTCGCATCTTATTTTTACTCAGATTTGGATTCAGTTTTTTGGAGATTGTTTTTCATTTCCGTTCAGCAGGGCTGTTGAAGGAGCTTGAGACAACATACGTACATTCTATGTTACTGACAAATATTTTATATAATATCTATCTATGATAATCTGTGATATCCAGCAGTTTCCTGAAAGCATGAAACAAACTAACTGACTGTGACAGTTGTAAGACTGCGACTTCGCTGCTGAAATCACAAATACAAGAAACCTTAAAAAACAGTTCTTCAATGAATTTAAATTTCAGTAAATTTTACCAGCATATTTACCAGCCAGAACTATATGCCATATTGTTATTGGGATGTATTCCGATAAATTAATACATATCGGGTGTTCCACATAAATCCCCCAGCTGAATAATTCGTAAACGGTTGTTACTACCAGGGAAATTTCTAATTAGTAAAGCTCCTTGAGACATCGGTTGTGAGCTGAGCTCATTAATTAAAGGGACGGTCTAGTACAACCTGCCCCGTTCATAAGGTGTATCATTTGATTGCCCTTTCTTGAAAATGCAATGCTGAAAATTTACCAGAGAGGCACGTTACAATTATTAAATTGATAAAGGTCACAGAGCATACCATGATCTGCATTGGCAACAATAAGAATGGCTATGTCATGCATGATGTTGCATGAGAGTGAAGCACAAGCTTTGTTTCGCTGAAGGCCCTGATGTGTAACAGAGTTTCTAGAAGCGTCTGAAGTACAATTTTAAAGTTAGAATTTTTATTGAACTAGTGACCATATGCAAACGAGCCGCTAACTGCTCAGCTCACAGACGATGTCTCAAGGGTCTTTACCAAATAGTAATTTCTTGGATAGTGCCACTGGTTTACGAATTATTCAGCTGGGGGATTTATGTGGAACACCTGGTATATGATTAGCATATGATGGAGTGCATTGTTAGCTAATTTTAGCATGAGTACCAATGCAGTACACTGATCGTTATTATTTAAATTGCTAAAAGTTTTGGTGCTAAAACTCAAAATTAAACACACACACAGTACATGTGTGCAGCTTTTGTCCCAACTTTTAATAAGTTTGTAGAGGAATACCATCGTTGCTGTTGATGCAGCAGCAGCGGGATGGCGGGAACAAGAGCGCTGCGATTCGGGCGGGTTCCAGTGATGAGATGTGAATGTTGAGTGCTGAGTGATTGCTGATTGCGGGCAGAAGCTGCTGATTCCGTTGAGTGCGTTGAATGCGTTGCTGAGAGCTTATTCTTGCTGGGTGAGTGGGTTGCTGAGTGGGCGACAGTACCGCGACCGGTACGTAAGCGTGGATGCTGTTTGTCGCCAGAGAAGTGCCGGGGAGGACAATCATGAAGCAGGTGGAGGCCGGAAAGCCAGCTTACTGTGGTCTTCCTGCGGGTCCCCGGTGGAACAGTGGTCCCGGTGCGCCTTGCCTGCTAGAGGGTGGTTCGCAGCTGGTTTGCCGAAAAATTTAGGATGTTGCATGGCCGAATTACGCCGAACATGGTGTTCGTTGTTCGGGTCACCAAATGTAGAGGAACACCACCTCCTCTACAAGTTTTAGCACCGAAATTTCTCAGAGATCAATATGCATATGCTTTTGAGACCCATATGTGCGATGCAGCCTGTACCATATTGTTTTGTGACGTCCTGTGTTTCCATTCACATGCAGACTGAACTTTTCGAAATGACTAAATCGCAATGTGCTGTGAGGCAACAGAACATTCAGGGTATGTATCGATTCAGATTATGAGTCCCGCTCCTGTGGGTTGTCTGTGGAAGAAAGTACAATGTACCTTGCTATGCTAAGTCACAAAAGTTTTTGGAGTTGTAACTGTGTTCCTCCTCACTATGAGCTCACAGAGATTATTTTCCGTCTGAACTGGGCAATTTGCCTTTCACCGCGGAAAAATGCAGAATTCATAGTTCCCTGCTGCGGAATTCAGGATTTGCCGCAGCCGAAAAAGAAGGCCCTTGTTTATGACCTATCTTCATGATAAATGTTTGCATACCTATGCAAAGCATTATATCCCTCTAGTTTCAGTATTTTGAATTTTCAGATGACAGTGTACCAACACCTTCCAAGGATCACAAACAAAGTCTTACTCATCCAGAGAAACACTGCACAGGTACACTGACTGTGCATGTTTATTGTTCTGTAAACAATACATAAGTCTTTCCTGTTGAATGTAATTGTTTCCATCCAGCAGCTCTTCATAGTACTGGACATTTGTGTGTACCACTCGTCTTGCAATGACTTCTTATTTTACAAACATGTTCCTCATGTGTATGAATATTCATACAGAAAAATTATTTTTCAGTGTTTGGAAAGATGGTACTACGAACTCTGCATACTCAATCACTGCGGCAGCTTCAACACACTTACCTGCTAGGCGCCATTCTATCGCACTTGCAAGAACCAAATGTTGCAGATGACACATGCATCATCGGACAATCATTTACAGACTTCGAAAGTTTTATGAAGTTTGAGGAAGAACTGCTGGCATCCCAGAGGATGAAAGAACAGTTGGTGTGTTCTATTGTAATACTGAACTTCAGTGGTTAATTATGTCAGTGGACGTGACACTTGCCTCTTAATGACAGAAAGAATTCCATAAATCTCATACATTAATGGACATGCTGTGCCATACATAGGCTTCCGACTTTTCAGATTTATCCGATAAACTCCCTCGCATGTTTTTTTTTTTTTTGCCAAAAATAGGATTTGTCCGAGACTATGATTTTTCCATGGCCCCGCCCAGACGACACAATACGTCCATACAACATAGATATCTGGATATCTGTTTGGGAATACAGGATATCCATGGAATGTCTAAACATATCCGGCGGACATCCATGGGGCATCCCGTTGTCTGCAAAAAGACGTCCTATGACCCTTCCTGGGGACATCCCGTGGGATAAGTCTGGGATATGATCAGGCTTTGATCGGATATGCCATACCGTACCTTCACGGTATCCGATATGCTTTAACACTAGCTGCAGCAAATAATTTTCACGTGATCAGAGCAGTTTCAAAGCTTTCATTGATTCTTTATTTCAAGGAACTTCAAGTGATGTATAGCTACACAATGTTAAATATTACACAATATGGATAAAAAGAAAATGACATTTGACTTGGATGATAACAAAGCAGATAAGTGCTCAATGCATGAACGCATAAAAGCTCTAGAAATTACATCACATCAACATCTGAAGCTGCTGAGAGGTGAAATCAATTTGTAGTCTGCATTTAGCAGTGACGAGCAGAAACTGTGTTCTCAGTCATTAAGCCCACAAGGGGTGCTTTGGAATTAATGGTGGCTGGATGGCTTACAGGGTCAGACCACACATTGCCTTGTATACAGGGAAAAGCTGATCGATTCTTGCGCCAGCAGTTAGAAATATTCATAACGCTTAACAAATAGTCGATATGCCTATTTGGACCGAAAATGGCATCCCTCTATCTAGAAAAGGCTCTGTAAATGTACACATGACATATGGAACTAAAGGATCATTACCTTGGTGCTGTTATTTAACGTCACTACATCAATGGGCTGAAGCACCATTCAGCATAAATGAGTAAATAATGTCATCGCATTAATGCGGTGTAGCACCTAGCAAACGCCGTCATCACATAATTGGTTCGAAGCACCTACTAGCAAAAATGAGCACAGCACCACCACAAACCCACTTCCGTGCAGTACACATCAGATTCATGTAGAAATCCGTCATTTCAGTCGAGGTAAGTTGTACTACGAGGTAAGTTGTACTACGAGCCTTCCAAAGTGCCTTCCACCTTTGTCATCTGAGCAAAACCATTTTTCACAATCCCAGATACAGATATTTGAGTCTTCTTTAACTGAGCCGATGAACATTATTTGGCTACAATAATATGCACAAAAATACCAATCACTTCAAAGAGAACCTTATTTACTCCCTTCTGGACAGCGTGGTCTCGTAACAAACAACCCGAACAAGAAATATGTATCAGGAGTCCGATATGACAATGCGAGCCAAGTGCAGTCTTTACAAAATACATAGATGAATAAAATGAATAACGTCATCCATACGGCACTTCACACTTCATTCTTCTGTAGTCTACAGTTGGCCTCGGCCTAGATGATATGTAAGGAGCCCAGTTTGGGTGTTCAAAATAACACTACAAGAGCTGCAATGGCAGCTGTAAAATATAGCATGGAATTTCAAACATCCTGAGCATTTCCGTATTACACAACATGCTCATGAATGAAATAAACGCACCATCATGACTAGTAGTCAGGTTGCGGAAAATAAGCAGAGGTGTAATTTGGCCTCTTTGGAGTTTGCTTGAAACAAGGGCAGTCTCTGAGGGGTCACATATGCAAGGAAAATTCCTGGTGTTTCTTTTTTTGTTTTTTTTTATGAACGTATACATACAGGGCGCTTCACCTAAAGTGATAAACGATTCTAACTGGCAACGTACCTGCCGGAGGATTGTGGCACTTTCTGCAATTACCTTCTGGAATCTTTTGCTGCCATTTTGGAAAGCTTTGGACAATTTTTAATTCAGGGGTCTTTTCAATGGAAATTGCCAAGCGATCCTACGAATAACCGCAGACCTAACCTACTATGCACAGTATAGTGACTGAAATAGTTGAAAAGTCTTAGCAAAAGTGCTGCTATAGCCCCACCTGCTTTATTGTTGCAAAAATGCGTGCGCAAAATGTGCAGGAAGAGGAAGAAGTGTTCCCACCTTGATTTTTTTTTTCGTTTCTTTGTGCATCATGGTCAAACCAGGGAAAAGAAAGGTAAAGCAAGAGGCGGGGATACTTCCTCCCTGCAACTTATCTGCTGGCTTTTTTGCAACAATCAAGTCGGCGGGACTAAAGCAGCACTTTTACTTTTTTCGACCATTTCTCTTAATACTGCGCATAGGTTTTGTTGGGGCTGCGGTCATCCGGAGGGCACTTCATATTTCTGTTAAAAAATAGGGGTGTGCTTGGCAATTTTCCTAATTTGATTGAAACCATAAATTTCCATCAATTAAAAATTGTCCAAAGCCTTCCTAAGTGTCGGCAAAAGTTGCCAGAGGGTAACTGCCAAAAATCCCACAATCCTATACGGCGTGTACGTCAACGGTTATAATTTATCACGATAGGTGAAACGCCCTGTATGTGCAGCCTTCTACGTTGCAAAGTTATATCTGGCTCTATTGTCGTCACCTTCTAATTCACAAGAACACAAAGACAACTCGAACAATATTCGAGTTGTCTTTATGTATTATTATTATTCACAATCAAGCTTATTACCCTCACCAAAAAGTTATTAACTATTTGTCACAATTATGGTCTGCTCCCAAGCTCTCTACACAGAATAAACTTTAACATAATTCCACCTTCTGCTTCATGAGCTGAATTTTTTTTGTCCAACATTACACATGGAAAACCCATTAATATTGTCGATGTGTATTGCATGGAGATGACAATGGAATAACACTTTTCATTTTGAAGGCAACACCTGCATAGCCCTCAGTCTGCAGCCAAATATACAGAGGTAAGAAATGTGTATGTACCGCTCTCTCAGAGAACGCACAACGTGAAATCTAGAGTCAAAGCTAGGCCTGAATAGTTTCGCACAGATTGGCCCAGCTGTCGCCGCTGTTCTGTGTAGTACTCTGAGCCCTTATCTTTTGTCGACGTCCTGTCATGAGGTTCTTTGGCGTGCCTCAGCCAGGACTTTATGTGATGCTCTGCTTTACTGCGGGTCACGTCCTTGAGCAGCCGGTTTGACATTACAGTGCCTATAATTAAAAACGTGACTTGGCTTCAGAAACACAGGTGACAAGTCAGATATACAGAATATGCAAACACATATTTTAATACTTACTGCAGCATGAATGCAAGGGTGTGGGAAAATGCTTATTACTGACAAAAAATTGTTCAGCACTATAGCTGCACATGCATTCTTTATAGCAAAGTGGGACGGACTGTACTTGTAGCCAGCACTGTAGTTAAAACTTACCATATCACTATTCGAGTCCAACTTAGACACATCGCAGTAAACCATGACGAGGGAGTTCACTAAAATGAATAGGATTGCATAAGAACTTATGGAATCTTACAAGAACTTACATCACAGCATAACAGGTCGCAGAACTTCATCTTCCCCTTGCCTCACTGCGAGCTAGAGGAGGTTGCTACTTTGTCCTTCATGAGCGCTCGTAAAATTCTCAGTTTCTCACGTGAAACTGATTAGCAGGCCACGTCACTCATCTTTTCACGTAAATATGGGACCCCGAAGAGCAATTTTTTTCGCACCAGTCGCCGCTGCCCGGAGAAATGAACTTCTGTTAGAGAAATGTTCAAAGTCAAATTTGCTCCTCGCTCAAGTCTATTATCACGAAGTTGGAAAACCAACTTGCCTTCCTGGTATCCTCTAATGTTAAAAGCTTCGGTTCTTCACCAGAAAATTCTACGGTGAAACTGAAGAAACCCATCAGCCATCTCACACTTTTATCGACAATAAATAAGTATAGAGAAGCTGAACAGACTAGTGACTTCCTTAGGCAATAGAACAGGCTACGCCCGAACCAGCCTGCCTATTAAACGAAATTACCCTAGAAGGAAACCTCGGTAACATCAGCGTTGGGAGATAACGAAATTAATGGCATTGTAAGTACAGTTAAATACATTGATGTCGAAAATTTTGTGCTTCATTTGAGGAACACACCATGTGGAAATTTGTCAGCCTTTGTCAGGTTAGCATTTCCTTTTGAGACACAGAACTAAGCAAGTCATACCTGAATATGCTATGTTTCTTGATCGCACTGTTAGAAGCAGCGAAAAAGCTATAATTACTCTGTCCTGTGCGTCCTGGGTATGTTCTGAAATATTTGAGAGCGCACACGCAACGTGATATTACGTATCAGTATCTTCACCCTGCTCACTGTTCGCACAGCAGTGCTAGCCGTGTCTGAGATGTCGAGCAAGCTGACGAAGGAGCGCGTTGAACAGCTGCTTTTCACACGTCAGTGGAAAATGCCATCGATCTTGTCATTTTGTCAACACAAAACACAATGGGATCTGCACTACACGAACGCATGTACATGAGCACAAACGAAACAGCGCAACTTTTTATTTCACAACACAAATACAAACATTCGTAAACAATCCTTCCTGACTCATCACCTTCATACTTTTCACTCACCCATACCGACCATGGTTGCTGACTTTCTACTTCTTTTATGACGGAGCCAGCGGGCGGCAGTGTATTGCTGGATTCGGATGCGTGTGCGCGCGTCATACGCGTTTGTTTTTTAGTGGTGGTTTAGGAAGCGGCGTTAGCGACACAAGTGAACACCACTTTGTGACCACGCAGATGCACACACATCCTCGCACATCGTGGTGATTTGCAAATCGTCGAATAAATGAGGTCGCGGAGTTGCGTTTTCATTGTAAAAAGTAGCGATTTAGGCGCCGTTTCAAATTTATGTCGCAGGCCACATTGCGAGCGATACAGAAAATATTGCATGTCAAAAATTTAATAAACTAGGATCTAGATCGCGCTTAGCGCGTAGATCCTGGCCGCACTGCCGGGCAGCGCTCGTCATGGGGTCATTTACATTAATGAGGCAAGTTGTTGTGCAGTATAATCAAAGGGGGGGATATATTTATTGAATGGTATAATCAAAGGATAATAAAGTACAGTACAACGTTTTGGGACTGCCCTGTACATACAGTGGACTTTTTCAGTAAGCGAGTCTAACTGCAGATATATGTCGTTTTTTTTCTGCTTCAGGCACAGCGTAATTTCAGACGATCAGATACACACTTATGCGATATTATTGGTAACCACAGTTCCGAAATTTCACCTGCTCAGGAAGCCAAATGACGAAGGACAAAAATTATCCCGGCTAGACGCCTATGGGATATTCCGAGTCTTGTCCTGCTGAAACATGCGTGGGATATCCCCACAAAATTCAGCGGGACATTCTTATTTTTGGGACCGGATGAGAACGCCAGGACATCCGAGGGATTTTGCGTGTTGTCTGGGACATGGCGGCCTTATGGCTTTTCCTGTTTGCTTCTTCCTTTGTCCCTCTTTTTCCACATATACTTTTCGACTTCAAACTGATCTACAACCCAAAAAGAAAAAAAAAGGGTCAGAAGTGTTAGCCTCCTTCAGGGTTGCTGAACGCATGAATGGCCCAAAAGGAGGACAGTACACACACTTGTCCAATCTGTTCTATGCATCCTAGATTCTCGTGACTCTACTTGATCCCAGGTATTGGGCTGGGCTGGGTTTAGCACAGAATAGTTCTGTGTTCGTCACAGCTGCTACTCATTTTTAGCATGGGCACCATTCGCAATTTGTGCAAATACGCTTGTTCATACTCTTACTTCAGTAGCTCTGGGTTGAAAAACATCCGCGTGCTGTATCGTATGGTCTCAGTCACTCTTGCACTTCTTTCCTGGTACTGTCTCTGCACTGACTACTCCAAAACCCTCCAAAATAGGGACATACTTTTCAGACTTTCTGTTTCTCCGAGAAACTCCGAATTTTGGTAAAGTTGAAAGCTCCGATAACCAGCCTCTGAATTTTCCAAAATGAAAGCTCTGAAAACTCGGAACACCAGCCATGTAGTCTACGCTCCACAAATGATGAGGTGGTGTGTAATGTTGTAATATACGTAGATCTCTCCTTATTGTATGTTTTGTGCCTAGAAGATACTTAACATTGGAAGTAAGAAGTCAGGAAACTGAACTGGGACGAAACATTTTCCAACAAGATAAGTCCAGTGTCTAAGAAATGCGCCCAGGTGGTAGACGGGAACAATATTGGGATGGGAGTTTTCCGTTGCCCAGCCCGTGTTGTAGACCTGGCTGTAGGGAAGATCTGTTTTTAGCCCTCTGCTCCTGGTTGTGCCTCTTAGCCTGCTTTATAATTAGGGTTCCGAGTTTTCAGAGCTTTCATTTTGGAAAATTCAGAGGCTGTTTATCGGAGCTTCTCGGGTTTTGTAGTAGTCATTGCAGAGACAGTGCAAGGAAAGAAGTGCAAGAGTGACTGAGACCATATGCGATACAGCACACAGATGTTTTACAACCCAGAGCTACTGAAGTAAGAGCACGAATAAGCGTATTTCCACAAATTGTGAATGGTGCCCAGGCTAAAAATGAGTAGCAGCTGTGACGAACACAGAACTATTCTGTGCCAAACCCAGCCCAGCCCAACACCTGGGATCAAGTAGAGTCACGAGAGTCTAGGATGCATAGAACAGATTGGACAAGTGTGTGTATTATCCTCCTTTTGGGCCATTCATGCGTCCAGCAACCCTGAAGGAGGCTACCACTTCTGACCCCTATTTTTCTTTTTGGGTTGTAGATCAGATTGCTGCTGATGCAGCCCCCTGCATTTTTTCATTGTGATACTGTAGCAGCACATCTCACAGTTCAGTTAACACTTGAGACTCTAGTCATACTTCATGATAGAAAGAATACTCATCCCACTGCTTTATTATGCAGGACTTGGCTATACAGATTCTGAGACTATGCTTTTCATACTCTTCCTCATTGCGAAGATGTTTTATTCATGCCACTTAGCCCTGTCTCATTGTTATGTTACTGGATAGGCACCTACTAATGCTAACAGAATGTAACAGCAACACGTCTTGATGTAACAATTTGTCTAAGAATGGGGTTTAACTTTATGTTCGCTGTACTAGTGCTATATTAGCTATATCGCACATGACAAGCACATTTTTGCTTTCTTTCTTCACTTTTGAAAGTGCTTTATTTGGGCTGTTATATTATCTATTGTGTGGGCAAAAGCTGACTTATTATGTATGGCTCATGACTTAATATGCAGTGTACTCTTCCATCACACTTTGGGCTGTAGTCATAGTCATGTTTCATGGGGAAAAAAATCACTGGTCTCAGCGATACAAAGTACAGGGTGTGTGCAGAAAAACATGGCCCACATTTAGGCACATAGCTTGTTGTCCACCTAACTAACAAACTTCCGGTGGCGCACGATGGCGCATTTATGCGTACGACATCTGCAGAAAAATTGTGGAAGCCATACTCAGCTTAAAAAATAGACAGAGCAACGAAAACTTCGGCCACCGTGCATCAGAATAGGGAAACATGGTGGACACAGGAGAGTTGTGTTCAAGTACCGCTAAGGGAGCTATCGGTGCAGAAATCGAAACGATGTCCCACATGGATGCTTATCGGCAGTACCCCTAGCGGTGCCTGCACATAACTCACCTGAGACTGAAATGCACTACCATGCATTGTGATGGCTTCCCTATTCTAATGCATGGAAGCCGATGTTTTCGCGCTCTGTTTATTTATTTTTTTACGTTGAGTATGGCTTTCATGATTTTTTTGTAGCTTTCGCACGCATAAATACGCCATCGTACGCCACCGGAAGTTCATCGGTAAGTAGACAACGAGTTACATGTAAAAATGCGGGTCACGTTTTTCTGCACACACCCTGTATACTGCTTCATGCAGGATTCAGATAAACGGGTACATAGAGCGTCCATTTTTTTACTGTTTTTAGTGTGAATATTTTCTCTGTGTGTCACCTAGCCTTGTATTATATGTAGTCTCCTTATGTGGGGTCCTGCAAAAGCTGTTGGACTGCAGGCACAGTGTGCACTTCATCACAATACTAGCACATCTTGTGACACGGGTTTCTGAAGAGTGTCTCAGTGTTCCATATGTCATTGGTTTTTGTAAGCACTTGTACAGTGTATGTCATACATAAACTTTTTGATACTGGAAGTCCTTCAAATGCTACATATTTTGTATGGACATGCCCCACGCTGTGTTCCATATATGGCTGCTCCAGGTTATGCTTGATGTTTTGTGCAATAAAACAGAACTTACTCGAACTATGTGTGCTCTCCTATCATTTATCCTGCTTCAGCATGTGTGACAAACAAATTAAGTACAATAAGACTAAGCTAGATTTTGTCCCTGATGTGCCACCATGCTGTTCTACAATTGTCCTTAAGAAAGTTCTGAGGACGTTCTGAGTACACTGTGCGGATGTTGTATAGTGCCACATTGACATATTGAGAACGATTTGAGGATCAATTTGACCCTCCTGAGGATGTCACCCTGTCCGCAAATGATGCTCCTAGGCTATCCCTGGGATGACAGTGTGTTCTTGGGGGAGGTTCATCGCCAGAGGCGATACTCTACCCCATTGCTGGTAGGGATGTGGGGAATGAAATAATGAGCCCCTTCACAATAACGATCGAAGTCCGATGGTGTTCAGAAATGTCAAAAGAGCTTTGAGCGCTGATCGTTGCTGGGCTGGATTGGGCCAGGGACCAAGCAATTTCGAGAGGGAGAAGGGGCGAGAGTCCAGCTGACGAAGAGACTCGGAGAGTGCGGTTAGGGAAGGTTGGTAGTGGGGGCAGTGAAGAAGAATGTGCTCCAGATCCTCTAGAGCACCACAGTGGCAGCAGGTGGGAGAGTCAACTTGTCTCAAGCAGTAACGCCACTGAGCTGTAAAGGCCACATCGAGTCGCATTCGGTGGATTAATGCAGGTGTTTCGTGGCATGCGGAAAGCGAGCGTTGGATCAACTCTGCTCAACATAGATGGGGAGAGAATGTCGGTTGTCCATTGACGGGAAGCCAGGGGTGTCACGAGGCGTCGCAGAATGGAACGACGGTCTCCTCTCAGCAGAACAATACTGACACTAATGTCTTTGTGTGAATATGCAAATGTTGCAAAGGACGCTAACCTAAGTGCTTAGCTTACAAAGTACAGTAAAGTAGTAAGTACAAATCTTAAATAAGAATTTTGATCCAATAGTTACAAGTGTTTTGCTCTTTTGTTCTGCCCCTAGTGTGATTGCACTATCTGAGATTTGGTTGATATCTGAATGAGAATGTTTGTTTTCTTAATTGATGGCTACACGAGCCCATTTGCCAATGGATTGTCAGGTAGCCATGGTGGCGTTGCACTATACATTCGCAACAGAATAGCTTATAGCGTCAGTGGTAACCTTGCACTCGACGTCCCTATGTGAGAAAGCATATCCATTCAGATCAGGGTGTCGGAGCGAACCGAAAACCGGAACCGAAAACCGAAAAAAACCGCTATTTTAGTGCCAACCGGAACGGAATCGAAACCGTATAAGTTTTTTTCGCTCAGGAGGGAAACCGAAAAATATATTGAACGGTTTTCGGTCCAAGAAAAAAACTTCGCCGGTTTGGACTACGGATAGGCGAATGAAACAGACGTCGTGTGCTCTGAAGTCATGTCATGGATGGTATACGAGGGTTACGGATGTCGGTATACTATGACCCTTAGGATCTCATTGTAATGGTTTATCGTTCGCGCACGCACATGCCACTCTCTAGCGATGTGCCGTAGTGTTCGTTTTAATTTGAAATTTGACCCCTCAAACTCGCCCCAACTAAACAGTGACCCAACGGGGGCTGCATAACGGCTTCTCTATCGGTAATGTCGCGCAACGCGTCCCTTCTTTGAGGGCAGCTAAGTTGAATACATTTACGTATACGCGAGGGCAAGCCCGTGCGAAGTGGCAACTCTTTTGTGGACAGGACACGAAGAAAATAAAACGGAGCCGTCGAGCGCGTTTGTGAGTGAAGGTGTTCCTCAATTTGCGTCGTACTCGCGCGGTGATGCTTGCTGGCTAGACAGTAGCAACAGACATTCGGATGGGACGCCGTCGCTCCAACCCAGCAAGAAAGTACTTTACGTATGACATCACGACAAACAAGTCCGTTTGTAGCATGTGCTTCAAGAAAGTAAAAAGCCTATTTGAACAGAGAGTAACCTACAGGAACCAGGAGCTATCAATTTCACAGCTGTCTATTAATGTTAAATAATATGGGTGCGGAATAAACGGGTTTACATTTTGTAACATTGATTTTTTTGGGGGGGGATGAATATTCCCAGCGGAAGCGGAACCGGTTAAAACCGGTATGAACCGTTATTTTTTGGCTCCGGAGCAGAACCGGTACCGGATCGTTTATGATGTAACCGGAACGAAAACCGGAACGAAAAGCGTTTCGGTTCGACACCCTGCTGCTAGCAACACCTTCAGAGGAAGGAGATACTTTAAACGAGAAATAGCATACAACCCTTTCTTAGCCTTTTTCCTCACATGTTCTATGTGAATTCACCAAGATAAATGAGAATCTATGTATACGGCTATACGGCTATACGGCGGTATCTAATGGCTAGTTCCACAGTCATCTCTCTTACGCCTTGGGGGTATCACTTATGACACTCGACTCGATCACGTGTATGTGTTACAGAAACGTGCACTGCGCATTATGAATCACATACCATTCCGAGAATCGTTTTTTTTTCATTCCCTTTCACACTCTTGCACGTTAGACCGTTGTCAGACCTTGTTAAACATAAGTGCCTTATATTGTTTTACAAAATCATCCATGGTATGGTTTTTTCATGCTCAGTTCTCCCTCAGTTCAATAGGAATGTGTGTAATCTTAGAACTGATAATCTAACAGTAGCTCTTCCCTATCCTCGTTCTAATTACGGTATGTTTTATTTTCTTATTATTCTGGGAAGCTTTGGAATTGTCTACCTATGACGTCCGTGACTCCCCATCGCTTTATGTGTTTCGAAATAAGATATTTCACATCTTTAGTGAATTTCGATGTTTTCTTTTTTTTTTTCATTTTTGCAGTTATGCTCCTGCCCTACAGCTGTTGTACTCATGTAATAAATCGGTGCTATACAACATGTTGTTTAACACTATATTGGTGCTCTGTTGCTTTAACCTTACTGTCGTTTTTCGGTTTACTTTATTATTTGGCTTGCTGTTATTCATTGCTGCTTGTAACATTGTTTGTTTTATGGCGCCCCCTTAAGTCTTTGTTATCATTGAAGGGGAACCGCTTCGCCGGCTTGCCCTGCGGTTCCGATTTCTATGTTTCACTATTTTTTGACATTCAATCGAGAAAAATTGAAATTGAAAAATTTGAATTGAAATTGAAATTGAACTCTGACAACAGAGGTTTCTCTTTAAAGGGACAGTCTGGACTCCAGACGTGAAGTAAATAGACCTTGTCAGATGATTCATTATATTTTTGCGAGCGAGCATAGGTGTTGCATAGTGCATCGTGAGAACAAGAAGGAAAACCCAACGTGCGTGTCGTTTTTCGGGTTTATGAAGACTGAACCCTCAAAACAGTTGCGGATAGCCAGTATTCACAGTCCTGGTCCACAGTTCGGGGCAGTACCAATGGTTTTTGAATAGACAAGTAAGTGTTTTTAAGTGTCGACCTCGTTCTCGTGACAGATTCGGCATACGCATCATAAACATTTGTCAGGCGCCTATCTCTGGGTTACAGCACCAACACCTGTATAAGAAATGTCACACACTACATAGATCAAAATAACAAGTCATTAAACCAAATTGTCAATTCCAACTGGGTCAAATCTTACCTGAAAATCTTACTTTGCGCCTCACCCGAGCGCTGATGGTTGCTTTGTCGTCTTGAACAATTGTGACGTCGGGAACGACAGTGACGTCACGGAGAAACCGAAACCGGATATTTAACCGAAACCGGAACTTTCTATTTAATTGGATGAAATACGTGCAGCGCACAATCGAATGCAGTCGCCATCTGAATGCCCACCCGAGGTCCGGACTGTCGCTTTAAACACCACCATGGGAGGAATGTACATTCCCGAGGCTCTACACGCCACAATGACAGTCATGTTTTCACCATTCTTATTCACTGTTCTTGCAGCCACAGTCTTCTCCCCTCTTTTTGCGGCAGACGGTTGTTCATTGGACTCCGTGCCTCATTCTTGTTATAGATAGCTTCAAGTAATCCTGTAACCAGGGGCCCTATCCTCGTCAAAACTAATCGACCTGGATTACTTTACGTCACCAGCTGTAGGGTGGGGCTGCCAAGAAATACTCCGCCCTTAAAGCCCGCACATTTCAATGGAAATGTATCCCTAGTTTTCCTTCGCAGCGTCTCGGCTCTAACTTGGACCGTGACCCAATGTCATTTTGATGTAACCATGCCGTAAAAGATTAGCGAAAGAGGTCGATCTTTGAGCGGCGACGGGTTTAGTGAGGAGTCCGCATGTGCATATCCATTTATTGTGTTGCATAAAGTCTGTATGTGCTCGTCACAACAAAAAGTTCATACGTTTCTTCGTTTTTGTTTAATGATAGAAAGCATCGCTGCACAACGCGCTTCACCGCGTCAACAGTTCTTAGGCGCGGATCGCCGCCTCGTATGCGTGAAGGTGGCGCGCTTTACGAAGCGTCGTACAATCAATTATCTTGTAATATAGAGGTATGCACACAAAAAGTCACCGATCGAAGTTCACTGTTCGTTGAGTAAAGCATGGTTCACACTAGTGCGTTCTGCTGCGTGCGGGTTCCTGCGTGCGGGTTCCTGCGTGCGTATGCGTGCGCTGTAAGCCTTCCGTTCCGCTGTTCACAAACCTGCGTCCGAATGCCTGCTTCACCAAACCGTAAGCCAATGAGCGCCGAGCGGGATTTCCACTCCGGTGGCCGCCATGTTGAAAACAGTCTCGCAGAGAGAAACCTACTGCGCACGCTCGGAAGGTGGCCTCGCGATTCGTTCTCCGCTTGCGGGCTGCTGCGTGCGTCGGAAAAAGTTGACCTCAGACGAACTCCTTGCGTTCTGCTGCGGGAGGTCGCGCACGTATCTGTTGCCACGGTAACCAGCACCCGCACGCATCCGCACGCAGCAGAATGCACTAGTGTGAACCATGCTTAAAACTATGAACGCTCATTTGCGGTACCATTACCAGCCCCCCAGCTCACGGGCGAAAGAAGCATATTGAAACGCGACTTCCATAACATCACTTCGCACATCGAGCACACAAACACACAGAAAAAAAAAAGTTCAACCTCATGATTTAAAGCACGAACCGATTTCTTATAACGGGTTCACGGCTCGCGCCACACTGTCGGTTCGATCCTTTGCATGATCCTTTGTGGGTTTTGTCGTTTTGTCGCCTGCCATCCTGCCGCGCGCGTGCCGTCGGCGCCATCTCACGGCCACATATCGCAGCTATAAATGCCAAGTAGCCATCACGGTGTCACACAAACATTCACGTCTTGCACACCTGTAGGTCATAAAAAATGACAACAGCAAAAAAAGGAAATTACTAGCATGCTTTTTCGCACATTTTCCACGAAATTCAGTTTTACACAGTGGAAGAGTTTGTGGTGTCCCGCTACGACGAAATTGGCTCCACGCCTTCTCGCGGCCCGTTTCCACGCTCTTCCTTCTTCCACGGGCCTTGCTCGGCCGAATAAACCTTCAGTTCCGATTCAGCTGTTGTAGTGAGCACCCGTGTTCTCCCGTCCGCGTCCCCTGTCTCCTGAGAAGCTGAAAATTGCGAAGGCTGAGTTTCAACACATGCTGGACATCGGCATCGCACGACCTTCTTCTCCTAGTTGGTCCTTAGCTCTTCATATGATCCCCCAAAAGACCAGGGACTGGAGGCCCTGCGGGGACTATCGCGCTCTGAACCTTGTTACCGTTCCGGATCGATATCATCTGCCACCTCTGCAAGGTTTTACGGCCCACCTCCACGGCATGAAGAGGTTTTCAAAGATCGATCTTACAGAAGGCCAACCACCAAATACCAGTTGCTCCCGAGGACATTCGGCCATGAGCACAGCCATCAGCACCCCGTTTTGTCTCTTCGAATTCCTCCACATGCCGTTCGGCCTTTGCAACGCCGCGCAGACGTTTCAGCGATTTATAGACACGGTAACCAGAGGCCTCCCGCTCGTCTTCGCGTACATAGGGACTGTGCGACAAACTGGTGGCGCCGCGATGCGGCCTCCGGAGAAGGTACCTTGCGTGATAGCCACCGGATAGCCAGCTTTGTTTACATGTGAAGTGCGGGTATCTTTTTTTGCCACAGCATCGCTAACTGTGCCAGCACCTAAAAGAACTCTTCATTAGGGACCAGATGCTTAATTTCTCGTGATTTCTACGCTTCCAATACCACCGACGTCACTAGACTCGCAGCGAATAGCGTTTGCGACGCGCGTTCGGCCATTGCATGAGGTGTGCACAACATGAGCGAATAATATTCTATTTCTTTTGTTTCAGTTTCAATGAAACTGAATGAGGACCTGCAAAATGATCAATGATTTACAGTTGCCACTTTCGTGACGGTGAAACGCCGCTGGATACTGTATCACCGTCAAATGCACCGACCAAACGGCAACCTATTTCGAGATAATGATTGAGGTGTTTCATCGCCAGTGCCCAGAGCCGATATTGCTCTCGGTATGACGAGTCTCACAGTGAGAACAGAAGTTCTACGTTGTCCAAAAGGTTTAGTATTTACTCACCGACCATTTCACAGCTGTCGTCCCACAAGCTTACGGCGGTAGCCGAGGTAAAAACTCATATACTTTCTTCTTTGAGGATCTCTTTAGAGTTATTGTATCTGAAGATACTGGAAAAAGTGCAGTACAAGTTCAGGCAATAAGTTGTGACCCCACGTGTTTATTTGTATGGATAAAACGGACGCACGATGTAAATTTCAGTGACGAAGCTATGTGTGTGCAAAGACGACGAAAGGAATACAAGACTCAGTCAAAAAAATGATATTACAAATGGCTGGAGTCAGAGGAATACACGTATATAACCTTCGCTAGCAAGCCATTTTGTGAGGAGTCAAATAACCATCCTCTCGACGTATCACTTACAGGTGTTTTGACCGGGCAGACGCGACTCACGCGAGTGGCTGTTCTCCTTCCGTACTGTTAGATGCATTATAAATACGGTGGTTACTTCTGTGCAGTTTGTCTCCATTCTCTTCGTTCGCGCCCCAGAAAGGTTCCACATTATTTGCACTTCGAAAATTAGCCCTTCTAATTACGGAGGTTGCCACGCAAGCTACGGTTCCACTTGAGAATGCATAGAACGGGCGGCGTGGTATCACGTCGGATACGTCCAAGACCGCCACTGGCGGCGCTGTCGCGACGGAGCAGCGCGCCCCCTGTAGGTGTCGCACGGTCCCTATAGGTGATATCCTTGTCGCAAGTCGGGACCCTGCTGAACATATGGAATACCTTCCCCTTTCGTCTACTCTTTTCGCGTCTCGCTTCGCATGGCATCGTAGTGAATGTCGCGAAGTGTGAGTTTGGCGTCTCTTCTTTGGAGTTCCTTGGCCACAAAGTCTTCGATGCTGGAGTCTCGCCACTTCCCGCCACTCCAAAAAGTCGCCGCCATCGCCGACTTCCCCCGACCGCACTCCGTGCGCCAGCTTCGACGCTCGTCAACTTCAACGTCGGATTCGTCAACTTTTATAGCTGCTTTATTACTCCCTGTGCGAGCGTCCTCCACCCTCTTGAAGCCCTGCTGTCACAATACCACTCTTCCCGCTAGGGCAAGCGCTCAAAGCCCTCTTCAAAGTCCGCCGACTCGTCTCCCACCATCGTTTGGAAGGACACTGCTATGGACGCTTTCCGATTCGCGAAGTCGCTGTTGCCCTCTGCAACGCTCCTCGCCCATCCCACCCCTGGAACCGTCACCGCCCTTATGGTTGACGCCTCGACCACGGCTGTTGGCGCGGCGCTCCAGCAGCCAGTTGGGGCAGAATGGCGGCCTCTTGCCTTCTTTTCCAAGGCCCTCAAGCCCGCCGAACCCCGTTTAGTACCTTCGGCTGAGAGCTCCTTGCCGCGTATTTTGCCGTCAAGCATTTCCGCTATTTGTTGGAGGGCCGCGATTTCACCATCCTGAAGGATGACAAGTCCCTGACATATGCGTTGCTTTCGGCTCGTAGCCGCTTTTCACCTCGAGAGACACGTCATCTAGCTTTCTTGGCCGAATTTACCTCTCGCATCGAGCATGTACCCGCATCTCAGAATGGTCCAGCTGACGCCCTAAGTTGCATCGCTGCTGTTGACGTACTGTCGTCTGAAGCCCTAGCTCGAGCCCAGTCGGGCGATCCCGAGCTTGAAGCCCTTCGGTCTTCCTCCACTTCCCTGCTTCTGCAAGATGTCGCCGTACCTGACACGGGCCTATTTCTTTGCTGTGACAGCAGCACAACGCCACCACGTCAGTGCGTCCCTCGAGCTTTCCGTCGCGCCATCTTCGACTCTCTGCATTTATTGTCGCACCCCGGAGTACGACCAACTCAACGGCTCGTAGCTGCCCGTTTCGTCTGGCCGAAGATGCGTTCAGACGTCCGCTCGTGGGTCTCCTCCTGTTCTGCATGCCAGAGGTCCAAGGTTACCAGGCACACATCTGCACCACTTCCCATGCAGCACACGATATTGGGCCCATATTGGCTGGTCATTGGCGATACGGGTCCAATATGGAACCCGTTTCGCCAAGATTTGCCCCACATTGGCTGAAACTGGGCAATATGGGCCCCATATTGCCGGTGTACACCCCATATTGACTGAAAATACAGAAAGTGGTACGTACCCGAGTTACACAGACGCCCAAGCAGCACGGCAAGATTGGACGTTGAAGCGTGTGAAATGCCCAATTGAGTACGTGGTTACATCCAACGATTTCCCGCAGATGATACACATTGTCCGAAACAGTCAACATACGTGGCAATTCCATTCTAATGTTCACTAGAACTCGATAACTCAACTTTCCACGTTGTGGAAGCAGCCGCCATCTTGCTTCGCGATGCCATTGCCAATCGGTCAAGCCGACTGAGAGCGAGCGGGTCGTTAGAGCGAAATCACGCGTCCTTCAACTAATTCCCATGCGCGACAGCGGGATCGGACGTTTCATATGCGCTAAAATGTCGCTGGTTCCCCTAATGACAACGGAATTGCGGAAGGTGAAATAAAAAAAAACAATGTTTGATAGGAAGGGACGGCTCTTGTGTAAAGTTAGATGACGTTTAAGTTGCTGCAAGCAGTGTGAGTTGCTCTGGCGTATGTCCGTCACCGTCACGAAAGTGTTTCGCTCCCTTGTACCACGGTCCTTTGATACTCTCTGAGATACTGAGCGAGTATCAACGGGACCGTACTTGTACTCTTGGAGCGGGTTGGAAACTTTTCGTTCATAGAATATTGCGATCCCAATGAAGGCTGCTGAGGGATCTTTGGCATTGCGGTTTCCGTGGGTCTGCTTGTGTCCTTCAGCAAGACGGGCGTAGCACCCGTTCTCCGTTTGTTGCGGCGATGCAGTGTTTTTTTCTCTTTTTATTTTGTATGCAACGTGGATGAATGAGATCTGCAGAAATGAGAAAGCGAAAAGAAGAGAGAAGTAATATGAGTGGTGGATATTAGTGATGGGAAGTCGGACTCATTTTGGTGAACCGGCTCATTTCGATCAGTTTACTTTACTGATTCGTTATGAACCAGTGACGTCACTGTTTTTCTGACGTCATACTGGTATTGCAGCCAGCTCATGACCACATCCTGGGTATCTGCTGGAATGCAGGCTCACCGGTCATAGCTTGTCAGTGAAAGCCTTCGTCGTCGGACGGGCTTCGCCGCGTGCGTCAATCCTTGGCATGACCAGGGGCGGATCTAGGATTTTTCAGAGGTGGGGGAGGGGGGAGGGTCCGCTATGGACAAGTGCCAGGTGCATGCTGGGATTGGTCCATTGAACCCTATGTTTAAGTCTGGAAATGAGGGGGGTCCGGACCCCTGGACCCCCCCCCCTAGATCCCCGCATGGGCATGACACGACCACTTAAAACTGTACAAGACGAAATACCTACCGCTTGATACAGCCTTCCATCCCGTGCACAAGGAGTTCATAGCTCCCAAATCACATCAACTCATGAATGACGACAGAGCGCGAGTCGTAAACACCGAGCCAACTCATAAAGCCACAGCGGCCATATCACACCAATGCCCCAGCGAGCACAACAAGGAAGAGACGACACATACACAAAAGCACAGGAGCTCACTGCGGCCAAAAACATTTCTCAACAAACAACTCAAAGAGCGCCACCGCTACATCCCCGTTCACCCGTTCTCCGAGCCCATTGCGCTCTGTTTAACTTGGTCCAACACTGACTCAGCCATTCAGCTCATCAGTTCTCTCACTCGTGAACCACACGAACACTGATCATGAAGCGGAGAGCATCAGACTCACAGGGATTGAAAACATTGCGGTTCCCTTGATCGGCGGCCAAAGAGACAGTAAACAAAGCGGTTGTTGCTCATGTGGATCATCTCAGGACCTCTTTCAGCCTTGATCGTTGGTGTTATTCAGTATACCTGCGATTAAACAGGTTGTACAGGCGCTGTTTATGCAGCCTGCGTTGTGAAACGTGAGACGACGTGTTGAGCGGTAATGCTTGTCGTTTTGACAGATCGTTTCATTGCACCACCTGACATTCCCAGGCAGCACACACAGTGGCCCTGTATTGCAACCCTATTGAAAAAACCCATAAGTAATTCATATAGGTCCTGTGTAAAATTATACAGGATGCTACAGGATCCTTATGGGTTATTTAGGAACCTATATAACTCCTGTGTAGGTCATTATGGGATCCTATACGAGTCCATGCAGGAGTCATGTAGGAGCCATAAGGTCCTATATAACTCCTGTGTAGGCCATTATGGGATCCTAAACGAGCCCATGCAGGAGTCATGTAGGACCATGCAGGACCCATACGTTCCAGCATTGTGGATGTAGGAGTTACACGGGTCCTATGTGTAGACCATGCAGGAGTCATACAGGGTCACATACGGCCACATAGGAGTCATCCTTTGTCGACCAGTTATAAGTCCCTGAATCCCTGAAACAAGCAAGAACGTGCAGACAACCCCCTTATCAGCCCTCCTAAAATCAATATAAAATTTTTACATGTAAAAATTTTATATTGATTTTAGGAGGGCTGATATGGGGGGGGGGGGTTCATCAGTTATTTTAAGCTGCAGCTTAAAATAACTGATGTTCGATTCATTTTTGGAACATACATACAAGTCCATTATTGATCGACCAAACATCAAACATAAAATGATGCGTGCGTTCCATGCACACATTTGACATATTACAGTACTTGGCGTTCTTCAACCGTCCAGTGGTTGCTGAACCCCATCCAGCGACATTGCTTTGTCGCTCGATGGGTTTCCGGGTCTAATATCTCGGCCTGCAGCTGTCATATCGGGACGCGGTTTTTCGTGTATTTGAGAAACCGCATACTATTATGGGACAAGTTTTACGTACGATTTAATCAATGTGCAACAGCGTCGACGATGGTATGTAACGACGAGAAACGTAAAACGAAATACAAATAACATTTTAAACTTTTTGTGGGATTCTCTGCATTTTCCAGAAGCTATCTTTGAATCACACCCCCACGCTGCGTTGTGTGGCACGCTACAAACTACTGCATTTTATGTCTAACATCTGGGTATTGTTTGTAATGAACGCCGTCGCACAAAAACATGCACACGAAAGCTCCAGTAGCCATGTGGTTGCACACTATGCAGACGCAAAAGAAGTACCAGAGCACATATCGCTACTTAGAAATTGTGTTTTTAGAAATGTGGTGTCTGAAGAGCTAGAGCATAGCATATATACTAGAAATCAGGTGCACCTTATCCTTCTGTACAGTGCTCTTTCAATTCACAACTCAGCCCATGGGGTGTAAAAGTGTTAGAGGCAATTATGTGACTTGTCGTCCCGGGTGACATCACTGGCCATCCTCGGAATTAATTCCGTGCTCAGGAATTATTGTACAAATCACTTTGTATGTAGGACATGATAAGCAATATGTAAGTTGCAACCTTGTCTGCAGCATTCTCGATGGCCTCTTTACAGTTTGAACCTTTACAGTTTGAGACACGTTACCAAACCATTTAAAAAGGGCACACTTACAGGGGCCGTGTAATTTGAGTTTTTAATTTATAAAAATATAAGTATACAATATGTAATATGAAATTTATATAAAAAAATAACATTTATAAAAAGAATTTATAAAAAATAAATGAAAAGGCTTCATGGAAGCAATCCATTAGCATACCCATTGCACATGAAGCACAATTATATATGCTTGGACATCATCTAATTAATCTTCTGAACCATATGTGTGGCTGCATACGAAATTTTTTATGCGCATGCTCTACCTTCTTATTCCTACATGTGCACACGAACAACAGTGAATATTTGTGAAGTGGCAAAAAGCAATGCTAGACTCTACCATCATTGTGCCCCTTTAACTTTTCCACATTTATTTCTGGTCAACAGGGAATATCTCACTAGAAAAGAAGACATTTGTGCATTGTTTGGCAAGCAAATAAATATATTTATTTACATTTTCCATCAATCAACAATGTTGTGACCTGGTGCAAATATTAATATCAACAAGGAAAGTACTTACAAATTATTCCTATGTGCTCAAATGCAGATATGACAATTCTGTTTTTGTACCTCAGCACAGTACAGTTTCAAAATTAACAAACTGCACAGCATCAGCAATCTTAAAGTATCTCAAGAGGGGAGTCACATAAAGCTCCAATAATAGATTGTGCAAACAAAGCTAAAAAAAAACAAAGTACTTCAAAAAAAATCTGAATAATCGGTTGTCGTTGTGATATGTACTACTATGCACAGTTCATGAATGGAACATGCTATCTCATTGCATTCCCTCCATGTGAGCACTAGCACAGGCAGCTTTTTAGGTCGCTCTTTTCATGTTTTTCTATTGTCTTTTTTTGTTTTCTGTTTTTGCAATAGCAAGCATGGCCATAGTGAAACACAAGCAGCCAAGGACAGGATGAGACATCTGCAATGCGACTGCTAGCTCACAACTGATATATTTATTAGCAGACTCTGGAATATACACATATATGCTGCTAAGCAAATGACAAGTTAACCAATAGAATAACAGACAAGAAAAAAGGGTTATATATCTTCCCCTCTCCTCATTCTATTTCACAGGCAGCCCTAGTATCATTCGGAGTGTGTCCGTGCGTTCCCTTTGAGATAACGTATCTCAGACAGAAGCAAATCCAACAGCAGACTGCTTACACGTGCAACTGTCTTGTATTTCTCTAACCACTTGTTATTTAACCGCTGCCTTGAGCTGTGTGTTCTGGAAATTTATGCAGCATCCAGAATCCCTGCAATGTGTTGCCATGTTTCTCGAGGGCATCAAAAGTCTGTCCTTGGCTGCCTGTGTTTCACT
Organism: Ornithodoros turicata; assembly: GCF_037126465.1. Lineage (NCBI taxonomy): Eukaryota > Metazoa > Arthropoda > Arachnida > Ixodida > Argasidae > Ornithodoros > Ornithodoros turicata. Next base: position 54,568,422 of record NC_088203.1, on the reverse strand, counting down.
ATATCTCTCAGATACAAACTACCCCATTTCAACACAGTAGAAAACACAGATTTGTAAATTGCATCTGTTGATTGCACTGTACATACCCCTCATATAAAGGATCATAGTGGATACTACATCTCGTGCGATAATGTCAGGAACACAAAAAAGCCAGATTTGAAACCACTCTTACGTCGTAGTAGTAGTATTTGTGTGAAGCTACGCAATTCCTGTCCTGCAAATAATTTAAACGATATGTTTCATCTGCCAGCGTGATGATCCCCTGAAAAGTAATTCACACTTGGCGGGAACTACCGGTTCTGAAACCTATCCCTGACATGTGTAGCCATCAGGGAGGAAACCCAAGGGCTGCGGTGGAAAAGACAAACACACACGGGCTATGTTCTCAATGTGTGTCAGCTGCTCTGGCTACTAAGAAGAACATGTTCCAAATTAATATAACATTGCTTGACATCATACGCCGGCGAAAGCTAACCAATAAAATTAGTAGTTAAATGTACAATACGTAAACACTTCCATAACATGACAGTTCCCTTTCTGCATTTATGCGCTACCATTCACCCCACATAAACATTGTACTGAATTTTTTTATAGCATTACACGTCGTTTGACAGAACTTGAACAAGATTACATAGCACACGATAGAAGTAGAGTGAACATAATGTGCAGAAAAAATGGCTAGGAAGCAAGTGAGCTGGTGAAGATGATGCATATGTAAAACCCCGAGACTAGGGAACGCAAAGGGACGTGTTTGTGTTTGTCCCTTCGTGTTCCTAGTCTTGGGGTTTTACATCATGCATAATGTGCAGCCTTCCATTCACGCTTAATGGCCGTGGCAGTAATGCATGAAGGCCACTGCTAAGTTGTGTTGAGACACACCACTTTATGTTTGTCATGTCTAAATGAAACGTACCTGACCTGATCCAAATTAACCGTTCTGAGTCTGGAACACACAAAGAGAAAAACGCAACACACGCCACAACATTAACAGATAGACAAATGAGCTGTGGCGAGCTCCACCTTGGGACAAAGTCAACAAGTAATTCACCAAAAGTCAATGAGCGCCTGAAATGTAACATCTCTGACTGGTAGCAGGACGGTCCACGTTCAATTCCTGGTGCTAGCACTGACTGGCTTTTTCATGAATTATTTGTTGAAGTTTCGATGTACTTGAGAACCATTCGTCAACCATTGTATCCTCATGAGGTGATGAGGGTTTGCCATCTCAAAGAGACTCCCTTTCTGCCATGTGTCCTTATGGATGCTCATCACTGCAGAAAAAAAGAAAGAAAAAGCATTTAATGACAAGAAATGGATAGTCGTATTTACTCTGTAATGATTGTGCACAACAGAAAGAAGACTTTCGCACAGGAGGCTGTACTTCTTGAGGTCTAACATCAAGTTACAAAATTCCAGAATATATGACATGTTGTAAGGTAGAGAATAAGTAGAGTTATTGAGTTGTCGAGTTGAGTTGAGGGGGTGTTGTACCCCCTTTTTATTTTATTATATATGATTGTGTAATTATTTTTATGTCTGTTGCAACCCTCGCTCTCTACATTACAACATGTTTTATATATTCTGGGAGTTTGTAGCTTCATGCTAGAGATTAACAAGAGCAGCCTCGTGCACGAAAGTCTCGTCCCATTAAAATTTAGATGCTCTCAACAGTCTTCTTTCTGTTGTGAATCTCTATCGCAGCATACCTGCACATTGCTGTTCTACGTACTGTGACTTTGCAGTAAGAGTATGAACTTTGGGTAAAAAGACTACACAGCACTGCTCAGGTATTTTTGCCTATCAAACAGTATGTATGTATGCAGTATGCACACAGTATTTGTGCACCAGACCCACTAAAAATGTAGTGAATGTGGCATTGCCCACGGTAATGCACCAAGTTCAACACAATTATTGTAGAATCCAGGTATTTTACCTTACATGTCAAGCCAGTACCACATCCAGTGTGAAGTTGTGACAAATAAATAGTTTCGATTTTTCTAAGCTCTCAGAACACAGACAGTGAATTAATAAGAGTAGACAATGTTAACATGAATTCTGGGCTATTCTTCAATTAAAGGTTCACAGATAGTAAAGGCACCTTCCTCAATGGACGTTGATGACACTGAAAATTCTAAAACGTTATCAGAGGCGACATCAGCTTCTGTGTGTCAAAGGAATGTATGTCCAACAGTAATCCAACTAACAGTAAAGAAAATGTGCAAAAAGACAAATTAACTGAACTAATGTAACGTACCTTCTATATCAGACAGTGAAGTTTGTAACAGCCCATCCACAGGAACCAGTGTCCAGACAGCAAAAGTGCTTGAACTGGGAGATAGCAGCTAATCGGAATGGCTACCTTTGTTTTCCACCCTGAAAGCACAGGTTGTAACTTTGAGGGCAGATTTAAAAGTGGTGTCAAGATGTCTGCATGCGAGTGCACATGAAAAGGTGAACATAGGTGAATACTCAAATTATAACATCACACTGTCGTACCTGTTGGTGGAGGTAGACTGCAACTAACGTGCCAGCAATTTCTTCATGCACCAGATGCAAGCCCGATCATGCTTCATTTCCGCCTTCAGCGTGCACCTGTGACAATTCAGAAGTTAGATTATCAATACTATTGTGTTGTTAATCGTGGTTATATCAGAGCAAGCGCAGTAGGACAGCTGCACAATCGATTCATTAGGCTTGCTATTTTTTGTATCTGAACCTCGACTTACCTTTTTTGCTCTCGTTCTTTGCCTTGATCCTCCGTGGCACGTTCAAAATGTTGTGCGTCGGGCACCTCAGATTTCATCCGACGATTTCGTGCCGATATTCCAAATTGCCTCTGGAGTCGCGCGTAACCTACGATAACATTCGTGGACGAAACCCAGGCAGTGGAAATTAGCAGGCACCACTGTCAGCCAAGAGCTTCTCACTGCTTGGTCTTTTGGCAGCTTATAAAAGGTAACACTTGAATGCTCCGATGAATTGTTCTAACAGCGTAGCACGTAGCACCGTCGCATCTTCGACAACTTCGCCGTGGCATATTGCTCCAGCCCATAAAAGGCAAGGTCAGAACAAGGAAGTGCACTTTCCAAACGACGCCGTGCCAAAAAAAAATATTCACATGCTTTGTTTCCGGCTTAGCAATAACATAACAGCTGTTCGCTTATGTACGATGCACAGAGGACGAAACGAAAGAAGCCAAGCGGCCAAGCCAAGAGTCCATGCCAAGCCAAAGACAGATAAACCGAGAGCAGTGACGTCGGTGCGCCCGTGCGCAGGGTTTGCCGACGGTCTGACGGCCCGGCGTGGGAACTAAAAAAACTGTTTTCTAAAAAACTACGAACAGTTGGAGCAAGATATTTCGCACACATATTCAGTGTTAGGTAATGAACACACAGCGCGAGTATCGCTCAGTTCTGCGGCACTTCAAAATCGGCATATCTGACCTTTAAGAGTATGACGAGGCGACCAGTCTGGCTAGCGCAACTCTGAAACGCTTCCCACTGTTCGGAGTCTCAACTCGCATACCCGACGTCCGATTCAGTCGAAATTTTGTGTGTATGTGCTCTGTTCTCTGCTGTACAACTTTCTCATCCAAACCACCCGTCCATTTCCAGTGGTTAAGGCGTCATTCTCGAAATTCCTGACACCGACCACCATTTCCTGACTTTGTCCCCATTTTCAGGTTCCAAGCCCGCGGCGGATGCGAATTTCCTTTTAATGGATAAATGCACTCGACAAAGGCAACGCGTAGAAACTTACTGCACCTTTCTATCCGTCTCCGTTCCCGAGTTAGGACACCGTGGCAACGGCGGCCCTCTTATACATAGGACCGGGGGCATTTTTCTGGATATCGGGTTTTTGTTGGCGTAGAAAGGCGATTGAGGTCTCTTTTTGACGGGGAAAGCGTCCTCTTTCCGATAGTATTAGTGCCGTCTTCTCGCGACTTTCCGTTCTCTTGCCATAGTGCGAGGAGCGCCTGAACAGCATGCATCTTCGTTTCCTTCCACCGCCGCCACCAGGCGGGGCTCTGGCGCTCTGGCGTCCATTTCGCTTGCAAAGTTCGTTGAGGTCGGACGCGTTTGTTCTCGCATCCGGATTTTCGCGTTTCGTTGTGGCTCTGGGCGCCTCTGGTGCACCGAACTGCTGTGGATGTGTTATTCTGCTCTACAGGTGATGCCTGGACGTCCTTTCCTGTGTGCGTGTTGGAAGATACGTAAAGAAGCCCTTAGATTTGGTGAAGTAAAGGTTAGTTGCGTGCCAGTAGTGTCATGTTTCGTGCTTTTTGTTCAGTGTCCTTTCCAGCATGTGGGTTCCTCCTACTTTATGCTCTCAGTGTGAATATTACCGTTGTGATTCCTATTACCTTATGAACAGATACGTCACGGAAATGTTGAAAGACATCAAGTAAGTCGCGTCAAAGTACGTTGCAGAGCTCTTCACTGATTTGTGTTTACTGTGAAACAGATGAGGCATACGCCTCACCCATGCAACTCCGTCATCTGCTCCACGGCAGTGCAAGCCTTTACAGCTGTGTCCTTGAATGTAAAAAATTGTGAATGGTATTAATAAATAAAGGGAAGTAGACGGTATTTTATTGTACTCCTCTCTTATTATTTTTGTTCATTGCATGTGTATGCCTGTATCGCCACAGTGAAATTTCATACCGTGTCCCCATACACGCAGTGTACAAATCATATAGGAGACGCAGGTCCTACATCTCCTATAATACCTATATTGCTCCTATAAAACCTATAACTCCTGTGGTACCTACACCACTTATAGGTCCTATATCCAATAACATCATATGAGGATCTACATATAGGAATTTTCAGTAGGGAAGTCATCCAAAATCTCATTAGTGTGAGCCTTTGAGACCAACCTAGCCACGGGGCACCACATGGCGCCCTCCGTCATACGAGAGCCATGACTGCAAACAACAAGCGCCGTCGGCGAGCCTCTCTGAACCGAACTGAACAGCGCAGCGACTACGCAATGCTAAACCACTACACCGCCCATTGGCGCTTCGATACCCGTATCTCACTCCTGGCCTCCAGCTCGTTCTCCCACCCGGCGATCTAGCATTCAGCTGCTTAGCTCGTCGGTTCTCCGACTCTCGATTCCCTCGAACACTCACGGTACGAACGAATCACCCGCGCCTCCATGGGTCTCTCTACCTTATGTACGAACTGCCCTCCTCAACCCCTCAAAGCCTCAACAGTACCGCCGTACGCCCTCTCCACTGCCTCCGCCACGTACAGCATTCGAGTAAGCATGGCAACAACGTCCACAGATGGCACGATGGGCTCGCGGCCCAGCAGCCGCTGTCGGCGCTGTTTTTCTTTCTTTTTTTTACGTGTGTTTCCACGCTCTTACTTTTTCCACGGGCCTTGCCCGGCCCAATAAACCTTCAGTTGCGATTCAGCTGTTGTAGCGAGCACTTCTTTAGCTTAGCCACTACAAGTTTTCCGTTTCCGACATCAAAGAACCGAAGCAACAATGCAGGGCGGGCATATCACAGGTGTGGCCTTCGGGTTTTCAGGAGGAAACACCGATAAGGAGGGTCGCATCCCAAGATAACACGTTGGGTCATTGTTTGATAAAAAGTGTCAACCACTTTTAATACTCACGCCCTTTTCGGCTGTGCACCAATGACAGATGAGATCTAAAGTAATCGAGGACGATTACTTTGACGAGGATAGGGCCCCTGAACTCCGTCAAAGCCTTCACCAGGAGGTAAATGGCGTCCGTTGTTTCCCTTATCAAACCAGCTGCCCTAACCCGTGACTATCCCTCAGCCTGGGTGCCACAGCTTCTTGTACCACTTGAGAAATCCTCGAAGCTAGTGTCGTCCATCCTCACCAGACTCTTTAAAGGGATGATTCACATGAAGAGTCACAGCAAGCTCGAACGTTGCGGCGCGAACATCTTTTAGAGTCAGTGGAAATCCCCTTTCGGCCAACTGGAGACGAAATGCATTTCTTACTCTCATGTAAAGAGAGGAGATGTCCCCTGCTCCGTTACATGAGACGTCTCCCTTGACCGTTTAACATATAGCTAATGCGTTTAGTTGTTGGTAGAAAACATACTGGCTGCTTCGTGGTAAGACATTCCGAGTTCCGAGACATTCCACTGGCGAGTACATCATTAGCATAACTGGGTTGACGTACCAGCCTCTACCGTCGAGGCATCTGAAAAGATCACACGCAGCTTCTATTAACTCAAGAACATACACAGAAGAAACAACAAGTTCTGCGTGACATCTATGGTTGAGCAGTTCAGAGTGTACGACGAGCGCGACTGTCCTGTGTTTCCCCCGCAGTGCTGAGTTAAAATTTTGTCTGTCGTATGCGCCAGCCGAAACGCTCAGCCACGAGTAATGCACATGGGAACACAATGCAGTGACACAGCATCATAACGGCGAGGTGGTATTTTATTAGCTGAGGGGCAGAAAAGGGCGAATTAGAAGTCGCGCTCGTGAAAGTTACAGATGGGACAAAAAGGCCCCTCTTACTTCGACCACATCTTCAAAACAGCGCCTGACGTCTTTCTAAAGGGGCGCCTGCAGAAAGTCATTACCTCAAAGCCCAGTCAACGACTGTGCTCACATTGGTGTTACAGACGAGAAGGATTTATTGCTAAGAAAATGCGACGCAAAAAACCCAAACTGCCCTCAACTTCTCCCCGTCTTCAAGTAGCCCCACTTCACCCTACAAGCAGGAGATTAAACTGTGTCGGACTTCGTAGTGGCCCTTCGTAAGCTGGCTTCAACATGCGATGAAAGATGAAAGTCACTGAAAAGGTTAGCCAGCTGTAGGACTCGAACCTACATCTTTTGGATTGCCGGTCCAGAGCTCTACGAATTGAGCTAAACTACACGCCTTCTTAGCGACTTCCAGGGTGCGTCATCTGAAGGGTCATCTTTCATCGTTAATTTCTTAGGCAAATTGAGGCTTCGTATGTATTTGTCCCTTCTATGTTGTTCCAGCCTCAGAACATCAGTTCTTTCATGTTAAACATGCGAATTCGGACCGTATTCGCTAGACTATTTCACAGAGTAGTTGCCTTTTCAAAGACACTTCATTTGCAAAGTACCACAAGCAAAGACAGCTAAGAAGCCTATCTGCACCGCACTTGAAAACGTGGCGACTGGGAACGAGGGTAGTTCTCCGAAAAATACCTATCAAATACGTGATAAAATATTGGTGTACAACTTTTGATTCCTCTTTAATTTCTTCGAACGGTTTATTGTTGTTCTTTTTCATACTGCGAGGGTACGCTGTCGGTGCGAGAGGGAAGATGGAATGAGTTCCTGGAATTCATTCGCTGTGCGAATATTATTCGCATGTATTGCCATTTGATTTCACCGTGTGACACGAAACGAATGTCATTCAGAGCGAATATCATTCGCTGGGAATGACGTTCAATTTGCCGTGTGACAGGGGTATAAGACGAGAACCGTAAAAGTGCTCAATCTTATCGGTGCGGAAAGGGATATTCATCACAATCATGTGGACACAAATGAATCTTTGAAACCCCAGAGAAAATGGAGACCCATTCTTAAGACCCCAACAAGAGCAAACTGTTCACGCTATCACCACTTTCACCACCACCTAAATAGGAGGCTCCACATGCCACCACAATGGACAGACGACAGACGACATGATGAGAAGACGACGAAGCAATGATGAAAAATTAACACCACGTGGGTGTAGTTGGCATTTTTTGAGGATATAGCAGGATACGATTTGCTTGGAATGGTGTAGCCTTCTCCTGTGGAAGCACACAACACATGATACACCCCAAAAAAACACACGAAAACTTGTTAAGGCATATTCATCATATGTCATGTTTTCATACCAACTATCATGGCGACGCTAGTACAGTTGGACGCAACACTATGGTGAGCAAGAAGACCACTAAATATGTTAATGCTAGCTCACCATAGCAACACATTACAGGCACTGCGAGAAGCTTCAAAGTGCATGCGCCAACATCGGCAAATCGAAAGATGTTGGGGACGGAGAGCGTGACACATAAGTTCTTCGTCATTTTCCACACGAAACCATCTTTCTTCATGTGCCCAACGGTGCGAATGCAAAGCTTCCGTTTCTTTCGGTGATGCTTGTACGGTGGGAAGCGGAAGAATCGTACACTGACATTTATGCATTTCATGTTTCCGCAGTTGAAACATTACAGACATTGCGAGAAAAAGCCTCGCCAACTCGCATCACAGCCTACAGCATGTTTTCATGTCAACCAACATGGCGGCGTCCACCAGGAGTGGCTAGGCATGCGCATACGCGTACCCAGAAATGGTCCTTTCTTTCGCGCAAAACGCGGAAATTTTAATTAGAATGTTCTTATCTCGGAGCTGCAGCAGGCACTGCACATGTGGTAGGTTGGAAGGAAGACGACGATGAACACGTCCAATGGTTGTTTCCAGGAGCTATGTTAGGAACGTATTTCTTGTGTCCTTTCTTACCAGCTTTGATGAGGTAAGATCTATTCGTACTGTTATCTCTCTGTATCACAACCACTGGCGTAGCCAGGGTGTGGCGTTAGGGTGTTAGCCCCCCGAAATCATATGCGGACAGTTGAACGAGGGGAATATCCTCCTCTCCCATGTAGGATCCCCATGGAACCCCTCCCGAAATATTTTCCTGCCTACGCCGCTGATCACACACAACCAGAGACCTGGACCGAAATTCTGCAAGTTATCTCGTCCAACCACAAATGTCTCGCACAGGCAGATCTTTGAAGAACGAGCTCTTTTTCTTTGAATGATGTCGCACGAAACGGGTGTAGTTCCGCTTCGGGACCAGTGGGCTTTAAAAGTTAGTAAAAGAGCTTTAAAGGTAAATATTGCGTACAAGTGAAAGGAGGCCATCAAACCGAACCAAAAATATTAGATGTCTCAAATACATCATCTAGAACCGTTTTATATGCATTTCATTAACAACATATGGAGCGCTTCCGCAGCAGCACACAGACGACGTTACTATGCCTGACGAATTTGAAGGCCGCCTTGTGAAAGGCAGGGAAGCTTCTGACGGGAAACTGATTCTGATGGGAAACTTCTGACGTTCTTCCCAGTGTTGAGGCCGCCCTTTCTCGTCCACCCCTCTAATGAACATTAACATACCTAGAAAACATTGTCTTTTCATCACAGCTTTGGCCCGCTATGACCTTAGTTTTCCGTGCGCCATTGAAACCCGAATCATCATCATCATCAGATATCCAGAAAACAAGGTACACATATTTATTACCTCAGTGACAACCTACAGCATCCATCGCGAAGTACGCTCGACCAAGAAAGAAAGGTCCTTCAGGAATGGCCAGGCCACATGCAATCTCCCTAGGACTGAGACTAGCTCATCCCATCACCCCGCCTTATAACACATTTTTCAGCCTCGTGGGCCCCCGAACACATACTTGGTGATTAACAAGCGACCGCGCCATCTAGAAACAATCTGCGCAACAGTCAATGTCGAAAATGCACGCAATCTCCCCATGCCAAAAGTGTTCAATCATTCTGAAAAAATCACAACTGGATCGGGTCAGCTCGCTCCGTCGGTGGGTTGCGCGGTGCACCTCAGGCACCTAACAGATGGGGCACATATTGCGGTGTTCATCAAGCGACTAAGGTTGAAGAGGGTCAGCAGGATTCGTTTCGGATATGGTCAGGCCTGTAAACGGCAGTGGGACAGAGCTCAAGTCTGCAGTCCTGAGTGGGCGGGGCTGCGCCGACCATTTACTGTGTGACGCCTCAAGATACTGGATAGCCTTTATAGACCACTGTTCATGTCTGCTTGATTCGACGATCCGAGACTCCGAGATGACCGACATGATCCCCGGGGCACGTTAGTGCGCTGACTTTGACGCTGCATTAGAAACTAAGTGGGACAAAAATGAAACAGCAGTAAGAGGGCAACGCCACAGTGCAAGAGCCTGAAACAACTCTCCCCAAACGTTCAAGCGGAAGACCGCGTAACGGAAATCACAGTAAAACGCACTACGACGCGCGCACCTGACAGAAATTGTTGTGCGCTGTGTGTGGGGACACAAACTGTAGCAGCTGGAAGCAGGTCCGAATGGAGCCTTCTGATCCAGGCGTATAGGTCAGGCAGGGTGGATCTTTTCATGTCCCTAACTGCAGCGATCGACTTCCGCGCGAACAGGAACGGATCAAATGCTTGGGAGAACAATACATTGCAAGCATCGTTCGCTCTTCGGATTATCTGAAAGCCGGCCCTCAGTCGGGTATACCCGATATCTACTAGGAAAATATCGCGAATACGATCGTCTAGCGTCAGAGCTATCAAACCGATACGCAGGAGGTGCAGGCGAAAGCGTTTTTTTTTTCTTTTCGGTGGGGGGAGGGGGAGGGGGGGGGACTGGCGGGAATAGCCCATGCATCACGTCAACCCAAACTGCAACCCAAAGGATGTGCGTGATTATGACTCCCACCACGAAACGCGGGTGCCGTTCTCAGAACACGTTGGGCGGGACTTGGAGGTCGCCTTCTTGTCAAAGGCAGGGAAGCGTTGGGGCTCTGGGAAACTTTTCACGTTTCTGCCACTCTCGAGTTCGTACTCGCTCGTCCAGACCGCGAAGGAACGCAAACAGATCCTGGAAAAAAAGAAAAAAAGAGAGAAGAAACGTTCAAATATTTATTACCTCAGTTTCAGCCTCCAGCATCCACCGCAAAGTCCGTTCGACCAAGACAGAAAGGCCTTTTAGGAATGGTCCCTTTCTCAGCTCATCCCGTGACCGCGTGTTCTATCACGATTTCCAGCATCGCCGTCCCCCGAACGTGTGATCTAGTGATTGACAGGCGACCGCGCTATCTAGAAGCGACCAACGCGACGGCAGATATCTACCTGTTGCGTGAGGTAGCTTCTCTAAATCCGTTTGAGAATGCAGCATCATGGATGGACGTCGTGAGAGCTTTGAACCCTTTGACGGGGAAGGCGTTCACCGTAAGAGGAGCCCGTGAAAGGGTCATGTCGCTCTTCAAAAAACAAGACCGAATCAACATGAGAAAGTAAGTACTTCCATACGATATTCAATTACCAGTTGTGTGCAGATCAAATGATAGGGAAACACGTGGCGTTGCGCATTTCCTCCAACGTCACAAGCACCCCTCTCCGCCTAAACGACAACGTGATTTCAATGCTCCAGCACTTGCTTAGGTGCTGAGAAACCTACATTTCTCGAACGCAGCGCTTTTTCCGGAAGTATTTTAACTTTACCAAGTAGATATGCAACTTCACAGCTGTACTTTACACATCCAGGTCGGGCACCGAGAAGCATATTGAAGAAAAGAAACGACTGCTACAGGATGTCCTCGACTTACAGAAAGAATTCAGCGAGCAGCCAAGCAAACAAGTTTTGCATTTTTTACATAAGTGTAACTGTCAATGCACTTATTACTGTACATCGTCCCCCCCCCCCCCCCCTACAGCTACTCTCATTCTTCAACGTTTTTACAGCAGCAGAGAACTCAGCTACTGCTGCTGCAGCTACTGCACAAGCCACACATCCCTCTTGCAGTAAAGGCGCGAAGGTATGCTTTGCATAGTCTATATGCATTGCAAAATATCGTGAATTGATTCATGACAGAAATGCCTTCAATAAGCAGATGCAATGCTGTTAACAATAAAGGCTTTGCATGAAATACTGATACCACTGTAAGAAGGAAACAGAGGTCAACAGAGAGCAGTTTTGTGCCATGCAGTGACCAATTACTGATATAGAACCTGTATTATTTACTTTACCAGGAGAATTGTCAGAAGGCGGAACACCAGAAGAGATACATCTGGGGATGTACAACGTCACCATGTCTTCCCAAGATGACATACAGTTTTCCTCCAGAGCTCCGCTGGAGCGAGTCACTACCCCTGAGCTGGAGCTCGTGCAGCAGACACCCACACAGTGCCATTTCAGCTTACATTTTGGATTCGATTGCTGTTGGAGTGTTCTTGCATTTCTTGCAGTTCAGTACTGCGGAGTCACCACGCACTTCAGGACACGGACACGGAGGCACGGCAGCCTACGCCATTCACACGCATCATCCTTGACTCTACACCTGCTTGTACTTCTCTGAGTGTCACACTATTCCAGCGACACTGCTTGAGCTATGAAATCATACATGATACAGAAAACATGTAAGCCTAAAGGATACATGATACACAGTCACTCATGAAAAAAGTAAAGAACTTTTGAAAAATTCGGCCGCTTATCTGGTGGCCAAACATTGTCTCGATATGCGCGTTCACCTGATTTGAGATGGAGGAAAGCGTCGACATATGGGGACCAAACAGCATTTCCAAATCACACAGGTGGTTTAGATAGGCGACTCGAGTCGCGAGTTTATAGCGAGAGCCTTAGCGGTCCCATACCGTGAGGCCGTATACCGACCAATTGACCGACCGCATGCTGTGTCCCAGTTCCGGAAAACTCTCTAAAAACTCCCGTGGTTCCGATACGGACACGTACGTGCCAACATCCGTGCTTAAGGACGACTAATTCAGTGGCGTATGGCTGAGCTAAGCTCGTCCTAGCCTTCCTGCTGCGGCTTCTCATTTTAGTGCCACTTTTCTTGTTGATGTTTGGTTCAGTATTTCTTGTATTTGTTCTCCGCATATTTAACCACTGAAGTGGTTCCGCAAAAGAACATTTCCGTTGTGTGGGCCGTATGCCTACGTGTGGCACCACTGTGCACACAAACGATGACGCCGAATGTTCCATCTCGCTCCATGCTTGGCAAGACGGGAAAGTTCGTGCCTGCTCATTCTCGAATAAAAGAGCACACGGAGCAAAGCCAATAACACAAATCGAGCTCAGACTAACAGCTAACGTTTGTTGCATCCCGCAAGTAAAAAGAAAGGGGAAACACAGGAAGGGAATAGAAGTAATACACATGTCGCTCAGGAAGAAATGTTGGACTATCAGAGGGATGGCTAATGCAACGGTGGCCTCTTGGTTAGCCTCGAACGCCTCCGGATTCCCCTATGGGCATTTCGGCATGAGATGTTGGTGGCACTAAATAGCACGCGCCCAGATTCCTCAGAACGCCGCTTCAGGTTTAGTTGAACTGAACTGCTCAATGACATTTAGTGCTCACGAAGCCGGTCGTTCACACAGCGGCCAGTCTCTGAAGATCAGTGGCGCCACAGCGGTCCGTCGGTCTGCGATTCTAGATTTAACAGATATGTCCAGACAGTGATGCTATAAAAGGAAATCAGTAAATGGCCCTCGTCCTGATGGGTGATGTCACCCACGTCTCAAGTACTCCTTCAGAATTTCAGCTCTGCTGAAATTCTGCTGCTCAAAATATTAACGAGTATGATGTGACAAGCATGTCGGCAGACATGGACATTGGCACGAACCTGGAGTCACGAATTGTCACGAACAAGAACCTGGAAATTGTCACGGTCCGTGCGCAGACACAGCTTCTTCACAGCTCTATTCACTGTCCGCGCTGTGCTTTCCCGTCTCCCGTCTCGAGTTGATGACATTCGTAATTCGGGAATATTGCCACTGGAATTAGGCAAAACCTTGAAAGGGGAGCAGCACTGGGCTACGGGCGGAAATGTGGAATGAGGTTGTGCCCTTCCTGCGTCTGGGCGTCGCCAGTCCCGCGCGCCAAACAAAGCAGCCCCCTTCGCAGTCAATCCTGTTAACACTTGGAGACCCTTTGGTGGCGCCGACAAAACCTTACCTCTGTGAGGGTTCCAGACACGAACGCCGACAACAAGTGAGTCGGTATCAGGCCATCTCCAGGGCAAGTCGCACAGCTGAGTTGGTGTATTAGGCGCCTTGGAACTGCACATCAGTATTGGTCTCATGAAACGTCTTTTCTAACTTGTGCGCGTCTGAGTTCTATTTAAAGGGAGAATCCGCATAAGGTCCCTTCCGAGATTTTCGAATATTCGTCACCTTTAGCCATCAACGACCATGCCTGTAAATCTCCTTCGAAAACTGAGTCAAACTTGATAAAAATGATTTTCTTCTATGACGCGCTCGGTGACAGGGTAGTGCGAGCCACGAGCGCTTTTCTGCAAGCAACACCGAGCGTGATGTAAGTCGCGAGATATCCCGCGCCGTCCGCCTTGCTTTGCGGTGTGTTTTGGTAGTTTTGACGAAGGAAATTTTCCGTAGCAATTGTGTTCGTTACGTCGCACACTGATCTTACACCCACCACGATGGCCGGTAAGACATGCTGTATAATCAGTTGTGGCAACAGGTCGGATACAACAAAGGACGTAGCATACGTAGGACTGACAAAGATTGCGCTAAAAAATTCATCGTGCGCTATTCTGTGCGACCTCCGTAGAGTATGATGTTAGGCTATTTTCTCCGATGGGATAGCTCGTGAATATCCCTGTCAATTATCATTAATTTGACTAAATTAGACACGCTCCTCACATTGGTGGGGTAACAAAGTTACCTTTACTAGGCAAATTTCCGACTTAAGCTCGCAAAAATTTACATAATTAAACTTACGTTACACGACATTCATATGAGGAGGTGGAAAAAACCCAGTAAGAACAAATGCCATTGACCGCATGACTCTAGTTGGTGTAGTTCTTTTATTATAATTCAATGACACGTTTTCTGGGACACCCTGTATAAGAATGTGCGACAACCTATTAGAAACTCATCATTAGTTACTCCGAGTTCGACAGTCTTCAGTGTATGGGCCCGAGGCCTCGGTTTCAAGCGACGCGCGCACTAGTACAGGGTCCGTCGAATACGGCGAGTCGTTGTGGTTTATGGTGATGGTCGAGTCATTCTCCTCATTAGAATACACGTCTGAATCGGGCTGAAGTCCCGTGGAGTTCTATTCTGATGCGGAGTCGGTTTCCATGATTGCACGTTGAGCGTAACTTGCTTCCTTGCGTCTTCAATGCAATACAACACATGGGAATCACGGCAGACGAATCTCGCGACTGACGTCACGGCGTGGCGCTCCTCGATTCCGATGCCACCGCCTGCTCTCATAGTTTCGGTTTCGCTTTATCGTTTTCGCTGTTTATAAATTATACGCACACGTTTATACGAAACGGAGGCTGTTGTCAGCATCTGGGGGTGGTCTCTGCTGAAATCAACTTTCACTTAATTTTGGGCACAAGCGTTGCGGATTCTCCCTTTAATCTTCACTTCGTCTCAGCTCCGGATCCATTATTTGCGACAATCTCCGGCACCGTCATTGGTTACATTACTCATGGCCACGACGAGGTACTCCCAGCGACCACCGCATCAAGGTTGGACACTCCGTTAGCCGCAAGTTCGATGTCAATCGATCTTTGCTTATGTCATTCTCACCGCCACATTGTTTGAGTTTTCAAAATTTCGATCAAGTGCTATAGTGTCACATAAATGATGTTACTGGAATGAGTGTGTTACTGGCCTATTCTCCCCTGATCGGGTGGCTAGTGTCTCTATCCAGCGTTGTTCGGGGATCTCACGTCCTGATCGCGCGTGGCATAATCAGGTGCGCATAGTTACGCATAAGGTACGGAGTTCTACAAATGGACTGCTTTATGTGTTGTCATGTCTATTACGACTAGGGAACAAACTTCCCGTCCATGGGTTCCTGGTTACATTAGAGCTTTCCTGGTATTCCACGACGTAAACAGTGCACTCAAGAACGATATATGTCAAATAATGTTGAATAGTCGAAGTATTGCGCTAATAACTTGTTTCTTTTTTTTTTTTTGTCTATTGTCTTTGTTTCTGCAGAACCATTATAATGCTCCCGTCTTACTCGGCGTCTGACTTTGTGGACGACGCTCTTGGTGCTACTGAATCTGCACCTTACTTTAGCCTCCAGACATCGAGTTGTGGCACATCTGGATACCGAGGTTGCAATCTGACGTGCCTCGCAGCCACGGATGGGAGAGCATCCTTCTCCTGGTTTCTGGGTGGCACTCAAATGGCAAGCGAACAGGAGTTCAGCGTTAACCTCCGTACCTCCCTTCTACTGCAGTATAGCCGATTCACCATCGTAATCACAGACGGCGTTCAAACAGTCTCTTGCAAGTAAGAAATCAGCTGATTCATGTAACAGTTACCAATGTTCTGCAATCAAATGAAGGCTGAAGCCGATATTTGCCAGTGAAACGAAGACACGATGTAAAAATGCCGTCACGTCCACGAAGGAATAGTGCTTAAACTGTCGGAACCATCTAATTACGGATTTTGCACGAAACCGAGATGTATCAACGATTTGAAGTCTGTTCTAAAGAAGGGAAGCAATTAACGTCGCGCTGAACCTCCTTTAATTCTGTAGAATTGGGTCAGCTAGATTTCACATTGGCTACAGCTCTTGGCTCTGTATAGCTGTGGCGTGTCTACGGATTCCCATGATGTTCGTGTACCGCCGTAATGCCACTCATAGGATAGAAACTAGCAGCTCTGAAAGCGCAGCACAGAAACAGACGAATGCAACATAAGCGTACGCAGCGTAATGATACTTAGCATTCATGACCGGCAATAAGGTGAGGGTTTGATTCCAACCACGGTATGATGTTGCGTAGTGACGCGCCTGTGTTCCAGGACCCAATGACCAAGCCAGTTTAATCATAAAGGGCGTAATTCGCATTTAAAACAACTGCAACAATGAGTTGAGCGGCGAAATCACGTGGCACCCCACCCTCTTGTCCTTTCTTGGTTGTCCTCATTGTCTCCTTGACCCATGCAGACGACGACGACACAATGGCGTTTCGTCGACTGACATGCTTCAGCGTGCAACGTGAACCCGTTCGCCCTAACCAATGATCCCTGAATGACGGCTTTATTGACAAAGCCAAAATTTGACATTCATAAACACCGATAGAAGATGAAAAATTGAGTTTCGTGACATAGAAAACAAGCGAAGAAAAATGTGTAAGAGTTATCATGTGTGTAAGAGTCGCGATGGCGGACATCTTCGGATCTTAATGCATGAACGTTAGCCAAAACGATACACTGACATTTCATGGGAGCTACATTCAGAACGAGTTATCTGGGTCAAAAAGTCTCGTACAATGGCAGGAGCGCTCGTGCTTTCGGACTCCAACGATGATTTTCGCTTGACAGCGCTCAGAAATCGTTCCATTATTACACAGCTGGATGCACGCAAAACTGTCAAGCCGCAAACACGAACGAACGCTTAATCCTCAGCAGATACGGCGCCGTGACCTGATAAGCACTGCTTGGCATTTAGAGTTTGCTCTAGTTCGAGAAGACGCCGCTGCGCAGTTGAAGGCGGGGCGACCGTGTATACCGCGATAGACGCAGACGCTATGGCCTTTAGTGCAAGTGAGTGTACAAGACGACGCAGATTTAAGTCCTCATGCACAACTGAAAGCGAGGATGTGTGATGCATCGAAAGCGTCGCGTACCCTGCGTGCACGCGCACTTATGAGGAACCTCAGAGTCTGCTGCCATGGACTTCCTAGTAATGCAGAATAGTTTTTCATCTTTTTTTTTTAACTTTGTAGACCGCTCTGCCAGTCCTCTCGGAACGTACCGGGACCCGCAGTCTGGGAATCACTGGGTTATTTCAACTTGTGTAGTTTACGCGTCGGAGGCTTTACCGCGTGTGTACTGAGTTGGACACCCACTGGACCCGTTGGTTCGTTCACGTCCATAGCTGTGTGCAACATACGTTTGACTCCAAAAGCGTGCCGGTCCCTTCACATTTCCTTGCCTGTTCGCTCAAATTTCAACCTTTGTACGTATTGAACATAGTTTTTCGTATAGTCTGTCCCTTATGAAAAAATGTATTTCTACTATATAAAATATTCACATTCGTCAAGACTTGTACAAGGGATTCGATAAAGAGTTTGTAAACGCCGTATGAGCTTCCCGTGAGAAAAGGGTGTTGGGAATTGCACACTGATATCCTATAACCTATAAACAAACCTGTAGATGTTGTTGAACCTCTCATAGAAGTTCAACAACCTCTACAGGTTTGTTTATAAAATTTCGTATTCGAACCAGCAACACGACGGTTTACTGATTTCTCATTGAGCTTTATTGCGACAGTGTCTCTAAATTTCGTAGCGCTGCAAAGCAACTGTGGCTTACGAAAGTGCACAGGGAAGGAGCGGGGTTAGTATGCGTCCTGGTCTGACTTATGGGGAACTGTGCCGACATTCGTATTGAAATTCTGACGGTGCTCGGATTCAATCCCGCGTCGCCTCTCAGTCGTGACTTGGAAAACGACCATCCTAACCACTATGTGACGGAAGCTGGTAGGCTTCATATCTTACTATACTATCCTATATTGCAAACCACCTAGCTGTTTTGCCATTATGAAACAAATTTCTCACGGCTATAGGAACACTTTTGCCATATATAAATAAGAGCACAAAGAAACACGGTAGGCGGTCTATTGAAATTCTGTTGGACCCCTATTCCAAGTTGACCACGGTGTATGTGTTGAGAAGTGTTAATATACATTATGCAATAGAGGCTCAAAACAAAGACGTTAAAAAAGCTGCATTCGGCAGTTACTATTCGCTAGCCACTCTGTCATAATTGAACTTTCAGTTTCAAAAAGTCAGCAGAATAGTTGAACTTTAGAAACATTGAGACAGGTTTCAGGTCACAGTTATTAGTTTGCCTTCCCTTAGAAGTAAGGCTCCCAGGCCGTTCTTTAACTTCGTGTCATCCTTCAGGCCTAAGGCTGACATCGTGTAAGCTGGAAAACAGAAATATCGGCACGCACATAACACACTGCAGAAGAAATGAATCCCAAAGCACAAGACGTCAATCACACACCCGAAAATAATTGGTAACACATGCAAACATTACGGCGAAACTTCCAAACTTGTACAATGGCTGCTTATAACGCAATGTCAACTTTCCCCATGTAGTAAATGTAGCTTTTGTATGCTCCTTCTTGTTATTGTCTCTTTCCTTTCTCAACATATTTTAATGCGCTCCTGAAACTACTGTGAGTATGTCTTCCTTCATGGGTGTACATGCAGCCGTGGTTCGAGTCATAGAGCTGTATGCCGTAAGGAATACCACTCTGGAAAGCGGTTGTATGACAATCACTTTGAATCTGTATATATATAGTATGCGTGTTCTGAAAAATTATTTACTGTCCTGTGCGTGCATTCTACTTAGGATTATTCTTGCAACGTGTTCATGTAAGAAGTGCCAACGTCTTGAATGCTTCCATTATTCATGAGCCAAGTTTATCATCCCCTCCCCCAAAATACGCTCAATCATATCAGCACGTACAGTTTGCTAACAGATATTATGTTGCATATATTAACTGTATTTTGAACACCGTTTAAATAAATTAGAAGTTACTTGGTTTGATATATATTATCTTGTTAATTGATTATTTATGAACACAACATTATGTATCCGGGCACTGTGTTTTTATGGAACCTTTGTGACTCCTCATGCTCTCTTTTCATTGCAGTAGTTCACAGTATGAAACAAATATTTGTGTAATATAGTAACACAGTGTAATATAGTAGCTGTGTGAAACAATGTCATGAAATAGCTAGTAATTGAATCTCTTTACTCCTTCACTATGATTCAACAAATTTGGAAATTGTGTCTTTAATATATGTTGTCAATCGACACCCTGTGCACAATTCACACACGACAGCCAACACACAAGTAAAGCAATACGTAGCCTATAGGCTCGCATGCAAAACACACAACAGATAGAACATCCATAAGAAACCAATATATAGCTCATAAGTAGCCTATGCACAACATAACGTAGACGTAACACAAGTAAGCAACCAATATGTAGCCCATAGAGAGTCTATGCACAACACACAACAGACAGAGCACAAATAAGGAACCAATATGCAACGTATAAACAGCCTATGCACAACACACAATAGCCAGAACGTAAATAAGACACCAATGCGTAGCCTACAAGCAGCCTATGCACATCACACAATAGACAGAACACAAATAAAAACCAATAAGTAGCCTATGTACATCACAATACTTTATTACAAGATGATGACTGGTGAGTTTCATCGCCAGGGGCGATACTCTACCCCATTGCTGGTGGTGATGCGAGGAATGATATAATGAGCCCCTTCACAATAAGGATCCATCCAGGATGAAGAGAGCTTCGAGGGCGGAGCGTTTGTGGGCTGGGTGTGGCCAGGGACCAAGCAATTTTGTGAGAGGGGGGGGGGGGGCGACAGTCTAGGTCGTTAAGGGATCCGAAGAGTACGGTTCGGGAAGGTTAGTATTGTGGGCAACGGAGAATAATGTGCTGTAGATGTTCTACAACACCGCAGTGGGAAGAGTCAACTTGCATCAAGCGGTAAGTCCACTGTGCTGTGAAAGCCACAGCGAGGCACATTCGGTGAACTAATACGGCATCTAGACGAAAGGTATGTCGAGGCATGCGAAAACCAGCCGCTGGATGAACTCTGCACAGCATGGCTGGGGGGGGGGGGGGTGAGAGAATGGCAGCGGTCCGTTGACGGGTAGCCAGAGGAGTCACGAGGCGTCGAAGTACGGACCGACGATCTCCTCTCAGCAGCGCAATACGCGTCCGTTCCCGAGACGAGAGAGCTGCTTCTGCGGCGCTGTCGGCCTGTTCATTGCCTTCGACACCGCAATGGGCTGGAACCAATTGGAGATTCAGCCTGTGCCTTGCTTCGTAGACAAGTTTGTAAGGCAGCAACATATCCATAACCAACGATGCCGATGATCCTCGGCTGTCAGAACTTTCAATTGCTTGCAGCGCAGATGTTGAGTCATTGAATACGACCCAAACCCGTGTGGTAAAGTGAACGATGTGCTGCAGAAAGAAAAGTATAGCATAGGGTTCCGCAGCTGTGGGTGAGGTTTGAAACGAAAGGCGACGTCCTTCCACTACGCCTTCGGATGGGATGACGAATGCCGACACGGACTTGCTATTTGGAGATGCGCCATCGGTGTATGCTGCGGCAGAGGAAGAAAACTTCGCGTCTACCAGAGCATAAAAATGAGCTCGAAGGACTTGAGGGGGAACGTGATGTCTACGGTCCTGGAGGTCCGGAAGACGTGCGAAGGTGCCTGGCACAGGCAGAGAGCAAGGGGGCGTTCAGAGGTGTGACGTCCTTAGCTATGAAGCCAGTCAGAGCCTGGCGTGTCCTCTGTGCTACGCGATGGAAATCGCTTGCAGGACGGTATCGAATTTTCCCGACGAGAGGTTGATGGGAATGAGCGCACGCAAAGGTAGGAAGTATCGTGCCGTTTCACGCTCACGAAGGACCTCCACCGGGAGTTCGCGAGCTTCAGCTAGGACTTGCCATGCTTCAGCCATTCTTGCAACTCCAAGGCAGCGACGAAGGCTTCGGGCAAATAGGGTGCGAAGGGTATTTAACGACGTTGTAGGAACCCTGTGCAAGATTGGAAGGCTCTAAAGCAGTCGCCCTCACCGAAGCCGCATGAACGGCTAGAAGGGAGCGTTGATCACAGCCCCATCCTAAGCCAGGAAGATGTTGAATTGCAGGAAGCCATCGCTGCACTTTGGTTTCAAGGTGCTTAATGTGGAGAGCCGGCGCAGGTTTGAGTCCAAGACCACACCACGAAAGTCTGCGATGGGAATATACAGGCCCGTGCTTCTTTGCACCAACCCAAAGAGGGAAATTTCTCATAGCCTTTTGAGTGAAAGGGAGCTCGACGCATTTTTCGGACGAAAGGTTCATTCCAAGTCGCGAGAGGTAGACATGTACATTATTTAAAGGAGCATGGAAATCATTTGGAATATATATATATTTTTCACCGCTTGATATGAACATACTACCTTCATAAACTGTCACGCAAAATAGTTCCTTCGAAAAGCGCGAATTTCCTGAGCAAATTAGTTTGCAAGAATGCACTCCGCGGCGACAGCCTCCCCTAAGCCGAGTCTGGCGTGTGGTGACGTCAGGCGGCCGAGCACTTCATTGGCTGCCGGAAGCGTCCGCTCCCCGCCAGAATGATCTGCTAGCTCCGGAATCGTGGCGACTTACTCACTGAGACGCTGTTGCTATTTATTTGCGTTTGACATTCATTTGCGTTCTTACATGATTTGTCTCGTACGTTTTGCATAAAACAAGACTGTGGGCAGTGTAAAAAGTGTGGCTAGGCCTCTGTGTTGCCGTGACGGCCCGGGTTGAGGTGGATCGTACGCGGTTGTCGTTTCTGTTCCGATCGTGCTGAGGTGTCATTAATTAGTGAACAGTATTGTGCCTGTGTGTGCAGTATATATATGAGGGGCGTTCAAGTCAAACCGGGACTTTTCATTTATCGCGAAAGTAAAATGAACTTAGAGGCGAGAAATTAGTATTATTTTTCAACGTAATCTCCAGCAACGTAATCGTAATCTCCTTATTCTGGCAATGTTAGCATGATTGAAGAAGTGGGAAATAACACTACCCTTAATAGCATCTGTGGGCCCAGCAAACAGGATACACATACCCTGATCTGGAGACACTATGCCTAACTCAAAAGCAATATGAGATCGACCCGTACGTGTTTAGTTGCGAAACTATTATGAATGAAATCTAGCCTGTGTGGTATAGAACAATGCGCACACTCAAGTAAACATGCAAAAAATACGTATAAGGGCTCTCGATCTATATGCCGCGATGCGCTCTAGGAGATAAACAACACACTACAAAACTACATCCAACACTTTTTGTGCGGGGCAACTCTAATGAGCACTTTCATATAACCGACGAATGGTTCAACGAATGCAGTTCGAGTGGTCACGATACATTCCTACGTCGTTCATTGCAGTCGCGCTATCATGCTGCACAATATATGTGTCTCGTGTAACAAGCCTGGCAATCGCACGATGTGCATGGGCAGAAATACGGTCTTCTTTCTTTGAAGACCAGTCCTCTGCAGGTATATGCTCAAACGATCACCAAGTCCCACGTTGTTGCTCAATCCAACGCTCAATCGCTCCCATTCCTGCACTTGTAGTAAAAGCAGCAAACGGGTTGACGTGAATGGCAGCTGAACGGTTGAACTGCGAAGTTCACCATCACCACCATCTTGAGCACATAATCACAATTTCACGCCGAAAATGTTGTTGAGGTGAGTTTGCGGTTGTTGTTTCCATCGTTCAATAGTTCTCGGGATTACCTCGGACGAAACGCTCATCGTAGCCGGTGGCCATAACTGGATTTCCTCGCAAACGGGAGAAGACGCCAGGGAAGTCAGAGAAAGCCTCAGCTTTCATCCAATCAGAAGCACGATTCTCTATCTACGTAGATGGAGCAGGTTTATCCCATCTACGTCACAAAAATGACTGCGCCCATGGCTTGTTTTGGTTTCTTTGATTAATTAATTTTCGTAGTAGGAAGACAAATTGAGAAACGAAGGTGCGTTTCGGGGGCAGTTGGATGTGCTGGTTCTGAATATCGCAACCGTTTCAACACATCGGGAAATCGGCGTAGCTGACCTTTAAGTAGTGGTACTGCAAGTTGTCAATGTGAGGGAAATGAAATATTGCACCGTATTTAGACGGAAATGGCAACGTGACACCTTCGGTAAGGTGTTGCATAAAGAAGGGTACGGTAGCCCATGAGTAGCTGCATAGTATTTAGGTCACTTCCATGTGTTATAAGTAACGCTGAACCACGAAGTAACGCTACTACTGCGCTACTTTTTTGTGGAGTAGCGGGTAGCGGTATTTGGTTACTTAGTTTCGGTAGCTAGTGCAACACCGGTATTAGCCAGCCACCTATAGCATTAGGCACAAAATATGTTACATTCCTCAATAGAGTGGTCGCTATCTGGGTATCCGGAGATCGGGTGCCTCTGCGACCAGGTTATTTTTGCATAATGTAAAAACCCCCGAGACGCAACACGAAGGGACAGACACAAACACGAAGTCTCAATAATTGAGACTTCGTGTTTGTGTCTGCCCCTTCGTGTTCCCTAGTCTCGGGGTTTTTACATTATGCATCATCTTCACCAGCTCGCTTGCTTCTTAGCCATTTTTTTATTGTCAAGTTATTTTTGACACAACAGAAGCGTTGGAAAGTAGCAGTTAGACGTGCAAGTGACACGAAACAGGAGCCATGTTTACTGAACGAAACAAAATTTACTTTAGAGCAAAACAAAGATCACACAAAGCTCAACTGATATCATTACGATGCCCAAATACTTATACGGCTACAAACGTGAACTCAATTACTACATACAGGCTTGAACATCTATTAACACACAACTTGCCACTCAGGCCAATCATAACAAGGATCAAAATTAAGAAAGTAATCGAGAGTCTTATCTGTTGCGGCAGGAAGTCTCCCCATGAAATAAGGGTGAGCAGGCAAACGAGCTGGTGAAGGTTCGACGATGGTGGCATACCTTGAGCTTGAGGGAGCGAGAGGACACACGTCTACTCGTCTCTGTCTACTTCTTCGTGTGTCCTCTCGTTCCCTCAAGCTCAAGGTATGCCACCATCTTCGAAGTCTTCCGAGTTGGGGCTGGTGTGCGGGGTTCCTTTTCTCATTTGTCCTCGGTGGCTGGATTTGCGTCACTTCACCTCACTGTACATCACCACACCGTCGAACACACAAATGGAGCTGTCCCGGTGTCCCCTCGTCCATACGACTTTCCCCGACGGCCGTGCGCCGTCAAACCCCCTACGCCGCACCGGTGTCCTTCCTCGTTCCGAGTCTGACCAACACTGCCGAAAAAAAAAAAGATAAAAGAAAAAGAAAGGCGGTTCCCTTAAATCACCTCTTTACTTGAAACGACGCCGATAGTGCAGAAACATGTTAATCGAAGAAACTTGGCTCTCCGTACTTTGGCATGTGCTTGATGTTCCCATCCCCCATCGCTACATGGATCTTAATATGTTACACCTGTTGACTTCAGGCGTGTTGACTTCTCCCGAAAGCTTTTACCCCTAGGATTACCCTGGGATTTACCCATGCCACCTCACACACTGTTCACAAACTGGGGAGCGGTGGTGGTGATTGCTAATCTTGAAAGCGGCCTCCGCGACCAGCCCAAGGTGAAAGCCAGGTGGCCTTGGCGCTTTGTTTGGTTCAGACTTCTCGTCTGTGCACAAAACCGGCAGGTGGTGCCTCTTCACAAAGAAATGTATCGGCATTGAAAACAGATATGAAATTCAAAGTGAATTCAAATATAGGAAACAGAAATAATGATCAAGCATACTTGGCGCACTCTGACACTGGGAATAAACTAACTGTTTTGTGCTCCCTCCTCCTTTTCCCACAAACCTTCGGTTGTGTGAAGCGCTTTGTCCTGCCACTTTCCTTTTATTTATTCATTTATTGATTGATAAATAGGCCCAAGCACTACAGAGTGGAGTGGTTACATTAGATTAGCAATACACAATTAAAACCTGAAAATTGAAATTTACTTTTCTCTTCGTCTACGTCTGTTTCATGCTTTACCTTTATCACGAACCGATACTAACTAGCAAGGCTTCTTGTTCTGAGATGTAACTTTGCTGACCTTTGACTTGACAGCTTAATTTACGGTATCGTTCTCTTATACCCTTGTCACACGGGCACATTTAGGGCCTTTTATCTCAACTGTTTTATTAGATAGGGCACCAAGTTCGATGCCGCAGAGAGCGCGAAACAGTGCTGCGTGAATGTTTTCTGTTTCAATTGTGGAATTTCCAAAAGGCCTTGAGATAAGAGGTCCTGAAGTGCCAGTGCGTCAGGGGTATTAGAGTCCTTCCGTTGTTCAAAAACTCCCTATGCTATAGTCTGGTTTGCTTGCGTCGCTGTGGAAACTATGAAACGCTTTGTAACCTGTTCCCGACCTCAGAAGTCACAAGAAAAAGTTCGTCTTTTATTTCCAGAATTCTCGTGGCAGAATCCTGGTCTGTTGTTTTATCAGCAGATATCGTCAGTGGGACCCCGCCGCTTCACCTTTTCTACGGGGACAAGTGCGCAATGCACAGTCGCCATTGTACTGGATCAGGCCTCATGTGCGACATATGGTCCTCTCGATTCCCTCAGTGCTCTTGTGACAGCGGAACATACCGCGAAGACGAAATACGCATGTGCCTCGGAGAGAAGAAAACAGGGGAGTCCTGCGTGTTGTCCAGGTATGGTGTTCTAAACATCAGTACCACGGTCGTAGACACTTCCAACTACGTTATTGATAACGTTATGCTGTCCTCGATGTCTAGCCGTTAAAGGGGCCGTAAACAGGTACAAACATTTCTTTGTGTTATATTATTGAAACTTAGGCAGTGAAAACTCCTTG
This sequence comes from Ornithodoros turicata, assembly GCF_037126465.1. Taxonomy (NCBI): domain Eukaryota; kingdom Metazoa; phylum Arthropoda; class Arachnida; order Ixodida; family Argasidae; genus Ornithodoros; species Ornithodoros turicata. The sequence goes on along the minus strand of NC_088203.1, from coordinate 54,542,205 downwards.
CAATTACTAACGTTCAAAACCAACAGGCGCTTGCATACGGATGAAATATTCACTGCACTCTTTCGCATTTTAGCTCCGCCCCGCGCTCTAACTTTACGTCCCCCCCCCCATTTTGACGTAGCGCTTTCCGCACCAATTACGATCGAGTGTTCCACGTACGATTTTATTTCAAATGCGGAATTGGACTAAATGAACGTGAATCCTCTTCTATTCAAAATCTAAACCGTTACAGCCTCAAACTGAAAAAGAAATGCGTTTAATGTAGGTATCATACGCGCACTACGTTTTCTGGGCAGTAGCACGCAGCACACCACGAGTGCGAATGAATATCCGGGACTACAGTGGTTCCTACAACTGGGCTGCCGTACTTTGGTTTGAGTCACGCGGCATCGCGTCAACAGCTCGCGTGGTCCAATGGATAGCCTGCTGGCCATGTCACGTCGTGACTGGGATGAACCCGGGTTCGAATCGCGTCATGTGATAGCAGCTCAACTGTTGACGTTTGCGCCAGCCGGAGGTTCTCAAGATGTCATGACATTGAATTTCGGAACCACGGAGCGCAAAACGTCGTTTCACACAAACAAACTCTGACACGCTCTGACTCACAGCTGATAACGAAGTATGTTTATTGGCTGGTAATTTGAAACGTCATGTGCGCAACTCGGCCCCCCGATTGGACGGCAAAACGCTACGTAGCCAACATGACGTATGCGTGGTGTAGAGAGGCTCGCTGGTTACTTATCTTTGAAAGCAGTTATATGGGTCAATGAGCTGGCATGAGCCCAACGAAATATATATTCGGGTATTATGATCTGTGGTCTTTCATGGGGTATCATTATTTCAGAAATGTTTGGTGGCCTGTTTACGGCCCCTTTAAGACTCGGAACTGATGTCAATTGCTAAAAAGTGACAACTCCGTTTTCGAGTGGTGACGGAACGCCTATTTCCAAAACACTACCCAATGCAGCAGATTGCGCTGTATCTCATTTTAGAGCAGTCGTTCCCAAACTTCGCCGTCACGTGGGCCATAAAAATATAGACGACCTCGTCGAGACCCCCCCCCCCCCCCCCCCCCCGCACCGGCTTCCTCGTGTCCTTGGATCAACAACGGACGCGAAACACGCGAAAGGACAACGCGACAACATAACGCGAAATGTTTTTGGCGTCCGCTCTAGTTCGAGAAGACGCCATTGCGAGGTGCACTGTGAAGGCAGGGCGTTCGGGTATGCCGCGATAGACGCAGACGCTGTGGCTTTTAGTGAGTGAGTGGACCTGAAGATCTTGGCTAGTCCATGACTTTTTTCATCAATGACTTGACGCAGTTTGGCCTAACTAGCTGTTGCGCCTAAAGAACCTCGAACTAAGCCCACGAAGCGCAAGTTAAAGGAGACGCGAAAGCGAGGCTGTGCGATGCATCGAAAGCACCGCGTACCCTGCATGCAACACATTTATGGGAAACCTCCGAGTCGGCTGCCACGGTCTTCCTGGTAACGCAGAATAGCGTTACCGTGGCACTTTTTTGTCGGCCGCTTCGCGACCCCCCCCCGGCACGTGTGGGTCGGGACCCACATTTTTGCAACCACTACCTCAGAGGATGAGAGATGATGGCACTGCAACCATGGTTACCATGGGTTAACCGAGACGCCCCGCGCTCCCGCCAGCTTCATATATTCATGCATTTATTCTCGGAGGAAGGAACGCAGGAATCATCAGTTAGCGATTTTTTCAGTCTCTTGTTTCTTGGCCCATATACCGGTTGTGTTGAACTGCGAGCATCGACAGTGTGTGGCAGTGTGTACAGTTTGCAAGCTGTGGAGTTTTGTGACTTATGCCTGCATATTTACTCCTTATTCTGTTCCAAGGTAAAATTCATTGCGCGCTTTCTGTATGAAACTAACCGTGTTCACTGACGAAATTCCTGCTTGCGATGTTTTTCAACACGCTTGCGCCTACTCGCGCTGGGCCGCGACAGCGGTTCCAAAGTTCATGAAATCCATCTCGAGTTTGTTCGCCGACAGACCAAGTCTGTCTGAGCCGCCGATATTTCGAACAGAGACCGTTGTTTATCTGAGCACCGTCCTCATCATTGGCATGGTATTTAAAGGCTTAAGTATGACGTGTTAAAGGTTCACGCAAATTGTTGGTCAACAGCGCTGGGGGAAGAAAGAGTCCGTTCAGGCTTTTACCGCCGAAGTGAATGGCCGCTTTGTTAGAGTGTGGAGGGATTATGTGAATGATGTAATAATAATAATAGTAATAATAATCCCCTCCACACTCTAACAAAGCGGCCATTCACTTGGGTGCACGATTCTTTCTTCCTCCAAAGCTGTTGACTCCTAATTCGCATGAACCTTTAACCCGTCATACCTAATCCATTAAATACAATGCCAATGATGAGGACAGTACCCAGATGAAGAACAGTCGCTGTTCAAAATATCGGAGGCTCTCGTCCTGAGGCACTTCGCTTCATAATTCCGTACTGGCTCGCTGGATTTATACCCTTGTAATAATTATGTCGAATCCTGAGTCAGCTGTGCTGTCTTTCGGCGCTCAAACTGTGGCGACACAACTTAGCACTGGTCGCTTCACTCTACAACTCCATCCCATTTTCTTTCTGCATTAAACTGAAGAGATAAATGAGAATAGAGGTAGGATGCAGGCAAGCCGGTACTTCATCATGACGTAGGAAAACCGAGAGGCGTGTGTTGTCCCCCTTTCTTCTTCTTTCTTTTTTTTATTTGTCCGTGCCTCTCGGTTTTCCTACATCACGAAGGGATAATGTGCGCGGTTCAAGCAGAAGGATGAGCACATTAACGCTTCGACATGGAGAGCAGACACAGCACTCACAAACACTGACAACACTTGTATGCGCTCTTGTGTCATGTCAAACTGGAGCGCAGTGAAACAGACTACACACCGCGTTACTCCATACAGCTCAATGGAGGAGTAAAAGCCACTTGGGGACTTTTCGAGGCAAATAAAAAGTAAATATCAATTGCAATCACATGTCAGTTCATTCGCTGGCATGACTGATCATCTGCACAAGAGTGTGAGGTTCTTCGATCAAATCTATACAGTTGGTCGGTGTGTGCATGGATATAGCAGTATGGAAATAGCACGAACACTGCATGGCTTTCGTTCAAAGGGAAAAAGGAATCATAATTCAAGAGCCAATGCTGTTACTATATCAAGTAAGCAGCATAAATAAATGTGTATCTTATTTAATTTCAATCCAGAATGGTGTGCCACAATATCTCTAGGTGCCATTTTTCTCTCTCGAATAAAATCCCCGACCTAAGCGAAGCACATGCTGCACAGCAAAGGTGGACATCAGGATCAAGAAGATAACGGAGACAGACAACACAATGATCATTCCTGCGTGGAGAAACACCACTTCCTGCACTAATCAAAATTACAGAGCCCAACCATGTCACTGACTGGTGCAATGCAACTCTTGAGCTTCTTGCCTGAAAAAGAAGAAAAAAAGGGCTTCATGGCCCGTTGTGGGGACGGCATGAAGCCATGTGAAGCCACATTATTTCACCAGTCTATGCTTCTATCGCAAGAGAAAGGCATTGAAATGCATGCAAAGAGTCTCGTCAACCTTACACAAGGGAGTTTCTGTTATACTCGTATGACCTGTGGCAGACAGAGAATTTTGGTAAAGACCTCATCCCAGCGGGCAGAATTGGACAGAAGGTCCCTGTATACTTGGGGCACGGTTAGACGTGCGCGCGAAGGAAACATTCGCAATTGGCTTAGCAAAGTAAATTATGGAATAAAAATGGGAAACATGACAAGTTGAGATATGCAGAAATCTAATCAGTTGCAATTCTTCATCTAAAATGCAGTAAATTAACCTACGAAATGTCCTTTATGATCACGTAAGCCTTGAACAGGTATAGAAACATTTTCACCCTTAAAGCGTAACACAGCACTTTATAAGTATCCTTTTCAATTTTTCAACTTCAGACATTTCCATGGACATCAGACAAGATGGTGAACTTTGGGCAGTACTGATTGTCACACCAATACTGTTTTGATGACATGAACACAAATTAGATCCACAGTTATCCGTTTTCTCGTTGTCATTACGGCTGCAAGCCGTCCTGCGGTTCATAACCTAACCATCGTTCTGACAAATACGGTACGGCTAGATCATGGCCGTACCGATAGGGGTGCAAGGGGGGCCGTGCTCCTCCCCTAGAACTCAAAGGTCGCTGGTGAAAATAGTGCGCTCTTTAGTCATGGGTCGTAATGATTATTCTCAGATGTTATGATAGGAACCTCTGAACACCCACACAGTGCGCAAAGTCGGCCTCCAGAGAAGGATGTGGTAGGGGGGTGCACTCTTGCCCCCCCCCCTCCCTGGAAGTGCTTTGCCCCTCTTTGGAAAAAAAGTCCCATGGGCTATAGATACAGCCCGACCCGTTGTACTGGGCAGTGTTTTTAGAAATACGATAACGGGACACGATTTTGGTAGCGTGGCTTTTTTAAGGTCGTTCTGTACAGAGGTGCCCATGCCTGCCGAGGCTGCGTTCCGTAGTGACGTAACAGATGAGGCTCCGCCCCGTGATGACGTGCACGTGAGTACGCGTCCTCCGCATGCGGCTCGCCCGCCGCCAGTGAAGGATCGAAGCCAGCCGTGGCGAGAGGAGGCTGGAGGTTAGCTTTTTTAAGTTCCGTGTCAGCGCCGCGAAGCAACTGTGGCTATGAGCGGCGTACAGACGTGGACAGATGGAGAGAGGACAGCAGGAAGGAGTGGGAGACACAGGGGTTAGCATGCGTCTTGGGCCGACTTCAAGGGGGACTGTGCTGACATTCATCTGGAAAGTCTGCCGGAAAACTCAGGGAAAACCACAGACACGAGGACCGCTGTATCGCGTGCGCTCATCATAGTGAACATAACTGTTCCGGGAGTCTGTGGATATTGCAGCTGGAATGAAGCGCTGTGGAATCCAACGCGATTGACGATTCGTGAATTGATCGGGGGGATCACATGGTTCCTGAGCTGTGTGGCATAACGCACTCAAACTTTGCTTCCATGACTTCGTAGAATGTACCAAGTGACATTAAATTCGTTCCAAGGTGCAGAAAATAATTTATACATTGCCAACCGCAGTTAAAAGCTCCACACGCAAAGCCGCCTCGATTATTGTCTCATTTTCAATTATCACGAGTAACGCACGGGATAGCGTCGTCGTTCTTCCCACTTCGCGACGTCCTCTTTATGATTTGCGCGTACGCAGACCCACGTACGCTACCTCTTACGTACGTGAAGGCGTACGATGTACTAGAATTCACTAACGCGATAAGAAATTTTACGCTCCACGGAATTTTGTGATCCACGGAATACGCGGTATGTCACGTGATATCACTAATTTCCTCTGCTTCACCTGATCGAAACCATACTGATGTATCTATCCCAAAGCACATCAATGAGAACTACAGTTCTTGGAAATGCTGCGCGTTGTCGGAACACAAATTGGGTTAGACTGACCAAGAAGAGCCACTGAGCTGCGTTCTTCAAAGGCAGGAGCTCTTTAATATCCAAAAGGGGAAACGGCTTCCTAAACGTGTGTGCAGAGGTACAGCCGTTTACTATGTTGGAAACGTAAACGGCTCCGCGTAGATGGAGCGGCCGATGGTTCATTCCGGGGAACCGGGCAGGTTTGCGAAAAAAACGTTAAATTTTAAAACAAATCCAATAAACAGGATTTCTTCAATTGAAATCTGGTTAATTTGGGCGTGAAGTACGACGACGTGGTAATAATACGGGGTGCATAGCATTAGATTTACACCCAATCACACATAGGTTTCCCCGATTATGTACACTGTAAACTCAAAATGTCAAAACACAATGTTCTAGATGAAGCTTCGCGAATACGAAAGAATCATGTGTACTCTTTGTGCAACGCACAACACGAAAATTGTCCGTGAGTTGTCTGTTGTTAAGAAACGCGGTGCATCGGCAAAAATATTACGACTTCACTTTTAGCCTGTTAAGGTAACTGACAAAGGTTTGAGATAGCTTGGCGGCCGATGTAACAATACGATTTTACCCTACATTGAGGCGATCTCTTGAATTTCCCATCGCTCATTGTCGCACGCATTTTACATTACGACGAACAGATAGCAAAATTGGCCTAATGTTGTATTGGTGCTGCAGGCTCTAACTTTGTCGTGTCGTCGCGACATGCAAGAGGAGAATGCCGATCGACAAAATCCGACAAGACTAAATCAGAAATTCTAATGGCCCATTAAAATATTTTGAAGGACCATCAAAACAGCTTGTCGGCCCATTAACAACGCCTAGAGGCCCAACAGGACTGTTAGCGGTCCGACAAATGCTGTCCCACAGCCAGTCAGATGGGCTGAATGACCCCACAAAAACGCCCGATGGTACCACAGGGCCCCTGGCGGTCCAACAAAGGGTATCCAATGCCCATCAGGTGAGCTTAATGGTCACATAGGAGAACCAACGAAGCTTTGCGGTCAAACAGGTGATACCTCATGGTAGGTCAGGTGCCCCTAAGACGACATCAGAGATATGGCATAGCGTATAATCGCTAAGACACTCCATGCGAGACCCCATGAAGCACAGAACTGCAAAAGATAAGACGGAAACTGCGTCCTGTCCTGTCCTAGCGTAGTGTTTCCTTGTATCGAATGTTCTAGCTGTTATAAAAAATGAGCAATGCTGTAGCCGACGTTCTTACAGTATTCAATATTGCAGCTGGCATTGTCCTGACAAGGCGATAGACTTCCGACCGTCAAGCTACCGATGTCTTATGCAGCCTGACTCATAGCGACTCGGAGTATTCTAATACTGCTTCAAAATTCAGTTAAATATCGTTCGTGATATTTGACCCCCATAAAACTTCCTAAAACTGATCAGCGCTCAAAGACTCAAGCTACGGACGTTCCAGCGTGTAAAGGGCAACCTCCATGGAGCGAAAAAGCTGCGAACTTCGCTCAGCGTCGGACGCCCTGCGCGAGGCGTCAGAAATGTGAGCGTCCGCCGCCGATCTGCCATGTCAGATATTTTCGCCCAGCGTCCGCGATTCCGGAAGCGTGAACTGCAGATGAACCAATCAAAGTGCTCTGCCGCTACGCATCTACGCCAGATCGCCTGCACGTGGTCGTCTGCTCTCGTGAATCATCGTCGTCGTCCTCTTCTTGCAACTGGATGCTGTCGTCTGCTCGCTGTTTCGCCAACTGCATCGTTAGAACGTGAGGCATTCTCTGCCAAGAAACATGTTTTCTTTTCGCAGTAGTGAATATGCTTTTCGGTACGTTACTGGGCGCACCTTTTCAGACAGATGCTGGATTTAGTTGCAAAATTTGTGACATTAAATGCACTTTTTCGAGCAATTGATTTCACTAAGCTTTCACCTTATACCCTGGCAACAGTGACATCACAGCATGACTTCCCGACGCCGTCCACTGGTTTTTCGCTCCATGGAGTTGGTGCCGGCGAAGAACTGGCGGCGGAACGCGCGTGGCAGTCTGCCGCGCGAACTTCGTTGCAAAAATTCGCTCCATGGAGGCTGCCCTTAAAGACGATTGAGCATTGCGCGACGGTCGCAGCCAATATAAGGTCACGCGACATGCGCCGGTACCATAGACATCCATAAAACAACTTGGGAGATTCATAGGTGGACGTCCCTTTCCGCATATTCGCCAGATGTCGCGTGTCGTTAGTTTCAAAAAAATGTCCTAGTCCTGACGGAATTCTGTGATGGAATGCCACTATTACATAGTGGTTGCACTGGGAACTTCGCTTGCTATCAAATGAAATCGTCAGGTGGTGAAAGGCGACGCTATCAAATGCTGTTACTGGTTGGAAGTTCGTTGGAAACCGATTCCGGTGTGCAACGGAGAGTGCTTAACTGGTAATTGGCCATGCACTCAGATGCAAACCAATGCCACAACTGACATGTGTACTATACAAAGGTACCCAAAGGGTAGGAGCTACTGAAACTAACGTGGTGACAGACGTGAGTGGCTGGAGGGGCGTGCCACTGGTGCTTGAGCAGCGGATGCATACGGTGCAGTAGCAATACAGCATGCCTGCACAGAAGACATGGTGGTCTGAAGAGCTTCTCCCATGCATGTCGTAGTGGGATGCTGGAGGGCGGTCAGATGAGTCGCTGCCAATCCTTGGCGCTTCTCAGCATGTTGGAGTGGGGCAGTGCCAGTGAAGCTCAAGCTCCACAGCCTCGTGGAACAGTAATGCTGTCCAAACATTTGAATGTGTGTGTATGTGTGTAATATGTATATTCTACATTGAGTTTGCCGTGGACACAGTAAGGACGACGACGTGACAACGGAAAGAAAAAGGACACGTGAAGCGTGACAGTATTCTTAGTATTCAACGTGTCGACATCGTTTTTCCATGCTGAGCAGGCAGTAAAGTTCTTTAGGCTTCCAAACATAATTTGTTGCCGAAACCCGGGAAAAAGCTATTCTGAGTTGAGCTGCGACACTGAAGAAAGCGACGATGTCACTGGAGGCTGGAAACGAAGCAGCAGCATTGAGTTCCATGGCCAACGTTGATCGACTGAAGAGGAAAAGAGCTGTGGTACGGTCATCAGCGACGAAGATGATGAACAAGGTTGCAAGCCTGCTAGTCACGGAGATCACACAAGTCGGTGAGCTGGAAGAGAAGCTTGAAGGTACTCAAGGAACGAACGCTTCAGAAGTTGGATGGGGACATTGAGACTCTGGTTGGAATTGATGCGCTAGAGGCAGAGCTAGAGTCCTTTCAAACGTATGAAGAGCGATCAGTATAACGAAGACAAGAGTAAGGCGAAAGCTACGGTCTACGGAATCATCTGTCGGAACTACAGCGACGCCGCCAGCGCGAGGACCTGTCACTACTATAGGGCATGGCGCTATCGGAGTGAAGCTGCAGCTGCCGAAGCTAGAGATTTTTAAGTTCAGTGGCGAGATCTGTTCATGGCAAACGTTCTGGAATCAGTTTGGTTCTACGAACAATGGAAATGTGGGTCTGTCGGACATTGACAAGTTTAAGTACTTGAAGAGCTACCTCACGGGCAAGACTGAAGTAGTCATAGAGGGGCTTCAAGTAACTGAGGATAATTACAGCAGTGCAGAGAGAAGGGACAGCAGCACAATAGAGGAAGCGCACACGGTGACCGACCTGCACGACAGGCTGACACTCGGCATCATCGTCCCCAATCTTCGGGCGCAGTCCTAGCAACTGCAACACAAGAGTCTCCTGCAGACGACCACAAGTGCGTATTTTGTCGGACGGATGCCCATACATCAGAAGACTGGAAGGCACCGATGTCAATTGAAGAAAAAAGAGACATCCGGAAAACAGAGAATCGGTGTTTTCGCTGCACGAAGCGGAATCATACTTCTCGCTTCTGCAGGAAATCCAAGTGGATTAGATGCAGAAATTGCGGCGGCAAGCATGCTACGTCCATGTGTGACCCGAATCGGACTGTTCGCAGAGAAGTTGCAGGAAGCATAACGAGCGGCGCAGTGTTAGTCTTTACTAAAAGTAACAGCCAAAGGCCTGTGCAGCCAACGAATTCTTCTACAGAGTGCACAGGCATGGGCAGAAGGAGAGCAAGACAGGGTACTGGTTCGAATGATGACAGATGGAGGAAGCTACCGTACGTTCATACGCTGAGAATTTCGAAAAAGGTGCATTTGACAGTGCTTCGAGAAGAGGACATTAGCATCTTCACATTCGGTGACGAATCAGCAAAGTGCCAGCAGAAGTGTCAAAGAGTTGAAGTGTAGCTCAGAAGCTAACATGACCGAAGGGAGGTGCGTATTCAGGCACTGGAAGTACCGCAGGTATGCTCCGACGTAATGGAAGCGCCACCAGGCGTCGTGTACGAACATTTTCGTCGTCAGGAGATGGCAATTGCAAACATACATCCAAATGGCGATTTGCTTGAAATGAAATGCTTACGAGAAAGGAATTGGGGCTCTTATCGGCTGCGATCACTACAGGGACGTCGTCATGGGAAAGGTACAGCGCATAAACGACAAACTTATGGCCGTGGAAACATATTCGGCTGGGCGTTGCAGGGTCCTACGTTGATGTCGACCACAGCAGTTTGCTCGACAGCAGTAGGGCGTTGCAGGGTCCTACGTTGATGTCGACCACAGCAGTTTGCTCGACAGCAGTAGGAGTAATGCGGGTGTTCGTAACCGAGATAACTGAAGAGAACTGAAGAGAGAACTTGAGTTGTCGAACCAGATACCGAGTTCTGGGAGCTCGAGCACATCGGGATTACTACCGGAAAGCCTGAGTCTCGCAGCGGTGAAGATGTTTTGGAGCACTTGAAGGACACCATTAACTTCGAAAACGGTCGGTATGAGGTGTGCCTCCCGTGGAAGAAAAGCGCTGGTCAACTGGCGGAAAAGAAATGAACTGCGCTCAGTCGACTGCGAACTCTTACTGCACGGCTCATGAAAAGTCCGCAACTCATGTAAGAATATGACTGAGGCATCCGCGAGTAACTGAATAAAGGATTCGCAGAAGTTGTTGATGAAACGTTGGAAACCAATGGACCAGTCTTCCATATGCCACATCAAGGAGTAATACGAAATGACAAACGAACAACGCGCCTAAGGATTGTTTCTGATGCATCGTCCAATGCACAAGGGCAACTTTCCCTGAACGATGCCGGACCGAACTTGAATCCCGACCTTGCCAGGTTGCTACTGCAATTTCGAACGTATAACGTCGCACCTCTCGTCAATATAGAGAAGGCCTTCGAGACGCCTTTCGTTTCATTTGGTACGAGTCGACACCTCATCCTGGCAAGGATCTCCCAAAGCTAGTGATACGCAAGATGACAAGGGTTCCCTTTGGAGCGACATCAAGCCCTTTATGTTGGCAGCAACCATTCGACATCATCTAGGGAAGATGACTGAGGAGTACGCATTAACAGGTAGAATACTGAGTGAGAGTTTGACGACTACGCTGACGACTTGGTCACCGGTGCTGACGTAGAAGGTGCTAATAGCATTTACAAGGAGGCATTGGAAATTATACGTCGAGGAGGAATGCGACTTCGAAAATGGAAGTCCAACGACGAGACGAAGACCCAAATGCCTTCATGCACGAGAGCTGTGACGGAGGCATATACGTACCCATAGGAAACGTGGGAGTGCAGAAGGTACTAGGAGTAGGGTGGAATTCTCAGAAAGATCAGTTCATATTCGAACTTGGAGCGCTTATTGACTTCGTGTGCACTCGAAAAGACAGCGAGCGATTCATCTTGCGAACAGAGGCACGCATATTTGAGCCGTTCGGTTTTCTGACAGCAGTTACAACTACGGTCAAGCTGCTCTTTCAGAAGATGTGGCAGGTTGGAACTGGTTGGGACGAGTGCATTCCCAAGGACTTGTATGAAGAATGGGACAAGTAGTGCAGTGAACTGCCGAATATTCGCCATGTAGCGGTTCCTAGGCTACTAGCATAAGACGTATCAATCTCTGATGGCCTCCAGAAAGTACTGCACGTTTTCTGCGACGCAACCCGAGGGCGTACGGTGCTGTTTTATTTGGTCACTTGAAACCTGGGAGCTTCAATCGGACCGAGCTTCAATCCGTCGCTCATTTCGTCAAAGAAGCAACTGGCCTGCGAAGTATTCACTACTGGACGGTTTCGACCGTGGCACTTCACTGGATTAAGAGTTCTACGCACAAATGGAACAAGTTAGTGGGGAATAGAGTGACTGAAGTGTCCATCACCACAAATTGAGAAGGAATATTTCCATTGGAGAACTACAGCTCCTACAAGAAGGTGATACGCCTCACAGCATGGCTCAATCGCTTTGTAACTAATTGCCGGAGCACAACGGGAAGGCAAACAGGTCCTCTGACAACAGAAGACATGAGGGACGCAGATATTTCTTGGACACGTGTCGTACAGGAGGAATCGTTTGGACCGGCCATCGCTAGGCGATCTCATCAAGAAGTATAGAACTGCGTTCTCCTATACGTGACTTCAACCAGTATCTTGACGAAGACAGCATTCTACGGATCGGCGGCCGATTGCAGTTCAGCGACAACGCAGAGCCAACGAAGCATCCAGTTATCCTTCCGGCCGATCACCATCTTACTGTGCTGTTGATCAGGAGGGAGCACCGCCGTCTGCTGCAGGCGGGAGTTCGCGACACATTAGCACAGCTGAGAGAGGTGTACTGGATTTTAAGGAGTCCGCTAAGCCGCAAAGAAAATCATCGGGCGCTGCGTGACCTGTCGGAAACAAAGCTGTAAGCTAGCACCTGCAACCGTCGCTCATTGCCGGCTGATAGGGTGACATGAAGTATACCCTTCGACGTAACGGGGATTGATTTCGTGAGCCCACTGTAAAACAGGCAAGAGAACAGCACCAAGAAATGCTACATTGCACTCTTCACGTATGCTGTCACCAGGCCGGTTCATCTAGGACTCGTGACAGACTTGAACACGAGCGCATTTTTGCTCGCATTTAAACGCTTCGTGGCTCGACGAGGAATTAGCGGTACAATTTATTCGGACAACGCCACAACTTTCAAGCGGGCGTCAAAGGATCTGGGACACATGTTTCGAGTGGTTAAGAGCGACATCGTGCAGTCTTACTTCGCAAACCACCAGATCAAGTGGAAATTTATTGTCGAAAGAGCCCCTTGGTGGGGAGGGGGGGGAGCTTCTGGGAAAGACTCGTGATATCAGTCAAAACGGCCTTACGTAAGGTACTAGGACGCAGCAGCTTGAACTTTGAAGAACTCATTACCGTGCTAGTGGAAGTGGAAGCAGCAGTAAATTCGCGTCAACTGACGTGAGCGAACCTCAGCCTCTGACACCGACGCACTTCTTGGTTGTAGCACGTTGGAGGTACAAGAACACGACGATCGATTATTTCTGGCGAAGATGGCGTAAGGAATACCTCAGTGAATTAAGATCCGCCCACATGGTGCCACCATCATCGTCAAATGGGCTTCGTGAAAGTGACGTAGTTTTGCTAAAAGAAGACAGCCTTGCTAGGCATATGTGGAAAATGGTCGAGTGACTGAAACCTACAGGAGTAGAGATGGTAAGGTTTGATCGTGCCAAATAGTGGGGACTGGTACCGGGGAGCTGAGACGTGCCGTTAAACATCTCTATCCATTCGAACTTGTGGAGGAATGATCGTGCCTGATCATTGCGGAGGAGGACGTTGAAACATTTGAATGTGTGTGTGTGTGTGTGTGTGTGTGTGTGTGTGTAATATGTATATGCTACATTGAGTTTGCCATGGACACAGATAGAAGGACGACGTTATGACAACGGAAGGAGAGAAAAAGGACACGTGAAGGCGTGACAGTATTCTACAGTATTCAACGTGTACGACATCGTTTTTCCATGCTGAGCAGGTAGTAAAGTTCCTTAGGCTTTTTCCAAACAAATGCCCACTACGCGCTAACCCATTAACATTACACCATGAGCGCGCGCGATACAGCGAACGTCTGACCTCCTCTCGTCACGGCTGTCTTCCATCCTTTTGTCACGGCGGGCGAGCCACAGACGGACACCACGTTAATAATGATAACAATAATATGCAAATATAGACAATACGCACTAACAACAAGACACAATCTATGCAATGACACACACACACAAATTGTACAAGAAAAAAATGTACATGACTTCAATTGAAAACAAGAATAGAGCACACGCACATTGTAACTTGAGAAACACGTACACAAGTGGTGACACAAGAAAATTTGTCTCTTGTCGAGGAGGAAGTGTTGAGCGACAGGCGTCTGAAGGTGAAGGAAATCTCAGAAAGGCTGGGGCTTTCCAAAACAACCGTTTTTCGCATCATCAGCGAGGGCCTTCACATGAAAAAGGTCAGTGCGAGATGGGTGCCACGACTTCTCTCGTCAGTTCAAAAGCAACAGCGCGTCGTCTGTGCCAAAGAGTTTTTGGAGCTCTGTCAAGAGAACGAAGAAGAAATATTGAAGTCAATTGTCACAGGGGATGAGACTATGGTGCTCTACTATGATCCCCTTTCGAAAAAGGAGTCGATGGAATGGCGCAAACCAGAAGAAGCACCCCCAAGAAAAGCCAAGGTCACACAATCCACAAAGAAGATCATGGCAACAATATTTTGGGATTATCACGGGATCCTTCTCATCGACTTCAAAGAGAGGAACACCACAGTGAATGCGACTTATTATGCTTCACTCCTGCACCGACTGCGAGACGCCATCAAGGAAAAGAGGCGCGGCAGGTTGAGTCGAGGTGTCCGGTTGCTCCAGGACAATGCCCCTGTCCCCACGGCTTCTGTTGCCAAGGCTGCACTGAAGGAGTGCGGCTTCGAAGAAATCCACCACCCACCCTACAGTCCAGACTTGGCACCGAGTGACTACTTCCTGTTCTCAAACTTGAAGAGGGATGTCAGAGGACGGAGATTTCAAAACGATAGTGAGGTGCAAGAGGCAGTTTTCCAGCATTTTGCGGACAAAACTTCGGACTATTTTTTTCAAGGGTATAAGAATGCTGGTTGAAAGGTGTCAAAAGTGCATCGAAGTTAAGGGTGACAATGTCGAAAAGTGATACACTTGTTTCGTCTCTTTGACTATTAAAAGTTGATCGGGCCGGAAACTTATAGAACCACTAGAACTGTTAGAGAGCGTAAAGTAACGCGACTACACTCTCAAGCAGTGCGCTGTACGAAAGGTTTATCGTGGACCGAAAGATGGCCGAGGAATGGGCGTGACACGAGCCAGGTGCCAATCTTCGTCTGCGCTGCTACAGAGCGTTGGGGGGTTCCGCAGAGTAGCACGTGCGAAACAAAAATTTAGGCCGCCTAAAAGAAAATGGAGGAATCAAATATGGAGTGCAAACATTTATAAGGAAACAGCATGTCATGAACGTGGCGGCGGTTAAAAAGAGGAAACAAGTGCAGGTAACTTGAAAGCTTGTCATAGGCATAAGATAAGAATGCGGGGAAATTCCGAAAGAAACCCCAATGAATAATACGAAGCGCCCTCTTTTGCACAGCTTCAAGGTGTTTGATATCGATGGCACATAAAGCATTCCATCCTACTGACGCATAGTCAAGTCTGGGAAGGGCGTAAGCTTTATAGAGAGTAAGAAATACATGACGTCATCGCCCTGATCCGCTGCCTCACCACGGGGCGAAGCCTCGGCGAGCATGGGCACCTCTCTACAGAGCGACCATATTGGTCATTGTGCAAACACTGGTCTTCACTTTCTATCTGTTCGAGGCGTCCCAATATCGCGTCCCTTGTGGACAGCAGTTGTGCGGAACCTGGTCACGGTAATGGCAGATGTGTTAGAAGAGGAGAGGACAACACGTGTCATTGTTTGGCCTGTCGTTCTGATAGATCGGTTTGTGACAGTGGTGGAAGACAGTACGAAATCGTCGATCAGGACACGTTACATCCAAAATGCGGGTCACACAGACGGCATAGTGCACGAGCGCCACTATTTGAGGGACGTTGTTCATAATATGACACTTCTCAATGTTTTCTTTCAGACAGTGTCCGGCAGGGACGCAACGATGTTTCGAAAATAAATGCGTTTGTGACAGGGACTTCGGCCTCGCAGGGGAGAGCTGTGTCCAGAACACGACACTTCACGGCATTTGTGACGACAGCAGAATTTGCACCGATAACACGGAATGCAGGGACAACGTTTGCCAATGTCTGAGCGGATATTACGAGTACAACGGCGCCTGTTTCAAGCGAGTGCTCACGGCGCGACAACGCAGAACTGCCGTCTTAATTATGATGCTGGCAACATCGCTAGCGTTTGGCATAACGCTCATTTTACTTGGCGTGTACTTCTACAAGAATTCCTACAGACCATCGTCGATGTACGAGAGATCTGGTTCTACTTGGGACTTCGTTTCGGGTTCATCAGCTTCGCGAAGGACGAGCAGCATCAATTCTTAGGGTGTGCCGCACAGCGCCGATTCTCTCTAGAGTGCTGTTGACCCAGCTATTGAGATGGAATGATAGGTAGTGATACAATATACGACCTATAGAATCCAATGTGTCACAATAGAATATTCGAACAATAAATGCGCTTCCGGAAAAGCAAGAAAACCACACAGCATGATCAAACGTGTAAAACATATTATAGAAATAGTAATAGAAGATACAGGGTGTTCCAGCTAAATGCGAACATATATTTCTAAAGACATAGGGTGTCTTTT
The DNA here is from genome assembly GCF_037126465.1 of Ornithodoros turicata. Classification (NCBI taxonomy): domain Eukaryota; kingdom Metazoa; phylum Arthropoda; class Arachnida; order Ixodida; family Argasidae; genus Ornithodoros; species Ornithodoros turicata. Next base: position 54,526,001 of record NC_088203.1, on the reverse strand, counting down.
TTAGGCGATAGTCCTTTTTCATAATGTTCTTGGTCATATGTTGCTCGACCGTCAAATGACTGGTAACCTAAAAATCGTTATATATAAAGTAATAAATCTCTCAATGTTGTAATAAATCTCTAAATTTTGGATGCTTCCTACTTCGTTGATTGATTGATTGATTATTCAGGTTTTTATGGCGCACGGACAACTAAGGTCATATTGCGCCAAAGGTATGGTGAAAATGCAATGGGGATGGTTGGTGACTATGTAAAGCAGGTAGATTAAACTAAAATCATCGTTTTAGAAAGGTTAAGACATTAAAACACGATACATGAGCAAAGCTGGGTAAAACTATATTGCATTTAAATAGCCAAAACTTTAAAATAGTTAAAAACTCTCATGAAGGGTAAAAGAGGCTCATCACCCAACAAGAAGGCTGGGGGAAGCGGCAACTGATATCTGTAAAACTCTTCAAAGTGATAGTGACGATGAGGTTCATGTGCAGGACACGTGATTAGGATGTGCAGCACAGACAGCTGCTCCCCCCAGTGCGTGCATTCCGGTGGTTCCTCCCGGTGCAGTAAAAAGCCATGTGTGAGGTGTGTGTGACCAATGCGTGGCAAAATCAGTGCAAAAACTATTGAATGGAGACGATTTTTAAAACTCGGTATGCTTCCCAAAATTGTGTTTTTTGACAGCCAAAGCTTGTTGTTTTCTCGTGTAGCCCACTCTCGTTGTCATTTAACATTAATTTTCCTCCTCAGGACTGACCTAAGGTCTTGAGAGGGACTCTCCAAAAGGCTCACTTCAGAAGAGAGCGCAGCGGCAGCTGCTGCATCTGCGAGTTCATTACCGGGTATCCCAACGTGGCTGGGCCCCAGCAAAAACCTAAACAAAGACCTTTTTTTATTACCTTGGTCGCAAGATATCGGGCTCTTAATACAAGATGATTTTTCTGTTTGTGTATCGTACAGGTGGCTTTAAGAGAACTCAGTGAATCGCTGTAGATGATCGAAGACTTGATCTGACGGTCTAAGACGAAGCTAAGCGCCATGATTATTGCATATAGCTCTGCAGTAAAAACTGATGCAGAGGTTGGTAGCCACTGTGACTTCGTGCAAGACTCAGTAACCATTGCACAAGAAACGGATGTGTCTTTGACCCATCGGTATAAAAAAGCAGTGTGATCTCCAAAGCTTTCGGCTACATAATTGAATTCTTGTTGGATCACACAAGGCGGAGTGCCATGTTTGTTATATTTAGCTAAAGAGTAATTGCATTCTGGCAGTACGTCCCACGGAGGAGCTCCCACACACGTCTGCAAAATTGGGGTGTGATACTCATACGTTTCGATTCCCTGTAGCACACGCATACTGAAAGGAGGTATAAATGTGGGTTTGCAGAGAAAGAACTGTTTAAACAAACCGTGTCTCCCTCACAGACTGGATCGCAGGATGTTCCGGATAGCCTCTCACTCTAAGCGCATATATGATGCTGAGAGGTAGAACCTACGTCTCTCCAACGACCACTCCTTGGATTCGACATATAGGCGCGCAACTGGTGATGTACGAAATGCACCAGTTATTAAACGCAACCTCTGGTGGTGTAGTGTGTTCAAAATCTTGAGAGCAGATTCGCGGGCAGACCCATACACAATGCACCCGTAGTCCAATCTTGACCTCACTGTCGAAATGTAAATTCTGTGCAACGTGTCACGATCTGCGCCCCAGGACCTGTGTGACAGCACCTTTAAGGGACTTAGGGACTTGATGCATTTAGTTTTAAGGCTCTTAATGTGCGGTAGGGAAGTAAGTTTGCTATCAAACGTGACCCCAAGAAATTTGTGTTCACTCTTAACAGTGAGGTCCTGCCCATTCAGCTTAAGAGTACGTGGAGGAAGCATTCCTCTGACCCTGGAGAAGTGAACACAGACAGTTTTCTCGTGCGAGAACTTAAACCCATTCTTGAGGGACCATGTGGTGAGCTTGTTTAGAGAACACGTATTTCTAAAAACATAGGGTGTCTTTTTTAGGCGATAATCATTGTTCATTAAAACAAAAACTATAAGGGCTATAGACATGCTGTTTTTACTTCTATCATCTCTGGGCCGGCGGACGTTCTTGGCCATATGTTGCTCGACCGTCAAATGACTGATAACCTAAAAATCGTTATATATAAAGTAATAAATCTCTCAATTCCGTAATAAATCTCCAAATTTTGGATGCTTCCTACGTCGTCTATTCTCAAGTATGCCTTTGTGACAACGACATTCTAAATTGTTTTCGTCGTCAAAAAATCGTTAATTAACTTTTTAATTATAAAAGCTACGAAGTTGTCCCAATGGGAAGATCTGATCCTTTTTGGGTGACCTGATATCGTAGCCGTTTGCAGAAAACAAATCCGTTCGGTAAATCGTCCGCAAAAAACGAATGAAGCAATACCTTTTTTTTTTCTTTATTTTATTCATTGCGCATCTTCGAAGACCCGTCTTTCCTTTGCCCCCAAAGAGAGAGGGTGAAAGTGCGTCCTGGAAAAAGCTTAACAGAAAAGGAAATACAAGAAAAGGGCAGTTCCAATAGCGTCACCCGATACATGTGTTTTTGTTTTGTTTCCGCAAGTTAAAGCTCATCTTCGACGCATGAGACGGCACCGTGGCGGCGTCTTTGACGCACGAGGCTCCTTCACAATCTCACATTGGAGGTGAAGGAAAGACGCGTCTCAGAAGGTGCGCAATGAACAGATTAAAGAAAAAAATTGTGCTCGTTCCCGAATTTTTGCGGACGATCTATCGAACGTTTTTTTGTTCTGAAAACAGCTCCGGTATCAGGTGACCGAAGGGACCAGATGTGCTCATTGGGACAACTTCGTAACTTGTATAATTAAAAAAATAATTATTGCAAATTAATGGCAACATTGCCTTAGGAGTTTGTTAATGCCCTCCTAAGGAGTGCCCTTCAGGTATGATACATTGCAATTGATTTCATCTCTGAAAAAGTGATACATTTTTAAAAAATATGTTCGCATTTTTGCTATACTGGAACACCCAGTATAGTAAACACTGTGAACAATGATAATTCCCGTGTATTCACAAGAGCGCCTCTTCTGACTACGCAGGGACTGAACGAGGAGGAGGAGGATGTGTCAACATAATCACGCAAAATCATCCAACCATTCGGTCGCGGGCGGGGCTTATCGTACAGCAGAATCTAGGAAGCGGGCATGTTTTTATTCTATTTTTTGCGAGATATGAAAGAGCCTTGTGCAACATCACTGCGCTCAGCACCTCCGTCCGTCAGAAAGAACCACACAGACAGGTTGTCCGCCGGGCACAGAATCTGACGACTGACGCGCAGTGCCTTCCAGGAGGACGAAAGAAAATGCTACCTTCTGTTGCCAATGTGACAAGCTTCTATTTTTGATTTAATACACCTGGTAGAGCAACACCCGATTTTGAGGAAACTTGCCAATGAGCAATACTGAAATGTACCAAGGAAACATGCCATGTGGGAAAAGTTTTCTTTTGAAATGAAAAAGAGACACCCGGATGTCGAAGCATCGGTAGGTATGTACATCAACACACCTTTTGGGTCTCCATATTCAGGGCGCAGTCGTTGTATCAGTTGACAACCCGTTAATTATTAAGAACGAGTTGGCAGCATGCTCGAGTTCCAAACCCAAACGTATCGGCTCAGGGTGCTGTCAGCTTCGTTATGTTCTGACAAGCATCAACCAGAACGAACTGTTGTAATAAAGGGGGCCACTTTTCCGCAGTGTCACTATTCCTACGTGTTTCCCATCAATCGCGGCCACACAGTTTGGGAGCCACAGCGCTTCACAGTAACGCGATTTATCTAGCCTGTTCCTCTGGATAACGTGGCAGATAACGTGGCGAGATACAAGCCCTCCAACACACTCCTGAGCTTAGCGCCGACATCAGAGAGCTCAGAGTTGCGTCCATTCCTATTGACAGCAGTAAGCACGTGACTTCCCCTGCACGGCCTCACTGCCTGCGGCGTGCACTGTGATGTTCGAGCCGCATGAGTTTCGGTATTCATGATGCCAATTTTCTCCGATTCTATTACTCTTTCCGCTGTGAAACCTTCCATGCAGGTTCATACTGGTGCAAAGAACCGTCTTTTACGTTTATCTGGGATAACGTGAGATGACCTGTCTCAACTCCTTTCAGCATTTACGCTAAGGGTTTCAAAGTTCTCTATCGGATGTGATGACTTGATTGATTGATTGGGGTTTTTTGGCGCAAAAGCTCTTTAGGAAATCTGAAAGGAAACCAGAGGAAATCTCAACGCAGGGCACACCGTATTCAAAGCCGCTTCTAACGGAGCAAAACTTCCCTTGGTGTTCCTTTCCCGGGAATTCGGATCTACGTGGACACAGTCATTTTTCCAACGGACGTCCCCCACATCACCGAGTGGTCACGGTTTGCACTTCCCACAAATTTCCGTTGTTTGTCATCACACGAAGTTACATGGAGATGCCAGGACATTGCACGGACTTACTTACGTACGTGCTCAGTGCCCTGTATTTTATCATTATTATCGATACTGTTTTATTGAGCCGTTGCTTAAGCGGACAGATTCTTACTAGGTCTGTAGGTATTTTGTTTCAGCTTCGGACGCTGCACCTTTCTTTCTCTCTTGCTTGTTTTTGCCCCAATGCCTCCAGTATCTTCCCTCCCCCGCACTCGTCGTTCCGTCCACTGGGCTCCTGGCCTGGCACCCTCTTCTTCTTCTTTGTAGGGGGTAAGAATTGTCAGCCACAGTCAAGTGGTTTGCTACTCTCCTCTCGCACGCTTTGCGTACTGGCTAGCGAACCGGCCGTCATCGTTATCCGCTACCGTCATGCGCCGGTGCCGGGCTGCGGCCGCGCAAGAAATAAATCACTCTATCTCCGATCACCTATCATGAAGGTTGTGTAGTTCCATCACATTCTATGAGTGAAGGTGTGAGTGCTATAAATTCTTCAGCAAGCACTATAAATAAATAAGAAGAATCAGTAAGTGGTATGCTGAATTTTTCGAATGGTGATTTAAAAAAAAACTGAAGGCAAAAACATAAAGATTCAGGCAAATTTTCAAATAATTTAACCAACCTTTTTAGGGTCGCTAAAAGGAACTATTACTTTGGTGAAATTGAAAAATATAAAAGCGACCCCAGGAAGAGTTGGAGTGTCATCAACAATTTTCTAAGCAGAAATAAGACTCATGCATTCCCCCTCCTCCCCAGAAAATTCCTCGGGTGAAAATCTTTTAAAAGGTGTCAGTGAAACCGCCAACGCTTTCAGTGTCCATTTCGCTACAATACCCAGTCAGACTTGTACAACTTCATTTGTACCGCCATATGTTTGTTTGTAGGCGTCAAAATTCTTTCTACTTGCGACCCACCTACCCTGAGGAGGTAACGAATGTGATACAGATCTGCGTAATATCGCTCCTGGTCTTGGTGGTATTTGCTCGAGTCACATGAAGCTTGTAAAGCACACTCTTGCACCCGTATTAGCTCACATTTTTAACCCAATGTTTAAGACCGGCACTTTCCCTGTTGTTTTTAAACTTGCTAGGATTACACCGGTCTACAAAAAAGGCAAGCCTACCCTTATCGCTAACTATCGTCCCATTGCCATCATGCCATTTTGCGCCACTAGTCCACTGAATGTGCTGTACTTCAACTTACAAGATCAGAGGTGCAATCGACTCTGGCCGAGTGACCGCAGCTATTCTTATCCATTTAAGCAAGGCATTCTACACTATTGACCATCCTTTTGTCTAAATTAAATAGCTATGGCATTTGTTGTCCAGCTTACACACTAATATCTAACTATCTTTGCAATCGCATCCAGGTGGTTAAAATTAACGATGACTTATCTTCTCACGTCACAATCAATAGAGGTGTTCCCCAGGGCTCTATTCTAGATTCATTGCTGTTTTTACTATATGTCAATTACTTACCTAGCTCCACCATTCACTCACAATGCATCATGTACGGTGATGATACCACCATCTTCTTACCTGAAAATGACATTAACTAACTAAAGGCTAAACTAAATGAGGACCTTATTAATGTTGTTGACTGGCGCAGCACCAACAAACTAACTACTACTAATAAAAAAAAACTTAATTCATTCTCTTTCATAGCCCTCAGCTACGCTCTTTTTCTCTCTCTCACCTACGTTCCTGGGAGTAGCATTAGATACCCATTTGAAGTTTACATCACACATCTCAAACATATGTCGTCGCGTTGCTTTCGGCCTCCATGCGCTATCCAAGGTCAGATTTTTTTCCACTTTATATTCTTGTGACATTATATTACGCTTTCATACATTCCCACCTGTCTTACTGCATCACATCATAGGGATCCACATATATCTCTCATCTTTCGTCTCTAAACCGCTTACAAAGAACAGCTATTCGCATCATTACATTCACTCCCACAATATGCAGCTGTCGCCATCTCTTCATATCACTCCGTATTTTGCCACTCATACAGCTGTTTCATTCCGTCTCTTCGACAATCGGTGTCTTCCAGTAGTCATTCTATCTAGATCACCTCGCTTCGGTAATTATCTCGTGCCACGTACAACAACCAACTACGGGAAGCAAACATTCATCTTCGTGGCTGCCAAACTGTGGAACGCCTTGCCTGCTTATCTACAGTCTGTATGTTCATTCCATCGCTTTCGGATCGTCTTAAGGAACTACCTCATGAATTAGCTCCTTATTTTCATACACATTAGCTTTTTCACCTATTTGTCTTGTTTCTCCCATGGGCATTTGCGCTTACGCTGTTCACCTTCATAAGCGCCACAATTTTGCTGATTCTCAGTTGTTTTTGTTTCTTATGTTTATTTATTTCGTTTGTTTGTTTTTCTTTCTTTTTCCCTCTTGTGCTTTCTCCCTTACCGTGACAGTGTAGTGGACGACGATGACTCAGCTCGCGCCACGCCCCCGCTTTCCATCGGTGCTCATGCCACGAAATAAATCAGTTTCCTTGCGGCATTCGTTGTGGTAGCCTGCGTTCTTTTGGCTCCCACAATTCTGGTGACTTGAACGTAGCTTCGCCCTTCAACAATGCACTCTGGAGACGAGCCTTCCCCACAGACCCCGGCTAGAACCCCTCTTCAACCGGGCGTGGCTCATGTGGGCATACGCTTACCACCGTTTTGGTCTCGCAGCCCGTTCATCTGGTTTCAGCAAGTCGAGGCACAATTTATCCTTGCTGGTATAGCATAACAGATAACCACGTACCGTCATCTCCTCGCCTCCCTTCCCCCTGAGATCGCCATGGATGTCGCCGACATCATTGCCAACCATCCGGCGCAGAATCCCTACGACCATCTGAAGAGCTCAATCCTGAGCGAACGCGCCTCCAACAGCTTTTGCACTCCGAAGAACTGGGGAACCGAAGACCCTCCCAGCTATTCCGCGCCATGCAAGTCCTACTGGCCAACAGAGCTGCTTCTCTTGACGACGATCTGCTTCGCGAACTGTTTCTGTCGAGGCTCCCATCCTCAGTGCAAATAATCCTCGCTACGGCCAGTGCCTTACCTCTGGCCCAGCTCGCACAACTGGCTGACAAGGTGACGGAAGTAGCAAACCCGAGCCCTCCCATTGTAGCAGTTTCCGAGTCGTGTCGCCTTTCCAATCCCCGCTGCCAGTCACAGGTTTCAACGGCCCCGTCCACTACGCCGAGGAGCTTTCGTCTATGCGCGCGGACATTCACCGCCTTTCCGACACAGTCGCCGCGCTCCAGTTCCGTGACAACCACTGCCGCTCCCCAAGTCGTTCTGGCCGATTCAGAAGATTCCGCCGTTCCCCACGACGTTACTCCCACCGCAGCGTTTCTTCAGCTGATAACCAGAACCCACCACCCTGCTGGTACCACGAACGCTTCGGTCAGGCCGCCATGCGATGCACGCATCCCTGTGGTTAGTCGGGAAACGCTCCCGGGAACCGATGACAGCGACCACCGCTTTCCCTTCTCCCGCCACACACACACGCCTTTTCTTTGTTGTGGACCGCTCCAGCAAGACTCATTTCCTCGTGGACACTGGAGCTGCCGTCAGCGTTCTAGCTGCCTCATCCAGCGACCGGCGCGGAAACACAGTCTATCACCTTATGGCTGTGAACAACAGCGTCATACCAGTCTACCATGAAAAGCTGCTCACCCTTAATCTTGACCTGCGAAAAGTGTTTCCTTGGGTGTTTCGCGTTGTCGCCGTCTCTCACGCTATCCTCGGAGCAGATTTTTGCACCATTTCGCCATCTCCCTAGATGTCTTCTGGTTGATACCCAGACCCGGCTACCGGCCCACGCGATCCCTGCCGCTCCCCACCTTGCTGGCGTCAGTGGAACTTCCCTTCCCAACTTCGTTGCCAATCTCAGAGCTCCTGCGCCAGTTCCCCACACTCACACAACCTCCTGACTGGACGAAATCGGTCAAGCACGATGTTGTTCACTTCATCGAAACCACAGGCCCACCGGTTTTCTCCTGTTCTCGCCAGCTATCACCTGAGAAACTGGAGATAGCCAAACCGGAGTTACAGCACATGTTGGACATCGGTATCGCCCGTCCATCCTCCGCCAGTTGGTCTTCAGCGCTCCACATGGTGCCTAAAAAGACGGGAGACTGGAGGCCGTGCGGGGACTACCGCGGCCTCAACCTGGTCACCAAGCCCGACCGCTACCCATTACCTCGACTCCAAGATTTTACTGCTAACCTGCACATCATGAAGATGTTCTCAAAAATCCACGTAACTAAAGCCTATCATCAGATCCCTGTAGCGCCATGTGACATCCCGAAGACCGCAATCACCACCCCATTTGGGCTTTTTGAATTCATTCGCATGGCTTTTGGGCTCCGGAATGCGGCACAGACTTTCCAGTGCTTCATCGACACCGTCACTCGGGACTTGCCCTTCGTCTTCGCATATATTGATGACATCCTTGTCGCAAGCGAGAGCCTTGAACAGCACCCCGAACATCTTCAGCTCATCTTCTCTCGCCTTGCCGACCATGGAATCGTCATTAATATTGCGAAATGCGAATTCGGAGCGCAGTCGCTGGAATTTCTTGGTCATCACATGTCCTCGGAGGGCATCGCACTGCTCCTGCAAAAAGTCGCTGCCATCGTGAACTTCCCACAGCCCCAGTCTGTTCGCCAGTTGCGCCGTTTTTTAGGTCACGTGAATTTCTACAAGCGGTTTCTACACCAATGTGCCCGCACTCTACGTCCGCTCGAAGCGCTCCTGCACCAATCTGAAACATCACGTCGAGGCAGCAACCAACATGTGACCGGCTCCGGTCCTGCCAGTCGCGCATATTCCCTGGTTTGGTCGGATGCCGCTTCCGACGCCTTCAGTGCCATCAAGTCGCTGCTTTCTTCCGCCACTCTGTTGCACCACACGAGCCCAAATGCACCAACAGTTCTGATGGTCGATGCCTCCTCTACCGCAGTCGGAGCAGTGCTGCAGCAGAAGTCCAGTGACACTTGGCATCCTCTGGCGTTCTTTTCCAAGGCCCGCAAGCCAACGGAAGCACCCTATAGCACCTTTTGCCGAGAACTCCTTGCTGCGTACCTCTCCGTCAAGCATTTCCGCTACTTTTTGGACGGCAGAGAATTCACCATACTCACCGATCACAAGCCCTTAACATACGCTTTTCGCTCGGCCAACAGCAAGTACTCCCCTCGTGAGATTCGGCATCTAACTTTCCTAGCAGAATTCACTACTCGCGTTGAGCATGTCTCCGCATCGGCCAACTGGTGTGCCGACGGCCTTAGTCGCATTGCTGCAGTCGAACCCCTCTCTCCTGAAGCTCTACCGCGTGCTCAGCTCAGCGATCCCGACCCTACCCTTACCCGACCCGACCTTACGCCGATCGCCCACCTCCCTTCATCTTGAAGACCTTCACGTTCCCGGCTCCGACCTCCGCCTTTGCTGTGACACAACCACAGTTCCTCCCAGGCCCTATGTCCCTCAGCCTTACCGTCGAGCGCTTTTTGACCTTCACCACGGACTCTCCCATCCAGGAATACGAGGCACACAACGCCTTGTTGGATCCCGCTCCATGTGGCCCAAGATGAACGCTGATATTCGCGCTTGGGTTGGTTCCTGTTCCTCCTGGCAGCGTTCCAAGATCTCCCGCTATACGTCCGCCCCTCTCGGCCGCTTTGCTCTCCCTGACGCACGTTTCGATCACGTCCACGTCGACCTTGTAGGCCCATAACCGCCATCTTCCGGCAACCGGTACATTTTGATAGCCGTCGACCGTTTTACCCGCTGACCGGAAGCCGTACCCATCCCTGATTCCACAGCACCCACCGTGGCAGACGCCTTCTTCTCCACCTGGGTTGCACGGTTTGGAGTGCCCTCACGTGTCACCACTGACCGGGGCCCTCAATTTGAGGCCAGACTTTTCGCCGCCTTTCTCGACCTTTTGGGAACGACACACATTCGCACAACATCATACCATCCCTCATCAAACGGCCTGGTAGAAAGGTTCCATCGACAGCTGAAAGCCGCCCTCATGGCGCACGAAAATCCGACCCGCTGGGCATCACTGCTTCCTGTCCTCCTGCTCGGCATTCGGACCACCCTGAAGACTGACATCGGTTGTAGCTCCGCCGAGCTTGTCTACGGTACTGCGCTACGGCTCCCAACCGATGTCTTGTGCCACTCCGAACCTACACCCCCTACCTAGAAAACCTCCAGCGCTTTTTTTTTTTTTTTCACGACCTTCGGCCCACTTCCACATGTGCGTGTCCATATCGGCAGCCGTTTGTACCGCAGCTCCTTTCAACAGCGTCCCACGTTTTCCTACGGCGAGACGCTGTTCGGAGGCCCTTCAGCAAGCATATTCTGGCCCCCACCCCGTCTTACAGCGAGCTGACAAGTTCTTCAAGATCAGCGTCAACGGGAAGCGGGACTCTGTAAGCGTGGACAGGCTGAACCCCGCCTTCACCGAACCACCGCTGTCCTCATTTCCCCTTTCTTTGCCCTTGCACTGTCCCCTTCGCCGGTCCATCATACCCCCCTCTCGTCCACCGCTCCGAAGAAACTCGTCTCCTGGGCCGAGCGCTCCTCACGGAGTCCTGCGGGGGGGCCCTTTAGTGACTAAGCTTGAGCCACGCCCCCGCTTTCCATCGGTGGCTCATGCCACGAAATAAATCAGTTTCCTTCCGGCATTCGTTGTGGTAGCTTGCGTTCTTTTGGCTCCCACAACAGTATATTCCTATATAGAGTGACTTGACATAATGTGACTATCTCCTGACTTGTTCTGATGTTGTCGCCACGCATGATATTCAGATTGTTTCCGGGAGGCTCGAACTCTAGCTATGCTACGGACCCCCCACTGTATACTATGTATGGCATAACTACTAATAAAACTGAATCGAACTGAATTGAACCAACAACGTAGTGAAGCTCCTGCAATTTTTTTTAGGGATTTGTTCACCTTCTTCAACGCTGTTATCTGCGCAGGGTGATCGGGACCGGACGGTTCCTCAAAACGATTAGAACGTAAGTGCAAACCAGAGATTTGTCCCCACCCCTCACCCGAACACACACACACACACACACACACACACACACACACACACACACACACACACACGCACGCACGCACGCACGCACGCACGCGGGAGGAGGCCCCCTAGCACTTCATGAGATTACGCAATATTCTGTCAAAACCATGTAAATACATCCCCTCGCTGAGCTCTCCTCCCGTCCGAGGACGAGATTCTGAGTAAACCAATGGAGCCAAACCCCGACACTTCCAACCCCAGCACATTGTACTGTGCTTCGCGACAGCATCCACACGAAACATATGCATTTCAAATGCACAAGGTATTGCATGACGAGTACTTCAGAAAATCCTTGCTAAAGCTATCCGTGGCAACGTGGAAGCACGTACTGCAAGACTGTTTCTTTTCCGTTCCAATTTTAGTCCGCCTCCTGCCAAAGATCTTTTTCGGACTCAGTTGCGATGTCGGTCCAATACCTTCCCAGGTGAAAAATTTCTACAATCCCAAGTGGTTTGTAAAATGATGTCCACTTGAAACCTCTTACGTACAAAGTGGTTTAAAAGTGGCGATGGTGGTGAAAGAGCTCGCCTACATCTGGACTAAAGGTTCTAGACATCTGGGTTCAAAAGTGGTTTCAAGCGGAAATCCTTTCATAAACCACTTGGGATTGCAGACACATTTCACCTTGGTTGTTGGGTACACATCCCAAGCTTCGGCTGTGGTTCACTTGACCAGAATATGGCTCATTCTTCACTACGTGACGCAACACAAGCACGCTCGTCCAGGAGGGCTGCCAAAACGAACAACATCAAACTAACTATGGCTATCATGATGTCCACTGATTTGCACTGAATGAAACAGGGTCACGGTGGTTACGGTCGTCACGCTCTTGAGTTTGCGTTGGCTTGGTCGCTCGCCGGCTTGGCGTTGGCTTGGCGTGGAGTGGCCTGGATGATGCTCGATGAAATCATTTTATGTATAATTTTACTTCCTTCCACAGTTTCGCTCCACCTTTTAGGCCTATTTTTGATAGATGTTGCAAAGTCCTGTAGTGCAGTCAGCAAGTGACATTTCTTGTCGGCGATGGGTGTACAGGTTTCCCCAGGCCCGGGTCTGCTTCAGATTTATGATACCCAAACACCAATGTATACAATGCTTGGTACAATGTGTGTGGCATAGTGGAGCTTTTCACTTTTATTACGCACGCTGACTTCGACAATATTGTGTTTACTGTGACGGTGTGAAGTCTCGACGATCAGCACTACCTTAACGCACAAGAGAAACATACCACGCCGAAAAGGTACCGGCACTGTATGTTTGATGACACTGTTCCGAATTCACGCACGACACGGATCAGGCACGCGAAGCGAAAGCTTCAGTCGAAGAAAGCTTCAGCGAAGAAAGCTTCAGTCGATTCAAGTGACACCGACAGCGAAACCCCACGCGACGTTTCTGAAGAGGGCAGTGCAGATGCATGTTGCGAAACTGGCGACACACCGAACGAAGAAGACTTAACAGCAAGCCCAGGTTCACACACGGTGAGTCTTTGCCTTTGTACGATTGCGATTGTAAGAAACTTGACTGTCTTTCCAACAGAAATTTTCCAAGGTAAATGGCTATGTACGGGTATACCCTGCTGTGTCACCAACCCCAAGAACTAGAACACATGATTCATTTGTGAACTGTGCTGCTTCTGCAGTGAATATTCAGGAACCTTGTACGGCTTAAAGGGTAGGAGTGTGCTGCTACTCCTAACGTCCTTTTCGTTTCCACTAAATTTTGTTCTTGATTATATGCATGCTGTGTTTGCATTCTATAGATCAAATAGCATAAATATAGGCGAGCTGGTGAAGTGATTCCATACCATAAAAAAAGCCTGTGTTCGTGCAAAAAAGAGGACAGACAACACATTAAGCACTCAAAACGAATAACTACATTTACTTCATGCAAAACAGGCGAACGTATACACCACATACGTGGGAAATTATTTCTACGTCTCTGTGTGTATGTTCCTCTGTCTTGCGTGAAGCAAATGTCGTTGCTGGTTTTTAGTCTTTCCGTGTCGTCCATTCTATTTTTTGGTAAAATCAGACCTGGATGTATGTCAGAAACCTATATTGACCTGCTATTGTAAGCTTGTAATAAATTATTGATTATATGCACTGGGGTTGGCAATCGTGTGTGTGCTTTCATAAATGTGCTCAACATATAGGTTCGACAATAGATGCTCAACAAATTCATTACAGTTCAGGTGAATGAGGTGGGTAATGTACAGGACAAACAGAAACAAAGACCCCGGAGCGACCAAGCAATTGCATCTCATAGTGAAAGACATTGCACTTGTACACAGTGTTTGGGGTATTTTCTTTCTTGATTATCTTGCAGCAAGGGTTCACAAACTTTGTCCCCAATGCTTAATATATTTGACTCCGTATGCGACACGCTAGAATGAAATGAGAAATTACTAAAAAAAAAGAAGAGAAGAACTAAGAAAAGAAAGTACTAAAACTGTACGCAACTGCAGCTGTGTAGATATGTTCCAATTCTGTAATTTCAGGAGCCTAATTTTTGCTTTACTAAAGGAATCTAAAAGCAGTAAGGATTCACTCCTAATGACCGTATGTTGCGTAAATCTAATCATAAGCTATTCAAAGCATCACCTACGGACGCCCTTGTGCATTTTCTCTACTTGGTGGTCCTATTTGACACTTTCAAAGGTGATCTAGCGAAATTCAGATTTGGTGCAATTTTTCGAGCAGGACAAACTACTTTTTGGAGCACTTTTGGAGCAAATATTACGGCTTCGAGCAGACCTGGAGCAGCTCAAACGTAACAGTTCATTCAACTCTCAACTTCTCACCAATGCGACGGGCTGCAGAAAAAGACTCCTGGCTGCTTGTCAAAATCTACTTTGGAATCCTATTGATGACACGAAATAGAACACCCCCTAAAATAATAACTTTTATTGAAACAGCTGCCATATTTAGTCAATCGTACACATACTATGTGCGCACTGCTGCGCGATGAAGATGTGAAACCCATAGCTTGTACGACCTGCTTTAACTCTTTGTTCAGCTCCAAAGAGAATCGCTAATTACAGTTTTTGAAAGCCGCAGAAGAGTTCCACGCAGTTCTTCAAGAATAATATCCTTGCATAGAGGTCCTTCCCGAAAATATGGCAGAAACATGTCATGCATGCTCTGTGTACCTGTCCGCTGTCCCGTAGCATCCTGCTGACTGAAGTACGCCTGAAGAGCTTCTAACTGCTCTTCCACACGACTTAGTGACTCTTGAAGGGTAAACCTTGAAGGGAAACATGCCTCAGGAATGCATGAGACGCAATTCCAAGTGCATCCTGATGTCCCTTAAATGATTCAGAACGGGCAGCCCTAGTTTTGAGGTAGCAGTAGATGTTCCTGACAAACTCCTCGATGTCCGATCCAAATGCATCTAAGCCCCTTGCGAAACCATTGTGTACCTTGTGCAGGTTGGAGTTACCAACATCTACCAAAGTTGATGGCACGGAGTCCTGGAGTTTGTTCTTGACACTCTTCATTACATTTGGCCGATCACTAAGAACAAATGAATCCCTGCTTCGGTAGTTTTGCCACAGCATCGTCTAGGCAGTCCACAATTATACCTGCAGTAGCACGTCCAAGGGTGAATGACTGCAGGTGGCAGTGACGACCTCTTGCTGCCTGTCAGAGCGGTGCCTCACGAGTATATCTAGCTGCTGGGCCCTTTGTTCAGGCTGAGGGGTTTCATCTACTAGTATTGAGAAAAACACGCCTGGATGACACAGTCCGTCTACCACCTGAGATAGAACTACGGACCTAGTCCGTCAGTCACAATGCGGGACAACTTCGTCCTACCGCACCTGCAACCCTTAGCGATTTTGCTGTCCGGGAACTTGCACTGGAAAACTGCTGTTGAAGTGTGTCCCAGTGTGAAAGGAACTGACCTGGAAATAGTAGACAATGCAAAAATTATTTCTGCTTTCGTCAAGGCATCTCGTTCTGTTGCGCAACCAGAGAAGTCCAACTGGGACTGGATATCTTTGGGTGGCTGGAGTTTCCCGTCCTTGTCTCTGTACCTTGCAGCGCATTCAGTGTGCTTCTTCAGTTCACGAAACACAGTCAAGCAACTTTCACTTGGTGGGAGAGTCCTAACTGGTGCCACTCTCTTACCAATGCATTTAACGTCCACTTCGTACGAACAGGTAACCTTTTGGACCTCAAAACCCCCTTGTCGATACATCGCTATAAACAGAGATTCAATTTTTCTAATGCCAACCACAACGGCGGAAGGTGTAAAATCATTTTTAGGACTAAGGAACAGCAAAAGTAGGGACATTAATGACAATCACGTAAAACCGATCAAAGCCATCGATATCCTTGCACCATGCTGAGTATTTATCTTTTGCGACAGACTTTAGACAGTTCTAGACTTTTGCCAGATTCTGTTGTCATCATCAACCTGCATGTTTTGAAGGGGGCTGTCACGCCTCCGTCCTAAATCGACCGCAGCCCATCGGCTTTAGAAAAAGCCATGGCTGCTTCTTTTTGGCCAGTTGGACGGGGGACCTCCGTCGCAGCAGGAGACACCTGAGTGTCCCCTGCTTCCTCTTAGGGAGTGTGGTGTAGAGGCTCAATAGCCTGCGAGCAGGTTTGAGTCTCCACGGATTTCCTCTGTGGTGCCACTCCCCTGCGCACCACTTCGGAGAAACTGCCTTTCTTTTGAAATTCGTGTTGCGTTTAGCAGCTCTGTAGGAAATATTCGGCTGTGTTTTGATTTTGATCACGTCTTTTTCATCTTTTCAGCCTGGGCATGATCTTGAGTATACTGGGGCAGTTACCACAACAGTATTCATTGCTCCAGGGCTCTCCTGAATGGTCTTTGCCAGATCACTTTGGACATGTCAGATGTCCGCGACATGCAAGTGAGCTGTGCGCAAAACGCTGGCATTTGAAGCAACATCTCGGATTTGGAACATAGGGCCTAACATTACAGCTCAGGTAACCTGCCTTTACGTTGGAGGGTATCGTGTGTAAGTTGAAGTACAGAATAATGTGCTTGGCTGCAATGTCCTTGCCGTCTCTCCTCATCATGATCCTTTCTGCGCATACTACACCCTGATCGCTCAAACCATATTCAATCTCAGGCTCTGTGCATTCGGGAGGCTCGTCCTCTGAGATCAAGCCCTTCGTTATATTCAATGTACGATGTGTTGTAACATGTACGAGTACATCGCCAATGTTCTTCAATGTTTGCAATGCAGTGCTTTGATGCTGACTTTAAATGACCTCAGCGTTATTTTTTTTTGCTTTATATGATTTGCCGATGACTTTTTTCAGTTCCTTGGCTACAGCCAAAGGAGAGATGTTCGTCAGTGATTTTCCGTCTTCATTTGATTGAATGACTAGAAACTTGGGGAACCAAGGTTGTGGAGTAAGGTTAAGAAAATTCTGTGTAAGCCTCTCGGTGCGGGACCTTTTCAGGCGTCAATATGCGTTTTTTTTATTATCTTGTCTTATTTCTATACCAGTTCTGCATACATCATAGGATCCCGCCAGAGTGTGTGATTCTTCAGCTTTAGTTTTGTGTTCTTCATTTTTCTTTTCCTTTTCTTTCCTTCTTTTTTCCTTTGCCTTTTTTGTCTTCCCCCTTTCACTTTTTTTTTGAATAACAAGCCGACATCCATCTGACTTACCTTTCCTTTTTTTTCCTTAATAAACATATGCCCCCCTCCCCTCCGCCAGAGTACTTACTTCGCGGTGCGCCCTTGCCCTCCCCCCCCCCCCCGGGAAAATGAAATCTCCCCGCCTCTGGTAGAGCCCATGTGGTTTAAGAACCGTCAACACTGCTGGACGTGACGCACTTTGATGTTACGCTGCAGCTATCTCCCGACGTGATGCACGATGTTGTTGAGGTAGCCATTCGTCATGTGCTTCAACAGGTTCTGAGTGGATTTATCGGCGACAATGTCACGAACTACTCAGGCTTCGACACAGTAGCTGCTTTTGACTATGGGCTACATGACCGGGAGCAACACGCCAAAGCCGCTAACAAGAGGATACGTGTCAGGTGAAGCAGCATGTAAAGGCACTGCATCTCAAAATTGGCGTTTCTCTTATTAATTTGCTATCATATTTGGAGACATTATTGAGCACTGGGAAATTTACCTCAAAGTGAGAAGTGTGGTGAATTTGGTGTTTGCTGATGAACTGCCACGCGACCATGTTGCGTACCTTCAAGATAAGATGCAACACTTTTTGACAGCGTTTACTGCAGGGTACCCAAGAAAATCATTCCTGAACTTCACTTTCTACTTGACTACACGTCAACAACTTTATTGCGAGGTGCTGAATGGGAGAACAAACGTCAAGTTTCGTGTCATACTTAAGAAATCTGCGACGGAGGCGTTTTGGATGGTTCAGCAGGCCTATGGCGATGGATCAATCAGCCGAACAACGTGTTTTGGGTGGAACGCACGTTTTGACTTCTATCCAGAAGCAGCACGGCGGAAACTATTGCATTTTTGTCGTTTCCTTCAACTCTGAACTACTGTAGTGCACAATTTTGAGTCGCATGAGGGAGGACGTTGAGCGAAAACGTCCAGAACTGTGGCGTGAACAAAATTGTGTGCTCCACCAAGACAATGCTTCATTACGCTCGTCATTGAAAACACGGGAGCTCCTGTGAGAGATTTCGGCCCCCTTTCCCTGGAGATGTTGGCCCCCACGCCGAGCTGTGTGTCTTTCCCTTGTCTGAGGAAAGAGGGATCCTGGCAATTGAGCGGGCCCAGAGGTTGCATTGGACGCTAACGGGCCCCTCTAGGAAAGCAATACACTGCTTCAGCCCAAGCTTCCCATCGACGGGTGGTCCTGAAATGGCCCGGTTAGGACTACCCAGCTTAGTCGCCATCCCCTACTACATCGCCATTACTTCCTTCTTCTGTCTCCTCCTTTCTCATTTTTCCTTTTCGCCTTCCTTGGCGGCGAGGGCCAACTTTGTGCGGTCTTTTTACTCTTTTGGAAACTGCACGAGGGTATGGTGCAGAGGTACGTGTTAGGGTGCTGGGCACGTTCCCTTGGTGTGCAACACATCTACTGCGCTGTATAGTAGTTTTTCGTCATATGGGTAAGCAAAACTAAAAAAAAACGCATATTGACGCCTGAAAAGGTCCCGCACCGAAAGGCTTACACAGAATTTTCTTAACCTTACTCCACACACTTGGTCCCCCAAGTTTCTAGTCATTCAATCAAATGAAGATGGAAAATCACTGACGAACATCTCTCCTTTGGTGTAGCCAAGGAACTGAAAAAAGTCTTCGGCAAATCATATAAAGCAAAAAAATAACGCTGAGGTCATTTAAAGTCAGCATCAAAGCACTGCATTGCAAACATTTAAGAACATTGGCGATGTACTCGTACATGTTACAACACATCGTACATTAAATATAACGAAGTGCTTGATCTCAGAGGACGAACCTCCCGAACGCACAGAGCCTGAGATTGAATATGGTTTGAGCGATCAGGGTGTAGTATGCGCAGAAAGGATCATGATGAGGAGGGACGGCAAGGACATTGCCACCAAGCACATTATTCTGTACTTCAACTTACACACGATACCCTCCAACGTAAAGGCAGGTTACCTGAGCTGTAATGTTAGGCCCTATGTTCCAAATCCGAGATGTTGCTTCAAATGCCAGCGTTTTGCGCACAGCTCACTTGCGTGTCGCGGACATCTAACATGTCCAAAGTGATCTGGCAAAGACCACTCAGGAGAGCCCTGGAGCAATGAATACTGTTGTGGTAACTGCCCCAGTATACTCAAGATCATGCCCAGGCTGAAAAGATGAAAAAGACGTGATCAAAATGAAAACACAGCCGAATATTGCCTACAGAGCTGCTAGAACGCAACACGAATTTCAAAAGAAAGGCAGTTTCTCCGAAGTGGTGCGCAGGGGAGTGGCACCACAGAGGAAATCCGTGGAGACTCAAACCTGCTCGCAGGTTATTGAGCCTCTACACCACACTGCCTAAGAGGAAGCTGGGGACACTCAGGTGTCTCCTGCTGCGACGGAGGTCACCCGTCCAACTGGCCAAAAAGAAGCAGCCACGGCTTTTTCTAAAGCCGATGGGCTGCGGTCGATTTAGGACGGAGGCGTGACAGCCCCCTTCAAAACATGCAGGTTGATGATGACAACAGAATCTGACAAAAGTCTAGAACTGTCTAAAGTCTGTCGCAAAAGATAAATACTCAGCATGGTGCAAGGATATCGATGGCTTTGATCGGTTTTACGAGCTTGTCATTAAAGGGACTATCGCATCCGGGAACGTGTGTATGAGACCCATACCATAATGTTCGGTATCATTTCACAATCTAGTTGGCCAAATTTCTCTTTCGAGAACGCCGTACATATTGAGTAAACGAATTTTAAATATTCCCGCCGCCTCTGAAGCTAAGGAAGCCCAGCGATAGTAACATCATGATGACGTAACGCAGCCGCACGAATGGGAGGGCTGCGCAGACGACAGTCTCCGAGCTCGTCTGCTTCGGGTTTGAGTCGCCATCGTCGCCATTTACCTCGCGAAAAGTCATCGATAAATACGCCGACTTCCGCTTGTGATTGCGAGTTCTGACGCGACCATGTCGCGTGAAACACGGTGTTACGTTCCTGGGTGTACGAACACTTCGGGCTCTAACCCAGAAGTGACATTCCACAAGCCGAGGGACAGTGACACGAAGCGAAAATGGGAGGCAGTAGTCGCCAGCAGACATCCTGACGTACGAGGAGAAATACATGTGTCCCGCGTTTGTTCTTCACACTTTGTGGAGGATGCGTACATGGAAACGGATGTTCTACAAATCCGACTTGGAGTTCCGAAACGAAAGCGGCTGAAGGCTGACGCCGTGCCCACAATATTTCCGGAACCAACTCGGCCGCGGTCTGCTGAGGTGGGTCACAGTTCTCGTATATGTCAAATGGGACCCCGCAAAAGGACATAATAATTGATAGGATCTAGCCCTGAAAAGCGTGCCTGCAACGCAGTTTACACGCTTTTCTCGGCATTGGCGCAGCCGGCGAAGTTCGATCCCTAAAACTAAGCAATGTGGGTTTTGCAAGGGAAACCCATGAGCTAAGATTGCCATTCTCGTAGTGCTTGCTGGAAATGTCGCTTACCGATGGGATGGATTATTATGAGAACATATATAATGAAGGGGCGTATGCACGTTTTCATTTAGCCGCGCGTCATATACGAACACGAACGGTACTTTGTCCTTTTGTGGGCTCCCATTCAGCGAGCAAATTTGCGCGTGAGGTTTCATTTTCTCTACTGCATTAATGCATGCTGGAAATACAGGTTGCATGTTCGAAAAACAAGTGACAACTTTATTTTGAGATTATGAATGGGGAGTTTGTCGCCATGGGCGATACTCTACCCCATTGCTTCTGGTAATGTGGGGTATGGAACAATATGAGTCCATTTTCATAAGAGGTATCTGTACAAGGAATGTTTTTTCTAGGCAGATTTGTGAAAACCAATCAATTACATATCTTATGAGATGTTGACTTATGAATTGGAACCACAAGTAAATAGTTTCGTTTACAGGTCCAGTCCACCAGCTTCACTGAAGCCAGTGCAAGTGGTACGTTCCGTAGAAAGCTCTTATTAGGCATTGCCGCACATTCATGCTCCCGCCTATCTGTTCCAGTTTAAGATGTTTTTGTCGTACTTGTCCTATACCAGCCTGTTACAGTGATAGGTGTGATAACGTGTTTGTATTGTAGACGTGGAAAGGATGGAATCAGCAAGCGATGCGGGTGAATGTTTCAGCCTACAACAATCCATGTCATCAGCGGGTCCGGAAAATGGTACATGCCCAATTCATTTATGCTCACTCTTGATAAAATTCATGGTGGTTAAAATGAATGCATAGGCAATTACTCTTGAGATTCATAGCTCCTCCTTGTAAACACAGGAGAGCAGTAATCACATCATATCCCATATTGTTTTTTCATAGCTGTATTGCATAATTGCCTTTCTGCATTTTTTGTATGTGTCATGTTGGTATTGCTCTATTTCTTCAGTGCTAGTGCTGGATGGACTGCCCCTTGAACCATTTGTGCCCTACCAGATAGTCAGCCAATATGGGTTCCATTACACATTAGTACCGCACAAGCCAGAATCTGTAGCGGAAAGGGTTCAGGACAAGGAAACACAAACAGCTATTCCGACATCCACGCTTGGTAATATTGTAATATCATTTACAGGGAACAGACCTTTTACACACGTAGCCTACTACCAATTTGGTTTGCAGGCACTCAAACTGGGTTCCACATGCAAAGTAGGGAAAGCCAGACAGGCATGAGCCTTCCCCCTTCCAGCTCCCTTCTGTTGACATCATCTGAGCTAGCAACTTGGTGTCCAGAAGACAGCAACATTGAAAGCGTGGAGGTCTCTGCAGGACAGGCTTCCATGCAGCATATAGGTGCACCAGCATTTGAGGAACTGATGCCAACAGATATGCTTTACATGCCTCTTTCGCCCGTCCACTGCTCCACCCCAGCTAGAGAAGAACTTGATACAACCTTGGGATCTACATGGTATGCCGTAGTACAAGTGTATTATATTTACAGAAAATTGTTAATAGCTCTGGTGATCTAGTGATTACAAAAAGGAAAGCTATGACATCCATTTAAGTTAATATGAATTACATTGTGACCATTGTGAGGCAAGTGTGACAGAGTTACAGCATATTTGTCTACCCACAGATTAATATTGCCTCTTGATGTGTTTTACTATCCATGTGGGTGGTGAGCCTAAACAGCTTGTACCCTATCATGAAGTTGCTACTATCTGTGTCGGGGCTGAACCCATGATAATTGGGTCAGTAGGTGGACATGCTACCAATCAATTGATAGGAGCCACCTTGAAATGAATACCACGGATGCTAACAACATATGTTACAACAGCAGTCAAGGTGGTGGATAAAGCTTTAAGATAAAAAAGCTTAGGAAGAACAACAGACCTACACATGGATAGCTCATAGCAGCAGTATAACACGTAACACAGACATGACAGAAGTTATAACAACAAAATACATGGGAACAGAAGGGGTAAGGAAGCTGTGGCCAACAAACTAGGCCACCATGACCACGCTGGGGAACAGGTCATTTTAACCTTGGTGAAACAGACCTACAGGGAAGGATGTACAGGGATTTTATGAAAAAGTCATCCTAGAAACAGCACCGCAAAGTGTGCTGCCCTGACAAATAGGCCGTGCATTCCAAGACATAGATGCCTTCCTAGACTGAATAGCAAAGGCTTTCTACTTCACACACAGCATTGTATTACACATATACGTTTCGCAAAGGTGAATAACTTCTTTTCTTTCTCGATGTAGCCAGCCTGATCCGAAGGACGTGACGGTCCACTCATCTGAATTAACAGAGGGATCAGAGACTGAAGAGTAAGCTTTGCACTTGAAAGCCGTGGGAATTCTTACATTGCAACTATTTTTTTCCTAGTGACGAATATGAGAAGGAACATGAGGGACATCATTCTAAATCCCATGTGCATCGAACGTAAGTACAGCATGCTCCAGTATGCTGTGTTTTAAGACATAGAAATATGTGATTGCTTTTCAGGCTAAATCCAGAGGAACGTCTCTTCCTGGTGGCGGAGTCAAGTCTGCGAGAGCTCCTGTCACAGTGTCCTTGTGGCAGCAGCGATGCTGAAACAGACATCTCAACAAGGGGCACATGGCTGAGAGCAGCAACAGCTTGCAGCTGTGGGAAACTGCGTACATGGTCCAGCCAGCCTTGGGTGGAAGGCAGGCCACTCGGAAACATTCTGCTCTGTAGTGCGATTCTGTTTTCCGGCGTGAACATAACCAAGGCATTTCGTATGTTTGCCATGATGAAGGTACAAATACTGGCACTTTTCTAGTGTTAATGTAACCAGGGCATTTTGTACATGTTCCATACGATGCAGGTGCCAACACTGACTTTGTCGCAGTACTTCAGAACACAGAAACAGCACCTCTTTCCTGCCGTGAATGATGTGAGTACATTTATAAAGTATGTGCCTATTATCGTTCAAGAACACAAGTAACATATCCTAGCGGTAGCTCGAAAGTCACAGAATGTTTTCACCCAATGTTCCTTTTAGTATGTGATCTTATCTTATCTACAACTGTTGTAGGTCTTCCTGAGCAGACAAGCTGAGCTACTAGACCGGCTCCGCCCAGTGCCCCTGACCCTTGCGGGAGATGGCCGATGTGATTCGCCAGGCCACACAGCCCTCTATGGCACTTACACACTGCTTGAGACAGTTGCCAATAGGATCATCCACTTTGAATTGGTCAAGGTATCTCATACCAAATCTTTCTATAACAGTATCGTAAACATTGCATCATGCAATTCATACTTTTTCGGATAATAGCCGATATTTACCCTCAAGCTTCCAATTTTCAGCCTTAATCCAGTTTCTCCCTAATAAAATGTGGTTCTAATTTATTAGATTTTGTCATTGCTGAACTGGCAGAGCTTACTCACAATGTTGTACTAAAATCCTTAACACTACGAGCTCAGGACTAATTGCTGCTATTCAGAGAGTGGAAGAAGTGTTGACGCTGTACAGGCCTACAAGTGTTGAAGTTCCACAGCCTAATTGAGCACATCAAAACATAGCTCTGTTGTTTCTGTTGTCAAATGACCATACCTCTAGGGGGCAACACTACCCTGTATATGGGTATCACATGTCTAATACGTCGATCTTGGTGTTTTATGTAACAGTCAACAGAAGTCTCAAGCAGCAATGCCATGGAGGTACATGGTCTAAAGAACTGCCTTGCCTACCTTGAAGCACATGACATGGTTGTGGACACCATAGTGACTGACCGCCACACTGCAATAAAGTCTGTGTTAAGGGAATTGTGTCCACACATCAAACACCGTTTTGACGTGTGGCACGTTGCGAAAGGTGAGCACTCTCAACAAGCATGGAAAGTTGCTTTCGGTATTGAAACTCATGTGGTAACTTTGAACAGGGATCAAGAAAAAGCTTGTGTCTCTCAGCCGCTCCACAAAGCACCACGTTGTGAAGTTCTGGATAGAGAGCCTTATCCGACACATATACTGGTGTCCAAAGTACAGTGGGGAAAGTGGTGACCTTTGTCTGGCGAAGTGGGTATCGGCAGTGAACCACATTGTCGATGTCCATGAGCATGACAACCCACTGTACCCAGTTTGTTATCATGGCCCAGTTTCAGAACCACGAGAATGGCTCAAAGAAGGTAAGTACAAATAGATAAACCAATGGGTGCAGTCAGGCGATAAGTCAAGAAATCTCTGAGAAAACTTTAAATGAATATTTGGTAAAGTAATTGCATCTGGGTTTTCTGGAGTAACACAAATGCAAAATGTGTGACATATATGCGTGTGTCTACTCTACATGCATGCCCTGTTATCACTGTTTTGGGAAGTGTCATTTTTAGCTGTAACTGAACAAAATTCAGGAAAACTGCTTAACCCTTTCTTAAATATAGCACTGCATGTAAATGGTTTTGGTGCTTAAAAAATACAGTTCTCACAACTCGGACCTCAGTGGCTGAACGATGGTGATGACAGGTAGGGTGAAGTGACCCGACGAGACTGATTGTGGCATTAAACCAGCACACTCTTGAAAATGGTGTCCTAAGATTAACTGTACAGTATGACTTTAATAAGTCACACTGTGCAGTTAATCTTAGGACACCATTTTCAAGAGTGTGCCTGTTTATGAATGCATTCTTTTAAATTATATACAGTGCTTATTAGCACTGCTGACACAATCACGTGAGGTAGGTTTTTTGAGTGGAAGCTGAAGTTAATTTCCGCGTTGTATCAAAATTTAAGCTACACCATTTTTATGCGTGTGTAGGAAAGGAGCCTTATTGGACTGTTCATCCCATTGACACACATGGATTTTTCATTGCTTGCCCTCCTGTAGAGGGCCCAATAAATAGCACTATGGTCCTAAATTTTCTTTGGCAGGCATGTACTAGTACGTAGACATAGCAACAAAAATACTAAAGAGTGGACAAGTTGATTTATCCCTGTCTTACACCCACGAGTTCTGTCGTTTGCTATGTTGTGGTTGCATCTCCAAGCATCGAGCTTATAGGTAATTTTACATAATAAGTGGTCGAGCTGGTGGATGAACTCCAATGTCAGGAAGCCTGACCAGCGAGTGACAAGGGAAAGCAAGCAAAACACAAGTGGCTTGTTGTGTCTGTTTTTTTTTTGTTTTTTTTCTGTTGTCGGTCGCTCACGCTTTCTCAAGATGGAGTAGTAGTTTTGTTAACTTTGTTGACAGATAGAATTAAGCTTATCATTTACAATTACAGATAGTGAGACGTACGCAAAGGTCAAGGACATCTTGACAGCACCCGCACTGCTCAGGGATGTCCCTATGCTTTCTACAAAACAACAGACATATGGCCTGGAGTCATACCACAGTGTCCTGAACCACTTCGTTCCGAAATCCTATTCGTTTTCTGACGAGGGGATGGTGGCCAGGTATTAAACCTTCATAAAATCATGTCACACATACAGAACTTGTACCATCTACATTACAAAACTGGGTTTTAGGACACAGTTGGCAATACTCCATTACAACGAGAATGCTGACCGTGTGCAAGTGGAAAGAGAGGGCTCCAAGCAGTTCCGACTGAAGCCATCCAAGCTGAAAAAGACGTGGGTGGCCGTACCCCTCAAAGAAAATGCTACCTATGGTATATTTTCACCACTGCGTGCATCATGTTCTGTGTCAATACATGGATGTAGTTATTGTGGCTAGTTTGAAGATAGCACTAGTTATAGAGTGTTTTATCCTTTGCAGAATTTTTTTATTGAAAAGCTATGAGAGCAGCATATATAGATCTCATTTTTGCCTGATTACTTTAAAAAATTTAATTAGGTGATTCCAGACAAAAGCAAGCGGAATGAGGGTATCCTTGTTTAGAGCTATTTCAGGTCTAACAAATCCTAAAATACACATGTGCCTTAAAATATCCATCCTTGAATATTGATATGAAAATGAGCTGAAACCACGCTGGCGGGGAATGCAGGAAGCACAGCGCTCACTTCATGCAAGAGCTCAACATAATTTGAAGTAATGGAAATCATGAGAGTAGGTGCTGATCTACTGGCTAAATAAACCACTTCTGTTGCCGTAGATGGCTCTTGAGGAGCACTTTTTCAGTCTCTCATCATCTGCATACCAAAATTCAGCAATAGATATTTCACGGCATGCTTTTAAGGATTTTTAAAAGATAGAATGGCTTTCAATGTGGATTTTCTCCTGTTCTGCTTGCTTTTGCTCAAAGGTCACATATACCCCCTTCCAAATGATGTCCGCCTTGCAGTATAACTCAATTGAAAAAGTGATGTCTGTGCTGCTCCCATAGCTTTTTCATAAAAACACCCAGTATTAAGCATAGTCCTTCAAGTTCACCTAACACATTCATTGTCAACCTATGCTTATCCATCAACAGATTATGCGGCAACACTGATTGCAGAGGTTCTGACTCGCATTCAAGAACACCAAATGCAGTCAGCAGCTGCAGAAACTCGGCCAGCTCGTTCAGCAACATATGGCGAGAAGCCAACTCTTAGGCAAGCTGTGGAACAACACCAAACACGGTACGCAAAATATTGGTTCTACCAAGTTGCACCCACCCTGCTTGCTCCTGATGACTTAACTCTATTCTGGATTTTACATGTAGGTTCCAGAAGGGAAAGTAGGCCATGTCCACACCGGCTGAGGACCACGGACAGCTGGCCATCTTGACATATGACACCACAAACGGCCCTTTTCAGGGCCAACCAATGCTTTACGCAAAGACAAGCGTTGCTTGTAGATCAACCCACCTCATATGACATTGCATATTAATTCTCAAACCCATTTTGATAACTGCATAACTAAAATCATTAAAGGGACTATCGCATCCATGTGTGTACGTTAGTCGTCGCTTAACAGTTAACTTGGCCAAAATTCACTTCCATAAACAGCTGAAGACAAATTTGTCACTCTCAGCCGCTATCAGCCTTGTGTGTGTGACGTTTGCTCCAATACTCTAATATCCGTCATCCGCTCTTGCCCACATGATTGTCAGTGAGCAACGTAGAAAGAAATGTCACTGCAGTGGCACAATCAATTGGGACGGATGCGGCAGCCCCTTTAAGCAGTACCTGTTGTACTAAAAGAAGTCTTATGGATATGCTGAATTGCAAAACTATATTTTATTATAACCAAGTTAACATTTTTTTTTCATTCCAGCACATGGGCAGTTCCGAGAAGACAGCAGCCTGGAATCTACTGAAATTGCGAACAACAGTATCATCACCATCTGTGCATGGATATTAAATACCACTGTAGCATTTTGTTATGCAAAGGAAATATTAAAACGAAAAACACGAAAGAATTTATATTCGTGCTATCCGGGAGGTTGTTCGGTATGTGTGGTGCATGTACTGCTTTCGACACAGCAGCTTGTGGCTCTTGATTTTCATCACATTTGAAAAAAGGTACATGATCTTTTTATGAGCATTAGCTTAATGAGTTAGATGTTTCAAAAAAAGGAAGTAAGGTATGTGGCTTTGAAGCCTTACAGTGCGATAAATGTACAGGAATGTACACTCATGCCAATAATATCAGGTCGACACCCTCTAGCTTACCTACTCCTTTTATGTTCACTGAAGTATACAGCCTTGTTAATATGAAGGTATAACCATGAAAAGGGAATCAGCCAGCAGATGCATATAATATATGTATGCTGAAAACATACCATTCTTAAGAAAGAAACCCTTGGTATGAAGGCGACGGGTGCTCTCTTCGAATCGCTCGCACAGCGCAGCCTGGAATTTGTCGCCTATTTCTAGGTCCGAGGTAGCCCCAGACCCAACTGGCAAATATAGAGTAGGCTGTGAACCTCAGACACCTATGTAAAGATATAAGGCCAGTCAATTTCAGCGACACTGCAGCAAAAAAGGATGACCAACTCGCATACCTAAGAGGTGACCAAAAGACAACTGCAAATATCCTAGTATATTCCAACATATCTATAGAACATTGCATTAAAAGGTTGCATTAAAAGATGAAACTCCTACATATCGGTTAAAATACAGCTGTGGTTGCTGTAAGGGACTATTACCGTACCCGCCCTAGGAAACGACATACCTGTTGTCTGTCGGATCCAACAGCCGCAGCCGATAGTCGTAGCGGCAGTACTGGCGTGCATTCACCGCCAGCATTTCTCTCCGCAGACAGAAGTCGTGGAACAGACGGTGCTCGGTGATGCACCGCACGCCAGCACTGTCACACAGAGCTGCAACCTGGCTCACTGAGGTGCAGCACAAGTATTCGTCTGGTTGCTCCGGACTGCAGACGCCGCACAGACACCTGTCGTTTTTGAAGTACCAGTCCAACAATCGGTTGATAGCGCAATTGCAGTGGGTGCGATGCGTACAATGTGATAATCTGACTTACCGAAAGTCATCGTTTTGCGCGACTTCGCGAACAACTGCATCCCTGTTGATCGGAGGATGAAGCGGAAGTGGGTCCGTTGAATACGGATCATCGTCTGACACCACGTCGTCCGAGCTGTCCTCACTGAATTCATCCAGCAGCGACGAGGAAAAACTTTCGCTTTCGACGTCCGACATGATCACAGCTAGGCTCTACGCGGTTTCCCAGGCAGACGACGTCCCGACAGTCGCTCCCTGATTGGTGCGGCTGCGTGACGTTTGCGGAGAGGGAATACCAGAAAACCCTCAACGTCCGTCGTCTGCTACGGCTATGTTTTCCATCAAACTGCACAGAAACTACTCCACTTTTTCGTGTCGGACTTTTTGTGTAATTGTTGGCGACGAACGACGAGTAAAACGGCGCTATAGTTTCGGAATCAACCGGGACGGATGCGATAGTCCCTTTAATGTCCCTGCTTTTGCTGTTCCTTAGTCCTAAAAATGATTTTACACCTTCCGCCGTTGTGGTTGGCATTAGAAAAATGGAGTCTCTGTTTTTAGTGATGTTTTGACAAGGGGGTTTTGAGGTCCAAAAGTTACCTGTTCGTACGAAGTGGACGTTAAATGCATTGGCAATAGACGGTATGCAAAACTCAGCGCCCTCTTGTAGCGCGCACTGGAACCCCCAGAATTTCGCCATGTTTGAGGCGCCACCGCGGCCTGAGCGATACACACGACTCTCGTGCACCAGTTCTACCGCGTGTCATGCCACACACATGTGCTGTTCCACTATATATTATTAACGTGGTGAGACGAGGCGTTTAATAGGGAATACAAACCAGGCGAGAGTACTTCAAATACTTGTATTCCTTACTGCATAGAAAGCATTGGTGGAGCGCGGTCGTTGCTGTGCTGTCTTTGCACTGCTTTGTCATCCCACGCCAGGAGATATTTCAACAGTTTAATAGAGTACATTTGAGAATTATTAGTGCACTGTGTACATCAGAAATATTTAGTTCAAAACGGCAGCTATATTGATGATCAATTATCGTAAAACTATCGGCCGTTTATCGTATCGATGTATATACTACCGATAGTTTTCCCATGAGTACTACGCGTTTAGGTGATTTTCTCTCAGTGTTCTGCTTCTTGAGTGTGAAGGGTAATGACACCGCAAATTCATAGAGAATCTGTCTTCCACTCGGCACGTTTGAGACAATATCAGCCTCTTTGAAGGGCCGTGACCACACCTTTGCTCTCTCAACACTGAACTTGTCTTTTCCCTTGATGGCTAGCAGCCACTTCTGTCTCAGGGAAACTGTGTACTAAACTGCCTAAATTTATCCTGGGATGGGATTACAAAACAGCGTTGCGCTAGGTTAACGAGCTCAGCGTCTCGGTGCAGTCAGTAATGACCGCGCTCAGTGCTTTCGAGACACAATCTACTGTGATACAGGCTTTTGAAGCAGTCTTACTTGATTTGCATTTCTTTTTGAACCCTTCCCCTCGCCACGCAAATAACGTAGTGGAGCAGCACATGTATGAAGCACAACACGCGATAGAACAGTTTTACGACAACTTTGTGTATGGCTCCAGCCGAGTTGGGAGCCTCAAAGATGGCGGAATTCCGGTAGTTTCCCGTGAGTGCTATTAGATGGTGCAATATTAGATATTGCATACCGTCTATAGAGTGGCACCAGTTAGGACTCTCCCACCACCAGTAGATGTTGGTAACTGCAACCTGGACAAGGTACACAATGGTTTCGCAAGGGGCTTAGATGCATTTGGATCGGACATCGAGGAGTTTGTCAGGAACATCTACTACTACCTCAAAACTAGGGCTGCCCGTTCTGAATCATTTAAGGGACATCAGGATGCACTTGGAATTGTGTCTCATGTATTCCTGGGGCATGTTTCCCTTCAAGGTTTACCCTTCAAGAGTCACTAAGTCGCGTGGAAGAGCAGTTCGAAGCTCTTCAGGCGTACTCAGTTGTCTCGCGACGTAAACACCCAATTATTATTATTATTATCTTCAGGCGTACTTCAGTCAGCAGGATGCTACGGGACAGCGGACAGGTACACAGAGCATGCATGACATGTTTTCTGCCATATTTTCGGGATGGACCTCTATGCAAGGATATTATTCTTGAACTGCGTGGAACTCTTCTGCGGCTTTCAAAAACTGTAATTAGCGATTCTCTTTGGAGCTGAACAAAGAGTTAAAGCAGGCCGTACAAGCTATGGGTTTCAATTCTTCATCGCGCAGCAGTGCGCACATAGTATGTGTACGATAGACTAAATATGGCAGCTGTTTCAATAAAAGTTATTATTTTCGGGGGTGTTCTATTTCGTGTCATCAATGGGATTCCAAAGTAGATTTTGACAAGCAGTCAGGAGTCTTTTTCTGCAGCCCGTCGCATTGGTGAGAAGTTGAGAGTTGAATGAACTGTTACGTTTGAGCTGCTCCAGGTCTGCTCCAAGCCGTAATATTTGCTCCAAAAGTGCTCCGAAAAGTAGTTTGTCCTGCTCGAAAACTTGCTCCAAATCTGAATTTCGCTAGATCACCTTTGAAAGTGTCAAATAGGACCATCAAGAAGAGAAAATGCACAAGGGCGTCCGTAGGTGATGGTTTGAATAGCTTATGATTAGATTTACGCAACATACGGTCATTAGGAGTGAATCCTTACTGCTTTTAGATTCCTTTAATAAAGCAAAAATTAGGCTCTTGAAATTACAGAATTGGAACATATCTACACAGCTGCAGTTGCGTACAGTTTTAGTGGTTATAAAATTTCTCATTTCATTCTAGCGTATCGCATACGGAGTCAAATATATTAAGCATTGGGGACAAAGTTTGTGAACCCTTGGTGCAAGATAATCAAGAAAGAAAATATCCCAAACACTGTGTACAAGTGCAATGTCTTTCACTATGAGATGCAATTGCCTGGTCGCTCCGGGGTCTTTGTTTCTGTTTGTCCTGTACATTACCCACCTCATTCATCTGAACTGTCATGAATTTGTTGAGCATCTATTGTCGAACCTATATGTTGAGCACATTTATGAAAGCACACATACGATTGCCAGCCCCAGTGCGCATAAACACTAATTTATTACAAGCTTACAATAGCAGGTTAATACAGGTTTCTGACATACATCCAGGTCTGATTTTACCAAAAAATAGAATGGACGACACGGAAAGACTAAAAACCAGCAACGACATTTGCTTCACGCAAGACAGAGGAACATACACACAGAGACGTAGAAATAATTTCCCACGTATGTGGTGTATACGTTCGCCTGTTTTGCATGAAGTAAATGTAGTTATTCGTTTTGAGTGCTTAATGTGTTGTCTGTCCTCTTTTTTGCACGAACACAGGCTTTTTTTATGGTATGGAATCACTTCACTAGCTCGCCTGTATTTATGCTATTTGATCTATAGAATGCAAACACAGCATGCATATAGTCAACATGGCGCATTATGATTTTTGTTGTCAATGCGCCATTAAACTCCCAATCATCATCATCATCATCATCATATAGTCAACAACAAAATTTAGTGGAAATGAAAAGGACGTTAGGAGCAGCAGCACACTCCTACCCTTTAGCCGTACAAGGTTCCTGAATATTCTCTGCAGAAGCAGCACAGTTCACAAATGAATCATGTGTTCTAGTTCTTGGGGTTGGTGACACAGCAGGGTATACACGTACATAGCCATTTCGCTTGGAAAATTTCTGTTGGAAAGACAGTCAAGTTTCTTACAATCGCAATCGTACAAAGGCAAAGACTCACCGTGTGTGAACCTTGGCTTGCTGTTAAGTCCTCTTCGTTCGGTGTGTCGCCAGTTTCGCAACATGCATCTGCACTGCCCTCTTCAGAAACGTCGCGTGGGGTTTCGCTGTCGGTGTCACTTGAACCGACTGAAGCTTTCACGGAGTTCTTCGCGTGCCTGATCCGTGTTGTGCGTGAATTCGAAACAGTGTCATCAAACATACAGTGCCGGTACCTTTTCGGCGTGGTATGTTTCTCTTGTGCGTTAAGGTAGTGCTGATCGTCGAGACTTCACACCGTCACAGTAAACACAATATTGTCGAAGTCAGCGTGCGTAATAAAAGTGAAAAGCTCCACTATGCCACACACAAATTACCATGCATTGTACACATTGGTGTTTGGGTATCATAAATCTGAAGCAGACCCGGGCCTGGGGAAACCTGTACACCCATCGCCGACAAGAAATGTCACTTGCTGACTGCACTACAGGACTTTGCAACATCTATCAAAAATAGGTCTAAAAGGAGGAGCGAAACCAAATGTGGAAGGAAGTAAAATGATACATAAAATGATTTCATCGAGCATCATCCAGGCCACTCCACGCCAAGCCAACGCCAACCCGGCGAGCGACCAAGGCAAACTCAGGAGCGTGACGACCGAAACCACCGTGGCCCTGTTTCATTCAGTGCAAATCAGTGGACATCATGATAGCCATAGTCAGTTTGATGTTCGTTTTGGCAGCCCTCCTGGACGAGCGTGCTTGTGTTGCGACACGTGGTGAAGAATGAGCCATATTCTGGTCAAGTGAACCACAGCCGAAGCTTGGGATGTGTACCCAACAACCAAGGTGAAAAATGTCTGCAATCCCAAGTGGTTTATGAAAGGATTTCCGCTTGAAACCAGTTTTGAACCATGGCGAGCTCTTTCACCACCATCGCCACTTTTAAACCACTTTGTACGTAAGAGGTTTCAAGTGGAAATCATTTTACAAAGCACTTGGGATTGTAGAAGTTTTTAACCTGGGAAGGTATTGGACCGACATCGCAACTGAGTCCGAAAAAGATCTTTGGTAGGAGGCGGACTAAAATTGGAACGGAAAAGAAACCGTCTTGCAGCACGTGCTTCCACGTTGCCACGGATAACTTTAGCAAGGATTTTCTGAAGTACTCGTCATGCAAAACCTTGTGCATTTGAAATGCATATGTTTCATGTGGATGCTGTCGCGAAGCACAGTACAATGTGCTGGAGTTGGAATGTGTCGGGGATTGGCTCCATTGGTTTACTCAGAATCTCGTCCTTGGACGGGAGGAGAGCTCAGCGAGGGGATGTATTTACATGGTTTTGACAGAATATTGCGTAATCTCACGAAGTGCTAGGGGGCCTCCTCCAGATGTAGGTGTGCGTGTGTGTGTGTGTGTGTTCGGGTGGGGGGTGGGGACAAATCTCTGGTTTGCACTTGCGTTCTAATCGTTTTGAGGAACCGTCCGGTCCCGATCACCCTACGCAGATAACAGCATCGAAAAAGGTGAACAAATCCCTCAAACGAAAATTCCAGGAGCTTCAGAACGTTGTTGGTTCAATTCAGTTCGATTCAGTTTTATTATTAGTTATGCCGTACACAGTATGCAGTGGGGGGTCCGTAGCATAGCTAGAGTTGGAGCCTTCCGGAAACAATCTGAATATCATGCGTGGCGACATCATCAGAACAAGTCAGGAGATAGTCACATTATGTCAAGTCACATTATATGGGAATACACTGTTGTGGGAGCCAACAGAACGCAAGCTACCACAACGAATACCGGAAGGAAACTGATTTATTTCGTGGCATGAGCCACCGATGGAAAGCGGGAGCGTGCGCAAGCTTAGTCACTACAGAGCCCCCCCCCCCCCCCCCCCGCAGGACTCCGTGAGGAGAGATCGGCCCAGGACATGCGTTTCTTCGGGGCGGCGGACGAGACGGGGGCATGATGGGCCGGCGAAGGGGACAGTGCAAGGGCAAATAGATGGGAAATGAGGACAGCGGTGGTTCGGTGAAGGCGGGCTTCAGCCTGTCCACGCTTACAGAGTCCGGCTTCCCGTTGACGCTGATCTTGAAGAACTTGTCAGCTCGCTGTAAGACGGGGTGAGGGCCAGAATATGCTCGCTGAAGGAGCCTCCGAACAGCGTCTCGCCGCAGGAAAACGTGGGACGCTGTTGAAAGGAGCTGCGGTACAAACGGCTGTCGATATGGACACGCACATGTGGAAGTGGGCCGAAGGTCGTGAAAAAAAAAAAACGCTGGAGGTTTTCTAGGTAGGGGCTGTGGGGGGTGGGAGAGGGTTCGGAGTGGCACAAGAAATCGGTTGGGAGCCGTAGCGCAGTACCGTAGACAAGCTCGGCGGAGCTGCAACCGATGTCAGTCTTCAGGGTGGTACGAATGCCGAGCAGGACGACAGGAAGCAGTGATGCCCAGCGGGTCGGATTTTCGTGCGCCATGAAGGCGGCTTTCAGCTGTCAATGGAACCTTTCTACCAGGCCGTTTGATGAGGGATGGTATGATGTTGTGCGAATGTGTGTCGTTCCCAAAAGGTCGAGAAAGGCGGCGAAAAGTCTGGCCTCAAATTGAGGGCCCCTGTCAGTGGTGACACGTGAGGGCACTCCAAACCGTGCAACCCAGGTGGAGAAGAAGGCGTCTGCCACGGTGGGTGCCGTGGAATCAGGGATGGGTACGGCTTCCGGTCAGCGGGTAAAACGGTCGACGGCTGTCAAAATGTACCGGTTGCCGGAAGATGGCGGTTATGGGCCTACAAGGTCGAGGTGGACGTGATCGAAACGTGCGTCAGGGAGACCAAAGCGGCCGAGAGGGGCGGACGTATAGCGGGAGATCTTGGAACGCTGCCAGGAGGAACAGGAACCAACCCAAGCGCGAATATCAGCGTTCATCTTGGGCGACATGGAGCGGGATCCAACAAGGCGTTGTGTGCCTCGTATTCCTGGATGGGAGAGTCCGTGGTGAAGGTCAAAAAGCGGTCGACGGTAAGGCTGAGGGACATAGGGCCTGGGAGGAACTGTGGTTGTGTCACAGCAAAGGCGGAGGTCGGAGCCGGGAACGTGAAGGTCGTCAAGATGAAGGGAGGTGGGCGATCGGCGTAAGGTCGGGTCGGGTAAGGGTAGGGTCGGGATCGCTGAGCTGAGCACGCGCTAGAGCTTCAGGAGAGAGGGGTTCGACTGCAGCAATGCGACTAAGGCCGTCGGCACACCAGTTGGCCGATGCGGAGACATGGTCAACGCGGGTAGTGAATTCTGCTAGGAAAGTTAGATGCCGAATCTCACGAGGGGAGTACTTGCTGCTGGCCGAGCGAAAAACGTATGTTAAGGGCTTGTGATCGGTGAGTATGGCGAATTCTCTGCCGTCCAAAAAGTAGCGGAAATGCTTGACGGAGAGGTACGCAGCAAGGAGTTCTCGGCCAAAGGTGCTATAGCGTGCTTCCGTTGGCTTGAGGGCCTTGGAAAAGAACGCCAGAGGATGCCAAGTGTCACTGGACTTCTGCTGCAGCACTGCTCCGACTGCGGTAGAGGAGGCACCGACCATCAGAACTGTTGGTGCATTTGGGCTCGGGTGGTGCAACAGAGTGGCGGAAGAAAGCAGCGACTTGATGGCACTGAAGGCGTCGGAAGCGGCATCCGACCAAACCAGGGAATATATGCGACAGGCAGGACCGGAGCCGGTGACATGTTGGTTGCTGCCTCGACGTGATGTTTCAGATTGGTGCAGGAGCGCTTCGAGCGGACGTAGAGTGTGGGCACAGTGGTGTAGAAACCGCCTGTAGAAATTGACGAGGCCTAAAAAACAGCGCAACTGGCGAACAGACTGGGGCTGTGGGAAGTTCACGATGGTAGCGACTTTTTGCGGGAGCGGTGCGATGCCCTCCGAGGATATGTGATGACCAAGAAATTCCAGCGACTGCGCTCCGAATTCGCTTTTCGAAATATTAATGATGATTCCATGGTCGGCAAGGCGAGAGAAGATGAGCTGAAGATGTTCGGGGTGCTGTTCAAGGCTCTCGCTTGCGACAAGGATGTCATCAATATATGCGAAGACGAAGGGCAAGTCCTGAGTGACGGTGTCGATGAAGCGCTGGAAAGTCTGTGCCGCATTCCGGAGCCCAAAAGGCATGCGAATTAATTCAAAAAGCCCAATTGGGGTGGTGATTGCAGTCTTCGGGATGTCACATGGCGCACAGGGATCTGATGATAGGCTTTAGTTAGGTGGATTTTTGAGAACATCTTCATGCTGTGCAGGTTAGCAGTAAAATCTTGGAGTCGAGGTAATGGGTAGCGGTCGGGCTTGGCGACTAGGTTGAGGGCGCGGTAGTCCCCGCACGGCCTCCAGTCTCTCGTCTTTTTAGGCACCATGTGGAGCGCTGAAGGCCAACTGGCGGAGGATGGCCGGGCGATACCGATGTCCAACATGTGCTGGAACTCCGCTTTTGCCTATCTTCAGTTTCTCAGGTGATAGCTGGCGAGAACGGGAGAAAACCGGTGGGCCCGTGGTTTCGATGAAGTGAACAACATCGTTCTTGACCGATTTCGTCCAGTCAGGAGGTTGTGTGAGTGTGGGGAACTGGCGCAGGAGCTCTGAGATTGGCAACGAAGTTGGTGGAAGGAAAGTTCCACTGACGCCAGCAAGGGAGGGACATCTACGGAGAGGGCGAAAGGGTGCAAAAATATGCTTCGAGGATAGCGTGAGAGACGGCGGCAACGCGAAACACCCAAGGAAACACTTTTCGCAGGTCAAGATTAAGGGTGAGCAGCTTTTCATGGTAGACTGGTATGGCGCTGTTGTTCACAGCCATAAGGTGATAGACTGTGTTTCCGCGCCGGTCGCTGGATGAGGCAGCTAGAACGCTGACGGCAGCTCCAGTGTCCACGAGGAAATGAGTCTTGCTGGAGCGGTCCACAACAAAGAAAAGGCGACTTGTGGCGGGAGAAGGGAAAGCGGTGGTCGCTGTCATCGGTTCCCGGGAGCGTTTCCCGACTAACCACAGGGATGCGTGCATCGCATGGCGGCCTGACCGAAGCGTTCGTGGTACCAGCAGGGTGGTGGGTTCTGGTTATCAGCTGAAGAAACGCTGCGGTGGGAGTAACGCCGTGGGGAACGGCGGAATCTCCTGAATCGGCCAGAACGACTTGGGGAACGGCTGTGGTTGTTACGGAACTGGAGCGCGGCGACTGTGTCGGAAAGGCGGTGAATGTCCGCGCGCATAGACGAAAGCTCCTCGGAAAGCCGTTGAAACCGGTGGCTGGCAGCTGGGCGTGGAAAGGCGACACGACTCGGAAACTGCTGCAATGGGAGGGCTCGGGTTTGCTACTTCCGTCACCTTGTCAGCCAGTTGTGCGAGCTGGGCCAGAGGTAAGGCAGTGGCCGTAGCGAGGACTATTTGCACTGAGGATGGGACCCTCGACAGTTCGCGAAGCAGATCGTCGTCAAGAGAAGCAGCGCTGTTGGCCAGTAGCACTTGCATGGCGCGGAATAGCTGGGAGGGTCTTCGGTTCCCCAGTTCTTCGGAGTGCAAAAGCTGTTGGAGGCGCGTTCGCTCAGGATTGAGCTCTTCAGATGGTCGTAGGGATTCTGCGCCGGAGGGTTGGCAATGATGTCGGCGACATCCATGGCGATCTCAGGGGGAAGGGAGGCGAGGTGATGACGGTACCTGGTTATCTGTGATGCTATACCCGCAAGGATAAATTGTGCCTCGACTTCCTGAAACCAGATGAACGGGCTGCGAGACCAAAACGGTGGTAAGCGTATGCCGACATGAGCCACGTCTGGTTGAAGAGGGGTTGTAGCCGGGGTTTGTGGGGAAGGCTCGTCTCCAGAGTGCATTGTTGAAGGGCGAAGCTATGTTCAAGTCACCAGAATTTTGGCAGCCAAAGAACGCAGGCTACCACAACGAATGCCGCAAGGAAATTGATTTATTTCGCGGCATGAGCCACCGATGGAAAGCGGGGCCGTGGCGCGAGCTTAGTCATCGTCGTCCACTACACTGTCACGGTAAGGGAGAAAGCACAAGAGAGAAAAAGAAAGAAAAACAAACAAAGTAAATAAATATAAGAAACAAAAACAACTGATAATCAGCAAAATTGTGGCGCTTATGAAGGTGAACAGCGTAAGCGCAAATGCCCATGGGAGAAACAAGACAAATAGGTGAACAAGCTAATGTGGATGAAAATAAGGAACTAATTCATGAGGTGGTTCCTTAAGACGATCCGAAAGCGATGGAATGAACATACAGACTGTAGATAAGCAGGCAAGGCGTTCCACAGTTTGGCAGCCACGAAGATGAATGTTTGCTTCCCGTAGTTGGTTGTTGTACGTGGCACGAGATAATTACCGAAGCGAGGTGATCTAGATAGAATGACTACTGGAAGACACCGATTGTCGAAGAGACGGAATGAAACAGCTATATGAGTGGCAAAATACGGAGTGATATGAAGAGATGGCGACAGCTGCATATTGTGGGAGTGAATGTAATGATGCGAATAGCTGTTCTTTGTAAGCGGTTTAGAGACGAAAGATGAGAGATATATGTGGATCCCTATGATGTGATGCAGTAAGACAGGTGGGAATGTATGAAAGCGTAATATAATGTCACAAGTATATAGAGTGGAAAAAAATCTGACCTTGGGTAGCGCATGGAGGCCGAAAGCAACGCGACGACATATGTTTGAGATGTGTGATGTAAACTTCAAATGGGTATCTAATGTTACTCCCAGGAACGTAGGTGAGAGAGAAAAAGAGCGTAGCTGAGGGCTATGAAAGAGAATGAATTCAGTTTTTTTTATTAGTAGTAGTTAGTTTGTTGGTGCTGCGCCAGTCAACAACATTAATAAGGTCCTCATTTAGTTTAGCCTTTAGTTAGTTAATGTCATTTTCAGCTAAGAAGATGGTGGTGTCATCAGCGTACATGATGCACTGTGAGTGAATGGTGGAGCTGGGTAAGTAATTGAGATATAGTAAAAACAGCAAGGAATCTAGAATAGAGCCCTGGGGAACACCTCTATTGATTGTGACGTGAGAAGATAAGTCATCATCAATTTTAACCACCTGGGTGCGATTCGAAAGATAGTTAGATATTAGTGTGTAAGCTGGACAACAAATGCAATAGCTATTTAATTGACGACGGACGAGTGGCGCAAAATGGCAGGATGGCAATGGGACGATAGTTAGCGATAAGGGTAGGCTTACCTTTTTTGTAGACCGGTGTAATCCTAGCAAGTTTAAAAACAACAGGGAAAGTGCCGGTCTTAAACATTAGGTTAAAAATGTGAGCTAATACGGGTGCAAGAGTGTGCTTTACAAGCTTCATGTGACTCGAGCAAATACCACCAAGACCAGGAGCGATATTACGCAGATCTGTATCACATTCGTTACCTCCTCAGGGTAAGTGGGTCGCAAGTAGAAAGAATTATGACGCCTACAAACAAGCATATGGCGGTACAAATGGCGAAGTTGTACAAGTCTGACTGGGTATTGTAGCGAAATGGACACTGAAAGCGTTGGCGCTTTCACTGACACCTTTTAAAAGATTTTCACCCGAGGACATTTCGGGGGAGGAGGGGGGAATGCATGAGTCTTATTTCTGCTTAGAAAATTGTTGATGACACTCCAACTCTTCCTGGGGTCGCTTTTATATTTTTCAATTTCACCAAAGTAATAGTTCCTTTTAGCGACCCTAAGAAGATTGGTTAAATTATTTGAAAATTTGCCTGAATCTTTATGTTTTTGCCCTCAGTTTTTTTTAAATCATCATTCAAAAAAATTGAGCATAGCACTTACTGATTCTTCTTATTTATTTATAGTGCTTGCTGAAGAATTTATAACACTCACACCTTCACTCATAGAATGTGATGGAACTACACAAGCTTCATGATAGGTGATCGGAGATGGAGCGATTTATTTTTTGCGCGGCCGCAGCCCGGCACCGGCGCATGACGATAGCGGATAACGATGACGGCCGGTTCGCTAGCGAGTAGGCGAAGCGTGCGAGAGGAGAGTAGCAAGCCACTTGACTGTGGCTGACAACTCTTACCCCTTACAAAGAAGAAGAAGAGGGTGCCAGGACAGGAGCCCAGTGGACGGAACGACGAGTGCGGGGGAGGGAACATACTGGAGGAAAAACAAGCAAGAGAGAAAGAAAGGTGCAGCGTCCGAAGCTGAAACAAAATACCTACAGACCTAGTAAGAATCTGTCCGCTTAAGCAACGGCTCAATAAAACAGTATCGATAATAATGATAAAATACAGGGCACTGAGCACGTACGTAAGTAAGTCCGTGCAATGTCCGGGCATCTCCATGTAACTTCGTGTGATGACAAACAACGGAAATTTGTGGGAAGTGCAAACCGTGACCACTCGGTGATGTGGGGGACGTCCGTTGGAAAAATGACTGTGTCCAGGTAGATCCGAATTCCCGGGAAAGGAACACCAAGGGAAGTTTTGCTCCGTTAGAAGGGGCTTTGAATACGGTGTGCCCTGCGTTAAGATTTCCTCTGGTTTCCGTTCAGATTTCCTAAAGAGCTTTTGCGCCAAAAAACCCCAATCAATCAATCAATATTTCCCAAAGAACCCTCATCTGGGCAAAATTAATCCACAGACCGACACTGTGGCGTCGCTCATGATCATTATTGTCTCTCGACGAAGGCACAAATTATTATTAATGAACACCGTACTCATAATTAGTCAATGTAGGTGGAAATTTCTTGTGTCTACTTATAATGCCTACCTATAAGTAATATTGGCCATGATAAGTTAAAAAGCAATCAAAATGGCAGTATTTTATGACAGACGAGCCATTTCTCACCATATATTCGCCTCTCCTCAGCAGTCTTCATGTTTTGAAAGGCAGGTAGCAGTTGTCGTTTGACACCGATATTCATGGGGATTGATGCATGTAGACGCCTGATGTACACAACAGTAGTATGGGATCAGCTCAAGAGGCCGGCAAGTCACACAGTCATCTGGACGCCATTAATTAGCAATTAGAGCAATTTGGAACCCCCAGTAATTAGAATCATTCAGGGAGTCATTACACTAATTGGGGAGCATCTAAGACGTGTCCAGACCACTGTGTGAGTTGCCGGCTACTTGAGCTGATAAAAAATTAAAAATAGGTAGAAAATAAAATGGAAAGATAGAAATAGAGTGGAGAGAAGGAGTTTAGTTGAAGATCAACGGCGCCATCTTGAAGAAAGCGGTCCGGAACGGCCGCTGACCGTCGCTGGGCGACGGAGCACAGAGGCAGGTTGCAAAGCATCGCAGCTATGACCACCAGTTCCGGGCATCCTGTGACATCATCATGGCATGTCTGGGCAAGTTAGGACAGCTCTGGACATGCAAGGAGAAAAACACTCGTAATACAGAGGCTGGGAAAGCAAGAGTATGCAAACCATCAATAGCTAACAAGAAAATAGAATTAGTTACACAACAGGAGTGCAGAACGATGCGACTGTTCTATCCGACAGCCAGGCAGAGAACTGACTCGTAATGGTTCTTTTCTCCTGTATAAAGCCCCGCACCTGCACACCCTAGCGGTTACTTTCTCAACTAATCTCACAACAAAATTATTAAGAATCACACCAGCGCTACTCCCATTCCCAAGGCAGAAGAAGATAGAAAATGGCGGGGATGCCCGGACAACAGCAACCAGCACCCGACGTTAACTGGCACGAAAATCGCAAACAAAGCGGGAAGAAAGTTGGCGAAAGCATTAGTAACACAAGAAATCAGCTCACCACAGCAGGAGCGCAGACCGATACGACTGCTCTCCGCGACAGCCAGCGAGAAACTGCTGAAACGCCGCTCCGCGGCCGCTACGCATGCGCGCTCATAGCGCCCTCTGGGCCGACCACCTCCCAGAGGCTAAGAGAGAAGAGCATTCCTGCGCCCCCTGCTGGCCGTTCTCATTGGTCGTGACGTCATCCTATTGTCTCAGGGCTACCCTGTTTTTTTCCACTAATGCTCCTTTGGGACAACAGCAACCAGCACCCGACGTGCACTGGCACGAAAATCCCAAACAAAGCGGGAACAAAGTTGGTGAAAGCTTTAGTTACACAACAAATCAGCTCACCACAGCAGGAGCGCAGACCGGTGCGACCGCTCTCCGCGACAGCCAGCGAGAAACTGACTGCGACGCCGCTCTGCGGCCGCTACGCATGCGCGCTCCTAGCGCCCTCTGGGGCGACCACCTCTGAGAGGCTAAGAGAGAAGAGCATTCCTGCGCCCCCTGCTGGCTCTTCTCATTGGTCGTGATGTCATCCTGTTGTCTCAGGGCTACACTGTTTTTTTTTTTTCACACAGTCGACACAACTGGACAAGGTCAATCTACAATGACGTCATCATGCACCTGCGTGGCTCAAGGAGGCGTGCGCTCTATACAGGGGCCCTATTACTTATTGAATCACTATCCCAAGATTATTTCCTTTATACTTCTATAACGATTGAATAGGAAACTATTGCAGAAGAGCACAATGCATGAAAGCTGATCGTAGGAATTCCAAAGTCTTACTAAATGAGACTTGCAAAAGAACAAAATATCCTAACACGTAACTCCATCGACGGCTAATAAGAGGACTAGGCACTCAACAAATCAACACAGAGTACGGGTAACAAGGAGCGAAGAACTCAGGGCAGCACTATCGTCAAGACAACAATGTTCCTTGTCAAAAAATAAAAAATACAAAGCGTCAACAAAGGAAAGCATGCATATCGGGGCATTTCAGAACACGTCAGGCCAAATTGCACAACTGCTGGGCAACAGAGGAAAACAAATACTTGAACAGAGTGAAAAGACAGTCACCATCATTTTTCACGTTCACAGCATTCCCCCATTGGAAATCCGCTCGTCACAAAATCCACCTGCATCGTCGAACACCATTCACCAGTGACGAACCACACATCCGCACCCCATCAGAGGCAGACAGAACCCCAGCGAAACTAAGCTCTTCCACTGACGGCCAACGCAATTGCTAGGAGCAATCGTTGGTCGTGACGTCACCCTATTATCTCACGGCTACACTGTTTTTTTCCACTAATGCTCCTCTAGACAAGATCAACCCTGAAACAATAGTGTTGCAGTATGACGCCATCATGCAGGTGCGTAACTCAAGGACGCTTATGCTGTAGACAGGGGACCTGTTATTTATTGAATCACTATCCCT
This sequence comes from Ornithodoros turicata, assembly GCF_037126465.1. NCBI lineage: Eukaryota > Metazoa > Arthropoda > Arachnida > Ixodida > Argasidae > Ornithodoros > Ornithodoros turicata. Next base: position 54,482,000 of record NC_088203.1, on the reverse strand, counting down.
AGATTATTTCCTTTATTCTACTATAATGATTGCATTGGGAACTATTGCAGAAAAACACCATAGACAAGAGGAGATTGTAGCATTTCATTCCCAAAGTCTTACTCTACAGGAAAAAAAAGGTTCAGCAAGACATGTCCATCCCAGCCAAGAGCCATGCACCTAACTGAATAATGACGCTTTGTTCCTCCTGAATAAAGTCACACACCTATCCCTCTCGCGGTTACTCTCTGAACTAAATGAATCGCAAAATTATTAAGAATAGCTCTACTTCCATTCAAGGCAGCACTATCGTCATCGTCAAGAATATTCCTTGTACAAAAAGAAAAAAACTACATGTAGAAGGAAAGCATGTCAGAACAGGCCCAGGCATGTCAGCGCATGTTTGTCAGACAACAAGGGGGAAAAAAGCGAAAAGAAACAAAGAAGGAAACCAGTATCAAACTATTTCTAAGCACACGCACTCCTCTTATTCAAAAACAGTGCTCATCATAAATCCGTCCAGGGCAATACACACCATTTTTCTATTGCTACACTTTTTTCCAGTAACGGTCAATGCATTGCTACAGACTGCGTGACGTCATCACATCCTGTCTGAAGAAGAAGACAGTGGCAAAGACTCCTATTATTTATTGAATCCATAGGTGGGGAAGTTACTTTTATTTTGTAGTGCACTACCGTTACTCACTACTTTTTCAAAAAGTAACGCGTTACGTTATTCGTTACTGTTGCGATAGTAGGTAACACGTTACTAACGCCGTTATTTCTGATAAGTAATGCCGTTACTTTTGCATTACTTCGCTAGTTGTCGTTATAATATCTACCATATTCGGTTGAGTCACACAAGTGCGTTCCGCAGATCAATACACGCAATGTTGTGCACGAACAAGGGTCACGCATGAACAAAACTTACTTGCATGATTTATTGCAACGCAGAAGTAGTTGACGCTCAAAATTTTCATGTGTGTGGCAGTGGCTGAGCAGACTCCTAATGACACGTGCGTGCTGCTTGTGAAGGTTGATAGAGACGGTGACCTTTTATCTCACACAGTATAAATCCAAACAGCGAATTCCTTGGTACTTTGTTACTTGTTCAGACGGTAGAGGATATTTTTCTGTCGCTTTTACCCCATTCGTCCGAAAAATACCAAAGGGAGTGAAAAATAGAGGTGGTAAACAAAGGTGACATCTCAACCAGGGTAGGTCAATAGTCCTTTTGCGTTCTTCGCGGGTGCCGATGTGACCTTCTTGTCATTGTTGAAGATGAATAGAAAAAATAGGAGATTTTCCCGGAGCCTACAGGCACGGTCCTCGCTCAAGCTTTCAAGTTTAGACGATGCAGCAATGTTCCCAAACACGCAGTAACGCATAACGCTGTTACGCGTTAGTTCGTAAAAATGTAATGACGTTACGTTACTCATTACTTTTCTCCCAAATGTAATGCGTTACCATATTTCACTACCCGAATGTAACGTGTTACCGGTAACGCACTACTTTGTAACGCGTTACTCCCCACCTATGATTGAATCGCAAGATTATTTCCTTTGTCCTACTCTTAATGACATTCATTCTCTCATTAAAATTCAACAAAAAGCACCCTGCATATTAACGATTTTCACCCCAAAGGCTCATCATGGTCATTAGAATTACAGTAAACTACCACTGCTCTTTTAAAATAATAAGTGAAACCACTCAACATCACCTCCAGGCTTATGTAATACATGACCCTTTCTATGCTTACACATTCGTTGTCTGAGGCTACACCTGCGAGCAAAAAGGCGCGAAAGCCGGGTGGGCAAAGTTCCATTCGCGCATTGCGTGCAAAAAGGCGCGAAAGCCGGGAACAGAGTTCCATTCGCGCACGCCAAAGCACAAGACACAGAACGCCTTTACAGTAACATGATGGCATTCCTACCATATTAATGATTTTCTACCTTATATTGCAGTTTAGAAAAACTACTACAAAACTATAATTTTAGGAGCCCATTAAGATTCTACTTTCTATGGAATCTATAATTGCCCTAGTACTTGGATCGCAATTAATGAAGCGCTCCAATTTTTTCTCTCTTCCCATTTCAGCCTTGTCATGCAGTGAAGCAGACTCACATCCAAAGTAATTAATTTACACTGAGGGTCCCGTGCATCAGGAATTCCTATCCTGCGCTCAGGTGCAAGCATTTCTTCATGGATACCTTTAACAGCTGATTTCCTCAACATACCGAGCTCCTAACAACATCTAACAAACAATCAGAGAAACCCTCTTCTCAGCTGTACCATGCGACTTTCTTCTGCGTAAAATCGGTGATTTGAGGAAGAGAGCAGCGGAAAATTTCGCGCACTTGTGCTTGACTCAAAAAACCTGAAGCATATGCTAATAAATTAAGAAAAAGTCACTCATGTCTGGTATCTGATAGTGCCACACACACAGACGCATTGCCCTTGCGTAAAGAAAGCACAGGACAGGGATACACAATTTTCCTTAGGTGAGCAGGGAAAAGGCTTAAGACCACAGGTCACCACACATCGCCACGCGGCTAGCACAACCTGACACCAACGAGATACTAGCAGCGGGAAGAACTGCAACACTGCTGAACAAGTCCAGGCATGCCATGATGACGTCACAAATCAGGAAAAAGGCACACGCATGCACGCACGCACAGAGGACAACGCATTAAACACACGGTGCGCTCAGGAATAATCGTAGCGTTACCGCACATCGCTACGAAGCTCAACGTCTAACACAAGACGATATCAACAAGATATTAGCGAAGGGTAAAAATTGCAACACTACTGAACAAGTCCAGATATGCGACATCGTATACAAAACACTACTCATCGGGGAAAAGGCCTAAGCCTGCAGCGGATCATCATCATCATAGAGCATACACAACTTCATTTTTCTATTTCGCGTAAACTAAACGCGGTCTGCTTGGAAAACGACGTACAAATTTTCTTAGGGAGCAGAGAAATATAGAAATTTCTACTCCGTTCTCAGATACCAGCATTTCTGCTCAAAAACCTGCAAAATTAAGCACTGCTTACTTCGTCAAGATATCTAACACCCAACAAAATCAAACAAACAACCCCACTTCCACTGATAGAACACTATTCAGCTTTTACGCAGGAGGCTTTCTTCTACATAAAAGTAGAGAAAATAAGAAAAGAGCAATCAGCGAAAAATTACACGCACTTTTGCTCGCATATATAGCTATAAGAGAAAAAAAAAATAACGACGCACACGCTAATAAACTGTGACAAAGACACCCATTTCTGCTATCAGATAATTATTGCATAATGCTAATACTCATTTGCATTGTCCCTGCGTGAAGAAAGCACAGGACAGGGATACACAATTTATCTTAAGCGAGCAGGGAAGTCACTTCTACTCGAACAGCTTAATACCATAAAGTCTGAATTTTTGCATTTTTCGCTGCTCTCTTCCTCAAATCACCGATTTTACGCAGAAGAAAGTCGCATGGTACAGTTGAGTATGTTGAGGAAGTCAGCTGTTAAAAGTATCCCTGAAGGAATGCTTGCATCTGAGCGCAGGATAGGAATTGCTGAAGCACGGGACCCTCAGTGTAAATTAATTACTTTGGATGTGAGTCTGCTTCACTGCATGACAAGGCTGAAATGGGAAGAGAGAAAAAATTGGAGCGCTTCATTAATTGCGATCCAAGTACTAGGGCAATTATAGGTTCCATAGAAAGTAGAATTTTAATGGGCTCCTAAAATTATAGTTTTGTAGTAGCTTTTCTAAACTGCAATGCAAGATAGAAAATCATTAATATGGTAGGAATGCCATCATGTTCCCGTAAAGGCGTTCTGTGTCTTGTGCTTTGGCGTGCGCGAATGGAACTCTGCTCCCGGCTTTCGCGTCTTTTTGCACGCAATGCGCGAATGGAACTTTGCCCACCCGGCTTTCGCGCCTTTTTGCTCGCAGGTGTAGCCTCAGACAACGAATGTGTGAGCATAGAAAGGGTCATGTATTACATAAGCCTGGAGGTGATGTTGAGTGGTTTCACTTATTATTTTAAAAGAGCAGTGGCAGTTTACTGTAATTCTAATGACCATGATGAGCCTTTGGGGTGAAAATCGTTAATATGCAGGGTGCTTTTTGTTGAATTTTAATGAGAGAATGAATGTCATTAAGAGTAGCACAAAGGAAATAATCTTGCGATTCAATAAATAATAGGAGTCTTTGCCGCTGTCTTCTTCTTCAGACAGGATGTGATGACGTCACACAGTCTGTAGCAATGCATTGACCATTACTGGAAAAAAGTGTAGCAATACAAAAATGGTGTGTATTGCCCTGGACGGATTTATGATGAGCACTGTTTTTGAATAAGAGGAGTGCGTGTGCTTAGAAATAGTTTGATACTGGTTTTCTTCTTTGTTTCTTTTCGCTTTTTTCCCCCTTGTTGTCTGACAAACATGCGCTGACATGCCTGGGCCTGTTCTGACATGCTTTCCTTCTACATGTAGTTTTTTTCTTTTTGTACAAGGAATATTCTTGACGATGACGATAGTGCTGCCTTGAATGGAAGTAGAGCTATTCTTAATAATTTTTGCGATTCATTTAGTTCAGAGAGTAAGCGCGAGAGGGATAGGTGTGTGACTTTATTCAGGAGGAACAAAGCGTCATTATTCAGTTAGGTGCATGGCTCTTGGCTGGGATGGAGATGTCTTGCTGAACCTTTTTTTTTCCTGAGACTTTGGGAATGAAATGCTACAATCTGCTCTTGTCTATGGTGTTTTTCTGCAATAGTTCCCTATGCAATCATTATAGTAGAATAAAGGAAATAATCTAGGGATAGTGATTCAATGAATAACAGGTCCCCTGTCTACAGTGTAAGCGTCCTTGAGTCACGCACCTGCATGATGGCGTCATACAGCAACACTATTGTTTCAGGTTGACCTTGTCTAGAGGAGCATTAGTGGAAAAAAACAGTGTAGCCGTGAGATAATAGGGTGACGTCGCGACCAATGAGAACGGCCTGCAGGGGGCGCAAGGATTCACTTCTCTCTTGGACACTGGCGGGTCTGGACACGTCAATTCTGCTCCTAGCAATTGCGTTGGCCGTCAGTGGAAGAGCTTAGTTTCGCTGGGGCTCTGTCTGCCTCTGATGGGGTGCGGATGTGTGGTTCGTCACTGGCGAATGGTGTTCGACGATGCAGGTGGATTTTGTGACGAGCGGATTTCCAATGGGGGATGCTGTGAACGTGAAAAATGATGGTGACTGTCTTTTCACTCTGTTCAAGTGTTTGTTTTCCTCTGTTGCCCAGCAGTTGTGCAATTTGGCCTGACGTGTTCTGAAATGCCCCGATATGCATGCTTTCCTTTGTTCACGCTTTGTATTTTTTATTTTTTGACAAGGAACATTGTTGTCTTGACGATAGTGCTGCCCCGAGTTCTGCGCTCCTTGTTACCCGTACTCTGTGTTGATTTGTTGAGTGCCTAGTCCTCTTATTAGCCGTCGATGGAGTTACGTGTTAGGATATTTTGTTCTTTTGCAAGTCTCATTTAGTAAGACTTTGGAATTCCTACGATCAGCTTTCATGCATGGTGCTCTTCTGCAATAGTTTCCTATTCAATCGTTATAGAAGTATAAAGGAAATAATCTTGGGATAGTGATTCAATAAGTAATAGGGCCCCTGTCTAGAGCACACGCCTCCTTGAGCCACGCAGGTGCATGATGACGTCATTGTAGATTGACCTTGTCCAGTTGTGTCGACTGTGTGAAAAAAAAAAACAGTGTAGCCCTGAGACAATAGGATGACGTCACGACCAATGAGAACAGCCAGCAGGGGGCGCAGGAATGCTCTTCTCTCTTAGCCTCTCGGAGGTGGTCGCCCCAGAGGGCGCTAGGAGCGTGCATGCGTAGCGGCCGCAGAGCGGCGTCGCAGTCAGTTTCTCGCTGGCTGTCGCGGAGAGCGGTCGCACCGGTCTGCGCTCGTGCTGTGGTGAGCTGATTTGTTGTGTAACTAATGCTTTCACCAACTTTGTTCCCGCTTTGTTTGGGATTTTCGTGCCAGTGCACGTCGGGTGCTGGTTGCTGTTGTCCCAAAGGAGCATTAGTGGAAAAAAACAGGGTAGCCCTGAGACAATGGGATGACGTCACGACCAATGAGAACGGCCAGCAGGGGGCGCAGGAATGCTCTTCTCTCTTAGCCTCTATGAGGTGGTCGGCCCAGAGGGCGCTATGAGTGCGCATGCGTAGCGGCCGCGGAGCGGCGTTTCAGCAGTTTTTCGCTGGCTGTCGTGGAGAGCAGTCGTATCGGTCTGCGCTCCTGCTGTGGTGAGCTGGTTTCTTGTGTTACTAATGCTTTCGCCAACTTTCTTCCCACTTTGTTTGCGATTTTCGTGCCAGTTAACGTCGGGTGCTGGTTGCTGTTGTCCGGGCATCCCCGCCATTTTCTATCTTCTTCTGCCTTGGGAATGGGAGTAGCGCTGGTGTGATTCTTAATAATTTTGTTGTGAGATTAGTTGAGAAAGTAACCGCTAGGGTGTGCAGGTGCGGGGCTTTATACAGGAGAAAAGAACCATTACGAGTCAGTTCTCTGCCTGGCTGTCGGATAGAACAGTTGCATCGTTCTGCACTCCTGTTGTGGTAGGATCATTTGTTGTGTAACTAATTCTATTTTCTTGTTAGCTATTGATGGTTTGCATACTCTTGCTTTCCCAGCCTCCGTATTACGAGTGTTTTTCTCCTTGCATGTCCAGAGCTGTCCTAACTTGCCCAGACATGCCATGATGATGTCACAGGATGCCCGGAACTGGTGGTCATAGCTGCGATGCTTTGCAACCTGCCTCTGTGCTCCGTCGCCCAGCGACGGTCAGCGGCCGTTCCGGACCGCTTTCTTCAAGATGGCGCCGTTGATCTTCAACTAAAGTCCTTCTCTCCACTATATTTCTATCTTTTCATTTTATTTTCTACCTATTTTTTATTTTTTATCAGCTCAAGTAGCCGGCAACTCACACAGTGGTCTGGACACGTCTTAGATGCTCCCCAATTAGTGTAATGACTCCCTGAATGATTCTAATTACTGTGGGGGGTTCCAAATTGCTCTAATTGCTAATTAATGGCGTCCAGATGACTGTGTGACTTGCCGGCTTCTTGAGTTGATCCCATACTACTCACAACACATTGGCAAAATGAGGACACTGCAACTGACTTTTGCCACCGGGTTTGTGCATTGTGTTTGTCTATACAGCTGCCATACTAGATCAGTTTGAAGTTTTATATACAGGCATCAACCCCGTGTATTTGTGTGTAACATGATATTAGAAGGGCCTACCTTTTTGGGGTTATACACCATTACGCCTGACATTAGCAAATCGCAGTAGCTCCTCAAAGTAGCAATAGATGGGTATCACCCAATATCTCCCCGAAAACTGGTGAACTATATGGCCCTGAAGTCATCACATCCGCTAGAGAACTTTGAAACCCTTAGCGTAAATGCTGAAAGGGGTTGAGACAGGTCATTTCACGTTATCCCAGATAAACGTAAAAGACGGTTCTTTGCACCAGTATGAACCCGCATGGAAGGTTTCACAGCGGAAAGAGTAATAGAATCGGAGAAAATTGGCATCATGAATACCGAAACTCATGCGGCTCTAACATCACAGTGCACGCCGCTGCCAGTGAGGCAGTGCAGGAGAAGTCACGTGCTTACGGCTGTCAATAGGAATGGACGCAACTCTGAGCTCTCTGATGTCGGTGCTAAGCTCAGGAGTGTGTTGGAGGGCTTGTATCTCGCCACGTTATCTGCCACGTTATTCAGAGGAACAGGCTGGATAAATCGCGTTACTGTGAAGCGCTGTGGCAGCTCCCAAACTGTGTGGCCGCGATTGATGGGAAACACGTAGGAATAGTGACACTGCGGAAAAGTGGCCCCCTTTATTACAACAGTTCGTTTTGGTTGATGCTTGTCAGAACGTAACGAAGCTGACAGCACCCTGAGCCGATACGTTTTGGTTTGGAACTCGAGCATGCTGCCAACTCGTTCTTAATAATTAACGGGTTGTCAGCTGATACAACGACTGCGCCCTGAATATGGAGACCCAAAAAGTGTGTTGATGTACATACCTACCGATGCTTTGACATCCGGGTGTCTCTTTTTCATTTCAAAAGAAAACTTTTCCCACATGGCATGTTTCCTTGGTACATTTCAGTATTGCTCATTGGCAAGTTTCCTCAAAATCGGGTGTTGCTCTACCAGGTGTATTAAATCAAAAATAGCAGCTTGTCACATTGGCAACAGAAGGTAGCATTTTTTTTCGTCCTCCTGGAAGGCACTGCGCGTCAGTCGTCAGATTCTGTGCCCCGCGGACAACCTGTCTGTGTGGTTCTTCCTGACGGACGGAGCTGTTGAGCGCAGTGATGTTGCACAGGGCTCTTTCATATCTCGCAAAAAATAAAATAAAAACATGCCCGCTTCCCAGATTCTGCTGTACGATAAGCCCCGCCCGCGACCAAATGGTTGGATGATTTTGCGTGATTATGTTGATACCTCCTCCTCCTCCTCCTCGTTCAGTCGCTGCGTAGTCAGAAGAGGCGCTCGTGTGAATACACAGGAATTATCATTGTTCACAGTGTTTACTATACAGGGTGTCCCAGCTAAATGCGAACATATTTCGAACTTTTTCAGAGATGAAATCAATTGCAATATATCATAGCTGAAGGGCACTCCTTAGGAGGGCATTAACAATCGCCTAAGGCAATGTTGTCATAAATTTTCAATAATTATTTTTTTAATTATACAAGTTACGAAGTTGTCCCAATGAGCACATCTGCTCCCTTCGGTCACCTGATGCCGGAGCTGTTTTCAGAACAAAAAACCGTTCGATAGATCGTACGCAAAAATTCGGGAACGAGCACCATTTTTTTCTTGATTTTGTTCATTGCGCACCTTCGGAGACGCGTCTTTCCTTCACCTCCAATGTGAGATTGTAAAGGAGCCTCATGCGTCAAAGATGCCGCCACAGTGCCGCCTCACGCGTCGAAGATGAGCTTTAACTTGCGGAAACAAAACAAAAACACATGTATCGGGTGACGCTATTGGAACTGCCCTTTTCTTGTGTTTCCTTTTCTGTCAATCTTTTTCCAGGACGCACTTTCACCCTCTCTCTTTGGGGCAAAGGAAAGATGGGTCTTGGAAGATGCTCAATGAATAAAATATAGAAAAAAAAGGTGTTCCTTCATGGTTTTTTGCGGACGATCTACCGAACGGATTTGTTTTCTGCAAACGGCTACGATATCAGGTCACCCAAAAAGGATCAGATGTTCTCATTGGGACAACTTCGTAGCTTTTATAATTAAAAAGTTAATGAACGATTTTTTGACGAGGAAAACAATGAAGAATGTCGAAGTCACAAAGGCATACTTGAGAATGGACGACGTAGGAAGCATCCAAAATTTGGAGATTTATTACGAAATTGAGAGATTTATTACTTTATATATAACGATTTTTAGGTTATCAGTCATTTGACGGTCGAGCAACATATGGCCAACAACGTCGGCCGGCCCAGAGATGATAGAAGTAAAAAAAGCATGTCTATAGCCCTTATAGTTCTTTTTTTTATGAAAAATGATTATCGCCTAAAAAAGACGCCCTATGTTTTTAGAAATATATGTTCTCTAAACAAGCTGACCACATGGTCCCTCAAGAATGGGTTTAAGTTCTCGCACGAGAAAACTGTCTGTGTTCACTTCTCCAGGGTCAGAGGAATGCTTCCTCCACCTACTCTTAAGCTGAATGGGCAGGACCTCACTGTTAAGAGTGAACACAAATTTCTTGGGGCCACGTTTGATAGCAAACTTACTTTCCTACCGCATATTAAGAGCCTTAAAACTAAATGCATCAAGTCCCTAAGTCTCTTAAAGGTGCTGTCACACAGATCCTGGGGCGCAGATCGTGACACGTTGCATAGAATTTCGACAGTGAGGTCAAGATTGGACTACGGGTGGATTGTGTATGGATCTGCCCGCGAATCTGCTCTCAAGATTTTGAACCCACTACACCACCAGGGTTACGCTTAATAACTGGTGCCTTTCGTACATCACCAGTTGCGCGCCTATATGTCGAATCCAAGGAGTGGTCGTTGGAGAGACGTAGGTTCTACCTCTCAGCATCATATGCGCTTAGAGTGAGAGGCTATCCGGAACATCCTGCGCTTCAGTCTGTGAGGGAGACACGGTTTAAACAGTTCTTTCTCAGCAAACCCACGGTTATACCTCCTTTCAGTATGCATGTGCTACAGGGAATCGAAACGTATGAGTTCATTGAGTATCACACCCCAATCTTGCAGGCTTGTGTGGGAGCTCCTCCGTGGGACGTACTGCCAGAATGCAATTACTATTTAGCTAAATATAACAAACATGGCACTCCGCCTTGTGTGATCCAACAAGAATTCAATTATGTAGCCGAAAGCTTTGGAGATCACACTGCTTTTTATACCGATGGGTCAAAGACACACACATCCGTTTCTTGTGCAATGGTTACTGAGTCTTGCACGAAGTCACAGCGGCTACCAACCTCTGCATCAGTTTTTACTGCAGAGCTATATGCAATAATCATGGCGCTTAGCTTCGTCTTAGACCGTCAGATCAAGTCTTCGATCATCTACAGCGATTCACTGAGTTCTCTTAAAGCCACCTGTACGATACACAAACAGAAAAATCATCTTGTATTAAGAGCCCGATATCTTGCGACCAAGGTAATAAAAAAAGGTCTTTGTTTAGGTTTTTGCTGGGGCCCAGCCACGTTGGGATACCCGGTAATGAACTCGCAGATGCAGCAGCTGCCGCTGCGCTCTCTTCTGAAGTGAGCCTTTTGGAGAGTCCCTCTCAAGACCTTAGGTCAGTCCTGAGGAGGAAAATTAATGTTAAATGACAACGAGAGTGGGCTACACGAGAAAACAACAAGCTTTGGCTGTCAAAAAACACAATTTTGGGAAGCATACCGAGTTTTAAAAATCGTCTCCATTCAATAGTTTTTACTCGTTTACGCATTGGTCCATAAGGCCGCCATGTGGGCCATGGAAAAATCATAGACTCGGACAAATCCTATTTTTGGCAAAAAAACGTGCGAGGGAGTTTATCGGATAAATCTGAAGCCTATGTATGGCACAGCATGTCCATTAATGTATGAGATTTATGGAATTCTTTCTATCATTAAGAGGCAAGTGTCACGTCCACTGACATAATTAACCACTGAAGTTCAGTATTACAATAGAACACACCAACTGTTCTTTCATCCTCTGGGATGCCAGCAGTTCTTCCGCAAACTTCATAAAACTTTCGAAGTCTGTAAATGGTTGTCCGATGATGCATGTGTCATCTGCAGCCTTTGGTTCTTGCAAGTGCGATAGAATGGTGTCTAGCAGGTCAGTGTGTTGAAGCTGCCGCAGTGATTGAGTATGCAGAGTTCGCAGTACCATCTTTTCAAACACTGAAAAATATTTTTTCTGTATGAATATTCATACACATGAGGAACATGTTTGTAAAATAAGTCATTGCAAGATGAGTGGTACACACAAATGTCCAGTACTATGAAGAGCTGCTGGATGGAAACAATTACATTCAACAGGAAAGACATGTATTGTTTACAGAACAATAAACGTGCACAGTCTGTGTACATGTGCAGTGTTTCTCTGGGTGAGTAAGACTTTGTTTGTGATCCTTGGAAGTTGTTGGTACACTGTCATCTGAAAATTCAAAATACTGAAACTAGAGGGATATAATGCTTTGCATAGGTATGCAAACATTTATCATGAAGATAGGTCATAAATAAGGGCCTTCTTTTTCGGCTGCGGCAAATCCTGAATTCCGCAGCAGGGAACTATGAATTCTGCATTTTTCCGCGGTGAAAGGCAAATTGCCCAGTTCAGACGGAAAATAATATCTGTGAGCTCATAGTGTGGAGGAACACAGTTACAACTCCAAAAACTTTTGTGACTTAGCATAGCAAGGTACATTGTACTTTCTTCCACAGACAACAGCGGGACTCATAATCTGAATCGATACATACCATGAATGTTCTGTGGCCTCACAGCACATTGCGATTTAGTGATTTCGAAAAGTTCAGTCACATCTTCGTGTATATCATCTGCATGTGAATGGAAACACGGGACGACACAAAACAATATGGTACAGGCTGCATCGCACATATGGGTCTCAAAAGCATATGCATATTGATCTCTGAGAAATTTTGATGCTAAAATTTATTAAAATTTGGACAAAAGCTGCACACATGTGATCTGTGTGTGTTTAATTTTGAGTTCTAGCACCAAAAGTTTTAGCAATTTGAATAATAGGGATCAGTGTACTGCATTGGTACTCATGCTAAAATTAGCTAACAATGCACTCCATCATATGCTAATCATATACCTGGTGTTCCACATAAATCTCCCAGCTGAATAATTCGTAAACCAGTGGCACTATCCAAGAAACTACTATTTGGTAAAGACTCTTGAGACATCGTCTGTGACCTGAGCAGTAAGCGGCTCATTTGCATGTGGTCACTCGTTCAATAAAAATTCTAACTTTAAAATTGTACTTCAGACCTCTTCTAGAAACTCTGTTACATATCAGGGCCTTCAGCTAAACAAAGCCTGTGCTTCACTCTGCTGCACATCATGCATGACATAGCCATTCTTATTGTTGCCAATGCAGATCATGGTATGCTCTGCAACCTTTATCAATTTAATAGTCGTGACGTGCCTTTCTGGTAAATTTTCAGCATTGCATTTTCAAGAGCGCAATCAAATGCTACACTTTATGAACGGGGCAGGTTGTACCAGACCGTCCCTTTAATTAACGAGCTCTGCTCATAACCGATGTCTCAAGGAGCTTTACTAATTAGAAATTTCCCTGGTAGTAACAACCGTTTACGAATTATTCAGCTGGGGCATTTATGTGGAACACCCGATATGTATTAATTTATGGGAATACATCCCAATAACAATATGGCATATAGTTATGGCTCTGGGTCCTATAAACATATGCTGGTAAAATTTACTTAAATTTAAATTCATTGAAGAACTGGTTTTTAAGGTGTCTTGTATTTGTGATTTCAGCAGCGAAGTCGCAGTCTTATAACTGTCACAGTCAGTTAGTTTGTTTCATGCTTTCAGGAAACTGCTGGATATCATAGATTATATAAAACATTTGTCAGTAACACAGAATGTACGTATGTTGTCTCAAGCTCCTTCAACAGCCCTTCCTAGCCCTTCAACAGCCTAGAATTTTTTTTTTCTGAACGGAAATGAAAAACAATCTCCAAAAAACTGAATCCAAATCTGAGTAAAAATAAGATGCGAAAACCAAGATTTCTAACTATAGGAAAAATTAGGGGTGATAAGGATTAGAAATCGTCATGAAGCACGGTCCACTGCACCTACTGGTACTTAAAGGGGCACTAAACAGATATAAGAGCAATGATGTATCAGTAGGAATATGTCCATTTAACTCTGAAACATATTTTCTTAAATTATGAAGGTCGGCAACAACACAGTAGCGCAGTAATTACATAAACTCGTTACACACTCTTTCTTGAACTTGCTCCGCCTTGCAAGTCTCACAACAATAGGAGCGAAGCCATTTTTACGTTTCGTGCGGGCAACCATTTTTGAATAAGTTTTTTTTTTTCAGAGCCACTACACTACATTCACGAGGAATGTCCTTCCACAACATATTATTTGTACATCTTGTCTGTCCGTCTTCACTAACAGAAATAAGATTTCTTTAAGATTATCTTTTTTTTCCGCAACAATGCTACTGCAAACAATTTCGGCAGGTTCTCCCCTGCGGCTGACCTTGTGGGGGTCCAGGATTCGTTGACGACGCAGAACGTCATTCGGAGATGAGCCTACCCAGTTTGCTGTAGCCGAGTGACGTTTGCTGACACATTACACGAGGGCGAGACTTGCACCGATTTCGCTCTTTCGTCTGCTTTTTAAATAGTTAAAGTGCTTGAGCTGCACAAAGTCTTCCACGTATTTAGGTAGAGTGAAAACCGTGCTTCCACACTGCATAGTTTTTTAGACAAAGCACGACTATCAGTTTCGTGCCCCTTTAAGAACCTAACTGATAACCCAGGAAAATGTAATTACGATGATGTGATTCATGTTGGTTTCTGCAGGCGTAAAATGTAGGCTTTTTGACTAGTTGTGTTGTCTGCCCATGTCCTCGCTGTCGGTGCTTTGAAACTGCAAAGCAAATTCTTCAATTGGAGAATAAATATGGTATGTAGCTAGAACTGGTACAGCATCTGGGCATACCTGTAAAGAGCAATACAGTTAGATGAGCAAAAATAACTGAATGCATAAACAGGTACAAGCAAATTTACTTTTGTCACTATTCCTGCATGGTTCTTACTCTGAATGTGAGGTGCCTGATACACAAAGGAGCACTGGTAAGATTTTTTAGCAAAGCATGAAAAAAAAAACACACACACACACAAATCAGGTTGCATGCAAACTACTAATGTGAACCATATATTGTTTCCTTTCAACGAGACAGCAAAGAGACATATTTCAAAAGTGGTAAAAGTGTGAGCTTGTAACAATACATAATCATGACTCACAGCCTGCAGAGGAAGAAGGCTGGCTCATTGACTGGCTGAAGTTCAATGGAGGCCTCTTGTAGTCTTTACCTAAATACATGTTGTAATAACAAGAAACAAATGCAAAAATGTAAAGTGTAAATTATTCGGAATGAAAATCTGCAGCCTGTTAATAGATAATGTAACTTGGACTTAGGTGTCTACAATGATTACAGGAAATGACGTGCTTACGTTTTTGGATGTTTTGGCTACGGGGTGGTGTTGGAATCGGTGAAACCTCTTCATCCGAACTCTCTGGCATACGCATTGAGGTGCCTGTTGCAAAGATATGACTAAATTGTTATCACGCATATGATGACACAATAACACTGTGCCCCAGTACACTAGCTTGCTACTATTTTTTCTCCCTTTTCCATTTTCCCAGACGGCAAGAGGGAAAGAAAGCAGGGTTATGAGAGCGATGACAAAACGATTACAGCTCGAGTTTTGTCTGCGAGGTGGGGTCACAGGCGGAGAACCATCGTCATCAAATGGCAGCTTTCTGATCCTTTTCCTTTTCCCTCTCCCGTACTCTTGCTCGCCATTCAGGTGGGAATACTTTGCCGCAAGTGGGAGCATTTTCTGTGCTTCTTCATAGGTTTCTGTTGAATTAAAATGGCAGCAGCTGTTAGAATTGAGAGAGCAACGAAGCACTACCTAAACAAATTACCATACGATTCCATTTCCTCGCAGTCCAAGAACTCCCAATGCATGCCGGAGGTTTTGTTCTTACGCACATAGAAACCGACTTTTTTCTCTTCTTTCTCCGGTGGCCAAAAACATGAGCTTCCCACCACCCATGAAGAAGAGCACCACTGCCACCTGATTGTCTTCATTCGTAAATTTAATGATTTTGTAACTCGCAGGAGCTGCAGGAAAAGTGCAGATTCAAGCAAAGGCTACAAAGCGTACACTTTATGTAAGAATTTCACCTCCAAAAGTACTGTTAAAGGGTTAACCATGTGCTGCTTTGTGCCCACTGTTTTGTGCTTTGCGTGCACCATGATCCTTCACAGGCTACCTCTATGCTACACCAATTATAAAACTGAACGAAAGTTTACAGAATACCAGTCTAGCATATTTCTTCATTCACGCTGTGTCTTGGAACAAATGAGACAAGACGCACAATAATGAATGACCTGTTTGAAAGTGCATGGTCCCATTCACTTCTAGTATGCCACTCCAAGGTTCCTAAACTTTTGTTCACCATTGTACTGTCTGAGAAATAGCTGCCTAAAGTCTACAGCTCATGGCCAAAGTAGTCTCCAATAGGAAATGCTGAACGTGACGCAGCTATCCCACTATTGAGAAGTCAGCGTACGCTTGTGGGTGATTCAGTACATTACATGATTAGCTCTCCCTATATGCGAGGACACACAGTGCCATACGGGAACGTAGGTCTACAGCTTGCAATACTTCCGATGGAAGACTGATCTTCCACGAACGGTGGAGTTCAGAGAGTCATGTCACAGACAGTACATTGATAGAGACAGGCTTAATGGGGCTAATGTATGTAGATCTCTACGTGGTGACATCACTGCTCTTCAGTGCGAGGGAGTGGGAATGCCACATAGGAAGTTGTTCTGAATGGCATGAGCGTACACTTCATTCGCACAGAGCTCAAAGGCAAGACCTTTGAAGGACGTGATACGACATGAATTCCCAGTAGAGAGGAAGCACATGGATGCACGTATAAATCTTCGACGCATCTGAATTTTCTGCCCAGAATACATGGTAGCCCCGTCAAAGAACTGAGAGCAACCCCTTCAATCCTGACAAGGCTTCCATGAAACAAAAAGCATGTGGAGTCACTAGAGTTGCTCTGCAATTGAAAACGTCCGGCTACCACAAGTCGCCTGTAAAGTGGAGGAGTGCACCCTGCAGGAATTTCTGAGCCTTTGATCTCATGTGACAGACGAATGTCACACAAGGAGGCCTCATAGAAGGAATGCACCTTTCTTCCATTATCCTGTTATGGAGCTGCTCCAGGGGCCTCTCAGGCACGCGAAGATATCGTTTGAGCACCTGCATGAAACTTTCAAAAGGGAACGCACTGCAACAGTCAAGTGGCCCATGTCGTCTAACGTCGGCAACTAAGTGGACCAGACTGTGGACGTTGTGAGAAACTGACTCTTCCTCGTAGGTTCTAGCATGAGTCTTTACAACGTGCTGGAAGAGCCTTTCTGCATAGTCAGCATGCTCTTTGCACAGACTTGGACTCACCAGTATTGAAATTGCGACATGGAGCTCCAAGAAGTGTTTGTAATGACTTCTGGGCAAAGACGATGCCAGTGACAATGAACCTGTATACAGAAGAAACATGTGCAACTCTGTAGCTTTCCATCTATCAAGTTCCGAGATGGACCTAGGTTTCCTGGCGAAATCAACTGGCATGAAGGGGCCAGCGACACATGCTTCACAGAAATCGTCTCACGCAGAGCAGGACTGAGACGATGTCCTTTGCTTCCTTTGAACCATAAGGACGGAAGCTTTTTCTGCACACCTAGGCATACGAGATGCATATAGTCAAGTGGCACCTTGTCTAAGAGATCAATGGGAAGCTCCTCTAGTTTCGATGTTCCTAAATGATGCTCCTCCAGTTCGCGCGCGCGAAAGCCCGCGTCTGTTCTAAGGGGTGCATTTGTATCAGGAAAGCGCACCCTGTCTTGTTCGTACTGGCCCACAACAGTGCACTTCGTGCAACTATAGTAGCCCGAGTGGCCTTTGATAGCTAGGATGTATCACTTGGCTGGTGCATCACAGACAAATGCACCAACCTCAACATTCACCGTCTTCTCTCGCAATTGGATGCCATCCCTATACAACTCTAGAAGCTCCGTGACGAATGGACTCAGAAATACATTTGCACTTAACGCTTTGGATGTCCCGTAATAGACCCCAAATGGGAATAGAGCCATGCCTTCACCACAGTTAACTACCCTGCACAAAATAGGCCAGAACTGGTCTCTCGTACTCTTTGTCAGGGGGAGACCATCAATGTTCACATGCAGTATAATCGTGCTGCGGACATTTTCTGTTGCAGAGAGTACATACTCCGATCCTGACCTAAGCCCGAAATGACAGTATTTCCCATTAGACATTTTTACGATGTTGTTCTGCCGTGGGGTGTTCAACAAGCTTCGAGCACCACTTGGAAGGCCCATGAAAACGGAGTGTTTTTGCAATAGTTTCAGCATTGAAATCACGTATTTCTGTTGTACACCCGAGAGAGCCCATGTCCTTAACTCTTCCAATATTGTTCCAGTTCCGGACCTTCCAGTAGTGGCGAATGGCACTCGGATACTAGAAGTTGCAGCTGCCTCCGAACCCGACGCAACGACATTGCCGTTGCTTGGATGGACATGCTGAATGAATTGGGAGCCACCCGTTGATTCTATCGATTCGAGTTCCGAAACTCCTCTCTCATCCTCACTGTCGCCTCGCGAAACTGACGGTGGCATTTATGGCACAGTATTAATCTCAGGTGGAGCATTAGCAATCTCAACATTAGTAATCTCAGTAGGAACATTATCATGCGTAGCGGATAATAGCTCGCGAGATCGCTCAACGCCTTTTTGAACGCGGCGATACAATGTTCTTTTCGAAGACTTGGGCATTGTTGCGACTTGAGATATCGCCATATTGAGCTTCCCGGGGTACGCGAGCGGACATCTTCCCGAGGATCACTGGAATCCTTCCACTCCCTAATGAAAAGGGAAAACGAGGACGGCTTCCCGGAATCCTTCAAGGCTGCAACCTCATTCCCACTACGCGCTGGCTATTTAAGCCGCCACCTGCAACCTACGGGTTGTCTTTGTCTGTACAATCATGTAAATATATACACGTCGTCTCTCTCTCAACCGGCCTCTGCCTCGATTTGTCTGGGGATCTGGCCACCTACCTCCTCAGCGGCTCGCAACAGCATACTTCCAGAAGCTGTTCAATTCAAGACGCGCCCCTGCTTTTCATGTCATCTATCATTTCAAACAAATCCAGGCTTACGTTCGTCGGACATTGCGACAAGAGAACAGTAGGTGGCTGTACCACAGCAACTTCCAAAAACAGACAAGGTTAAAATAACAACGTCGCGATGAGTACGAACTACCACGGCGAGCACACACGACACAAAGAGAACCGCCAAAAGTTATAAGCAGCCGGAAGGGGAAACGCCACTGAGCCGCAGTAAATAAATTGTTGTGCACCATCTGCACCATATAAACTGCCTGAATAGGGGGCAAAATTTGTATACTACAATTGAAAGAGATATTTTTATTCCGAGAAGTTACGAACAGCGCTAAAACAAGCAAACTCGGTATCTGTGCGCTCATTAGGATTGACATCGAAACCATCCAAACCAATGCAATCCAATCAAAATGGTGGTTGCGTGTGTGGTGCGGTTTCTGTTGGTCTGTGATTAGGTAATTATCGGTCAGAAGAACGAGTAAAGAAAGTGATATGTGCGTCGGAGAGGCTGCTGCAGTGTAGACAAATTTGACTATAATTAACAAGGTGTTATCTATGAACTTTGTACAAGACATCGTCTGTCGGAACCTTGTGATATTTGGTTCGACCACGAATTTCAGCGTCCCTGGCAGCTATATGTGACCGACGACGTCGTGTAGTACGGTTTAGCTGTGGCTTGGAATGACAGATACGGGAACAGAGCTGGCGCGTATTTGTTTCTGCAAAAGGGTGTTAGTTCCTTAGAAGGTTGTTGTGAGACATATATGTTACACATGCTGCGCGGTTCTTGCAAATGTGTTTTGTGAACACCCCTAGTGATTATACACAGGGTGTTACCCTATAAAAGTCTACCCACGCCAGCATGCCGTGCTCGCCAATTGCTCAATGCAGGTGGTTCAAAATCTCAACATTGTTGAACGGTATTCTGGACGCTATACACGCTCGATGAACGTTGGTGATGGAGATGTTCATGTAGCACGTATTCTTGGTACCCTAGACATGATGAAAGCAAGGTTTGCACTCTCATGCAGGGACTGCAAGTGAAACAAATTTAGGTTCGGTTACGGCTCAGAACTCTGAAGGAGGTTGCGGTTACCAGATTCGCCGTTTTAATGTTTGCCGTTACCACTAACCAAACAGTTGAACTGGTATTTGTTTATTTTTTTCGTTGCATTAGGACGCATATGACAGGCTGTGTGAATGTCGCAAAATGAGCTACAAAGTGCAGACAGCTAAAAATGAACATATTTATCTGTTGCGCTCTGAAAGGATGGTACACTGCCATCTGGCACGTCCAAGAAAGAGCGAACTCGTTCTTCAACATACATTTGCCGTTTGCGACATTCTCCGTAAAATTACTTGCTACGGTCTCCTATTGTCTCATGCACATTCATTTCGCTCGTGCTGTAACAAGCTACAAGGCAAGAAAACTTTGTGTGTTCAGTGGTTAAGCAAACAGATGTGAAAACAAACAATGTGCAATGTGTGGTGTCCTAAATTATCACCACAATACAGTTCAAAACTCATAAGCGACGAACGCAATACATGTCATACGATGCGCATGTCATCCAATTAGGAGTGCAAGGCCATAGGATGCATACAGCTTCTGAATGAAAAACACATGACGAAGAGATCCGCTTTAACAGAAGCACATGCTACACGACTAATCAGAGTTGTAAAGCTATACAGATATGGCATCTGAGGTTTGCATTCACGACTAAACTGATTCGATGAACTGCTAACCGAAATCAAGTTTTTTGGCTTGGGTTACGGTTTCATTTAATTGCCGACAGGGTATTGCAGTTACGTTCTGGTTCCTGAAAAAAAATTTTGGTTAAAGTGGTTTTCAGTTCCGTTCCGAGTTCAGTCCCCGCTCATGTGATATTTTAGTAGTAGGAGGTGGGGTCCAGGCTTCGGGTGGTCCAGTTAGAAACATGGACCCCCTGAGCCCTGCACGTATTTTTCCCCGCGCGGCGCCTGTGCGGAGGGTTGTCCGAGTAGTGACTAGAGTAGCTTGATGGGCTTGTTGGTACATGACTCGGAGAACAAGGAGCAGTCTAAACAAGGACAACGACACAAGAAGACACAAGAAGGAGCCTCTGTTTGTGTGTCTTCTTGTGTCGTTGTCCTTGTTTAGACTGCTCCTTGTTCTCCGACTCCGAGGTTGTCCGAGCGCTTATCGGCGGGGGGAGGGCTTCGTGCGCGCTTACTAGCTCACATTTTTCAGCCTGGGCCAACTTCTTTCGTCATTTTTGAGCCTTGGTCGACTTCGTTCGCGTATTTTTCCTCGCGCGCGGCAGGCGGCGCTCGGGTAGAGGCTCTTACCGGTGGGCGGAGCGTGGCCGGAGGGCTGCGTGCGCGTTTAGTCGCTCACATTTTTCAGCCTGGGCCGACTTCTTTCGTCATTTATCAATCTGTGTCGATTTCAATCGTAATTTGTTTTCATCTACAACGGGTGTGCAATAGGCTGTTTACATGCAAAGGATAGCCATACACAAAAGTACAAGTGGAAATATATTTATTAAAGTCATTAGTGTCGAGAATTATGTTATGAGTCTGTGTGAAGGAGAAAAACTTAGCCAAAAATAGCAATGCAATAGCACTGAATGGGTATTTTATTAGTGATAATCACGCAAGTTTTCATTTAAGCAGAATTTGTAGCACATTTTAATCAAAGCAGATATTTTTAATCAATACGATTACAATCAAAATTAATAGTTTTATTATAAAAAGTCTAACATTACCACCATAGTGGAGTTTTAATTACAAGTGCCGATATGTAACTTCAAGAACAATAGCCAGTATTCCATTATGACACATTTAATCAAAGTAGATATTTTTAATCAATATGATTACAATCAAAATTTAAAGTTTTATTATAAAAAGTCTAACATTATTATACGTGACCACCATAGTGGTGCTTTAATTACAAGTGCTGATAGATGTATGTGAACAGCAGAGAACCTGGAAGACCATGGGACACGAACACAAGAGGAAATAAAATCTATAACACTACATTGGTTAATCAAAACAACAGAGGAGGAGAATAATCTATCATTTTAACTATCATAAAATCATCCTCGTGACTTCCCCATACAATTTTCACTCTAAGAGACACTACAAACCCTACTTTGTTTTATGAATTCAACACAGAAAATATATTAAAAAATGAACTTCAACACATAGCATGCTCCTAGCCAACAATCAGCTCTAATAATATCTGCCCTCATTTATTGAAGACGGGAGGCGTACACCTGACACTTATGAACATTTTCGAGCGCAACAGGGAAGATTATTCCAACATTACACCGTTAATCAATTTCTTATTAAGTAAACAGCATAGACATACGGAAATAATGAGAAACACGATCAACAGCTAATAGAGAACCAAAACCCATCACGTAAACAAGAGGTACACAAAGGATTAATAATTGAAAAACAATCTATCAAAACGATAAACATGCACGGACGAATAGCAGAGAAACACTTTGAACGGCACAAGACGAATAATTTAATACAGCACAGAGCTAACGCTGAATAGCAGAGAAACACTATAAACGGTGCATCTGCCAACGTGTAAACAACAGACAGGAAAATATTATTGAAACAGGCTCAACAGCTAATAGAGAGCCAAAATCCAACACGTAAACAAGAGGTACACAAGGATAAATAGTTGAAGACCAATCAATCAAAACGATAAACATGCACGGATGAATAGCAGAGAAACGATTTGAACGATGCATCTGCCAACATGTAAACAACACACAGGAAAATAATAGCGAAACAAACTATCAAACATTACAATATTGAAATTGAAATAATATATCTTTTGAACTCTCATAAAATCAACCTTGCGAGCTAAGAATATAGAATTTTCATCCTACTCAGGCACTATAAACATTACCTTGACAGAGCTATCCAAACACGCAGCACAGCTATGCTTTACACAGTACCACCAGACTCGAGACCCGGTGGGGTCACTCCCCAAGCAGCACATGACATCGGACCGATGTCGGTACCAAGTTGGGCATGTCGGTCCAACATAACCCCGACACTGCCAACTTGTGACCGATGTCCCCAGGCAAGTTGGCAGTGTCGGCTTGATGTCGGTTAAACAAATTTTGACAAAAAACCTTATAATACAAGAAATTTGCATATCGATGTCCTTACTTGATGATATATAACTGCAACATGGGCTAATAAGTTGTGTAATGCAAATTAATATACCTGTACAGACATGTTGGCTCAGAGTTGGTGCCGTGTCGGCAGTGTATGTGAACATATGCCCGACACTGCCAACTCGTGACCGATATCTCATGCAAGTTGGCAGTATCGGCCTGGTGTCGGGTAAACAAATTTAAACGAAAACGATTACATTTAATGAAATTTGCACATCAGTACCCTCACTTTATCATACCAAATGGTTGCATTCACTAATAAGTCATGCAATAAAAATAAATATCACGGTATAGGCACATCGGCTCAAAGTTGGTACCATGTCGGCAAAGTATGCGAACATATCCCCGACACTGCCAACTTGTGACCGATATCTCATGCAAGTTGGCAGTATCGGCTTGGTGTCGGTTATCAGATTTCCATGAAAACGTATTTCAAGAAATTTGCATGTCAATGCCAACTTGTGACCGACATACACAGCGAAGCTGGCAATGCCAGTATAATATGTTTCAATTTCGAACAAAATACATTGTCGTTCAGCAAACTTAAATGTCGATCCTCTGACTTATCCGTGACAGCAGAACTGATTAAAAAGACAGTCATCACAGCTTAACATTAATTATTAATAAGTCACAAGCAAGTTTACGAGCTCCTTACCAGTACAGACAAACACACACTGTTAAGCAGCATCACGGTGCTGCCAGATAGGACAGTAGGGCTGAAAAAATGTGTTCCATGCAGCGTGCCCTGCCACCAGCGTCCATTACACCGTAGAAATATAGGAGGACTTTTACGGGCTAATGTCGCACACAATTATCCCCCTTTTACAAGCTCATCACCAGTACGGACAAACACACAGTGTTACGCAGCATCACGGTGCTGCCAGATAGGACAGTAGGGCTGAAAAAATGTGTTCACGAACACAAGTTAAAAAAAAAACTGCTTTCACAGCTGGTCGGGTTGCCTAAGTCAGAGTTGAAGGTGGATGCGTACTCAAATGCCTAAGAGAAGCTGACAGAGGTCAGCAGCGTGCCCTGCCACCAGCGTCCATTACACCGTAGAAATATAGGAGGACTTTTACGGGCTAATGTCGCACACAATTATCCCCCTTTTACAAGCTCATCACCACTACGGACAAACACACAGTGTTAAGCAGCATCACGGTGCTGCCAGATAGGACAGTAGGGCTGAAAAAATGTGTTCACGAACACAAGTTTAAAAAAAAAACTGCTTTCACAGCTGGTCGGGTTGCCTAAATCAGAGTTGAAGGTGGATGCGTACTCAAATGCCTAAGAGAAGCTGACAGAGGTCAGCAGCGTGCCCTGCCACCAGCGTCCATTACACCGTAGAAATATAGGAGGACTTTTACGGGCTAATGTCGCACACAATTATCCCCCTTTTACAAGCTCATCACCACTACGGACAAACACACAGTGTTAAGCAGCATCACGGTGCTGCCAGATAGGACAGTAGGGCTGAAAAAATGTGTTCACGAACACAAGTTTAAAAAAAAACTGCTTTCACAGCTGGTCGGGTTGCCTAAATCAGAGTTGAAGGTGGATGCGTACTCAAATGCCTAAGAGAAGCTGACAGAGGTCAGCAGCGTGCCCTGCCACCAGCGTCCATTACACCGTAGAAATATAGGAGGACTTTTACGGGCTAATGTCGCACACAATTATCCCCCTTTTACAAGCTCATCACCAGTACGGACAAACACACAGTGTTAAGCAGCATCACGGTGCTGCCAGATAGGACAGTAGGGCTGAAAAAATGTGTTCACGAACACAAGTTTAAAAAAAAACTGCTTTCACAGCTGGTCGGGTTGCCTAAATCAGAGTTGAAGGTGGATGCGTACTCAAATGCCTAAGAGAAGCTGACAGAGGTCAGCAGCGTGCCCTGCCACCAGCGTCCATTACACCGTAGAAATATAGGAGGACTTTTACGGGCTAATGTCGCACACAATTATTCTCCTTTTACAAGCTCATCACCAGTATGCATGCTTGCTGACCTTGTAAGTGCATTCCAGACAGCTAGGAAGACATTTACAAAGCAACACCACTAAATCAGCATAGCAGGGCGAAGGTGTACTGAAGAGCACAGTGAACAAAATTTATTAATTGAAAGCTGTTCCTATGTAGGCATCACATTTCAGGGTTTTCTGGAACACACAACACTTGTCTCGGTGCAGCAATGTTGTCTGGCACAGAAAATGACGTTTTTAATTAAGTCTTGCTCTCATTGGTGGAGGAAATGTAGAGGAGATGCAAAGACTCTATATTTAGTGCAGCAAGGGTAGAGCAACGTGCTCACACTTGTAACTGAGAAGCACACACGGCTTTCCCTTCATGAGGGCACTCAGCTGCATGGTCCGTACACAGCTAGTGCTTCGGTTCTCAACACGAAAGATGTTCATAGTAGATGATTTCATGGGGTAGGTGAAGAAGTCTCTTTTGTTTGAGAACATAGTAACACGAACCTGTGATGCTAGTACCTCACTGACACGCACAACAGTGTTGCCTTCCAGGATGTACGAAAAACCTTGTTTGACAGCTTCCACTTTAGTTCTAGTAGCATATTCTGTTGTGTGCTTCACCTCTGAAACTCGTCGGCTCAGCTGTGACAAGGGACAGCTTGTTGTTCGCAGCTTTCCTTTTAGCTTCCCTAAGAACGATTCAAAGCAAAAAGCGCTGAAGTAATCAAGGGGGCCATGATTTAGGCAGTCTCTTGCTAGATGAATGAGGGAATGAACGTTGTAGACAAGGTGTGTTGTGCCATAAAGTACACCCATTTCTTGAACAAAGTATCGTAACAGCTTGTCCGCATACTCGTTGTGCACCCTGTGTAAATTAGGTGCAGCTAGTATCCTTGCTGCTACATGGATGAGAAGAAAATGGTGGTAAAGCTTGTCAGGCAACAACTGCTTTAAAGCCACTGGTCCCGTGTACAACAAAAAGGTGCGAAACTCTGTGGCTTTCCACCTGTCAAGCTCTTCGATGCCTCTCGGCTTCCTTTGAAACGAAGCAGGAAAATCCTTGCGGTAGGAATTTAGCCTCTCACTTAGAATGCACTGCTGTTCAGTAGTCAGCTTTGCTCTACCGTATTTTCTTCCTGTCCAAATATGCATAAGTCTTTTCATCACCCCCAAGCACAGCAGATGCATATAGTCCAGTGGAAAGACTGCAATCATGTCGATATCCAGCTCAAGAAAAGGTGACACACCGGTGTGGTGGAGTGAACAAAGCTGTTCACGGAAACTTGCGTCCGTGTGAAGGGCAGAGTCCAAGTCCAGAAAGAGCAGTCTGTTTTCACAGTGAACTCCCTTCTGTGTGCATCGTTCACAGCCATAATAGCCATTATGACTTTTTATGCATTTTAGGTAGCTACGTGCAACAGCATCACATATGATAGCACTCAACTTTACACTGATGTGTCGTCCTTTATAATGCAATCCACTTCTAGTGAGATCCTGAACTTCCTCGATGAAGGGTCCCAAAAACGCCTGCAAATCTGGCGGCTTTCCTGTGCCACAGTACACGCTGATGAGAAATGGCTCCTTCATGCTACAGCCCATGACCATTCCCAAAATCGGCCAGAAACTCGTCGAGGAGCTCTTGTACAATGGCAGTCCATCGATATTTACTTGAAGTTTGACTTCAGCAGGTGGAGGCCCAACTTGGATAGACTCCATGATAGCAGTCTTTAGACCAAAATGGACAAACGTCCCATTTTGATCCACCGGAGCTTTCCTTTCTGTCCCGAGAATGGTCCTTGCATCTTTTGGAACATTATGACCACGGGACCTGAGCAGAGCCGCAATGTCGTTTATGCATGCGTGCGTCAAATTATGTTTCAAAGAAAGGTTGGCCAGTTGGTTCACCAAATCCTGTTCTGGATCTTCTGGACGTAGGGCAGCTTCACGTGTTCCGTCTTGTACCTCTTCATGATCACTGGACTCCCCCCACGACAGATCCGATTCCGACGTATCGAAACGCGGCACGATGCTTTCGTCCTCATCACTATGCAGTTCACGGCCGTCGTCTTCCCCATTTCCGAACATGGGGCTCGTACTCGGAGGAGCAGGTGCTTCCGGTGCATCACTGTTCGCTATTTCGTTCACGGCGTGCTCGTATTCTTTGCGTATCTGCCGGTAACGCGTCCACCTCGACATGACGCGAACGGCACCTTTCACAGACGGAGGATACGGTATTCCGTACAACGCACAGCTGTGCGTGGGAGGCAGGTTCAGCACATATCGTGCGACAACAGACGTATGTAAGTAAACACAAAATATACAGATTGGAAACAGTACGACACTACGAATGACCACAAAAAGCATCAGCGTTGCGACGACTTTCTGCAGATGTAAACAAGCGGATCGCTGCGAACAGCAACTTCGGGCCGGAAGCAGCCATGTTTTTCAGGAACTCTCCTGTACACCTGAAGGATATATATCTTTATATTACGTTTTTTTCTTGTTTTCTTATATTTTGCGTTTTTTTAACGAAATGACAACTGCGCGAATCAAATGTACCGAATCAAGTGCGTGCCTTCACGCGTTTCCGCTTCCTGCTTCTTGTTTCCGCGCCATTTTTGTCTTTCGTATTTCAGCACGGTGTATTTCAGCTTGCGGCATCTTTTCGTTGTTTCATTTAATTTGCGATCGGGTACGTCTGACAGAGGTGGTGGCTCCGACGTTGAAAGGGACTAGCGAAACATGAGGTAAGCTGTCACAGACGTTATCTTCTTTTTTGTTATTAGGCGGTGAATTTCGTCCACCGCCCACCCGACACCACGCCGCAATTTGGTGCAAATGCGCACCTACCTTCTAACTTATTTCCTTTGTGGATTTCAGTAAGAAATTCACGGTCGTGAAGTTCGGGAATGACACCGTCGAATTCGTGCCAACGAAGTGGATAGTTGCTGGAAGGATGTGTTTGTGGCCAACAAACAAACCAAATTCAAAGATATTGGAGATGGTAAAAGAACTGTGCGAGCCGGAGGCCGACTGGGATATTTGTCCTTGCGAGTGCATGGCGTCCTTCAGTAAGTGTAGCGAATATTGCCGTGACTTTCAGGCTGCCCCTCAGTTTTTTCTAAGTGTTGTTTTTGTGAAATAGACAGCTTCAAGAAGGCAAAGAAAAACGCAAGGGACGCGGAATACACGTCGCACCTCGAGTCTGAATCCAGCGAAGGAGAGGATACTGGTGCAGGTATTGTTATAATTAAACTGTCATGTCAAATAGCATGTTTAATCACTGGTGCTTTACAGAATGTGCTCTTTTTCGTAGTTAACGCAAGTCAACCAAGGAAGAGAATCAGACTACCATCACCATGTAAGCTACACCTTCTTCCAGAACTGAGACTTTATCAGATTATGTGATTTGCAATATTGTGATGTTTGTACAGCCAGAGACATGGAAAGTGCACCTTCTAGCCCTGGTGAGTGCACTGAAGTTATTTTCAATACATATTGAATTGAGGATATGTGTACCATTAGGGAAACGCATAAAGCTGAAATTAGAATTAAAATGTCATGTCAAATAACATGTTTAATCACTGGTGCTTTACAGAATGTGCTCTTTTTCATAGTTAATGCAAGTCAGCCAACAAAGAGCATGAGATTACCATCACCACGTAAGCTACACCTTCTTCCAGAACTGAAAATTCCTGAGATTATGCGATGTGTAATATTGTATTGTCTGCCCAGCCAGAAACATGGAAAGTGCATCTTCTAGCCCTGGTGAGTGCACTGAAGTTCTTTAAAATACATGTTGAATTGTCAATATGTGTACAATTAGGGATTCACATCAAGCTGCAACCCAAACTTAAATCATTCATGTGATGATGGTACAGCACCAGCCATTATTTGAACAATGTGGTACTTCAAAACACATTTTGCTACCAAGTTTGTGTGGTGGAAGTATCTTTTTGATATTGTGCACACTGTACTCATCTGTGCTTCCAGTATCACAGCCTTCAAGCAGTGGGAGCAGGCAGGATGCATTATCCCTAGGACACAGTAAGGCTGATTGTACACCAGTTTATTTTTTGCTCCGAGGCGTTCTGTGGCACATGAACCTCTGATGTGGTACATGATGTCCTTTGTCAAAGCTTTTGGAAAGTGTAACAGGACAAGTACTTCTGTAGATCATTTTTACTGCTTAACGACTTATGACAAAGCACGTAGACATAATGACAGCTGTTACTGCGATGTTACGAAGGGCTTAAGGACAGGCCTTTGTCGTGTGGCCATTATAGCATTTCTGCAGCAAGGCGTTCTTAAAACACTGCAGTCTGAGCAATTTGTTGTACTTTACTTCATTTCATGGTTGTTTCAGGCTCACGTACCTCTACCTCAGGACGTAGCAACAGCGCAATTCACACAGAAGCGCTGGATGCTGAAGGGAATCTTACACGTAAGCTTATTGTACTTCCATGTTCTCTATGGATGTTCACTTCTATGCCCTTTTTGCTCAGGGTCACGTGCTCATCAACTGCTCAGCAGCAGCTAGCTCGTGCCCCGGTACTTTCTTCTCTGATACACAGTGACATTTGTGTGTCCCTGCTGCAGTTTTGTAAGTGTTGTGGGATTTTACACTTTGCAAAAACAGCCTGGCTACTTTTTGCAAAATATTACAACCCCAAACTGAGGAAGTAAAATTTGTTAGTTGATTGTGTGCTCAACCCTTTTGGGGCTACAGAACAGGAGGCAATCCTTTGTAACATCAAAAACTTCTAGTAAAGTAAATCACAATTACGCATGTACTGAGAGTCAGTCGTCACTTAGCCCTTGTTGAACTGAAGTTGAAATTGTGTATACTAGACAGTTTCAGAAAATCCTGACAGGCTTTATGGGCATCCAACATTCTGGGAACTTACTAATAGTGGAGAAAAAAAAAAGTTTTTTTTTTAATGTCTTTCATGTTTCTCCCTGTTGATTTTTTATTTCGATAAACAATGCCCCCCTGCCCTGGTGGATAATAGGTGGAAAAGAAGAAACTGAAACAGTTTGGCGGCTTTTCCTGTCTCATAGTAAAATCCCACAGTTTGATGGTTTCAAGGGTACTCGACTGTTTCAGAAAATCCTGACAAGCTTTGCAGGCATGCAGCATTCCGGGAACTTATTAAGAGCGGACAAAAAAAAGTTTTTTTTTTATGCCTTTCAAGTTTCGCTTCCCCTGATCTTGACCCTTGGTGGACTATAGGCAGGCAATGAGAAACCAAAATGGTTTGATGGCTGTTCCTCTGTCCTAATAAGGTCCCGCAATTCAAAGCACGGTGCACTGCCTTCTGGGATTTTCTGAAGTCCTTTATTGGGTGTAGGTGAACATGTGCAATAACAGTTTTTGGCACCTAGTTACGCGGTAATCAGAAAATGGTTTTATGTCAACCTAACCTGACCCATATTGCTTTGCAGCTTTTGAGAGAAAGACTCTCAAAATGTTAATTGAACTAAAGGCAGCGGTGCGAGACCTTAGGGCTGCAGTAGCAGAATGCAGGTGTAATATGGGGACAGCAGCACTGGAGGAGACCAGTGGTTTGCTCGGGGATATTCTGCCAGAGCCACTTTCCACCTGTGAAGAGTGGGAAGAATTAGAGAGCAAGCTAGAGGACAATAGTACAAGGAGGAACCTTGTAAGTGCATCCTTATGAATTGAACGTGAAAAGTGATGATTAATACAGTGGGTGTATGTGACGAACCAAATGAACTTTGTGTCATGTAGTGAACTGCTTGGGAGCCCTGTGTGATCCCCACCAGAAAAGACCCCCTGTTTTGCAGGATAGTGCTAACAACGATCAATGCTCTTCTGTTTGCTAGGCGGATAGACTAGCAGTCCTGGGTGGTGCAAATCTCAATGATGTGGTGCGTGTCATAATGGAAACATGCACCAAGAAATCACTGCAGCAGAAGATTACGGTTGAGGGCCGGAATGGAAAGCGATCCTTCAAGGGCACACGCCTTTTTGACTGTGTCCTCAGTGAGTACCGTTTTTGGAAGGTGCTTTTGTTGGAAGTGATAATAAATTATGCTTCCCCACCTTTACCCCAGGAAAATGTAATACAGTAATGCCAGATGGGCAAACAGCATGTGGCACATATTTATATAACTTTATACACAAGCTAAGCTAGCTTCATGATATGGCAAACCTGTTCATCATATGAGGTATACAGGGTGCACCAGGTAAATCCCCGGGCAGAATAATTTGAGAACGGTGTCACCTATTGGGAAACTTTCTTTTTTGTAAGCATTGCTGGAGCATCATCCACTAGCCATGCAGCGTTAAATTGATATGTGCACATTAATTAGCTGGAAGTAGAAATCAATTTCCACACGATGGTTTATTGGCTTTTCTTGTTTCCCTTTTTGTTTTTCATTTTGTTTTTTCTTTGGCATATCTCTGCTATACAACCTTGTAGTATACCAATCTGTACATAACCTCACCCACTTGTGATGCTCGTTTTGTGATAGTTCTTCAATGCTGTACATATAGCCTAAAAACATATCTTTCTCCTCTCTTTCAAAGCTGCCGTCCATAAGCGGATGGACACCCTCAAAGTCCCTGTAACGGACAAAGAGGTCACTGCCCGTGTGGGACGATACTTGACCTGCGCAGGTGACAGGGAAGGCGGAAGGAAACAAAGAGCTGTGAGGCATTAAAGCGGTGTGCTTATTTGCTGGGTAAGATATTCGTAGATTACTTTTTAGTCTTGCTGGTCATGCAGACCAAAGAAAGTGCTCCACTAATTTATTTATTCATGCATTGGACAGGCCCTTTTTAACTAACGTGGGGGCTAACAAAGGGTGTCCAAAATGTAAGTGATGTAGTAATCAACACCACAGTGCTGATAAGTTGAGGGTGACAGAAGCATGTATAAGAAAGAGTTGTGTACTGTGCTACCTTTAGTTTACAAATTACTAAAGCCATAAAGTTTTTGGGAAAATTTTTGTCTCATGGTAAAGGTCGGGCAAAATATGTGGTCTAAATTCATGCACACTTCTGGGGGAAATGTGTCTAGTATCAGTACTAGCTATGTAGATTTGATGCACACAGTGACGCAGCCCTGTTCGCTACAGTTTCTTAGGGAGCCACTTTCGTGTTTTGGCCTTTGTGAAGTCCGTTCTGTGTTTCGAACCATTGTAATTGTGTTGTAGTTGTGATGGACAGGTGGACTTGTCCATAGATGTTTGAATGGCAACTTTTTTTCAGGTGGATGCTCTTAGTGATCTTACAAGCATCACCACGCTGCGTGGTTAGCGTGCAGATATCTCTTCGCCGTCTTTCATATTTTTGGGAATTACCAATCATGCAGTCCGTTGAGGGTTACTTGAATTTAATAACTGAAGCTTATCATTCTGCATTGTGCACAGAGATCCATAATATATATATATGAATAATTGAACATGACTTCTCCATAAATTCACAATGAGAAAAATTTCATTGTACTTTGCATTTTTGAGATATGCATTTTTTTTCAAGATGTTTACTGTTCGTAATGATGCTACCTAGTTATGGTGTGCAATGCACAGAAACTGATTGCTTCCATTTTTTTTTTTTCAGAAGTTGCAGTTCACAAGAGGTGCCCTGCTCACAAGAAGGCTGAGAGGGGACAGGTACAGAACAGAATTCAAATAAATGTTTATTCACATAAATCACCTTTCATGTCTTAATATCATAGTGTGTAGAAAACACATGCTGCAGACTAAATACAAAATCAAGTTGGCCTAACATCGGCTGGCAAGCGGCATATGATATCTGTAGCATGTCGGCACACGACATCGGACCAGCATCGGCTACCTGTCGGCATATGATATCGGTACAAAGTCGGCACATTACATCGGCCCAACTCCGGGCGATGTTGCAAGTTGGACGTTGGCCCGACATTGGGCGTGTCGGCAGAAAGACATCGGGCTGATGTCGGGCCGACATCGGTGTGCTGCTTGGGTCTCTCCCTCTATGCAGCCCGGTGGGGTCACTCTCTCCATCTATACAGCCCAAAGCGAGGAAACCGAACGTCCTTTGTCAATCTGTGGGGTGGGGAAATCCTCTCTTTTTTTCACATTCTTTCCTCCAAAAGGAAATATTCCTAGGACTGGTGTACAGAGACGAATTTTTTTATTGATCGCAAATAGACATTGGAATTATCCGACTCTCAAGAACACAATAAGAATTCTATCAAAAAACAATAGCACGCAAAAAAAAATCTATGAATAGACTTTTATGTCAGTGCAAACTGGTTTTAGAGAAACATTATCTAAGCACACGAGAAAATATTATCGGCGCAAACAATACTCAACCAAAACGAGAAACGTTGCATTTAGTGTACTTCAGATCAGACACAACTATTAGGCATTCATTATTCTCAACTCACAAAACATCAATCGAGTGAAAGTCAAGTTTATTCAGTGATAGAAACAATACTAATTCGAAAACGAGAAACAAATTTAATTACATAATTTCTTATGATAACCTTGCAACAGTAATTTCTACACGCAGAAGCCACAAACAACTCATATGAAATGCAAAATTATTGTGTTTGCTACAGCGAAAATCAACGCAAACAGCTCAAAAATACATTCCCAAGTAGTAGAATATTTTTATTAATATGAATCGAGTGATCATCTGAAACAAAGTCAAAGGCAGTAATTAATTTAGGCAAACATTTTTCGTAATCACGCAGCGCAAATATACACCACAGAAACACGTCTTTTTCATTTCAAAACCCACTATTGGAAGCAAAATATCAATCGAGTGAAAGTCAAGCTTATTCAGTGATAGAAACAATATTAATTCGAAAACGAGAAACAAATTTAATTACATATTTTTATGATAACTTTGTAACAGTAATTTCTACACGCAGAAGCCACAAACAACTCATCTGAAATGTAAATTATTGTGTTTGCTACAGCGAAAATCAACCCACACAGCTCAAAAATACATTCCCAACTAGTAGAATATTTTTATTCATATCAATCGAGTGATCATTGAAACAAAGTCAAAAGCAGTAATTAATTTAAGCAAACATTTTTCGCAACCACGCAACGCAAATATACATTACAGAAACATGTCTTTTTTATTCAGGGCCCACTAGTGGACACGAAGTGAGAGAGGGAAGCTGAGTTCCCGTACGCATTCGTTAAGGCTACGCCCGCAGGCAGTAGGGGAACCCAACAATGGTCTTGGTATACAAAGCCATAAACTGGCTCCCGCAAGTTAAGTTAGGGAAGGAGGGTCTCTAGCACTGTCTTGTACATAGAATCATTGAAATCACACATTTTTTTATTACACATTACATTACATCTTTTTTTGTAAATTGACTTTCATAATTCTAACATCAGGTGGAACATTATAAACATGATAATAAAATTTTAATAAATAAAATTAGCACCGTTATGATTTAATTAAATGTCGAGGCACACTACAAAACAGAACAGACAATTGCTATACATTGAAGAGATGGAGGGATTTTGTACTCGTTACCATACGTCATGGGAGGACCTAATAAAAAGTTGCTTCGAAAAGGAGTAGCCGCGAAAGATTCATTTATCGCTGCATTTCAATACGTCCTAGACATGGTCGTATTCGGAGATATGGTGCAAATTATGGAATTCAAGATGCGAGAACTTGTATGCCGAATCTACAATAGTTTAAAAATATTTGCACGTCAACATCGGAAGGACCACTTGGATTGATGGTGGAGTTTTTGAGGTTTGCTAACGAAGAATTGAAATACACTAGACCAAACGTAATTGTAGTCATTGCAATGGGCATT
The DNA here is from genome assembly GCF_037126465.1 of Ornithodoros turicata. NCBI lineage: Eukaryota > Metazoa > Arthropoda > Arachnida > Ixodida > Argasidae > Ornithodoros > Ornithodoros turicata. The sequence continues at coordinate 54,447,485 of NC_088203.1, read as the reverse complement.
GCATTAATCAAGAAAGCGATCAGATCAAATTATCATATACAAGCAGTCTATATCGCACGATGCATTACGGATTTGTTGAAATTACACCTAACGGTTGAAATGGAAAGTACATAAAAAATCTTATCACGTGATATATTCCACTAGAACCTCTACGCATTTATTTTCTTCTATCAATTCGCGCAATGATGTCGAATGAACAGAAGTTCAATATTGTCGTGCAAGATCTGATGTATCATCAGTTATTGAAAATCAACAAACATATCAATTGCGGTGGACCACCAGACGATTTTCATATAATACTCTCTTGTACGCCATTCAAGAATCTTCATACAAAGAAAGGAAACATCAGTAAGAGACTGCGCAGGTTCGTCGCAACAAAGTGCAAGTTATTGAAGCAATACAAACACGGCGACAACATATCACCCGCGTTAATCAACGCTGGATTCAAGCGCCCAATAATCAGAATAAATTACTTGATGTCTTCGGAATTCATCAATCAAGACAACAAACGAAAACTTCGGAGTTTGGAATAGAACTGTAATTTATCGAAATAAACAAGTGTATAATTGAAATATTAATTGTATTCTTTGTCATCATTGTAATGTATTCTACACAGTGCAACGAAAACAGCTTACGACTACATTGAAGATTGCTAAGGAGACACTACGTACAAGGATCTTCGCATGGAATCAGCGCTGGCAATCAAAGAAATTTTTACACGACCACACTCTGTACAACACCGACACCCGAAGGAAAGAATTGTAGAAGAATCGATAATAGAAATTTAGAGGCATGTTACATCAATCTTTGTTTACAAATAGGATCACTAATATTTTGCGAAAGCTTATTTTATGAATTAAATTGCACAGCGTATATATTTTCTCAAACGATTGGACAGTTGTCAATACTATATTGAAAGGAATCTATTATCAAATGACGCGATGCAAGTGATGGACATGCATGATGCGCTAGCAGAGTCTACAATTCTAATCATCATAACATGCGGCACACAATTCCAATAAGATTTGGGGAGAATCGAATCACGCAACTGTCATCAGAAATGTTTAACCACTATTACAATGAAGATGAACACTATCCATAAGATACGTAATTATAATAAGTAAATATTCCTTTTGCAAACTTACCCAAAGCAGCACCCATAAATGGAGCTCCAATTCACAGAATGTACCCGAGGTTTTTCATTAGCTATACTGAAAAACTATGAGTCTGTTCATTATGTCACGGCATATGAGGCACTACAAATGGGAAGGGCATACTTTAATTTTAGAAGATTTTAGCTCATAATGAAACAAAACGCAAACTCCAACACCAAAGGTTCTTATTTAAATTTTCAAAGTCAAAACTGTATACTCTTTATTACAATTTTTTAATATATAGATTAAAAAGCTGTCTATATAGTCACACATTGTATACAATATATTTGTTTGTACATTAACGAATATTTTTCGAACGAAATTCACTTAAAACTCGAAGAAATGGTCACCTGCGTCGTTGAATGCGTTTCGGCAACACGCCGGGCCGCCTTTCCCCAATGCCGTACGCGAAACCGAACGCGATTCTGCGCCCGACGCGTTAACGCGGTACCGCACGCGAGCGTGTTGCTTTCTTCCGGAAACGGGTGAAACGAGAAAATATATAAGCTGTGCAATTTAATTCATAAAATAAGCTTTCGCAAAATATTAGTGATCCTATTTGTAACAAAGATTGATGTAACATGCCTCTAAATTTCTATTATCGATTCTTCTACAATTCTTTCCTTCGGGTGTCGGTGTTGTATAGAGTGTGGTCGTGTAAAAATATCTTTGATTGCCAGCGCTGATTCCATGCGAAGATCCTTGTACGTAGTGTTTCCTTAGCAATCTTCAATCTAGTCATAAGCTGTTTTCGTTGCACTGTGTAGAATACATTACAATGATGACAAAGAATACAATTAATATTTCAATTATACACTTGTTTATTTCGATAAATTACAGTTCTATTCCAAACTCCGAAGTTTTCGTTTGTTGTCTTGATTGATGAATTCCGAAGACATCAAGTAATTTATTCTGATTATTGGGCTCTTGAATCCAGCGTTGATTAACGCGGGTGATATGTTGTCGCCGTGTTTGTATTGCTTCAATAACTTGCACTTTGTTGCGACGAACCTGCGCAGTCTCTTATTGATGTTTCCTTTCTTTGTATGAAGATTCTTGAATGGCGTACAAGAGAGTATTATATGAAAATCGTCCGGTGGTCCACCGCAATTGATATGTTTGTTGATTTTCAATAAGTGATGATACATCAGACCTTGCACGACAATATTGAACTTCTGTTCATTCGACATCATTGCGCGAACTGATAGAAGAAAATAAATGTGTACAGATTCTAGTGGAATATATCACGTGATAAGATTTTTTATGTACCGTATTTTCACGCGTATTAGCCGCGGCTTATGCGCGATTTTTTTTTCTCACGGGCGCCCTGCGGCTTATCCACCGGTGCGGCTTATCTGATGACTATTTTTCCTGGTATTTTCCCCATACACCGATTTTAACGAAAGGGCCGACAGTGTCTCTGGAACAGCCCTGCCCTGCCGATGCACGAACAGTGCGTAACAGGAACGGGTCCACATTCGAGTAGATTGATCTTCCTGGTGCATTCCCCCAAGCAGCTTTAAGGAAAGTGGTGACAGTGATTCACGTCTTCTGGAAGATCACGGACCCATCAGTCCACGAAAAACACCCGACAAGGGCACAATCCGATCTTGGTAGAACTCCAGAACTGACCTCCTCTGTTGTACACTGTGCCGATCCCGGAGTATGGACCACAGGGTTTATGGCCTTCTCTATGGTCTCCTTTGTCGCACAAATCAGTCGTCTCGTATTGCCCGCGGCTTATCTGCGGGTGCGGCTTATCTTCCAGAAAATTTTCAAAACGTCCCAAAAAACACGTCCTGCGGCTTATCTGCGGTGCGGCTTATACGGTGAAATTACGGTACTTTCCATTTCAACCGTTAGGTGTAATTTCAACAAATCCGTAATGAACCGTGCGATATAGACTGCTTGTATATGATAATTTGATCTGATCGCTTTCTTAATTAATGCAATGCCCATTGCAATGATTACAATTACGTTTGGTCTAGTGTATTTCAATTCTTCGTTAGCAAACCTCAAAAACTCCACCATCAATCCAAGTGGTCCTTCCGATGTTGACGTGCAAATATTTTTAAACTATTGTAGATTCGGCATACAAGTTCTCGCATCTTGAATTCCATAATTTGCACCATATCTCCGAATACGACCATGTCTAGGACGTATTGAAATGCAGCGATAAATGAATCGTCTCGCGGTTCCTCCTTTTCGAAGCAACTTTTTATTAGGTGCTCCCATGACGTATGGTAACGAGTACAAAATCCCTCCATCTCTTCAATGTATAGCAATTGTCTGTTCTTTTTTGTAGTGTGCCTCGACATTTAATTAAATCACAACGGTGCAAATTTTATTTATTAAAAATTGATTATCATGTTTATAATGTTCCAACTGACGTTAGAATTATAAAAGTCAATTTACAAAAAAAGATGTAATGTGTAATGAAAAAATGTGTGATTTACATGATTCTATGTACAAGACAGCGCTAGCGACCCTCCTTCCCTAACTTAACTTGCGGGAGACAGTTTATGGCTTTGTATACCAAGACCATTGTTGGGTTCCCCTACTGCCTGCGGGCGTAGCCTTAACGGATGTGTACGGGAACTCAGCTTCCCTTTCTCACTTCGTTTCCACTAGTGGGCCCTGAATGAAAAAGACATGTTTCTGTAATGTATATTTGCGTTGCGTGGTTACGAAAAATGTTTGCCTAAATTAATTACTGCTTTTGACTTTGTTTCAATGATCACTCGATTGATATTAATAAAAATATTCTACTAGTTGGGAATGTATTTTTGAGCTGTGTGCGTTGATTTTCGCTGTAGCAAACACAATAATTTACATTTCAGATGAGTTATTTGTGGCTTCTGCGTGCAGAAATTACTGTTGCAAAGTTATCATAAGAGATTATGTAATTAAATTTGTTTCTCGTTTTCGAATTAGTATTGTTTCTATCACTGAATAAACTTGACTTTCACTCGATTGATATTTTGTGAGTTGAGAATAATGAATGCCTAATAGTTGTGTCTGATCTGAAATACATTAAATGCAACGTTTCTCGTTTTGGTGGAGTATTGTTTGCGCCGATAATATTTTCTCGTTTGCTTAGATAATGTTTCTCTAAAACCAGTTTGCACTGACATAAAAGTCTATTGTTAGATTTTTTTTGCGTGCTATTGTTTTTTGATAGAATTCTTATTGTGTTCTTGAGAGTCGAATAATTCCAATGTCTATTTGGCGAACAATAAAAAAATTCGTCTCCGTACACCAGTCCTAAGAATATTTCCTTTTGGAGGAAAGAATGTGAAAAAGAGAGAGGATTTCCCCACCCCACAGATTGACAAAGGACGTTCGGTTTCCTCGCTTTGGGCTGTATAGATGGAAAGAGTGACCCCACAGGGCTGCGTAGAGGGAGAGGGTGACCCCACCAGGTCTCGAGTCTGGTTGTACTGTGTAAAGCATAGCTGTGCTACGTGTTTGGATAGCTCTGTCAAGGTAATGTTTATAGTGCCTGAGGAGGATGAAAATTCTATATTATTAGCTCGCAAGGTTGATTTTATGATAGTTCAAAAGATATATTATTTCAATTTCAAATTGTAATGTTTGATAGTTTGTTTCGCTATTATTTTCCTGTGTGTTGTTTACATGTTGGCAGATGCATCGTTCAAATCGTTTCTCTGCTATTCATCCGTGCATGTTTATCGTTTTGATTGATTGTTTTTCAATTATTAATCCTTTGTGTACCTCTTGTTTACGTGATGGGTTTTGGTTCTCTATTAGCTGTTGATCGTGTTTCTCATTATTTCCGTATGTCTATGCTGTTTACTTAATAAGAAATTGATTAACTGTGTAATGTTGGAATAATCTTCCCTATTGCGCTCGAAAATGTTCATAAGTGTCAGGTGTACGCCTCCCGTCTTCAACAAATGAGGGCAGATATTATTAGAGCTGATTGTTGGCTAGGAGCATGCTATGTGTTGAAGTTCATTTTTTAATATAATTTTCTGTGTTGAATTCATGAAACAAAGTAAGGTTTGTAGTGTCTCTTAGAATGAAAATTGTATGGGGAAGTCACGAGGATGATTTTATGATAGTTAAAATGATAGATTATTCTCCTCCTCTGTTGTTTTGATTAACCAATGTAGTGTTATAGATTTTATTTCCTCTTGTGTTCGTGTCCCATGGTCTTCCAGGTTCTCTGCTGTTGACATACATCTATCGGCACTTGTAATTAAAGCTCCACTATGGTGGTCACATATAATAATGTTAGACTTTTTACAATAAAACTTTTAATTTTGATTGTAATCATATTGATTAAAAATATCTTCTTTGATTAAATGTGTCATAATGGAATACTAGCTATTGTTCTTGAAGTTATATATCAGAACTTTGTAATTAAAACTCCACTATGGTGGTCATGTTAGACTTTTTATAATAAAACTATTAATTTTGATTGTAATCGTATTGATTAAAAATATCTTCTTTGATTAAAATGTGCTACCCATTCTGCTTAAATGAAAACTTGCGTGATTATCACCCCATTCAATGCTATTGCATCAGATTTTTTGGCTAAGTTTTTCTCCTTCACACAGAGTCAGAACATAATTCTCGACACTAATGACTTTAAGAAATATATTTTGTACTTTTGTGGATGGTTATCTTTTGCATCTGAATATAGTCCAATTGCCGGGAGTAGACATCTTTACTAGTTTGAACCGCACCGGCTTTGAACAAACATATCAAAATACAGTTAACCTGGGAGAGCACCCGTCTAATTGGTTCTGACACACCCTTCAGGTAGGGGATGGTAACGTACATGGGTCTTTCTTGACTACTTTCCGCCTGTTCCGTGCGTGTATTCATCATTCGGCGGTATGTATCACAGATAAATTGCTCGGGGTATGCCCTTCTTCGTAGATCCGCTTTGGCCTTTGTTATTTCTTCATGTCTTGTCTGATGATCTGAAGGTGGCTGCTCTCCCAGGTGAACATTAAAACTGCATTTAAGCCCACGACAACACTGAGGAACGTACTAAGCCACCCCAAGGACAGAACACCACCGGAAGAAGAACGAGGCGTTGTATACGAGGTATCTTGTCAAGATTGCCCTGCCGTGTACATCGGAGAAACAGGAAGGAGGACACGAACAAGAATGAAGGAACACAAGAAAGATATCAAATCAGCAACAGAAGAGCAAGAGAAATCAGCAACAAACCCAACAGAACTGTGTGAACACGCGCGCAAAACAGGGCACGTGTTAGACCTGGACAACCCATGCATTCTGGCAAAAAATAACTAATGGGAGGAGAGGAGACAGCTGGAGTCATGGCACATAAAGAAAACAACAAAAGCTATCAATCGACAACCAGGCCCCCTCCCAGACGGCTATGCTCCTCTTCTACGTAAATACCCGGTGACGACCAGGACAGCGTCATTCTGATGATGGGACTCGAATTTGACCCGAAACGTTAACTGTATTTTGTTATGTTTGTTGAAAGCCGGTGCGGTTCAAACTAGTAAAGATATCCTTTGCGTGTAAACAGCCTATTGCACACCCGTTGTAGATGAAAACAAATTACGATTGAAATCGACACAGATTGATAAATGACGAAAGAAGTCGGCCCAGGCTGAAAAATGTGAGCGACTAAACGCGCACGCAGCCCTCCGGCCACGCTCCGCCCACCGGTAAGAGCCTCTACCCGAGCGCCGCCTGCCGCGCGCGAGGAAAAATACGCGAACGAAGTCGACCAAGGCTCGAAAATGACGAAAGAAGTTGGCCCAGGCTGAAAAATGTGAGCTAGTAAGCGCACACGCAGCCCTCCCCCGCCGATAAGCGCTCGGACAACCCTCCGCACAGGCGCCGCGCGGGGAAAAATACGCACAGGGCTCAGGGGGTCCATGTTTCTAACTGGACCGCCCGAAGCCTGGACCCCACCTCCTACCACTTATTTTGTTATCCTTTCTGAATTTTGTTAAAAGCATCCGTGAAGTATAAAGTCTGGGAACCAGATTTAATGAGCATGGTACCCACCTTTAACATTGTAAAAACTTTAAAGCGTATATGTAGCAGTTTGCAATAACGATTAAAGGTTAATACGAACATCAGCAATGTTCCATGCTTATATAGATGAACAGAAATTGATAGATGATGCAATGCACAAACAAAGAAAAGTAAACTGAGTCTATACATATCGCGTCTGATAGCATTGTCATCATACTTCACGATCACCAGAAAAATTGTCTGATAGAGGTCTGACTAACAAGAGACGTATTAAACCAATATAAATTGTATTACATTTCAACCAAATAAATCCAGTTCTGTGCTCCTTTTTAGTGATGAGCTTTTTCAAACCTATTCTGGACGCACTAACTACAACGAAGTCCAGAATTCGCAGAAATCTAGCGGGTTTCCAAGCCAGGCGCAGAAGTGTCACAAACGTCACGTACCTGCACTGACAGAACAGAGAACTCTCCTGTGAGATACAGTAGCCACACAGAATGTTGCATGTATATGCTGTGTGATTAGATATATTTGCACTATATTCTGAGAAGAACCATAAGCATGTAAAGATGAAAAACAGGGAAGCAGGTCCATTTATGTGCCAAATCATCAAGTTTTGCAGTTGCACAAAAAACGCACATGCTGGTTATAGAGTCCATTCATCTCGGTAAATTGCCGCAATAGTTGCCAACGAGCAGACCTGTAAAGTAATTAATTACAAGTAATTGAATTACTGTAATTAATTACATTCTTAGTAATTCATTACTCCCTGAATTACATTAGGATTTATGTAATTGTAACTGTAATTGAATTACTTTCTGGATTACTTTGAATGCTATCTGGGAAGTCCCAATGTTTAAAGTTGGGGTCAGTTCCACACCGTTTTTGTTGTCTTTCGTTTTTTTTTTCACAGTGATTACCCAAAGACTCGATTCAGATCGGTACATTTTTCCGTGCAGGTTTTTTACATTCGAATGTGGAAGGAGCAAAACTCTTGCACCATAGGAAAAGGAGTACGAATTGTGGGTATCGACCCGCACTTCAGGGTCGTTAGAGTTCCTTGTGTGCTCGAGGTGTTCTTGAAGTACAAAGTTGGGCTGCCCAGCAGTGTGCCAATGAAGCGACTGTTTTCGGTTGGTGGTCTTGCTTTGACAAGGAGACGTGGCATCCTTGCAGACAAGAACTTTGAGAATACCTTACTCTCTAAAGCCAATGGACGTTACAAGCTCCATTCATGATCTGCACTTTGTTCGTATACCTGAAGAAAAGAAGCGTTTTGAGTGCGATGTGTTTCTGTAACATGGCAAGAGACTTGTCCTTGTGTAAGACTTCTCTAACTTGTTTTTCTACCACGAGCACAAGCACCACTATCTTTCAGAACATGTGCAATAAATGTGAACTTCAAATCTTGCACGTTGCAGTGAATTTTGTGAATATAATTCAGTATAATGCAATTACTTTTTCAGTAATTGTAATCGTAAATGAGTAATTGTAACTGTAATTTAATTGTTTTTGTGAACATGTAATTGTAATCGTAATTCAATTACTTCGCAAATGTAATTTTTACAGGTCTGCCAACGAGCCACTTGTTGAATACAACCTCTGTGCATGTGGTGCGGATACATAATTTAATTTGTTTCTGCAAGGAATTTTTTCTTCGTCGTCCAGTGTAGGATCAGCACACAAACACACAAAAAAGTTACGTCTGGGGAGTCTTGGCAGGCTCTTTTTCCCGCGAAGCCACGTATCAACTATTGTCTTCTGCCTGAATTTTACCAAGATTACAGGGATTTTGCTACTGTCTCTGGTAGGAACTCTATGGTAGGCTTCGACATTAGAATCATCTACAGGTGGAAGGTCTGACGCGTTAGCGATGTGATTAATGAGCTTGACCAAGTTCTCGTCCTTGTTCTGTCTGACGCCATGGATTTCTAGTTTATACCGACCGTTATACTGCTCATTACGATTGATGGCTTTTTCGACGTCAATAATTCGGTTCTCAAGATGTTCCGTTCGCTACTCAAGCAAATTGTTTTTTTCATCTATTTGGCCTATCCTCACCTCAATGTTAGAGACTCTTTGGAATATGTCGTCCACTTTCTTTCCCATCGTTCGAACAGCGTCTAGAACGTCAGTAGTAATTATACAACCCAAGTTTTGCACAGAAAGTCCACGGCAAGTATTGCACTTTTTACTTTAAAATTATTTACTTTAATTTCTTCTCACTCAATCGTCTGACTTCACGTGGATTTTCTATGTCAAACTCGGGTTGTAGAAAAAAAATAACTAAACAGAAAGGGAGCAGACAGAGAGAAACAATTTATTTGAAAATTAACGACGCCATCTTGCAAAACGCACTCCGGTGCGGGCGGCTGGGGCAGGACTGTTGCAGAGGCAGGTGGCAAGCATCAGACACCAGACGAGATGGCACCTCCGTCATGTGGATATGCGTGTAACAGAGAGAGAGAGACAGAGCAACAAGATACTAGCATCAGGTAAAAATTGCAACACTGTTCAACAAGTCTAAGCATGCCAGAGCGCGGGGAAAAGGCCTACCCGCTACTGCTAAACAGCACGGAGAAAACACTACACATCGAGGGAAAAGGCTTAAGGCAATCGACTAGGCCTAACCACAGCGTCATCACCTACAGAATTCAACAGATAACACAAGACAAGAACCACAAAAATACTAGTCACACAACAGTAAACATGCGAAAACATGAACAAAGGCTTGGTCACTGCTACACAAGTCTAAACATGCGCGTTCAGGGAATATTTGTTACGGCGAACATGGTAGAAAAGGTTTAACACGAGCGCGGTAAAACAACATGAAAACATCGGCAAATCACCCACCTTTTCCCCTGCGGCGACGGAGCGTCCGATCCCAACGACAGCCAGCGATCAAGTGACGCAGAGCGGGGACGACGGAGCGACCGACCGCACATCTTCTCCCGACAAGAGCCAGCGGCCGACTGACGCAGACGCCTCTCCGCGACCGCTATGCAGGCGCTCCTAGCGCCACCTGCGAGAGGCTGAGAGACAACTGAATTCCTGCACCCTCTCCTTGCCTTGCTCGTGACGTTGGCCTATTGTCTCAGGGCTACACTGTTTTTTTCCACTAATGCTCAACTGGAAAAAGTACACCTGAAACAATAGAGCTGCAGCATGACGTCATCACCCAAGAATGCACCTGTATGGTTCAAGGGCGCTTACACTCTATACAGGAGACCTATCATTTATTGAATCACCATCCCAAGATTCTTTCATTTTTACAACTATAATGATTGTATAAGAATAGAAAACCTACTGCAAAAGAGCACCATGCATGAAAAACTGATCGTAGGAATTCCAAAGTCTTACTAAATGAGACTTGCAAAAGAACAAAATATCCTAACACGCAACTCCATCAATGGCTAATAAGAGGCCTAGGCGCTCAACAAATCAACACAGAGTATGGGTAACAAGGAGCACAGAACGATGTGACTGCTCCATCCTACAGCCAAGCAGAGAACTGACTCGTAATGTTTTTTCTCCTGTATAATGTCCCGCAGCTGCACCCCCTAGCAGTTACTTTCTCAACTACTCTTAGGACAAAATTATTAAGAGTCACGCCAGCGCTACTCGTTCCCAAGGCAGAAGAAGATAGAAAATGGCGGGGATAGCCGGACAACAGCAACCAGCGCCTGACGTGCACGGGCATGAAAATCGCAAACAAAGCAGGGATAAAGTTGGCGAAAGAATTAGTTACACAACACATGAGTCACGAGGAGCGCAGAACGACACGTCCATTCCGTCCGACAGCCAGGCGCAGAACTGAATCGTAATGCTTTTTACTCCTCTGTAAAGTCATGCATCTGTCCCGTTTGCAGTTGATTTCTGAACTAATTTAATTGCAAAATTATTAAGCATTGTTCTAGCACTATTCCCATTCAGGGCAGCACTATCGATATCGTCAAGACAAGAATGTTCCTAGTCAAAAAAGAAAAATATACAAAGTGTCAATAGAGGAAAGCATGCATGTCGGGGCACGTCTGGAGCGCTATTACACGAGGACAAATCGCCGGGCTACAGAGGAAAGCAAACACAGAGAAACACTTGAACAGAGTGAAAAGGCACTCACCATCATTGGACACGTACACTACATTCCCTAATTGTAAATCCACTCGTCACAAAATCCACCATTCACCACTGACGAACCACACATCCGCACCCCATCAGAGGCAGACGGAACCCCACTGAAGCTACGCCCTTCCACAAAGGCCAACGCAATTGCTAGGAGCAGGCTTTGCTCGTGACGTCATCGTATTGTCTCAGGGCTACACTGTTTTTTTCCACTAATGTCCAACCCATCGCCTTTGGACAAGGTCCACCTGAAACAATAGAGTCGCGGTATGACATCATCATGCAGCTGCGTGGCTCAAGGACGCGTATGCTCTAGACAGGGGACCTGTTATTTATTGAATCACCATCCCAAGATTATTTTCTTTAGTCTACTATAATGATTGCATAGGGAACTATTGCAGAAAAACACCATACATGAGAGGTGATTGTAGGAATTAAGCATTTCATTCCCAAAGCCTTACTAAATGAGACTTATGAGTACAGGAAAGAACAAAATAATCGTTCAGCAAGACATGTCCATCTCATCCGAAAGCCATGCAGCTAACTGAATAATGACACTTTGTTCCTCCTGAATAAAGTCACACACCTGCCCCCCTTGAGGTTACTCTCTGAACTAAATGAATCACAAAATTATTAGGAATCGTTCTAGCTCTACTCCCATTCAAGGCAGCACTATCGACATTGTCAAGAATGTTTCTTCTCAAAAAGAAAAAAAAACTACATGTAGGAGGAAAGCATGTCAGAACAGGTCTGGGCATGTCAGCGCAGGTTTGTCAGACAACAAGGGAGAAAAAAGTGAAAAGAAACACTTGAACAAAGCAGAAAACCAGCATCAAACTATTTCTAAGCACACGCACTCCTCTTATTCAAAAACTGTGCTCATCATAAATCTGTCCAGGACAGTACGCACCATTTTTCTATTGCTACATTTTTTCCAGTAACGGTCAATGCATTGCTACAGACACCTGAAACACTGCGTGACGTCATCACATCCTGTCTGAAGAAGACAGCGGCAAGCACAAACACTCCTATTATTTATTGAATTGCAAGGTTATTTCCTTTGTCCAACTCCTAATGACGTTCACTTTTACAATAAAATTCAACAAAACAAGCACAGTGCATGAATCTTGATCTTTGCAATTTTCACCCCAAAGGCATCATGGTCATTAGAATCACAACACCAGTAAACTACCACTACAACTAAACTACCATGCAGAAGTTATAGACTCTCGTAGTGCACAACGCCCGGCTGGTCTGGACACGAGATAGGCACTCTACAATTAATGTGGTGGCTCCCTGGAGGGTGCTGGTTACTCTGGGGGGCACAATTACCTCTAATTGATAATTAAATCGTGTCCAGGACAGTTGAGCATTGTGAACTGTGAGAGTTCATAAATTCTGCTATTATTCCTGAGGTCTTAAGACTTTTCCCTTCTCGCTTACAGGAATTTGCGTGCCCTTGTCCTCTGCTTTCTTTATGAAGGGACAATGCGGCTGTGTATGTAGCATTATGCAAGAATTATCTGATACCAGACATGAGTGTCTTTTTCTTAGTTTATTAGCATATGCTTCAGTTTTTGAAGCCGTAGCCATTCCAACACAATTGCACACAATTTTTGCTGCTCTTTCCTCAAATCACTGCTTTTGCGCAGTAGAAAGTAACATGGTACAGCTGAGAAGAGGGTTTTTCTGCTTGTTTGTTAGATGTTGTAAGGAGCTCGCTATGTTGAGGAAGTCAGCTGTTATAGGTATTCGTGCAGAAACGCTTGCATCTGAGCGCCGAATAGGAATTCCTGAAGTGTGGCACCCTCAGTGTAAATTAATTATTTTGGAGGTAAGTCTGCTTCACTGCATGACAAGGCTGAAATGGGAAGAGAAAAAAAATTGGAGCGCTGGATTAATAGCGATCGAAGTAACAGGGAAATTATAGTTTCCATAGAAAGTAGAATTTTAATAGGCTCCTAAAATTATAGTTTTGTAGTAGTTTTTCTAAACTGCAATGCAAGATAGAAAATCATTAATACAGTGGGAATGCAATCATGTTCCCGTAAAGGCGTTCTGTCTTGTGCTTTGTCGTGCGCGAATGGAACTTTTCCCCCAGGCTTTTGCGCCTTTTGCGCGTAGGTGTATCCTCAGACAACGAGTATACGAGCATAGAAAGGGTCATGTATTGCATAAGCCTGGTGATGATGTTGAGTGGTCTCACTTATTATTTTGAAAGAGCAGTGGTAGTTTACTGGTGTTATGATTCTAATGACCATGATGAGCCTTTCGGGTGAAAATCGCTAAGATCAAGATTCATGCACGGTGCCTTTTTTGTTGAATTTTATTGTAAAAGTGAACGTCATTAAGACTTGAACAAAGGAAATAACCTTGCGATTCAATAAATAATAGGAGTGTTTGTCTTTGCCGCTGTCTTCATCTGACAGGATGTGATGACATCATGCAGTGTTTTAGGTGTCTGTAGCAATGCATTGACCATTACTGGAAAAAAGTGTAGCAATAGGAAAATGGTGTGTACTGTCCTGGACGGATTTATGGTGAGCACAGTTTTTGAATAAGAGGAGTGCGTATGCTTAGAAATAGTTTGATGCTGGTTTTCTGCTTTGTTCAAGTGTTTCTTTTCACTTTTTTCCCCTTATTGTCTGACAAACATGCGCTGACATGCCAAGACCTGTTCTGACATGCTTTCCTTCTACATGTAGTTTTTTTTTTCTTTTTGAAAGGAAACATTCTTGACGATGTCGATAGTGGTGCCTTGAATGGGAGTAGAGCTAGAACGATTCTTAATAATTTTGTGATTCATTTAGTTCAGAGAGTAACCGCAAGGGGGGCAGGTGTGTGACTTTATTCTGGAGGAACAAAGTGTCATTGTTCAGTTAGCTGCCTGGCTTTCGGATGGGATGGACATGTCTTGCTGAACCATTATTTTGTTTTTTTCCTGTACTCATAAGTCTCATTTAGTAAGACTTCGGGAATGAAGTGCTAAATTCCTACAATCACGTACCTCTCATGTATGGTGTTTTTCTGCAATAGTTCCCTATGCAATCATTATAGTAGAATAAAGAAAATAATATTGGGATGGTGATTCAATAAATAACAGGTCCCCTGTCTAGAGCGTACGCGTCCTTGAGCCACGCAGCTGCATGATGATGTCATACCACGACTCTATTGTTTCAGGTGGACCTTGTCCAGACGCGATGGGTTGGACATTAGTAAAAAAAAACAGTGTAGCCCTGAGACAATAGGATGACGTCACGAGCAAAGCCTGCAGGGGGCGCAAGGATTCACTTCTCTCTTGGACACTGGCGGGTGTGGACACGAGAATTCTGCTCCTAACAATTGCGTTGGCCATTAGTGGAAGAGCGTAGCTTCGGTGGGGTTCCGTCTGCCTCTGATGGGGTGCGGATGTGTGGTTCGTCACTGGTGAATGGTGGATTTTGTGACGAGCAGATTTACAATAAGGGAATGTAGTGTACGTGTCCGATGATGGTGAGTGTCTTTTCACTATGTTCAAGTGTTTCTCTGTGTTTGCTTTGCTCTGTGCGATTAAATTAGTTCAGAAATCAACCGCAAGAGGGACAGATGCATGACTTTATAGAGGAGTAAAAAGCATTACGATTCAGTTCTGCGACTGGCTGTTGGACGGAATGGATGTGTCGTTCTGTGCTCCTTGTGACTGATGTGTTGTGTAACAAATTATTTCGCCAACTTTATCCCCACTTTGTTCGCGATTTTCATGCCCGTGCACGTCGGGCGCTGGTTGCTGTTGTCCGGGAATCCCTGCCATTTTCTATCTTCTTCTGCCTTGGGAATGAGAGTAGCACTGGCATGATTCTTAATAATTTTGTCGTGAGAATAGTTGAGAAAGTAACCGCTAGGTGTGCAGCTGCGGGACTTTATACAGGAGAAAAACCATTATGAGTCAGCTCTCTGCCTGGCTGTCGGATGGAGCAGTGACATCATTCTGCGCTCCTTGTTACCCATATTCTGTGTTGATTTGTTGAGTGCCTAGTCCTCTTATTAGCCATTGATGGAGTTACGTGTTAGGATATTTTGTTCTTTTGCAAGTCTCATTTAGTAAGACTGGAATTCCTACGATCAGTTTTCATGCATGGCGCTCTTCTGCAGTAGGTTTTCTATTTTTATGCAATCATTATAGTTGTAAAAATGAAAGAATCTTGGGATGGTGAGTCAATAAATAATAGGTCTCCTGTATAGAGCGTACGCCCCTTTGAACCGTACAGATGCATTCTTGGGTGATGACGTCATGCTGCAGCTCTACTGTTTCAGGTGTACCTTGTCCAGTTGAGCATTAGTGAAAACAAACAGTGTGTAGTGCTCCCGATGTGTAGTGTTTTCTCCGTGCTGTTTAGCAGTAGCGGTTAGGCCTTTTCCCCGCGCTCTGGCATGCTTAGACTTGTTGAACAGTGTTGCCATTTTTACGTGATGCTAGTATCTTGTTGCTCTGTCTCTCTCTCGCTTACACGCATATCCACATGACGGAGGTGCCATCTCGTCTGGTGTCTGATGCTTGCCACCTACCTCTGCAACAGTCCTGCCCCAGCCGCCCGCACCGGAGTGCGTTTTGCAAGATGGCGTCGTTAATTTTCAAATAAATTGTTTCTCTCTGTCTGCTCCCTTTCTGTTTAGTTATTTTTTTTCTACAACCCGAGTTTTACATAGAAAATCCACGTCACGTCAATGATTGAGTAAGAAGAAATTAAAGTAAATAATTTTAAAGTACAAAGTGCAATACTTGCCGTGGCTTTTCTGTGCAAAACTTGGGTTGTATAATTACTACTGACGTTCTAGACGCTGTTCGAACGATGGGAAAGAAAGTGGACGACATATTCCAAAGGGTCTCTAACATTGAGGTTAGGATAGACCAAATAGATGAAAAAAACAACTTGCTTGAGTAGCGAACGGAACATCTTGAGAACCGAATTATTGACGTCGAAAAAGCCATCAATCGTAATGAGCAGTACAACGGTCGGTATAAACTAGAAATCCATGGCATCAGACAGAACAAGGACGAGAACTTCCTCAAGCTCATTAATCACATCGCTAACGCGGCAGACCTTCCACCTGTAGATGATTCTAATGTCGAAGCCTACCATAGACTTCCTACCAGAGACAGTAGCAAAATCCCTGTAATCTTGGTAACATTCAGGCAGAAGACAATAGTTGATACGTGGCTTCGTGGGAAAAACAAGATTAAAAAGCTGCCTAACGACCGTGTGTATCAAGATGCACTTGTATGCGAGAACTTGACGACTGTAAACAAAAAACTGTTATGGCAAGCCACGCTTCAAGCTAAACAAAAAGAATACATGTTTGTGTGGGTTTGTAATGAAAATATCTTTGTAAAGAAGGATTCCACATCTGAAAGAGTATGCATTGAGCACTGCAATGATCTAATTGTACTGTAGGCTGTTGCAGCTGAATGATGCATGCTATAACCTTTTTATTTTACCTAGTGTAATTCTTTATTATTTTTTTCTCTCTCGTTTTATCACTTCACACCACCAGTGCAAATGGCACTAACAACAACAACTTTATTTTGAGAAGGAGAGTGGGGACCCCAAGAACACACACAGTCCTCAGGATGTCCCCAAAGTATCATCTTGTCCTCGTCCTTCGATCTTAATCCACAGAACGTTCTGAGGATGGCACTTGCAGATTGTCCTTGAAGAGTCATTCAGGTACATCCTCTGCGCGTTCATGTGGGTAGCTAGAGGGATGAGTTGAGTTTACCTGCCAAGACTCCCCAGAAGTAACTTTTTTGTGTGTTTGTGTGCTGATCCTACATTGGACGACGAAGAAAACATTCCTTGCAGATACGAATTAAATTATGTATCCGCACCACATGCACAGAGGTTGGATTCAACAAGTGGCTCGTTGGCAGACCTGTAAAAATTACTTTTCCGAAGTAATTGAATTACGATTACAATTACATGTTCACAAAAGTAATTAAATTACAGTTACAATTACTCATTTACGATTACAATTACTGGAAAAGTAATTACTGAAAAAGTAATTGCATTACACTGAATTATATTCACAAAATTCACTGCAACCTGCAAGATTTGACGTTCACATTTATTGCACATGCGCTGAAAGGTAGTGGTGCTTGTGCTTGTGGTAGAAAAACAAGTTAGAGAAGTCTTACACAAGGACAAGTCTCTTGCCATGTTACAGAAACACCGAACATCGCTGTCAAAACGCTTCTTTTCTTAAGGTATGTGAACAAAGTGCAGATCATGAATGGAGCTTGGAACGTCTATTGGCTTTAGGCTAGTTCCATCTCAAATGGAACAATCCGGTACACTTGATGTCTCGAATGAACGGGAAAAAAATATATCTTGAAGCCATCGGTGAGTTAGGAGAAATAAGCGCTTTCCGAATTCTCTGCGCTGCGCGGTTCGGGAAATAGGAGAGGAGGAAAAAACTGCCTCTCATAAGGCGACGTCGCCGGGAGCGGGTTTGAGCGTTCGCTACAAGGCCATTTCTTCTCGCACTATAGTAATTTCTTGATCTGGCTTTAGACCACTTAGGATACAATAGGATCCTTTGTTGGCAGTGGTGTACCGGTTTTTGTTTGTCTGCAAAAAAATATCAAACTTGACTCAAAGTGACAAAAGCACCATAATCACTGCAACTTTGCGGACGATGTACAAAACGGATAAGATTGAGCTTTATGTCATTTAATTTGTCATTCATAGGGCTATAGAATGTTGTATAATGTGTTGATCTACTCTGTAAGGAACGTAAGCGATACCTCTTTTAGTAGCACCATGCCACCGAAAAATGACGAATTTCGGAAGCCTTTATCTAAAAAACCCCACCAAAAACTTGCCTCGAAAATTTTATATGTTCTAGATAGTTCCTTAGACTATGCACAGAAGCAAAATCAAAACTCAGACTTGATCGGTAGGCGCACTATGAATTTTTTGCCAGCCCTATACACGAAGCGCATTCAAGCGGAGGCACCTCGTCCCGCGTGTTGCAAAATCGAATTTTCCAAAGGAACTTTCAACTTCTGTCTTCATATAACAAGTAATTGCTGTCATTTGAAACCATTCTGAGGTTTCAAGGTTTCCTTTTCAAGGTTCGGAGCGTTTGCGTTCATAACAATGGTGTAATCGCTGAATCTAGATTGTGGAGCAACCAGATGTGCTCGCATTTTTTGCAGGATGTCACACATGCATTCCAAGTGCTGGGAGCCCGGGAAGAACAGAATCTTTGTAAGAGGCATATCTGTTCAGGGTTATTCTAAACAAGCATGTTTAATGTACGCATTATGGCAGGAGGGACCCAGTGACTTCCAGTATTCTTTGAAACATTTCCTTTCCTACGGCCCCATGACCTCGGACGGGGAAAAATTGCACTGAGGAAAATGTTGTAGTGTCATACGCACACACTCAAGGCTAATTCATGGTGCCTTTTGTGAACCTTGCCGAAACAGCCCGACTGGCGCCGCTGTCCAATATGTTATTCGGTTCGACATGTTGCGACCATGGGAAGGTCCTGATCGCATTTACTCCCTGAAGACACCTTGCGCAAAGTTTCGCCTACACACAGAAGACGCTTCACTCACTTCTCGACTACAGAAGTCCATGGAGTGCCCTTATACAGAAAGTGCGACGACATCTGCATTACTGTAGTGTGTCGTCCTGGTATCACACGTACCTCAATGGCCTCTTCGTTGTACTGTGCTGATCCTGTGGATTTCGCTGACTACCGCCTCATACACAAGAAAAAGGCTATAGACAAAGGATTTTCGCTTTGCTTCGGAGATCGGCGTAGCTGCCATAAAGAGTATGGTTCCAGCAGATCAAGCCGAAGGCGTAACAGAAATGGGCCAGCTATGCAGAAGCTGCTTCAAGTACTTCACAGCAAAGGTGGCTGAATCACAACACGCAGCAATGTTGCCCACATTTGAAAGAAAATCTGACAAGAACCTGCCATCAAAAGTTACATTAAGGAAAGTGGCTTCCACAACGGCCTAACGCAGTTCATGACACGAGCACTCTCATCCACCCGGAATGCCCTGCATAATTTACGTTACCTTCTTACCTTCGTCACCTTGTCTTCTTCGCTGTCAAGTTCTTGTTATTCTGTGTACTGTAAATATGCTTCGATATGATCACCGTGGACAAATATACCTCTCATAAAGACGCAAAAGTATTCTAAAGCATTCTGTTCTTCACGGGCTCCCAGCACTTGCAATGCATGTGTGTCATCCCGCAAAAAATGTGAGCACATATGGTTGCTCCACAATTTACATTCGGCGATTACAACACTATTATGAACGCAAGCGCTCAGAACGGTTTCAAATGATAGCAATTACTTTTTATGTGAAGACAGAAGTTGAATGTCCCTTTGGAAAATTGCAACATGCGGGACACGGTGCCACGGCTTGAATGCGCTCCGCGTATAGGGCTGGCAAAAAAATTCACAGTGCGCCTACCGATAAATTCCGACTTTTGATTTTTCTTCTGTGCATAGTCCAAGGAACTACCTACAACATATGAAATTTTTGAGGCGAGTTTTTGGTGTTTTTTTTTAGATAAAGGCTTCCGAAATTCGTCATTTTTGTGTGGTATGGTGTTATTGAAAGAGGTATCGTTTACGTTCCTGACAGAGAGAGCAACAAATTATACATCACTCGATAGCCACATGAATGACAAATTAAACGGCATAAAGCTCAATCTTATCCGTTTTGTACATCGTCCGCAAAGTTGCAGTGAATATGGGGCTTTTTGGCACTTTGAGTCAAATTTGATATTTTTTTGTAGACAGACAAAAACGGACACAGCACTGCCAACGCAGGATCGTATTGTGCCCTAAGTGGTCTAAAGCCAGATCAAAAAATTTCTATAATGCGACAAGAACTAGCCTTGTAGCGAACGCTCAAACCCGCGCGCGACGACATCGTCCTATGAGAGGCAGTTTTTTCCTCCTCTCCTACTTCCCGAACCGCGCAGTGCAGAAAACTCGGAAAGCGTTTATTTCTCCTAACTCACCGATGGCTTCAACATATATTTTTTCCCCGTTCATTCGAGACATCAAGTGTACCGGATTGTTCGATTTGAGATGGAACTAGCCTTTAGAGAGTAAGGTATTCTCAAAGTTCTTGTCTGCAAGCATGCCACGTCTCCTTGTCAAAGCAAGACCACCAACCGAAAACAGTCGCTCCATTGGCGCACTGCTGGGCAGCCCAACTTTGTACTTCAAGAACACCTCGAGCACACAAGGAACTCTAACGACCCTGAAGTGCGGCTCGATACCCGCAATTCGTACTCCTTTTCCTATGGTGCAAGAGTTTTGCTCCTTCAACATTCGAATGTAAAAAATCTGCACCGAAAAATGTACCGACCTGAATCGAGTCTTTGGGTAATCACTCTGAAAAAAAAAAAAAAAAACGGATACGTCAAAAAGGGGGAAAAAATAAAACACTGTCAAGGAGCCCGCGAAGAGGGAATCACACACGTAACATGAAAAACGGTTAGGAGCAACTAATATTTATTCGAACAAGAACTTTCGTGCAAGAGACTGCACTTCTTCAGGTTACACAACTAAGTGCGACACGAGTATATATACCAAGTGAACAGATACAATAAAACAGGTTTCCAGAACTAAGTAAACACAAAACAACCAGACAGTAATGCAATGCATCACGTGAGCAACCGTCACATAAGAATCAGGAAAGAGAAGGTGTACGGGTAAATGAGACATTCGGAGAATTGGGGTTCAAAAGATTTGGTGGTTAAAAGACGGGGGCACAGGTGGATGTCTAGCCGTGTACGAGGGGAACACAGCTTTTGTTGAACTGCGTGGGAAGGTACGGGTGACCTTATGGGCTGAAGGGAAAATGGAGCTAAGAATGCTAAGAACAGAAGGTAAATGGAGTAGCTTAGCTGGATGATGGGTTGAACAACTGCAGAGGACCGCCATGAACGTTTAGTCCCCGTGGTTTTAAAGAAGAAAATTTAGAAATGAAGAAGGACTCGCGATTTTTGCGTTTGCAATCGGTGGTGTAGCCAGATTCCAGAATTGCAATGGACAGGTGTGTATCCATGTCGTGCCCGGGAAGATTAAAATGTATAGCAACGGGAGTGGGGCGATTATTGACAATGTCGGATTTATGACCGTAAAACCTCTGACGCATGGTGTTGGAGGTTTCACCAATGTACTGAACATTGCATTTCATACATGTTATTAGAAAACAAATGTTAACGGAGTTACAGTGCAAAGATTGTTTAATTTGAAAGGTGTAGTTGTTTATGGTACTGGACACCGAGGTGCAAGTAGAAATAAGATTACAAGTTTGGCAGCGTGTGCCGTTGCAGGGACCCGAACCAGGTGTTGTAGTACGGCGCAAACGCGAAGAAGTAAGGATATTCCGGATATTCCTTGACCTGCGGAATGTAACAATGGGGGTCAGAAGGAAATAGTTCTTTCAATTTTTCGTCATTGTGTAGAATGTTAAGATGGCGCTGGAAAATAGTTTTCGTGTTACGAAGGGCTTTGTTGTAGGTGGTCACGAAAGTAATATTTCTGTGTTCCTCGTTAGGTTGGCTGGAAAGAAGTAACTCTCTGTCCAGCGAGCGTGATTTGGTGAAAGCATTTTCAATTAGATTGCTGGGATAGTTACGCTTCCTGAAATCAGCAGACATTTCGTGAGCGCGTCTGTGGAAATCGTCGGTATTGGAACATATGCTCTTGAGTCGTGTGAACTGCCCAAAAGGAATATTTCTTTTCTGGACATTGGGGTGATAACTACTACTTTCTACCTGCACCTCGGTCTCCAGTACCATAAACAAGTACACCTTTCAAATTAAACAATCTTTGCACCGGTAACTCCTTTAACATTTGTTATCTAATACCATGTATGAAATGCAATGTTCAGTACATTGGTGAAACCTCCAACACCATGCGTCAGAGGTTTTACGGTCATAAATACTCCATACTCCATTTACCTTCTGTTCTTAGCATTCTTAGCTCCATTTTCCCTTCAGCCCATAAGGTCACCCGTACCTTCCCACGCAGTTCAACAAAAGCTGTGTTCCCCTCGTACATGGCTAGACATCCACCTGTGCCCTCGTTTTTTCACCACCAAATCTTTTGAACCCCAATTCTCCGAATGTCTCATTTACCCGTACACCTTCTCTTTCCTGATTCTTATGTGACGGTTGCTCACGTGATGCATTGCATTACTGTCTGGTTGTTTTGTGTTTACTTAGTTCTGGAAACCTGTTTTATTGTATCTGTTCACTTGGTATATATACTCGTGTCGCACTTAGTTGTGTAACCTGAAGAAGTGCAGTCTCTTGCACGAAAGTTCTTGTTCGAATAAATATTAGTTGCTCCTAACCGTTTTTCATGTTACGTGTGAAAAAAAAACGAAAGAAAACAAAAACGGTGTACAATTACATAAATCCTAATGTAATTCAGGGAGTAATGAATTACTCAGAAAGTCTTTAGTCATTAGTCAGAAAGTCTCAGAAACTTTACAGGTCTGCTCGTTGACAACTATTGAGGCAATTTACCGAGATGAATGGACTCTATAACCAGCATGTGCGTTTTTTGTGCAACTGCAAAACTTGATGATTTGGCACATAAATGGACCTGCTTCCCTGTTTTTCATCTTTACATGCTTATGGTTCTTCTCAGAATATAGTGCAAATATATCAAATCACACAGCATATACATGCAACATTCTGCGTGGCTACTGTATCTCACAGGAGAGTTCTCTGTTCTGTTAGAGCAGGTACGTGACGTTTGTGACACTTCTGCGCCTGGCTTGTAAACCCGCTAGATTTCTGCGAATTCTGGACTTCGTTGTAGTTAGTGCGTCCAGAATAGGTTTGGAAAAGCTCATCATTAAAAAAGGAGCACAGAACCGGATTTATTTCGTTGAAATGTAATACAATTTATATTGGTTTAATACGTCTCTTGTGAGTCAGACCTCTATCAGACAATTTTTCTGGTGATATGTGAAGTATGATGACAATGCTATAAGACGCGATATGTATAGACTCAGTTTACTTCTCTTTGTTTGTGCATTGCATCATCTATCAATTTCTGTTTATCTATATAAGCATGGAACATTGCTGATGTTCGTATTAACCTTTAATCGTTATTGCAAACTGCTACATATACGCTTTAAAGTTTTTACAATGTTAAAGGTGGGTACCATGCTCATTAAATCTGGTTCCCAGACTTTATACTTCCAGGATGCTTTTTACAAAATTCAGAAAGGATAACAAAATATCACATGAGCGGGGACTGAACTCGGAACGGAACTGAAAACCACTTTAACCAATTTTTTTTCAGGAACCAGAACGTAACTGTAATACCCCGTCGGCAATTAACTGAAACCGTAACCCAAGACAAAAAAAAACTTGGTTTCGGTTAGCAGTTCATCGAATCAGTTTAGTCGTGAATGCAAACCTCAGAT
The DNA here is from genome assembly GCF_037126465.1 of Ornithodoros turicata. Classification (NCBI taxonomy): domain Eukaryota; kingdom Metazoa; phylum Arthropoda; class Arachnida; order Ixodida; family Argasidae; genus Ornithodoros; species Ornithodoros turicata. Next base: position 54,423,752 of record NC_088203.1, on the reverse strand, counting down.
GCCATATCTGTATAGCTTTACAACTCTGATTAGTCGTGTAGCATGTGCTTCTGTTAAAGCGGATCTCTTCGTCATGTGTTTTTCATTCACAAGCTGTATACATCCTATGGTCTTGCACCCCTAATTGGATGACATGCGCATCGTATGACATGTATTGCGTTCGTCGCTTATGCGTTTTGAACTGTATTGTGGTGATAATTTAAGACACCAAACATTGCACATTGTTTCTTTTCACATCTATTTGCTTAACAACTGAACACACAAAGTTTTCTTGCCTTGTAGCTTGTTACAGCACGAGCGAAATGAATGTGCATGAGATAATAGAGACCGTAGCAAGTCATTTTAGGGAGAATGTCGCAAACGGCAAATGTATCTTGAAGAACGAGTTCGCTCTTTCTTGGACGTGCCAGAGAGCAGTGTACCATCCTTTCAGAGCGCAACAAATAAATATGTTCATTTTTACCTGTCTGCACTTTGTAGCTCATTTTGCGACATTCACACAGCCTGTCATATGCGTCCTAATGCAACGAAAAAAATAAACAAATACCAGTTCAACTGTTTGGTTAGTGGTAACGGCAAACATTAAAACGGCGAATCTGGTAACCGCAACCTCCTTCAGAGTTCTGAGCCGTAACCGAACCTAAATTTGTTTCACTTGCAGTCCCTGCATGAGAATGCAAACCTTGCTTTCATCATGTCTAGGGTACCAAGAATACGTGCTACATGAACATCTCCATCACCAACGTTCATCGAGCGTGTATAGCGTCTAGAATACCGTTCAACAATGTTGAGATTTTGAACCACCTGCATTGAGCAATTGGCGAGCACGGCATGCTGGCGTGGGTAGACTTTTATAGGGTAACACCCTGTGTATAATCACTAGGGATGTTCACAAAACACATTTGCTAGAACCGCGCAGCATGTGTAACATATATGCCTCACAACAACCTTCTAAGGAACTAACACCCTTTCGCAGAGACAAATACGCGCCAGCTCTGTTCCCGTATCTGTCATTCCAAGCCACAGCTAAACCCTACTACGCGACGTCGTCGGTCACATATAGCTGTCAGGGACGCTGAAATTCGTGGTCGAACCACATACCACAAGGTTCCGACAGACGATGTCTTGTACAAAGTTCACAGATAGCACCTTGTTAATTATAGTCAAATTTGTCTACACTGCAGCAGCCTCTCCGACGCACATATCACTTTTTTTTCTCGTTCTTCTGACCGATAATTACCTAATCACACACCAACAGAAACCGCACCACCATTTTGATTGGATTGCATTGGTTTGGATGGTTTCGATGTCAATCCTAATGACCGCACAGATACCGAGTTTGCTTGTTTTAGCGCTGCCCAGTCAAAAAAATGAATGGGTCCAGTTGGAAAATTTGCCATTGGAACCAATTGGTTACGCTTAATTGGTGCCAGTTGTGTTTTCGGCCACCCATTGGCTTTCAACCATTTGCAATCAATTGGTTCTCCCATTGCAAATAATTGGCATTCCCGTAGTTACCAATTGGAATACAATCGGCTCCCAGCTCTATCTAATGGGTTCTACACAACGAAACCTTTTGGTCCAATTGGCACCAACTGGTCTCCCAGCTCGATGTAAAGGGTACTAGCCAAGCGAACCAGTTGGCACCAACTGGTATTCCAGCTCGATCCAATGGGTTCTAGCAAAGCGAACCAGTTGGCACCAACTGGTCTCCCAGCTCGATCCAATGGGTTCTAGCTAAGCGAACCAGTTGGCACCAACTGGTCTCCCAGCTCGTTCCAATGGGTTCTTGCCAACCGAACCAGTTGGCACCCTATGGTCACCCAGCTTGATTCAATGGGTCCTAGGGCGAGGTCGAAATAGGCTTGCCGTTGCTAGCCACACACGAGAGGGCATCGTGAAGACTATAGCAAAAAAAGAAAAAGGGCATGAGTTGGATTTTCCGAAAAGGAGGGTGGTGTGCCACAAGATACAGACTAGTCTGCTATTTCATGAAAACAATGAGCAAATAATACAATGGTGGTAGGGAAAGCACGAGTGAGTATTTTTTTATTGCACCTTGCCAACACAAGCAGTGACTTGACTATAGGGTGCGGACTAAATGTTCCGGTAAATACATGGATATCTAAAATTGCGCCTTGCCTAGTACAGTAGAAAAATAAGGGAACATGTAACATACGTGTTGTATACTTAAAACATGACTGCACTTATTGGTAATATCACAGAAAATGCAGTGCTCAATGTGACAAGGTAATAGAAATACACAGGTGTAGCGCACTACACTAGATCCTGGGTATACTGAGGTTGGTCAGACACCTACAAAAATTCACTGTATCGTATATTCGCTGCATCAGTAGTCAGAACCCATGGTTCCAACACGTTGGGATTGCTAGTTTACTTCCCTATATCCATATACCTTCACTACAGGGTGTGCGCAGATAAACGTAAGTGTAATTTGCACAAACGTATCTCGATGTCTAGTTAACCTACAAACTTCCGGTGGCGCATTTATGCTTGCGAAATCTACAAAAAAAGAACGCAGAAGTCATACTCATCGTGTAAAATAAACCGAGCGATAAACACATCAGCTTCTGTGCAACAGAATATGGCAACATGGCGGTCTCAGGAGAGTTGTACTCATGCACTGCTAGGCAAGCATCGGTGCAAAAACCGAAACGATGTCCCCACATGGATGCTCATCGGTAGTGCCCCTGATGGTACTTGCACACAATTCACCTGAGAACTCCATGTTGCCAAACTCTAACACATGGAAGCCGATGTTTTCGATGTTCTGTTTATTTTATACGCCAACTATGCCTTGCACAATTTTTCTGTAGCTTTCGCACACATAAATGCACTATCACATGCCACTAGAAGTAGTCAATTAAGTAGACATCAAAGTGGGAAAACACCACTTACGTTTATCTGCACATGCCCTGTATATGCAGGTTCACTACAGCGCGGAGAATTGTCCTCTTCTTTCCCGCGAGTTTATCAAGGCCATGCTCACGCAAATGAAAGCGAACTTCGGGAAGCCCAGGACAGAAAAAATACTTTATATATATTTTACAAACTGCCATACAACAGCAAAACAATGACATGAGATGATGCTTCGGGTTCATGCGAGCTCTATTTTACCAGAAATAAAATAATAATAATATCGCTTGTCAGCTACTATTTGAACAAGCCGGCATAGCACTATCTGGCAGCGGGCCAGGACGTGTATTGTCACGAATCATCTTCGAGAAACTTCCAGGGCAGGCACGAAACGGTACATCTCATCCCGGCGCATGCTGAAGAAGAAGCAAAAAGCTTCCAGACACATCGCCTGCTCCCTGGCAAACGCACGTGCTGTTTCTAGACATTTCGGCGCGACGCTTAAATGCTTGTGCGCTCCAAGCTGGAGCATTCATTCTTTGGACTCAGTTGTGTTCAGAGAGCTATCACTCTTGTGTTTTGCTACCAAGTAGGCTAATAAACCGTTCGCTGTTTATTCGACGACTCGCCGACCCATTTCGTTTCGTGACAGTATTCATACATCCTCGGTTAATTTGATTTGCCGAGACACCAGATTCCTACACACAACCAAACGAACTACATGTAAGAGGAACAGAGCACGCTATCAACTTGGAAGCCATGGGTACTCTAGCACATGGAGGTCGGTGGTGGTGTGCGTAGGAATCTGGAGCCCCGGTATGTCAAAATGAACCAAGGAGGTATGAATACACATCCCAACCCTCTCCCAGATTGCTAAATTACCTTGTAGTAGCCGACGAGCGATATTGTTAGTATTTTACTTCCCATGAAGCCAAAAATATAATTTCATGTCATTGTTTTGCTGTTGTATGCCGGTATGTAAAATATATATCAAGTAACATGTCAACCACAGGGCTCTGGATCATTAGTGAGGAATACAGGAGCATAGCCTAAATAAACTTAAAAAGAGGGATGAAGAATTCCTCTGTGTTGTATGATTACTCTTTCTGCATTATGGGGTATATATATGACGAGATGTCTAGACTAGGAGATGTCTAGACTAGAAGATGTCATGACTAGAAGATAAATGCATAAATATTTGTAACAACGTTAAGTGAAAAGTAACATATGGGTTATATCACATTAGGAAAACTTTGACTGAGGTCCCTTGTCCGATGTCCCTTGATACCTTCGGAATGTAGCCACACAAGCACAGGAGATGAGAATGTTCATGGGTGCCATGTCTGAGCAAAGTATTACACACAGATTTATGCCATTACTGCTCCATCACACATGTATATTCTAAGTTACCTTGCAACCTTGCAACACATTTTTTTTTCACTCTGCTGCGTCAGTGTCCTTGCAGGCCCTGAAAGCAAAGTCTTAATTAAGACCACCATGTTGAGAGCAGAAGTAGCGTTTAACCCGGTATTTCCCCAAAAACTGAACCAGGGAGATCCGAAGTCATCACCACTAGCACAGAACTTTGAAAACTGTGTTGTAAATGAATAATTTGCTCGTACAAGCTGTCAAAAAAGAGACCTTGCTGCTGCTTAGATGCAGGGATTAAATATTGATACTCTGTGTGTACTAGTGTGTCGTGTGTACAATGCAGAGTAAATAGAAGATTGAAATCCAAGTCAACCAGAAAAGGCTCAGTTCAACTGGATTACACCAACATTATTGATGCACCTGGTATTCGTAACCAAATATTTACCCCCAATCTTGCATAAAAAGATAATCCGAAAAAGTCAGGCCCTATGCAGTATCTTCCATACTTCTAGGAGCAAAACTGTCATGTGGCTCGGGATGTTCTGTGTGCATGACCTTTTGTCTTGGACAGAGGCCAGTGGACCAAGGTACGAAACTGACACAGCTCCATGTATCTTTGCCTCACTAAGAGCAACATTCACTGTTGATATTTGGCAAGGAGCTTAGCACTACATATTTCAAAAAGGAAAGTTAAATAATCGCAAGACTGCAGAACCCTCGTTTAGGGAGTTTACCTTCTATAATCTAATTTAGGTTATATGTTAGGCTTATTGCCCAAGGAAATTTTTTTACGCCATTCTTTAAAGACAAAATAGAAATGTCTCCACACAAAATTTGTCTGGCTTCTAGCTAAAAGAGGTAACACCTTACGTTCTTGCCATTTTATCAAGGTCCGCCAATTTCTGCACAACAGAATGGTTGAGGCTTTTTGCAGCAGCTGGCAGCAAGCTTTCGGGGATCCCGTTGTTCTCAAGGCGTGCCTTGTAGCATTCTAAAACGAAGTTATGAGGGAGAGGTATGAGTAATGCATACCAAACCACACAGCTCAAATCCACAAGAGACCTAATAGGAAATAAATTTCCACAACCCTTTTGTATCCCTATGCAGAAGGAAGCATGGGAGCGTTGGGGGAACATGGTCACACTTGTCTTTAAAATGACCTAATTCGAATTTATTTATTTACAGCAGTATTCCCTCCACAAGTGCGAAAGCGTGGCCAGGTTTTTGCCCCGGAGCTGACATTCGTTCCCACTCTACAACAGTTCTAAACTGTGTTAAAAAAAAAAAGTTTACTGGTGCACGTTTACGCATGTCCCAACATCATATTTTTTCTCGAAAATTGATGTTGGTCGAGCAACACCACTGGGGGCGTTAAAGCTGGAATGACTCTAATGATATCTCACTGTCTCTGGTATATTTCTGTAAAAAGACGCTTTAGCTGCTCCGAACAAAAAAGCTGCAGAACTGTCTTAGATCTGCTATCAGCACACTCACACTAGTTCTTAACTGACTGTGTGATGTAAAGCAGCTTAGTAGCCAATACTATGCTGTATGTTATACATATCTATTATGCAAATGAGCTAAAAAGTTAGAAAATGCACAGAATAACGCAAATTGTATTTCTAACTAGTATGCAATTGTGCTTAGCTTATGAAACCTAGCGAAATCAAGGAAAATCATCAGATCAGTCTGCCCGATTAACAAGTAACTAAAAGGAACTAGAAGATATTCTGCTATATCATTCTCACTTTTCTCTGCATTTCATGTCTTCCATATTATGAAAAGTGGCGGCAGAAGAAAAAGAGTCCACCGCTACCTGTATTTGTTAGCAGAAATAGGTACTTTTTCTGTTACCAATTTAAAATGTAGTGTGATCGCCAATCTGCAAAAAAAAAAGTGGCAAATATGCTAGCAGTGCTACTAGTAATGCTGGTATGTACAACACTGACTCATAGACACCCTTTGTAACACGAGCAGTGACGGTGAATATCTCTACCTTCAAGAAACATGACACTCAATATACCACTTACCTCGTATCACGCCCACTTTCCAGGGCGTCAATGGGGTCTTAGGCGCCTTTCCAGGGAAACGGGGACACTGCTTGCCTAAATGCAAGGGCGGGGTGAGTGTTTAAAACAACATGTGTTGCTCAAGGGCTAGAAGCACAAAACACAAGTGACCAAACAACATACCCTGCAAAGACCTGTGACGAAGTTGTTCTTTAGTCCAGATGCTCACGAGCGGCTCTTTCACAAACATTGAGTATTTTTGTTGGCATTGCACACGCTCCCACACCTGCTGCTGAATTTGCAGCCCCTGACCAATGTTTACCTAGACACACCAAAATTAGTTGTTTTTCACTCAAGAAAGCAGAGTTCGATAGTGGCACATCATTGGCAATTTAAGAGCATGTTGCTACTAAAGCTTAACCAGGATCTATCTCGTGTTACACTGATTGTGAAGTTTGCTAGTTTGTACATGTTAAACAATGTCAAGGAGTGCAGAGCACAGACCAAGCAGCATGTAAAAGATGTAGACAACTTCTGTACAGGGAGTGCCTTTGTCAGACATTAACCTTGTTGATAGTATAAGGGAGCGCAGGTGTATCACCTTTGTTTTTTCTTCGTACAAGTTCTAAGCTCTTTGACTGCTCATCTGGCCTTTCACAAAATTATCCATTTAATTTGCTGTGGCAACAATTTCAGGAAACCCCAGTGCTCTTTACACACTCATTGCATCCTGGGAGATTACTGCCATGAGGAAGGAAGAACACTCGCTCATATTTTTCACTGACCGTAGTACCTCATGGACAGTCAGCACAGACAGGAGAAACTGAAACAGTTTGGAGACCTGCTGCTTTTTTTTTTCTTCTGATAATGAAATCCCCAAACTTCAAAATGGCGCTAAGCTCTCTAGGATTTTCTGAAGTCATATATTCTGTATTGTAAAGTAAAAGATGGTTCTCTGCATAGAAGTCTCTTAGCACTGTGGCATGTACTCCAGAGAAGATGTATATACGTATGCACCATTTTGTTATCAGCAGTGCTGGGTAGCTGTGGCTCTTGTGTCGCCTCACGGGGTGGCAGCAGCTCTGGGGCTGGAAACACACTGTGACCGCCTTCATGAATCTTTTGTGCACAGAAGCATCGTGAAACGACTTGACAATCTACATTGAGGAATCGGCATTTGTTGCACATAACTTAGAATCTCACAATGCAACGCTTGCAGAACAAAGACGACCAGTAGGTGATGTCATAAAACCTGACGAATAACTACAGTGGCCAAGTAGTACACACAGGGTGTTTCATTGCAGCCTGGAAGGGGTTGTGACACTTTCATACACATGGTTCATTACACCATGGACACATTGTATTGCACACCAGAGTAATTATGAAACAATAACTATTCTTCTACGCATCTTCTATGCAGAGAACCATCTTTTACATTTATCTTGGTAACCCGTCACACTCCTTTAAAATAAATTTTATAATGCAACGATAAGGGGAACATATGCCATTCGCACAGGCGGGTTCGGCGATCCTGGCACCAAGGCCAACTCAAGGCAAGTGTAGACCTGGTGCTGTGAACCAACTGGCCTCATATGAAAATGATGAAACACTCAGACCACCCGTTTCTTTTCCCATTTAGTCCATCATGTTCACTTAAAGCGCGGCGGCCAGTGCGGCTGCAGAAGTTGCATATGCCTAGGGTCAGCACTGCTCGACAGTCAACTTATGGGACATATAACATGACTGCCATGTGACCAATGAAATACTGTTTGCTAACTTACAATTAAAGCCCTTTTGGTAAATTTGGAATATGAGAGTTCCATGTAATCCTTGTTCAAAGCATGACCAACTAGATTATAATGACCATTTCACATGCACCCCTTCCCAGCACCGGATTTTGAAGCTAGCAGTGCTGCTACGTATCGGCCCGGATATTGCTTCCTCAATATTCAAACCAATATTAGTTTTTATATGCATTTGTTCGACGTCATGTGAAAACACCCTATCGGATACCCGTTATCCTCAAATTAGCCCTCCCCATTTGAATACTGGACGTGTTAAGTGCATCGATTTACTTTGATCTTTCTTTTTTTCTTCTGAATGAGGTGCAGGAGATCCTGCTTCCTACTCTCCTTTTTTTTCTTCGGCGGTGGCTGCAGAGCAAAGAACAATGCCAAAAGTCACCTCCTGGCTTCTAGTGAAAGTTGTGTATTGCAGCACTTACCTGTTCCTGGATGTCGTCTTCACTTTCGCTTGTGTCGAAAATTTTATTCACCCTGACGCTTTTCCTGTTGACTTTTGACTGAACGTCCTTCTCAGAGTCTGGAAAATTTTTTAGCAAAGTATGCACTATCAGTTACCTCTTGAGACTATCCTCAAAAGTACTGCAAGTAACAGACACTAAAACGTGACACACGCCAGACACTCTAACAGACGCCGGTGTACAACGCTTCACAGAACTACTTTAGTTTGGAATTGCTAAGTATCACTCAGTTCAGAGGTTCTTTATTTTACTACATTAATACTGCATGAATAGTTTGCAGAGGTACCACATGAAGGCGATTAGACGAGGAACTTTTAGAAATATGAACTTGCAGGCGCGCCAGAATTGCCGCCATGCTAAAGTAAACGCTTCAACGAGTTCCATGCGAAAGCACGACGGAGTGAGCTTACCTCCCAAAACTAATATCCTGGCACGATAGTAGTCGCTGCTACCATTGAAATCTGTCCATTTTGTCGAGTAGAAAGCAGAAACCGAGAAATCGTTCTCATGGAGCGGGTCGAAATCCTCGATGTCACGTACACTAACCACAGCGAACTTCCTGTCATCTTCATACCTGACATAGGCATGAGTGATCACCGCGCACACTAACGCTGCTGTGTGGGGACAGATTACAGTTACTCCCGTTGCGTGCACGACTGCCCTCGTCAACCGCCTTCCTCAACAAAGCATAAAAGACGAAAGCGAAAGCCGCATCCTTGGTTTCGTACATCGTGCAAGGTATATCTAAACTGGTAGCGAAAACAAGCGAAAATACCAAATCAGACCCATCGGCAAGGCCACCAGCAAGAGGCGCGAGCGATCCTGGGTGTTGACCGTAGAGGTACGGTTGTAAACAGAAAAACTTTACAACATGGGCGTGGCTTGTGTGTGTACTAATAGGTTATTCATAATTTCAATGTTGAAAAAGCTTTCTGTTGCCCCGCTTGTGCACATATAGGGATCATCTACCACTCCAGTACATTTCCGTATCCTGCTCTTTTGCGCAAGTGTCGCAGTTGGGTCTGTTTATCCGTGTGTCTCTGTATCCGTACAGTGTGTCCGTGCATTGTAATACGGAGTTCGTACACTCTTTGGGTTAAACAGGAAGCGACGTTCACATCTCTGTGCTGTAAACCAAGATTAACAGGAGTGAACAGATGAATACAATGATCCCATGTTGCTGGGCCCGCGAAAAAAAGATTTCGTCATGGGACGAGCGGCCATGATGGTGTGAGTGTTAGTAGGAACCAACTGTGTACCAACGATGTCGTGTTCTGTTGCAATGGACCTATAACGGCCACTTATTGAATAAATGCAAACGCCTAATCACTAGGTATACGTATAGCTCTAGGTGCGAAATGGGCCTTATGTGAGCCTTCCTAATTTCTCTATGGTCATCACGATGCGTTTCTGTTTGAAGTTGTCAAAATCTGTGATAACTATGTATTTGGAATTGATATGATTCGTTAAATCTGATATGCTTTATTTTTCTGTGTTCTCGTCTGGTATTGTTGACTGGGCGCGGAAAAGGGAATACAAGGCAAGCGAAGTGGGCCGGGCCAATGTAAACGTGCATGGATAATTATGCACTACTTATTATTCATACTAGTGACGTCGTCTCTGACGTCATTTATTTACAATCATAGTAGTCCGCGCAACGGATGGATGGTGCTGACCGTCTCTATCACGGCGTCATTCTGAAGACACAGGGGCCTATGGGAGTTACGCTACCTGTTTAAATATACCTTGCGTCGTGGCTTCGTAATATATAGAGCGTAAGATCGAAAGCAAAATTGATTTATCTGAATGAATTGTTATTTAAATACTCTGTTGTTTTATAAACAACCTTATGGCGCTAATTGTGCTAACATTATTTTATACTACGAAGCGTACGCTGAATTACGAGCACAAGATGGCGGCGGTCTGGTACGGCAGAGTTTTACGGCGCTGAGAGTCATGAAAAATTCCTGTGGTTGAATTATTTAGAAAGGACACATTTAGCAACGCGCATTATGGATTCTCCGCGTAAACGGAAGAAGCGAGGACCATATAAGAGTTACCTGGACCCAGACACGGCATTTCAGCTTCCCCTGTCCACCGCAAAAGCCTACAGACAACGAGCTGTAAGTTGACTTCACTGTGTGCTAAACAGATTTTCGGAGCGTGGCCGTGTTTTGTAGATGAAGTGCATGTTTTGGGCGAACAAGAAAGACAAACACAAACATTGTGTGTCTCCTTTGCTTTTGTGTTCGCCCAAGTTCAATCCTCGTCTTCGGTGGATATCGTCCAACGTCTTGCGGCCTGTACGCTATCTTGTCACTTCTTACAAAGCACATTATCCTCTCGTCTCAGAAAGCCTCTTCAAGCACGGAATCATGTACTGGAGTCGACGACAGCCTATGGGATGCTTCTGTTAATGAAACTTCACCGCAAGTACGTCTCGAAGAAAACATCTGAAGTTCTCACTCCCACCAGTACGCTGCGTAGTGTCTTCCTGCTGCGGAAGCCGCTTTGAACTACAATTCTGATGCTCAGTAAGTTTTGAGGCATTGTTTTGATTGTGATGTCCCAACACAAGAGCAGGGAAGGACCTCAGCCCAGAACGACATCGATGAACAAGTAAGCACGGCCCGCTAGTGATTTTGGAACTGCTGCATAGCGGCATACTGACAAAGCTGATAACAATCAGCATGCTGGAAACGTATTCTAATCCACCATTAAAAGTGTAGGGTTAAAGCATATCATGCCACTGCTTCCCTTTCACTCCAGATATAAACTGTTTTTAACATTTATTATCAGAAAGTACGGTCAATCACCACCGATTCGGACCACGGAAGCTTGCCTGATATGACTGTTCAGCACAGTAGCACGGTGAGTGCAGTCTGTAATTTTTAGGCTACTCGGGGCCACATTCACGTTAAAAGTAATATACGTCGATTGCTTTATCACCGACTGTTGGGCAGAGCAGTTACGACAACCTCCGCCCATTTCTGGGGACATTTGTCTTAAATAGTGTTTTAGGACCATGTCATTGACTTCAGAATTTCCTATGCAGAGCAAATACGCTCATTAATGCTTTCACAGTCACACACAAACCTCTCCCACGATACAGCCATCAGGCGAGAAGACGCAAGAAAGGTGTTGTGATCTGGGCGATGCACATAAAGTGCTTGACTATTGGTTGAAGGCTTGTGCAATTTTCTATTATTCACACCTTCTTCACGTAGCAACCAATGACATGCGAGACACAAAATAATCTAGGCTGATTACTTTGATGAAGAAATAGGGTCTTTGATGTCTTGTACAAAGTTTTTCAATCTGTTGCACAGTTCTACATGTAATTTAGTGGCTTAAAAACAAGTCAAGTTGTTGGTCTGTGTTGTGAAATGAACAGCTATTTATTATAGGGTGTATTCGCATGACGTCAGACGAATGCGCTTCGCTGCCGTGGTGGTGGTCACTTCTTTGGCGCAGCTGCCGAGATTATCTAGCATTTGCTCGAAAACGAAGCTTAGAATGGTGTTTTGAAATCCGGTACCGTCCACTCCCTTCTTTTATCCTGAAGACACACTACGTCATTGCCACGTCAGAATGTGATGTAGGGGAATAGACTCTATAATAATATCTTGGAGTATATTAGTAGGCAATCCTCTGTAGCAGCAACACCACAGCAAGCACTATTGATATTTTGTCATATTGTGTGGCATGTAATGCATCTTCCAATCAAAGTTACTACTGGAGCAAATAATTATATACTTGATTTTTTAAAAGTTGTGTGTAAGTCAGATGTGTGATTTACGGTTTCTCTCCTATCATGGGGTCATCAAAGGGCAAACAGTATTTCTAAATGAAAAATAATAATAAGTAAAGGTGATCATTTACTTCTTCTTCTTGTAGCCAATTGGTGAACCACTTCAGAGGGGAACCGTTCCTGAGGACAGTTCATCATTCTGCAACTTTTTTGAGGAACTGGTTACTGAGAAAGTCGTGGTGACCAAGGCTGATATGCTGCTTATGGTGTTCAAATATGCACTGCAAAATAAATTGTCTTTGACGGGAGTCAAGGGCTTGATGGACATGATTAATCTGTTCTTTGAACATCCAGTGCTACCACAGTCCCGTTACAGAATTCATAAGCTACTGGAGCAAACTGGGACCTCCATGACTTATCACTTTTTTGTCCTAGTTGCTTCTCACAAATTAGTCATCCTGAGAGCAGCTCGTCTTTCGAATGCCCAAACTGCTTCCACAAGACCATTGTTTCAACTGTTGCTGACGTACCACTCTTTGTGCTGCTTAATGTTGAGACACAGTTGGGGAGACTACTCAAAAACTGTGATCTGGTAGATTTAACAATGCCACTCCCGCATACAAACACATTGTCAGATATTTCAGATGGACAGCTGCATCGCGATTTTGTGACAGCAACCAGTGAGCATGGACATAGGATTAGTTTTACATTAAATGCTGATGGTACTCCACTATTTAAATCGAACAACACTGCCATTTGGCCTATCCAGCTTATTATTAACGAAGTGCCAATTGAGCAAAGAATGAGCAAACTGGTTTTGGCTGCGCTGTGGTTTGGCAAAAACAAGCCAGACATGACATTGTTCCAAGGTGCATTTGTTGATCAAATGGATAAGCTAGGCAGTAATGGTTTCACACTCAGATACAAAGGGGAGGTTCAGAACTTCAAGGCTTACTGCTTGTGCAGTGCTGTTGATTCAGTTGCTCGAGCACCCATGCAGGGCATAACACAATTTAATGGGTACTTTGGATGCAATTGGTGCTTACAAAAAGGTGAAAGGGCTGGAGGATCAACAAAGTACACAGTGCAGACCACTGAGCCTGTTGAATGGACAGAAAAGCAGATGCTAATGGACATGGAATTGGCAGTGAAGGAAAACAAAAGCATCCATGGTGTGAAAACTGTTTCACCATTGATCAACCTTCCACATTTTCATATCGTTGGGGTTTCGTACCCGACTACATGCATTGTATTCTGCTCGGTACAGCTCGTCAGTTTTTAGAGGTATGGCTTGAATCCTCTAACTGTCCATACTCAATAGGTCGTAAGCAAGACAGGATTAACGAGAGGCTGCTGTCAATACAGCCCCCAAAAGTTGTGAGGCGCATGCCAAGACCAACCAAAGAACGGAAGTGGTGGAAGGCTAAGGAGCTCGAAAACTGGGTGCTCTTTTACAGCGTTCCAGTGCTTGATGGGATTTTAAAGAAGGAATACTTACATCACTGGACACGCTTGGTAGAAGCCCTTCATATTATGCTTAAGCTTCAAATCAACGCATCTGAGCTTGCTGTGGCTGAAAGTCTCTTGATTCAGTTTCATTTTGTATGGAGCAGCATTTATGACATATAACATGCATCAACTGACACACATCATCAAGAGCATACATCACTGGGGTCCACTTTGGGCCCACTCTGCCTTTCCATTCGAGTCTGGAAACGGTACTCTAAAGGGGGCTGTCAAAGCTGCCAATGGGATTCCGCACCAAGTATGCAGGCTTTTGCAAATGCATGACATTGTAGAGGAGCTGAGTGGGCTCACGGATGATCCCAGAGTTGTTCAGTTCTGCAAGTCCTTAGACAAACCAGTCACTAACAAGGGCATTAGCTCCAGTGATGGGGCTCGCTTCTTTGGGTGTGGTTCCCCATATGTGCCGCCACTAAGCTGTCCAGTGAGGAGTGGGTATGAGCTGCCCTCAGCTCTCACACAGTATTCAAGAATGCTCCTAAATGGATCTATTGTCACTGAAAGCCATTATGCAGAGAATAAAAAACAAACAGTTCAGTTGTCCAGCTATCCAGCAACTCTTTTGCAAAACTAGAAAGATTGTTGTGTGGTAGTGATGGGAAAACTTACATTGCTGTTAAGGAACTCAAATGTGTGCCAATCAAATATTCAATAGTGACTATGAGACATGTCCTCAGAGTTGTATCTGAAGAGCAAGACGAAGTCATCCTCCCCGCATCAGATTATACGACGAGTTGCTGTGTTTATGAAGCTTAGCTATGTTGCAGCAGCACCAAGTTGTTTCACATTATAGGATGTCTCGTCATGTCTGTCACGTTATGTCTCGTGTGTTGTAGCATCTTAGTTCATAAATTGAATTCTTAGAGCTAGATTAATACTTCTACTGGTTTGCTGCTTAGGCCCGGCTTCATGAAATCCTGGTTAACGTTGAACCGAGATCCGGTGTTGCTAAACCTTGCAGTTCTTTTTTACAAACATTAGTTGGTGACGCGATGAATGCTTCAGTGACAATAATTCCCTTTAGTGAAGCAGAGTTAAGCGTTAAATGTCAGTTAAGGGACTGTTGATTTCAGTAGGGTTGCTACAGGTCATCCCAGATTATTCCACATTAACACGCGCACAAAAAATGGTTCTTTACAACGATATGAACCTGCATTGCAAGTTTCACAGCGAGGAGGCTAATAGAGCTGGAGAAAATGATCACTGCACATACTCATGCGCCTCTGACATCACAGACCTCACTGCCGCCACTTGCTTATGGCTGCCAATGGGAACGCATGCAAGTTTGCAACATGCGCACTTTGCTCGGGAATGTGCTCAAGGGCTTGTATCTCGTCAAGTATGACACGTAATAATTCTTTGTCCCTCTGTATTCTGGCGTCCAGTACAATGTGTCCATGATGTAATGAACCACTGCTAAGAAATTGTCTTGACCCCTTTATTCAGCATTGGTGAAACCGGGCCTTTGAGTGACAGTGTTTAAATGAGTTGAAACTTCCTTTAATTTTGTAGTTCATCCATTCACTATTCTAGACAAGGTTTTTAGTAACTAAGAAAAGTATCCCAGTACCTTTGTATAGAAACTTTTCCTGCGTATTGCAGCAGGTACGTTCTTTTATGCGTGTACTTGTGCATGTAACTTTGTTACTTTCGTGGCAGCGTAACTTTTTAATAACACACTTGTTGCGACTTGGTGACCCCCACCTGCATGGCATGGCTGCTTATGATTCATTAAATGGTGTGTACCGCTTCAGTGTTATACAGATGGAACCGATACATCAAAATTGAATTAAATAAATTTGCAAAATGTCATTGGTATTTTCTTAGCAAGATTCAAGCAGAGCCTTTCAAAAGTATTTTCAAAATTCAAGTGAGCTGTGGAACTACAAAATGTATATCACGTAAATTGACCTGTGGTTTTAGCTGGCTGCTGGAGATGATAGATAAAAGAAAATGCAAAGATACCAAGACCAGCTCCCGTGGCATAGTGGTTAGAATGATCGCTTTCCACGCCGAGACTGGGAGGTGACACGGGTTCGAATGCTATCACCGTCTGTGCTGTCTGAGGTTTTCCCTGGGTTTTTCGAAGACTTTCCAGACGAATGTCGGCACAGTTCCCCCTGAAGTCGGCCCAGGGCGCATACTAACCCCCCTGTCCCCCACTCCTTCCTGTTGTCCTCTCTCCATCTGTCCACGTCTGTACGCCAGCCATTGCCACAGTTGCTTCGCGGCGCTAACACGGAATTAAAAAAAAGATACTAAGTGTTTTAGTAACTGTACAAGTACATTTTTCCAGTGCCGTGCCTGACTATGCCTTTCAACCTATTTATCTGCAGCTTTGGCTCAGACATTTTTCTAAGTACTTTAACAACCTCAATTCCAATGTATCTCTGAACATTCATTACAACTTGGTTACATCAACAGAAGTCTAACGTCTTATTTTAGGTTTACGTTAGGTTAGGTTAGGTTAAGTTAAATGTAGTTGATATATTGGTCAAGAGAAAAAAAGGGGGAACTGGTGTACAGAAGAGGGGAGAAAGGGGATCAAGGGGTGACGTTTCGAGCGAAGGCTCTTCTTCAGACTAGATGGACGGAGTGTGGAGGACGTCGTTCCTCATTTCCTCCACGTTCCGTCTATCTAGTCTGAAGAAGAGCCTTCGCTCGAAACGTCACCTCCCATTTCTTCGCTCCCCTCCTCAGTACACCAGTTCCCCCCTTTTTTTCTCTCTGTGTACGTGTACCTGGCAGCCCTTTTGATATATAGGTCGACAGAGGTGCTTGCAGAGAAGCGTTGAGATGCGTTAGTAGGTTCGAGGAACCAGTTTGAGTGCATGGGCATGGCTGGGTTCGAACAGCAAAGGTTCTCAGGGAACCCAAATTGGCAACTGTGATGATCAATTGGGTGACCATTTGGAACCTTAGTTAATTATCACCAAGTAACTAAGACCCAATTCGTCAAACTGGTGGCCAATTGAAACGTGATATATGACAGACTAGATTTCTTTTCCCTTTTAAGTATGAGTATAGGAATTTCAGTCATCAATTAGCATGAACCATATGAGACCCCAGTGTCCAATTGCTAATCCAGTTGAAGTAGACAGTCTGAACGTACAGCCCAGACAGTCTGAATGTACAACTATAGAGTCCAGGAAGCCAGCTGGAGTTCGCATTTGGTTTATGAATTTCCAACTGGGCAGCCCAGTTGGAACTGAAGCGCCCAGTTGGTCTCCATTGGTTTTTCTATTGGTCTAGTTGACTCCAATTCCAGCTTCCAATTGGACCTTGACTTTCCAATTGGCTATCCAACTGGAGTCCAAGGATCCAGTTGGACTTCCCAATTGGTTTTAAAATTTCCAACTGGGCATCCAGTTGGAATTAAAAAATCCAATTGGCTTTCGTGTTGGTCCAGTTGAGTCCTATTGGTACCAATTCAACTTTCCAATTGGACCCATTCCTTTCTTTTTTTTTGACTGGGTGTTCTTAACTTCTCGGAATAAAAATCTCTCAATTATAGTATAAAAATTTTGCGCCCTATTCAGGCAGTTTATATGGTGCAGATGATGCACAACAATTTATTTACTGCGGCTTAGTGGCGTTTCTGCGTCCGGCTGCTTATGACTTTTGGCTGTTCTCTTGCTGTCGTGTGTGCTCGCCGTGGTAGTTCGTACTCAACGCGACGTTGTTATTTAACCTTGTCTGTTTTTGGAAGTTGCTGTGCTACAGCCATCTACTGTTCTCTTGTCGCAATGTCCGACGAACGTAAGCCTGGGTTTGTTTGAAATGATAGATGACATCAAAAGCAGGGGCGCGTCTTGAATTGAACAGCTTCTGGAAGTATGCCCAAGTCTTCGAAAAGAACATTTTATCGCCGCGTTCAAAAAGGCGTTGAGCGATCTCGCGAGCTATTATCCGCTAGGCATGATAATGTTCCTACTGAGATTACTAATGTTGAGATTGCTAATGCTCCACCTGAGATTAATACTGTGCCAGAAATGCCACCGTCACTTTCGCGAGGAGACAGTGAGGATAGGAGAGGAGCTTCGGAACTCGAATCGATAGAATCAACGAGTGGCTCCCAATTCATTCAGCATGTCCATCCAAGCAACGGCAATGTCGTTGCGTCGGGTTCGGAGGCAGCTGCAACTTCAAGTGTCCGAGTGCCATTCGCCACTACTGGAAGATCCGGAACGGGAACAATATTGGAAGAGTTAAGGACATGGGCTCTCTCGGGTGTACAACGGAAATGCGTGACTTCAATGCTGAAACTATTGCAAAACACTCCGTTTTCATGGACCTTCCAAGTAGTGCTCGAAGCTTGTTGAACACCCCACGGCAGAACAACATCGTAAAAATGTCTGATGGGAAATAGAGTCATTTCGGGCTTAGGTCAGGATTGGAGTATGTACTCTCTGCAACAGAAAATGTCCCCAGCACGATTATACTGCATGTGAACATTAATGGTCTCCCTCTGACAAAGAGTACGAGAGACCAATTCTGGCCTATTTTGTGCAGGGTAATTAACTGTGGTGAAGGCATGGCTCTATTCCCATTTGGGGTCTATTACGGGACATCCAAAGCGTTAAGTGCAAATGTATTTCTGAGTCCATTCGTCACGGAGCTTCTAGAGTTGTATAGGGATGGCATCCAATTGCGAGGGAAGACGGTGAATGTTGAGGTTGGTGCATTTGTCTGTGATGCACCAGCCAAGTCATACATCCTAGCGATCAAAGGCCACTCGGGCTACTATAGTTGCACGAAGTGCACTGTTGAGGGCAAGTACGAACAAGACAGGGTGTGCTTTCCAGAGACAAATGCACCCCTTAGAACAGACGCGGGCTTTCGTTCAAGGAGTATCTGTTTCTCTACGTGCAGCCATAGAAGCCATTTTAATCTGTAAGTTTGAATTTCAAACACGTCTAGCACCTATTTTTTTAATGGCTTTTCCCCCTTTTTTATAATTCACTGGCTTGCACTGTGGCATTCAGGAGTGCTCAGTCACCCTCCCAGGTGTATATCGCTCGCTGAGTGACCCCTGGTTTGCCAATCCCGAACGATGCGCAGCTACCCAGTGCCGACGAGCCGCAAACACGGCGAAACACGTGTCCTCTGGTGCTGTCGCATCGTTCAAGGAGTATCTGTTTCTCTACGTGCAGCCATAGAAGCCATTTTAATCTGTAAGTTTGAATTTCAAACACGTCTAGCACCTATTTTTTTAATGGCTTTTCCCCCTTTTTTATAATTCACTGGCTTGCACTGTGGCATTCAGGAGTGCTCAGTCACCCTCCCAGGTGTATATCGCTCGCTGAGTGACCCCTGGTTTGCCAATCCCGAACGATGCGCAGCTACCCAGTGCCGACGAGCCGCAAACACGGCGAAACACGTGTCCTCTGGTGCTGTCGCATCGTTCAAGGAGTATCTGTTTCTCTACGTGCAGCCATAGAAGCCATTTTAATCTGTAAGTTTGAATTTCAAACACGTCTAGCACCTATTTTTTTAATGGCTTTTCCCCCTTTTTTATAATTCACTGGCTTGCACTGTGGCATTGAGGAGTGCTCAGTCACCCTCCCAGGTGTATATCGCTCGCTGAGTGACCCCTGGTTTGCCAATCCCGAACGATGCGCAGCTACCCAGTGCCGACGAGCCGCAAACACGGCGAAACACGTGTCCTCTGGTGCTGTCGCATCGTTCAAGGAGTATCTGTTTCTCTACGTGCAGCCATAGAAGCCATTTTAATCTGTAAGTTTGAATTTCAAACACGTCTAGCACCTATTTTTTTAATGGCTTTTCCCCCTTTTTTATAATTCACTGGCTTGCACTGTGGCATTGAGGAGTGCTCAGTCACCCTCCCAGGTGTATATCACTTGCTAAGTGACCCCTGGTTTGCCAATCCCGAACGATGCGCAGCTACCCAGTGCCGACGAGCCGCAAACACGGCGAAACACGTGTCCTCTGGTGCTGTCGCATCGTTCAAGGAGTATCTGTTTCTCTACGTGCAGCCATAGAAGCCATTTTAATCTGTAAGTTTGAATTTCAAACACGTCTAGCACCTATTTTTTTAATGGCTTTTCCCCCTTTTTTATAATTCACTGGCTTGCACTGTGGCATTGAGGAGTGCTCAGTCACCCTCCCAGGTGTATATCGCTCGCTGAGTGACCCCTGGTTTGCCAATCCCGAACGATGCGCAGCTACCCAGTGCCGACGAGCCGCAAACACGGCGAAACACGTGTCCTCTGGTGCTGTCGCATCGTTCAAGGAGCATCTGTTTCTCTACGTGCAGCCATAGAAGCCATTTTAATCTGTAAGTTTGAATTTCAAACACGTCTAGCATCATTTACTTATTTTTTTAATGCCTTTTCCCCCCTCTTTATATTTCACTGGCTTGCACTGTGGCATTGAGGAGTGCTCAGTCACCCTCCCAGGTGTATATCGCTCGCTGAGTGACCCCTGGTTTGCCAATCCCGAACGATGCGCAGCTACCCAGGGCCGACGAGCCGCAAACACGGCGAAACACGTGTCCTCTGGTGCTGTCGCATCGTTCAATGAGTATCTGTTTCTCTACGTGCAGCCATAGAAGCCATTTTAATCTGTAAGTTTGAATTTCAAACACGTCTAGCATCATTTACTTATTTTTTTAATGGCTTTTCCCCCTCTTTATATTTCACTGGCTTGCACTGTGGCATTGAGGAGTGCTCAGTCACCCTCCCAGGTGTATATCGCTCGCTGAGTGACCCCTGGTTTGCCAATCCCGAACGATGCGCAGCTACCCAGGGCCGACGAGCCGCAAACACGGCGAAACACGTGTCCTCTGGTGCTGTCGCATCGTTCAATGAGTATCTGTTTCTCTACGTACAGCCATAGAAGCCATTTTAATCTGTAAGTTTGAATTTCAAACACGTCTAGCATGATTTACTTATGTTTTTAATGGCTTTCCCCCCTCTTTATATATATATATATATATATATATATATGAGCGAAAGGAAAAGGGACACAGCGACGGATTTGGGGCGTGTGGCTAAGGGTGATTACCTGTTTTACAAATTGGTGTGATACAACTTTATCATACCTGCAACTCTACAAGGAAAACTCTCATCAGGCATAAAGAAGAAGGTTGCGGCTGTGTCACAGTCTAAAAAGCATCAGGTCCTGCGACTGTGGTGTGAAAGCACCATCCGCCATCTGTATTGGTGCGCACGAACCAGCGACAATGGAGAAGTCCTGCTCGCGAAATGGGTGACAATTATGCGACATATCATCAATGTCCACAGTCACCCAGATTCCCTCCACCCATTCTGCTTCCACAGTGACCTTGGTGAGAGGGAATGGCTTCATGAAGGTAAATCCTTGTTTCATGTTGTCTCAACAGTGCACACATCTTCTAGGATCTTAATGCAACTGGGTCTTCTCGTAGCACTCTCCATACATCCCCGTTTATGCCCTTAGCTCACCTAGTGCACCCAATAGCAACCATTAATTTGGTAACACAACCGATTCAGCTGTCACGTAACAGGATTTTTAAAAGCACATACAAGCACTCCTGGCAAAGGAAGCCAGTACAGAGAAACTGGTTGGTTTACCAAGTTTGAACACAACCTTGTTCATTAGCCACTTTCTGAGGTGCTACAGTAAACTCTTCCTGAATTTGATGCCCTTGTAGCCACGGGGGCACCTGGCACATGACACATGTCCTACTTTGGTTCAGATTAATACTTTCTGCAATAACAGTCTCAGATTCGCTAGTGCCATAGAAGGGTTAGTTACTCCTTATGTACGAGCCAAAAATTGACATTATTGGTAGTGTGCTGGAGATGTGCTTTCCAAGGAATGTTATGACTTTATGGACTAATTTGACTGTACTTTGCATTGGTGATCTTTGGTGATGGTGATTGCTTTGACTTGAAGGGATGGTGACTGTCTCTTTCTGGCCACTCTGAGTAGATGAGTAATCTCTCGCAGGGACTGAGACGTACAAGAAACTTCATGATATCCTGCTTGCAAAGGGCCTTCTCAAGGACATTCCCCAGCTGTCATCTGCACAGCAAACTTTCTGCTTGGAGACCTTCCATGCCGTGCTCATCCACTTTGCCCCAAAAGCATACAGCTTCTCGGACAAAGGAATGATTGCTAGGTAGTATTCCATGTTTTGTACTGTTCTCGTGCTAACATGACGTGACAACATGAGTCTCACTCCTTTCGATCACTGGTTTGTTACTGTATGTGGCCAGCTTTTTGAGTGCCTGATAAAGTTGCATAGAAACTGTTTTTGCACAGTTCTGTTATTACTGAGTAATGGTGTTTTCCCTCAGGACGGCTCTGGCTGCACTGCATTACAATGCAAATGCAGATCGTGTTCCACGCCCGAAGGACGGTGCTGTAAAACATCGTCTGAAACCCTCCAAGGTTCGAAGGACATGGATTGCGGTTCCTGTTAAGGTAGATGCCTCATACGGTGAGTGTATCCTTGTATGGCAAATGTTGGTAGAAGGATACAAGCAGGCTTGTTCAGGCTCCATTAAAGAAAACCTGCAGACAACTGAACAGGGTAAATTAGAGCAAGAGATTCGCTATATATCTGGGTTGTGCGTAGGGCTGTTTGTATTCTAAACTCTTTGGCACGCTGTGGCAAGCTGTGCTGACTTTTGAGTTCCTCAAGCAAGTGTTAACTAAATGCAGAGTCACTATGCATTTGCTGTGTAGGATTAGTAACATATTAGCCATGGATGACATATCAAGCACTTGGTTTTATTTTCCAGCCTACACGGAGGCTCTGAAGACAGCGGTCTACGAGCGCATTTCTCTCTACCCGTCTTTCAAGAAGGCCAGGGAGGCTTTGGTAGGGGTGTCACTGCCAACTAGGAGCAGCTCTTATGGGGACAGGCCAGAACTGACTGAAGTCCTGGAGACCCAATATCGGAGGTTTTAGACTGGTGGCAACAACAGAGACCTCTCAGATGTCCTCTGTTGTCGTGCATCCTTCAAACAATGACTGCAAGGTATCCCAGCTAAAGTGTTACCTTCGGTAATGCGGATGCTCTAAGGAGTCAATACCACCCATTTGTTGAAACCTCAGGCGAAACCCCATGAAGTGCTTTTTTTGGGTAATGTTGCTGCTAAAAGGAAAAAAGAGTACAACATGAACACTGAACATAACATTTTATATTACATATAATGCCATGGAAGAACTGGAGAGAAAGCAAAAAAATAAGTGGACGTGAGTGAAAAGCAAATTAAAAGTAACTTGGAACTTAGCTCAAGTTACTTTGGCAAAGTTACCTGAAAAAGAAACGAGTTCCTCTGAAAATTACCACGGCGCAAAAGTAGCGAGTTAAGTTATAAGTTACCAAAAACAGGAACTTCGTTACAGTAATGAGTTACTTGTAACGAGTTACCTCGAACTCTGCTGATGAGTAATTGACCGAGAACGAAAATATGAAATCCATCACCAGATGGATGTGAATGTCCATGGACTCCAGATTAGCGTGAAATGATGTGTCAAGGTGCAATTCCAAGATTATTGAGTGAATGTTAAAGCGGTCGAGATCTTAATTTCCTACATCCTTGCATGACTGAATGCACAGGACATTGGGAAGACAAAATTTTGGATATCGCTGAAACTATACCTTTAGCAGTGCACTGGGTGCTTTGCGTACGAAGTACGAAGGCCGCTGTGAGTCATTAGGTTGGATGCAGAGGTGGCAATGATGAGAAGCAGAAAATCAATGGCGCGTGATCGCTCTACTTGTGACAATGGAGTGAAGCACTCGGACCTCTTCTGAGCTAGAAGGAGTTGTTTCTACATGCAGTCAGAGTTTCACGCACCCCTGCACACTCCATGTATAATGCTAAAATTTCCTATCCTATTTGTATTTATCCCTCCCACCCCTCTTGGAACACTGAAATTCCTCACCGGTTGAGAGCCACCGTTCTAAAGAGAAAGATAGCAAGCTTGAAAGTACAATAGAGCATTTTTCCACCAATGCTGAATTTACTTCGCGACTGCTTGCTCCCTGAGTGTAGAGGCTGACCCTTGTCCGATCCCTTTTTCTCTGACACAGGCTTCCTGTCCACCAGCACAGTGGCTGGATAGTACACCACACAAATTTAGTGGGCTTTACCTGTACTCGTAAAACGCATGCAGGGATTGTCCCCCATGCAAGCTGTGTTCCAATTAGTATATAGTGATGTCAAGCCGTGTATGTGCCTCAGCGCATTTCATAATTACCTGTGTTCTGTTCTGTGATTAAACATGTGCAGCATTGCATATTTTCAGAATGTGTTAAAACCATCATGACGCACACTGGGGATATTCGCACTGTGTCCTTCCCCGTAATCTAAGGGGATCCGTCTGACATGAGGAGCAATGTACTAATTTATGGGTGGCAGTCTGATACCAAGTATGCAGTTCTTGCACAATAATAGTGCAGTTTTTGTTCCTTCTCTCCTTCTTGTTTTCGTTGTGACATTGTCCTGAGACCAGTTGGATGCCCAGGTCAGTTAGAATGTTGGCTCAGACATCCTTGCGTTCGGACTGTAGTTGAAACAGACTGTAAGATAGCTATGTTCAATGTTCACAAGATGGTGTTTATTCCCAGTCACTTACAGACGTAGTGTGCAGAAGAAGGACTCCCCGAACTGTGTGCCAAGTCCTAGACCTTCCAACAACCATTCTCCATGCCAAGTTAAGCAAATTGTTTTAGCACACCTTTTATAGTTGACAGTACACATCGCACCTGGTCATACAGCCCTCGAAAGACACCTGCACTAATGAGTACTTCACAAGTACCTAGGAAGACCACTAAGAGCAATAGCCCAGAAAGCCAAAATGCGTGCTCCTCATTGCTTTGTCCTGAAACAGAGTATAGCTCAAGTGCTGTTTCTTCTCGAGTCAGAGACTCGTTGTGTTGGGCAACATGAATCAGGCCAGGAATGATATTCCATATGGTCTACAATAGGTGTGACTACGGTTGGATAAAGGAAACTGACCTCGCATACCTTATAATAATGGAGCACAGTTCTTTCTGTATTAGGTTTATGTAAAATGCATGAAGCATGCCGCAGGCTGCATGGTTAAGCACCAATTGCTCTATACACTTCATGTATGCCTGACTACCTCCCATGGTGTTCTGCATCATAGTGCGACATAGAGCAAGGGTGCAGCCGGTGCCATTATTCTTACTCCGTGGCCGGTGCACGTCCAAGGGTATCCTGAACCCAGGATGTAGCTCACTGGGTCCATTTGAGCATGCCTATCCGTAGTGAACGCAGTGAGGAAAATCCTAGTGCTGCACCATGGAGTAAGATGTAGTATGTACGTGCTGTATGTACGTGCTACACGTAGTGGCACCATCTTGTTCCATGCTAACTTCCACCTTTAGTTGCACCCATAACAATAAACAAATCAAGTGTCCACAAAGACAACACAGTCCGGTGTATAATACCCCATGGCCCCATGCTTACCACAAATTGCAATGAGTGTACAGGCGTGTAAGGCACTTCCTTTTTATGTTCATACATTACAGAATGTCACTGGGTAACAGGGAGGTGGGGCTTTTCAATATGGATACATATGTGTACAGGCTTACTGTGCAGTTAGTCTGCAAGAGAAGGAAGCAAGACGGATAAAGTAGGTAGTGCATGTTTGCAGTGCTACTTCTGAGCTGACAAGACCAGCGTGCAAAAGAGAGCAACATTTGAAATAAAACATTTCCTCATTGGAACCACTGAGTTTTGTTTCAACCGTCAATGCTTACTGTGCAATATTTTTATCAGACACTACTACAGACAGCTGACCAGGTACTTTTTGGGCATAATATGTGAAGGAAATAAATGGAACGATGTCAACAGAACTCGACAAAGTCATGAAATGAGAGAAAGCCTTAGTGGAGAGCGCCTCAGTATAGAAAGAAAATGATGTGCGTCACACTGACAAAATGGCGTAAATGCAGACAAGCTGGTGGATAAACTCCATACTCGACAAGCCTGAGTCTGAGCAGACAGAAATAACGACAGACACACAGGGACTCAAAACCAGCAAATGATGATTATGCAAATGATGATCATTTGCTGGTTCTGAGTCCCTGTGTGTCTGTCATTATTTCGGTCTGCCCAGACCCAAGCTTGTCGAGTATGGATGTGAGCCACCGTCTCTTTACCTCATGGTCCGCTTGTAGTTACGGGGTATTAACATTTGGATGAACCACATTGCACATTCTTGTGTCGCAAAGGTTACATGCATCTGTTAAACTCAGAAGATCATGCAGACATGCTCATGCAAACACCTGTTAATCTGCAGCTCATGCTCTCTTATGGTTATTGTTTTGCCTTTTCCCACCTTGAAACCCATGGTATGTAGGCGATGGAAATATGCTGCGTATCATAGAAACACAACACCCGGGAATCTGCCTCCGATGGCCTCTCCCAAGGCGTCCCCACACCCAACAAACAAATAGGGTGTATGCTGCAAACCTTAAGGTGCTGTCCACAGAAAATACACATGGAACAAGGAATGTAACAACAAATGATTCATTCATGCCCCATATATAATGATAGTGATTTCAACAAGACATCTTGCAGATTGTTACGTACGGTTTGACTTGTTGGACACTCATAAAGCTGCTGTGTAAGCTACGGTAAACATACAAGCGTGCTGTCATCGCTTACCTATTTTCGGCTGTACATTCTTCAAGGCGGGTTGGAATGTAGTGCCTCATGTGGCGCACGTGGACCGTGAGCAAATCCCGATGAAGGCAGAGAGGCGAGAACAGTTGATGCATAGTGACACACTCGACACCGGCCTCGTCAGATAGCCGCGATATGACATCAACACTTCTACAACACAGAAACTCATCCGGCAGCTGCGGCTGGCAGACAGAGCACAGACACCTGTACAGCATGTACCAAGCAGGAAAGTTCATTTCAGTACATAAAAGTCGATCATTCAAGCGCGCACAATATTCGCTGGGAATTGGCAGATCGTTACCTGAAGGCATCGCTTTGCGTACGAGGCTGAGTGTGTGCAGATGGTCGCTCATGTTCTGCGTCCCGTATTGGCAGTGGATCGGTTGTAAACGGGCTCTCGTCTTCGAAGTAACTCGCGTAAAACAAGTCATCATCACTGTCAGACGCGTCCTCCATGCACTTTCGAACCTTTCGATTGCGCTTTGCGCGACTGTACTGCCCGTGACATCTTACTGCCCGTGACGTCACCAGAAACCGAAACCGGATGTGGTTCACCCGTAAGATTTTATTGATTTTCTCAACAACTAGGCACTTTTCAGGCTTTCTGTTTGGGGTATGGCCTATAGGTATGGAATACTATTGTGTGAGCTGAAAACCCGAAATCCACCCTGAGGTCCAGACTCTCCCTTTAAGCAGCTTGTGTACAAATCAATATTCTGCACAGGTAATAATAACAATGAAACAGCAGGCACACTTCAAGCACGACAATATAACTCATGTCCAATACTCAATAATATAAAAAGTCTAGGCGCCCAGTGCGTCGCACATGACGGCGAGGTCGGCAATCTGAGTTCCCAATAGGCCATTTGCAAAAGTTTCAGGGAGCGCCCGCCCTGGGTGCGCATGCCGGGAAATGCTGTGCAAAACGACAGCGACGGTGCCTACACCAGTACGACGACGTCGACGATCGGAGACTATAGCAAATCGCTGTCGTTTTGCACAGCTTTGCACAGCATTTCCCGGCACGCCCTGCCAGGGCGCGCACCGCACCCTAGAACTGGAACTGAACGCGTCGTTAGCGCTGAAGAACTCGTCATCCTCCGATTCATCTTCACGGCCGCTTACATTGCCGTGGTTGGAGCCTTCGTTTCCATCCGGAGCTTCAATTGCCTTCTGATTCGTCCCGTAATTCTCACGTCGGGTAATACGGCTTCAGACGAGAAACATTAACAATGTCAGTTCTCGTACCGGTTCTGTTCTCAGTTTCCCAGTCGTTCTCGGCTGTTTGCCGGACGAGGCGGAATGGGCCATGATAGCAATGAATGAGCTTTGTTGTCCGTTTGACCTCGACGGTGACCAAACATAGACGAAGTCTCTAGGCTGGAAGTTGTGGCTCCGTCTACGTTGGTCGTAGCGCTCCTTGTTCTTCTCCTGTGCGTTTCTCTCTCTTTCAGCGACCATTTCCCGTGCAAGCTGGAGCCGCTGTTGTATGATTTCCGGATCTTGAGAGGAATGCTCATTGTAACGGTTCTGCAGGACCACGTCAATAGGAAATGGAGCCTCGTATCCGTGCAGGAGGAAGAATGGCGTGTGTCATGTCGTCTGATGCTGCGACGAGTTATAGGCGAACAATACATAGGGAAGAAACTCATCCCAGTCCTGCTGGTTGGACGACACATACATGCTTATCATATCGACAAGCGTCTTGTTGAATCTTTCCCAGAGTCCATTTGTTTGCGGATGGTAGGCCGTCGTGGTCGCGTGATTTGTCTTCAGCAGCGCGAGGATTCCTTTCATCATCGTAGCACGAAGTGCTGCCCACGGTCCGTGATTAATTTATCCGGGGTGCCATGTCTAAGCACGATGTTCTTCATGAACCCTTTTGCTGCCTCGGATGCAGTGGCTGCCGGCGTAGCAACGGCTTCCGCAAACTTGAAGTGGTAAATCGTCATCACAAAAGATGTAACGGTTACCGTTCCTAGACTTCGTAAACGGGCCCAGGAAATCCATTCCAACCTCGTTAAGGTCGTGAAACAGGAGGAATGAGTTGTAAGAACCCCGGTGGCTTTAGAGGAGGAGCCTTGCGTGTCTGGCAGTCCTTGCATCCCATAACGTACCTCGTAACGTCGGAAAACATTTTCGGCCAGAAAAATCTGCTTCGTACCTTTCCCCAGGTGCGCTAGATACCCAAATACGCTCAAGAGATAAACTGATGTTCTGAGGCTGGAACAACATAGAAGGGACAGATACAAACAAAGCCTCAAATTGCCTAAGAAATCAACGATGAAAGATGAAAGTCACTGAAAAGGTTAGCCAGCTGTAGGGATCGAACCCCCATCTTCTGGATTGCTCAATTGGTAGAGCCCTGGACCGGCAATCCAGAAGATGTGGGTTCGATCCCTACAGCTGGCTAACCTTTCCAGTGACTTTCATCTTTCATCGTTGATTTCTTAGGCAATTTGAGGCTTTGTTTGTATCTGTCCCTTCTATGTTGTTCCAGCCTCGGAACATCAGTTTATCTCTTGTTCAACAGGTGCCGCTTGCGTCGATTTCCGTCGTATGAATGTGTGTATGAGTGAGCAAAAATGTAAGAGTGAGAGGAGGGTGAGTGAGAGTGAGTGGCTGGTTTGTCGTCCCTTCAGATGACGCATCCCGAAAGTCGCTGGTGAGGCGTGTTAGCTTAGCTCAATTGGTAGAGCCCTGGACCGGCAATCCAGAAGATGTGGGTCGATCCCTACCAGTGGCTAACTTTTTCAGTGACTTTCATCTTTCATCGTTGATTTCTTAGGCAATTTGAGGCTTTGTTTGTATCTGTCCCTTCTATGTTGTTCCAGCCTCAGAACATCAGTTTATCTCTTGTTCAACAGGTGCCGCTTGCGTCGATTTCCGTCGTATGAATGTGTGTATGAGTGAGCAAAAATGTAAGAGTGAGAGGAGGGTGAGTGAGAGTGAGTGGCTGGTTTTGTCGTCCCTTCAGATGACGCATCCCGAAAGTCGCTGGTGAGGCGTGTTAGCTTAGCTCAATTGGTAGAGCCCTGGACCGGCAATCCAGAAGATGTGGGTTCGATCCCTACAGCTGGCTAACCTTTTCAGTGACTTTCATCTTTCATACCCAAATACGCTCCCATTATATTATCATCGCAAGCTCGACGAAGTATTTCGGGACGTAGGCACCTTGGAACAACGAGCACGAACCTCGTTTCTTCTTCATTCTTGTCTCTACGGTAGAGTATACTCCACCATCCGGAAGGTCCTTGCTGTTCTTTTTACCTTCCGTTCAACCGGGTCATCCAGGTTTTCCAAATGTCGAATTATTCTGGCTAAGAATAGGTCTCCTCTTTGCTGCTCCGCGATGTTCCCTTGAACCGTGATCGGAAGCGGTAGGACAGATTCATCACTTTCCTGTGCTGGATGATAAGGAAGGCGGGATAAAGCATCGGCGTGTTATTCTTTCGACCTGTTCGATGGCGTAGCGTGATGTTGAATTCTTGAAAGAGCAGGGACCAACGGATGAGTCGTCCATTGGGATTCTTCACATTCATCAGCCAGGTGAGGCTGGACTGGTCGGTCACAACTGTAAACGAACTGCCGAATATGTATGATCGAAATTGGCGGTAGGCATACACAACAGTAAGGCACTCCTTTTCCGTAGTGCTGTAGTTGCTCTCAGATCGATTAAGGTGACGGCTGGCGTAGGCTATCACACGTTCTTCGGTACCCTTCCTCTGCATGGGGACAGCGCCAATACCATAGTCGCAGGCGTCCGCGTGAATTTCCGTCGGCTTTGTTGGGTCGAAGTGGCACAGCACAGGTTGAGAGACAAGGCGTTGCTTAAGCGTTGCCACAGCTGTTTCGCACTCGGCTGTCCACGAAAATGGCGCACCCTTCTTCGCGAGGCTGGTCAATGGTCGGCCAATAGGTGCAAAATGTTTGATGAATCGCCGATAGTAGTTGCCGATCCATAGGAAGCTTTGGACCTGTTTCTTGTTTTTTGTCGGGAGCATCTCCTGGATAGCTGCAATCTTGGTCGGATCCGGTCTAATATGTTCCCCGTGGAGCACGTGTCTGAGGTATCTGATCTCCTTCTCTGCGAATTTGCACTTGTTCAACTTTAGGCGCAGGTTAGCATTATCCAGGGCCCGGAACACCTGTTCGAGATCCGTCAAATGAGATTCCATCGTGTTGGAGAAGATGACAATGCCGTCCAGATACGCCAAGCACACTCTCCAAAGAAGACCACCAAGTGCCTTGTTAATCATCCTCTTGTTAGGTTGCTTCGAAAAGCGAGCTTTATTGTGATGACGATGAGGATGAGAACGACGAGGATGATATCTGTCTCACAGTTGCCCCCCCCCCCCCCCCCCGGTGGTGTGTGCCACCCCGTGGGAAGCACAGTAAATGTAGGACGGGCGTTCATGAGGCACGGACAACATACGGTTTGAGGCGCGACACATGGGCGGACTCAGTGGAACGGCGACGATGGTCTGTGGGGACGTGCAAGGGCTGAATGAGGTACGTGACGTCGGAAAGCGCGCGTATGACTTGTACGGGCCGACGTAGTGGAAGAGGAATTTAGGGGACAGTCCAGACTGGCGGATGGGAACCCATAGCCTGACAAGGTCTCCTGCACGGTAAGTCACTGGAGGATGAGTTTTGTCGTAGCGGTGCTTTGCGAAGGTTTGGACGTCGAAAGTGCGATAGCGAGCAATTTGGCGGCACTCTTCGGCACGGCATGTGGCGTCTGCGAGGACAGCGTTCGTGAGGTCAGGGACGTGGGGGAATAGCGTGGCCACAGTGTGCACTAGTTCACGACCATATAAGAAGAAGAATAATCTTCCTCTTCAGCCCATATGGGCTGAACTGTGTTGTTGATTGCGTGGCGGTGTTGTAAGCGAAGACAAGATAGGGTAGTAAGGCGTCCCAGTTGTCGTGCCGAGGAGAAATGTAAAAAGACATCATATCAGCCAGAGCCGAGAGATTGTGATGACGATGAGGATGAGAACGACGAGGATGATATCTGTCTCACAGTCTGAAAAGTGGCCGGCGCGTTGCACAGTCCCAATGGGACCACATTAAATTCGAAAAGTCATGTATTACAAGCGAAAGCTGTCTTTTCCTTGTCCTCTTATCGGATTCCGACCTGCCAATAGCCGGACGTCAAGTCTGGGGTTGTAAAGTACTTTGCGTATTGTAGAACGTCGAGGATGTCATCTATGCGCGGCATCGGGTGTACGTCCCTCTTCGTAACGGCATTGACTTTCCGGAAGTCGAGTCACCTGAGTCACCAGAGTCACCTGAGCAACGTGCTCGCCTGCCGGTTTCGGCAGTCGCGGCAGCCGACGCCACGGCACCGCGTCTGAGGGGGGGGGGGGCACTGTAGCGGGCCGTGGACAACTACGAAGATGGCCACGCGCATGGAGCACCGGCCTCAGTTCTACCGGCACCGTCCTAGCGTGAGGCCACGTACATCTGGCCGCTGGGACATTCCATCATCGCCGGTCGGGGCGCATGTAGAGGAACTCCACCTCCTCTACAGGTTCTTGGTTAAAGGGGTACAGACACCATATGCGAACTTTTCTGTAAATCACGTCCAACACATTGTACCGTGCGTACTGAACACGTTTATGAAACGCTATCGCTCAGCGTTACCCTGTCACGCAGTTATTGCACTCCGCGTGTTACGAGCTGCGCGGGCTCTTTTATCCCTCTCGGCTCTCCACCTCCTCGCCAGTTTTTCTGGTGACGTAAAAGGTGAAACTAAGGAAGTAAGCGGTTCGCCGTTGCCATGACGATGTGGACGCTAGTAATGAGGGAGGAGCTTTCCGTTTCCACGGCAGCGTCGGCGCTTGTAAAGCGGTCAGGGTCGGAGATCGCCGTCGAAGGACTGCTTTCGTTTTACGCGCACATGGACCGGCAATCGCTGTCAGAACCCGAAAAGAGACTTATTCGCCTCAGCCAAGAATTTGGTAAGAGGCCATATGAGGATGAACCACTTCGAGAAAGTGCAGGGGACTTGTCGGAGTCTCTGTCAGAAGACGAGGGCGAGGACGACGAGAGGAGTCTCTCTGGTGTCTCCGCGGTGTCGTCGGACGGTTCAGCACGTATGAATCATGGATGGTATGTTGAAATGAAACATCTCAGTACTACATATCGATGTTTTTAGCAGTGAGTGTAATGGCACAGACTGCGCTCTACTGGATTCCTTCTGTTATAATCTGTATCCCTTGTTTCAGATTGGTCGGACATTGGTAGTTGTTTCACGAAGTGTAGAGCACATGTAGCTCACTCATCCTTGTTTATATCCGTAGGTGTCGGTGCCTTATGTGCGTAATCATGTCGACGGTGCAAGAATGCGTGTGCTGCCAAGATTACACCGAGTTGCAACAAAAGCAACCGAAAGAATGCATAACGCAACACAACTAGTTCGGCGTATTATGCCTAGACACGGAAGTGCTTTCTGTGGCACTCTGCGAGCCACTCGACACGAATGCATCAATGCCACTGGAGAAACAATACTATGTTTACAAACATTTATAGAGATTAGACTGCAGAGTGCATACCGAATCGCAAATGTTGCATATAGGCGGTAACCTGAATTAAAAACACAGTAGTTGATAGGAAGGGATGTTGGAAATGTTGTTGGGTATACTGTGAGTTCATGCAGAAACACAGGAATTGCGAAGATACATCCTCATCACCGTTACAAATGGTTTACGCCACGCTACCCCTAACGAACGTGTGTGTAACGATTTGTATTTCAGTATATGTTCCATCCAGCTCGCAAATAGGTTACTGCGGGTTTTCCCAAGTGGTCCAAGTAAGGCGGGCGGGGTTCGGCTCTTATGCTGGCAGGTTCCACAGTATTGCTGTACTGTGATGAATCCTGTTAGGTTAAGGTAATATTTTGTTCCCCAAATGGGAACAATAGTATCAAATGGGTTAAAACACACAAATATTATTTGCTGGTACACAGTTGCAGTGTTCTCTACTCACTCTACGAACACCAAATATGTGATGCACAAAATTTTTAAAAGCAAAATATGTACGATATTCGTAATCTCCCTTATATATCCAAATATCCGTGACAGACGTCGCAGGGACTTTCAGTGGATCTACAAACATGGCAGAAATGCTAGTCGCTGGGATATCGCATGGATGTAAAACGGACCTGTGGCAAACTCCACTGGATATCCAAATGTCCCGGGCAGGATATCATACGGACATTTGCTGGATGTATCTGGTTTGCTGGGTAAACATTTACAATGTGCGTGTGTGTGTGTGCTCTGTAGCTTCAAGAGATTATCTTATCTCTGATTTGATACTCACAATTTCCATCTAGCACAGTCATTGAATATTATGAGGATAAACTTCCGTACGTTCCAAACACATTGTTTTGCAGTCGCGTTTTGCAGTGTGTTGGTGTTACATATCTATGTCACTTAGGACTTCTCAAGATGGGGAGTGCAGTCATTAGCTCATATTAGGCATGACCTTTAGCATGCTGGCTATTCCTGGGAGATCACTGTAGTGACTATTGCATTGGATGGAGCAATTGGTATGAGGACTAATTACTATGAGTTGTCTTTGCAGAAGGTTTCGCTTTGCTGCCTATAGGCAGTTTACACGCTGGATCTGGAGATACCTGGGACCAGATAACCGAAAAATCCTCCCAGCCTGTGCTGTCACAGCCATTAGAAGGGCATTCCCCTCTACGTCCTACACAGGCTTCAAAAGTTGGAATTCCTGAGTCTACATTAGTTGCAAAATAATAAATAAAAACTGTATCAAGCCAAACATTTGAGTGACAAATCTCATATCTTTTATCCGTAGAGGCAACAGGTCACAGAACATTTTTGGCAACAGCTTGAACAACAATTTTGCAAACAAGCCCTAATTAAATCACACTCTTGGACTCAATTCTGCAAAATAAATATGGCTCAACACAACGAACAGTATGCTTATTTTTGGATTATCCTGACACCCATAACATCTTTAACAGGAGAAACATCACTTGAATTATGGCAATTTGTTTCTAGTCACTCTCACATTCACACAGACAATTACACTCGTGACAGGCATGTCCGCTCACTGTTACAAAAGAGACATGTCATGCAGATCTGTGACAGTCATCGCAAACTTCACGATACAATTGCTAATGTCATCGTCGAGGGCGCAACAATAAAATAATTGCTGGCATAATTCGCAGTTCAATACTATTCCTAAGAAGAGGAACACTAGGAATGCACCATTCCAAGCACCAAGCCAATATTTGTTCCCAAGCACATAGTTCGGTAATAATAATGTGTGGTTTCACGTCGAGACAATTGTGGCCACATACCTCGATAAGGACATTTTTGTGTGTCACTGCAAGACAGGCCTGTTTTTCTGTTTACAAAACATGTAGTCTGATGACCACAATATAATTTTGTACACTGTTCATAGCTACAGTTGCTTCGTGGCGCTAACACAGAGCCAAAAAAGTACAATTTTGTTGTTTGAGGTACTATCTCCATATGCTGCAGATTAGGACTGCTTATAATTTCGATCACCTGAACTTCTTTAACAAGCACCAGCAATTTCTGACGCACAACACATTGCGTTCGTCCTCAGCCGGAATCTAAGCCACGATCTTGAGCTCAGCAACCTAGCCCGCTACTGAGACAAGTTTACTTCAAGCCAGTGACATAAATGCCATGATAAGCAGTAATGACAATTTAGAAGTTTACAATGCGTGTCTGTTGTCATTCATACTGGAGCACTCGGCGGACCCCGCAAAACCGTTTTTGGCAGTCAGCAGCAAGTTGCAGCAGACTGTGTGCGAGAGTGATAAACTGTCATTGGTGGGGGCACTTCCTTCTGACTGGCAGCAAAGGCGTCATCAAATGTCTTGAACCTCTGGCAAGCTTCCACAGCCTCCTCCATCAAATCATTTATGTAGCCTGAAATGTGAAGTAAATGAAAGAAAACAAAAGATGTATTGCCACAGGAAGCATATGTGTCCATCATATTTGTAGAAAAAAACACTGGCTGATGCAGAGAGACGATATATGGTTGTTGTTTTCCTGTGGTCGTCAGCCTGTTTGATTTTTTTAAATTTCATTTTTATTGCGGCACACTAATATATTCTTGATCTTACAAAACCTAAAAGTGAGATAAATAGATGCATACCATATGGTTGCATCCACATTCGAGGGGCATGCTACATAATGCCCTTCCCTAGCACGCTGTAGTTTTATCTTGTACCGTCCTTCTCCATTTCGCATCACAGCCTGTGCTCTAGTTGCATTTTCGTTGAAGTGCAGTGCAGCAAGCCATGTCCTAAAAGGTTAACAACATGAACAAAACATTTTCCACAACATGATGGACTCATAAACTGTCTACTTTCAATCCTGAAAGCCTGAATGTGCATGGTGCTTCATTGTTGACGGTGTACTATGAGGATTAGTTTCTCACTTGTTAAAAAATGTAATAACAACAACTTTATTTTCGACCTTGGAGAGTGGGGAGTTTCATCGCCACAGGCGATACTCTACCCCATTGCTGGATGGAATAGGGGGAATAAAATAACGAGCCCCTTCACAATAACGATCGAAGTCCGATGGTGTCCAGAAATGTCAGAAGAGCTTTGAGCGCAGAGCGTTGCTGGGCTGGATTGGGCCAGGGACCAAGCAATTTCGAGAGGGAGAAAGGGCGAGAGTCCAGCTGACGAAGAGACTCGGAGAGTGTGGTTCGGGAAGGTTCGTAGTGAGGTCAATGAAGAAGAATGTGCTGCAGATCCTCAAGAGCACCACAGTGGCAGCAGGTGGGAGAGTCAACTTGCCTCAAGCGGTAACGCCACTGAGCTGTAAAGGCCACATCGAGGCGCATTCGGTGGATTAATGCAGCATCTTGACGAGAGGTGTTTCGTGGCATGCGGAAAGCGAGCGTGGGATCAACTCTGTTCAACATAGAGGGGGGAAGAATGTCGGTTGTCCGTTGGCGGGAAGCCAGGGGTGTCACTAGGCGTCGCAGAATGGAACGGCGGTCTCCTCTCAGCAGAACAATACGGGTCCGTTTCCGATACGAGAGTGCTGCTTCTGCGGCGCTGTCGGCCTGCTCGTTCCCCACGACACCACAGTGGGCTGGAACCCACTGGAGAACTAGCCTGTGGCCTGCGGCGTAGATAGTGTGGTAAGCCATTAGCACGTCTGTGACTAGCGGTGCGGATGGGCCTCGTATGCCGGAATTTTCAATTGCTTGAAGGGCAGATTTGGAGTCTGTAAAGACTGCCCATTCCCGGGGTGGAAAATCAGCGATGTGTTGTAGAAAGAAAAGAATGGCATAGAGTTCCGCAGCTGTGGAGGAGGTTGGATGTGAGAGGCGTCTTCCGTGCACGACGCCTTCGGATGGAATGACGAAGGCTGAGGCGGACTTGTTGTTTCGGGATGTGCCATCAGTATATGCTGCCGTAAACGTAGAAAACTTCGCGTCTACCAGAGCATGAAAATGGGCTCGGAGGACTTGAGGGGGGACCTGATCTCTTCTTTCCAGAAGGTTTGGGAGGCGTACAAAAGTGGGCAGTACCGGTAGAGACCAGGGGGCTTCCGGCGGTATAGTGTCCTTAGTTATGAAGCCAGTGAGAGTCTGGCGTGTCCTCTTCGCTACTCGATAGAAGTCACTTTCAGGGCGGTATCGAATTTTCCTGAGAAGCGGGTGGCGGGGAATGTGAGCACACAAACGGAGGTAGTGCCGAGCCGTTTCCCGTTCACGGAGAACTTCAATCGGGAGCTCACCAGCTTCAGCCAGTACTTGCCGTGTTTCAGCCATTCTGGGAACTCCGAGGCATCGACGAAGGCTTCGAGCAAACAGGGACCGAAGTGTATTTAATGATGTTGTTGATATCCTGTGCAGAATAGGAAGGCTGTAAAGCACAGTTGCCCTCACCAATGCCGCGTGAACCGCGAGCTGGGGACGCTGATCACAGCCCCATCCTGAGCCAGAAAGATGTTGAATTGCGGGGAGCTATCGCTGCACTTTAGTTTCAAGATGTTTAATGTGCCGAGCCCAGCGCAAGTCCGAGTCGATTACCACGCCAAGGAAGCGGTGAAAGCGTACCGGGTCAAGCTTCTTTAAGCCAAGCCAGAGAGGGAAATTGGCCATATCTTTACGCGTGAAAGGGAGCTCGACACACTTTTCGGGTGAAAGGTCCATCCCGAGGTGCGTGAGGTACGTATGGATATTGTTTAAAGCGAGCTGCAGGCGGCGCTGGAGAGCCGGGCGACGTCATCTGCATAGACGGAGAACGACACTTTGCGAGGAATTACTGATTGTAGGCCGGCCATCACCACGTTAAAGAGTGTCGGGCTGAGAATGCTTCCTTGGGGGACTCCTTGAGGAACAGGATGCTGAGGGCTTTGGCCTTGGGACGTACGGACAGCGACAGTTCGGTCCGTAAGGAAGTCTTGGAGCCAGATGAAGAGCCGACCGGATACTCCAAACGAGCGCAAGGCGTGCAGCACACAAATGTGCGAGACGGTATCATATGCGCGCTTGATGTCGAGGAAGACCGATCGGACGATCCGTCGATGGTCTTGGGCATGTTGAACTGTGGAGACTAGGTCGAGAACTGGATCCATGGAGCTTCGGTGGCGACGAAATCCAGCCATTTCGTGAGGGAACGCATGTTGTTTTTCAAGCCACCAGTCGAGGCGATGCAAAACCATTCTCTCCATCAGTTTCCCCATACAGCTTGTCAGGCTCACCGGGCGAAAGGAGGATAGGGAATTTGGGGGCTTGCCTGGTTTCAGGATGGGAACAACCAATGCCTCCTTCCATGTATGTGGTAAAGATCCTTGTTGCCAAGACGTATTATAGACATGAAGGAGAGCTTGGAGTGACCGCCCGTCAAGGTTTCGCAGGGCGGCATAGGTGATTTTATCGGGCCCAGGGGACGAGGCGGCGTTCATAAGCTTCAACGCTGCCTTTAGCTCGATTAGTGTGAAGTCGCAGTCCATAACTTCCGAGGGACGGGGCCAGTCGTGGTGAAGTTCAGCCGTCAAACTGTGAACAAAACTGCGGTGTAGGGGCGTGGTCGAGGCAGCCGCCGGAGTCGTTAGTACCACACAGAAGTCAGTCGCAAGCGTGTTTTCGTCTACACGCTGAACGATAGCCAAGGCCGCGAGAGGATTCTTTTGAGGGGGCGCCTCCTTCAGAGATCGGATTGTCCGCCAGATCTTCGTGGCCGGATCAAACGGTGAAAGGTGGTTGCAAAACTTACGCCAACGCTTCCTGTCCTCGTTTTTAAGTTCTCGTGTTACTTTAGCTTTCATCCGGCGGTATTCCACAATGTCCGTAAGTTGCCCTGTCCGACGAGCCGTTCTTTCTGCTCGGCGACGTAATGCTCTAAGGTAATTAATGGCTGGGGAATGGCCGACATGGCCTGTTACCCTTTTAGACATGACCACCGCGTCCTGAATACCGCGGGTAATTGCTTGAGAGAGAGCCTCTGGGGACACACCGGTGTGCACAGATGTTCTGAGGCCCGCACGAAAACGTCTCCAGTTTGTGAAAGAAATCAGTCCAGCAGTGGCTGAGAGGGGCAGTCTGTCGTGCGAAATATATAGAGGAAAATGATCGCTACCTCTAGTGTCGACGTCCGTAGCGCACGACAAGTGGCGAATTATGTCGCTTGAGCACCACGAGAGGTCCAATACATCAAGTGATGTTGGGGATCGCATGTAAGTGGGCTCGCGGTTGTTCAGCAGGCACATGTTATTATTCTCCATTGCCTCCAACAACCTCCTTCCCCTACTGTCCGTCCTTCGGCTTCCCCAGGCCGAGTGATGTGCATTGAAGTCCCCTAGCACAAGCGCCGGGGCTTCCAGAGAACCAAGTAAGCGTTCGAAGTCACTCCACGGGACCTGTACCGCGGGACGGATATAGATACTGACGACCGTTAGCAGCATGGGGCCAAGGCGGATCCTGCAGGTGACGTAATCATAAGAGCGATGACAAACTGAGCCGATGGGTGCAGCAACGAGGTCATTGCGAACGTATAGCGCTGCTCTGCTCTCAGGGGAATCATGAGAGCGATAGATTCTGTATCCATTAACACGATGTGTACAATCCATGCCGTGTTCGCATATAGCTATGAAAGGGAACTTGTACTGTTGTAGATGTAATTTAAAATCTGGGAGCTTGTTACGCAGGCTTCGAGGATTCCACTGCATAGCCAGGGCCTTTTTATACAATTCCGTCATGCTGATGCGAAGATAATGCCTCCAGTGCCAGAAGCGCTTGAACCTCGGGCAGTTGCGACGCACCAGGAAAAGCAGAGACAATGGCCTTAAGGGCAGCGAGTACCGCTGAGGAGAGTCCCAGAGAAGGCATATATTGAGAGGCTGATGAGGGTAACTGTCGCCTCGAGCGGGCTAGTTCCGTCACACTGGCGTAAGTGTTTGTAATCTGTCTTGTTGGACGAGGAGGCGGTGGGCTTGTGATAGGCGTAGCCGCGACTGTGTTCAGCTACCCTCGTTCAGCTGGTGCAGATCGAGGGGGTAGTGCAGGAAATTCTTGTGCATTTGTACGAGACGGGACTGTGGCACTAGCATCCCTAGGAGCGTCAGACAGAAGTCGTAGGGTCCGGTCTTGGTGCCTCTTGGTGGCGGCGGTCTTGACAGGACATAAAGAAAATGATGCGGGATGGCTGGATTTGCAGTTAGCACACTTTGGCTCTCTTTTATTGTTGCAGTCTGTTCTCCGGTGAGGTCCTGCGCAGATGCCACACCGTGTAGAACCTCGGCAATTCCGTGCAATATGGCCAAATCGTTGGCAGTTATAACACTGTATGGGGCCTTCTATGTACTCTTGGACTGTGAAGGTCTGAAACCCAAGGGCAATTCGGGGAGGAAGACGGATTGTAGGTTCAAAAGTCAGGATAACGCTCCATAACGGGGTAAACACATCACTGCCATCTTCTGCTATGGAATGCCGAACCTGTCGCCGTGCAGATAAAACCCCTGCGTCTTTAAGGTAGAGCACGAGGTCGTCGTTCGAATACTCTCTTGGAACATCATATATCTTGCCCATATTTCTGGCGTACGATTGGGGTATTGATGGTATCACCGGAATCCCAGCTAAGCACTTAGCAGACAAAAGGTTGCGGGCGGCTCCTTCGGACCGTACGGAGACGAAGAGAGAACCATCTCGGTGGAAACGGTGGTGCATAACCTGTTGTTGGGTTAGCAGACGTATCTCACTAGCGACCGCATTAGGATTCACCTTCCAGAAGGAGTAGTCAGTAGTTGCTGGTCGAAACAGTATGGGAATACCGCCTGCTCGGTTCTTCTTGTAGGTGACAGTGGTGAACGGGTCATGAAGTGAAGTGGCAAGGTTGCCATCGTTCATCGCATCTGTCTGTTGAGGAGCTGGCGGTGCCGAAGTGTCCATGGTGTTATCGGGAACATTCACGATCTGTGGGCTGTTGGGGTCACCAGAGGAAGGGCTCCCTACCCGTTGGCGTTTGGCAGGGCTGATGGGGACCTGTTGACCTGTGGTAGGTGTCATAGAGACGTTGGACCTCCCGTCCAGATTACGGCGGGAGGTCCGTGATGGTTAGATTTCTTTTTTGAACGGCTCTGAAAAGACCTAAAGGCTAAAGGCTGTTCCACTTCACAACGACGGTTATCGTCGTTGCTGCTTATCAAAAAATGTAATAATTCTTATTATTTTAATGCATTTGGAGGCAAGAGGCTTGCTTGAAACATAATTAGGCAATAAATACAAACACAATTACCTGGCGTGCATGACTGCTGGAGTGTAGTGCACAGATTTTGAGGCAAAACGGATGAGGACAGCTTGAAAGGATTCCAGGCTGTATGTCTGCCCTGCTGGTGACAGCTGGGCAATGTCCTTCAGCAGAGCACGGTCTGTTGTTAGGGACACGAACCGGTTGTGTTCAGGAGAGCCTGCATGTCACAAAACATACAAGTTACACATTCAATTCAAAAAAAGCAAAGCAAGCTTACCAGAGCTATATATGGAACAGCTATACCGATGCGAAGCCAGTCTCTCTCCTCAACACTGCCGTGAATGCATCTTGTGTACTCTCCCCATGTCCCTCATGCACGTCAGCAACATGGTTGGTGATACCTGAGTACAAAAATGAGAACAAATGCCACTAGTGCCAGCAGCTAGATGTAATGTAGTTGGATATTTTTTAGTTCCACAGATCATCAGTTAACTGGTTCATACTTCTCTAAATTGAGAGGCGCAGGCTTGTGTCTTCGCCACTCATGGCAGCACACCAGCACATATCGTTTGTTGCTGACTGGATCCATAACCCAATCTTTTCAAGGCCACGTCGCTTACTAGCAGCAGCCATTTTTTCTTGTGGCCTATACAACATAATGCACTGTATTGTATCTACTGAGGCACAAGCTTTCGTTACTGGAACAATAACAGCGATATTCCTTTGTAGTGTTAGCGCCAATGGATTTGGTCATGCGTGCATGACGCATGAATGCACTTTACACATTGGCACACAATTGAACACCCAGAATACTGTATACACTACGCTATGGTACCTGCTTTTAGCCACGCGCCAAATGTCGAAGCTGTGTTTTATGTCGGGTTTCTGAGTTCGCATGTGCTTTCGAATGGCGGGATGGCGATCAGTTGTTAGGGACACGATTTTCATGTCCAGCGCTTCAAGATCAGCCAGGCCTGTCACGAGTGCGTGCTTCTCCATGCTGACACTGCTTCGTACTTCCTCAGACTGTAAAAACATGTTTGCAAAAACATTAGGAATACACATACGTCTCATAAAACACAATGTTGACTTGCAATATTTAGGTGAAAAAAAAAAGAGAGGCTTCTGGGATCGGAGGCAGTGCATCGTAACCAATGTAAATATTCTTATCTACAGCATTCTGTAAATGCAGCACAAATGTGTAATGTTATTAATTAATCTTAATTTATTGCCTTTCCTCCAGTTTACTTCTCAGTAGATACACCATTGTAGTTTGCAAGTGGTAGGAATATGAAAACGTGTTGACACCGTACCTGTCCAACTTGAACCTGAACACTGTGGACAATATTGTTCAGTGACGCCACGAGGAAAGAGTACGTCATGTACTTTGCGCTGAATCCCGGTGAATCGCAGCGGCCATCTCCAACTAATTCAATGGCGTGCCCTCTCAGCTCTGTCAGCAACTGTTGCTGCTGCTTCATCCACACCTTTATCATCGAATACATTTGTATTGTGATTGCTATAATATGCAATACTGCAAATTTGCAAGGTGAGCAAAAACCCCTTAGAGAGCAGTCATGTCACAACACAAACAGAAATATCTACCAAGGTGACATATGAAGTCTGTACGATATACCCATACTTTGTGTCAGCTGATTTATAAACTGTAGCTTACCTTTTCAATGGCTGGAAGAAGGAAACCTCTCTGGTAGTTAAAGAAAGTCCTGTCACACATCACCTACAGGTAATGACAGTGTTTATGTCAATTTATTTCATATACTTTGCATTTGTATATCTGTTCCTTGATTATACCTGCACTGCCATGTGCCGAAGCAGCCGAAGCAGTTTGGCTGGACTTGCTCCAGTGAATAGGATGGCAGCTGAGAGCAGAAGGTTCCCAACTGCTTTCCCATTTATTGTTGGCTGGCTGGTCCATGTACGGTGGTGTCCATTGGAACAGATGCAGTTGACTGCCAGAAATGTTCCCTCTGAACTGAAGGTTGTCTTAGCTGGAGTGTAGCATGTTTGGCATAGTCGAAAGAGCTGGAGCAGACAGCTCTCAAAGACTATGTACAAGACTATGTACTTTTTTCTTGGTGAAGTGGAATTGTAGTGCCTTCTGGTGTGGTGCTGAGGAGAGAAAGCATCATCTTTCAGGAAAGTTATGCACAAAAGGCATTATTAGACAGTTCAAGATAACCATTAACAAGCGGATATGAATGCAGATTTAAAAATTTCATTTGACAGAGACAACTAGCAACTTTGATTGAAGCCGGAGAAATGAAACACCAGAACTCGCAGCTTCTGCATTTGGAAAAGGTGTGAAATTCTCCTCCCTATGTGAAGTTCCCCCAGAACCATCACCAATTTTTTTAGTGATACACTACTGATATGAAATACCCATATATCAAGCTTTTGACTGAACACTTGATGATGACGGAGGAGTACAAAGACAAAACATGGTCAACATCAAACTTTCAACCTTTATTACGAGGAATGTCCAGAAAGGAAAAAAGCACGCAAGATCAACAGCATCCTTGAGCACCGAAAAGATAACACAACACTTTATCAACCATACATTCAGCCTTATCGGTGAACTGATTTTTCCACTGCGTTCACAGTGTTTTGTCTTTGTACTCCTCTGTCGTCGTTAAAGGAACTGTCAAGTGAAATTTGACCCCCCTGTTTCTGTGTGCGACCTGGTAGTGTTTGCCTGTGTGATGCCTCACATAGAACCTAAGCACTCAAAGCGGGAAATTATTGCACAACATAAATTAGAAAAATTAAATAGGACGGTAGGTTGCGCCCCATAACAGCTAAAAAGTCATGATGGGAGTACTCCTGTCACGTGATACCTAAGTAATAAACAATGAACTTCCGACCGGCTACTATAATCTCCAATAAACACTACTTTAGAATCACAAGAATTACCGAGACAATTCTTCACAATATCGAAGAAACAGTATACCAAAATACTGTCAGCGCCCTCTCTTTGTTCTCCTCCCAATCATATTGCACGGCGACGGCGACAGCGTTTATTGCGGCCTTGCGAGGTTTGTGCACGCAAAAAAGTTCATTTCCTGCCGAAATTGAACAAAGCTTCATCTGACAGCTATGCCAGGTATCTACTGTAATGTTCGGGTATACACCAAGTGTGCTCTTTCGACAAGGGACGTTGTGTACCACAAGATTCCAACGGAAAATGCACGGAAACGAAAGTTGTTGGAAGCACTTGGTCAAGACATTCGTGAGCCACGCCGTATTTGCTCAACCCATTTCTCTGACGACTCGTACGAAATGGT
Organism: Ornithodoros turicata; assembly: GCF_037126465.1. Classification (NCBI taxonomy): domain Eukaryota; kingdom Metazoa; phylum Arthropoda; class Arachnida; order Ixodida; family Argasidae; genus Ornithodoros; species Ornithodoros turicata. The sequence continues at coordinate 54,379,252 of NC_088203.1, read as the reverse complement.
AGCAGCGGACGGTCGAAAACTTCTCACACGGACGGCAGTCCCGACACCAGTGTTTCAACGTGTGACGTATGACGATGAGAACACCAGTGCTGACGAGGTATGTATTTACCGATAAACAGGAATGATACATATATGTGGTTTACTTGAAATTCAAATCGATTTTTGTGATGCCTACGCTGCGTAATGTACCAAACAAAATATCCCACTTCACCTGGGGAGCCCTGAGCTCTCGCAGGAGAATATAAGTGTCAAAATGTGCTATAGACACTGACCGCATTCTTCATTCATATCAGCGACACAGGCTTCCATCGTGACTGGCAAGAATGTGAAACTAAGTAAAAGCGTGTCAATGGATGATTTACCGTCAACACCTCTCAACCTTTATCCAGTGATGAATTCAGCACCTATTATCCATATACACTCATGCTCACAGGTGGGTCAGGCTCTTGTTTTGTTTAACATTTTAACTTCTGCATGCCTTGCAGGTGCATGATATGACAATATCTGCACCACTGGTGGAACCAGCTGCTGAGTAATTCTGGAAATCTGAAGACAACAGTTTTGAATGGCGTTCTCATACAAGATTGCAGATACCAAAAGTTCTTCTACTTTGCAGTGTTGTGCCCTCTGCTTCACCAGACCAGAAGAAGTACATCAAATGTGCATCATATTCTGAACTTCCGGTGCATCTCACAAAGTGGCCACAGATGTTCGCGTCACGCTTCTCACCACAAAAGGTGAGTGCCCAAGTGAGCACAATTTACCTTGGAAACTTCGGCCAGAAGTGAACAAGATGGCTGCAGGGAACATCCTGCTGTCCTGCACAATCCTTTTCAATGGGACCAGTGCAGCCATGGGGTGAATTCATAGCGCCTTATGTTTTCACAGATTCAAATGACACCTTGTAGTATTTGCTGCTGACCAGGTTCCGTGGTTACTCGAGCTGATTAATATTAAAGTCACCTCAACAGATCTCACCTACAACACCTACTAGAAAGGTTGCTGGCTCCCTTTACCGACACAGGTAGGATTATCAGAACTCATGGTCATGAGAGACTGAAACATCCAAATAATATTACTGAAACACAAGCTTTAACACAAGCTTTCGAATAGAGTCTGTCCTTCGTTAGGCATGATACAGACATACATGGTACAGATATTTATACTGATGTACATTAGAGAAAGGGAACAAAGAAGGTAGTGAGGAGGAAATCCAAATTCTTGTTAGAAAGTATCGAGGGCACGAAAAAATAATACAAAACAAGGCACACAGGCTTTGCGTAGTTGAATTTTCTGTTACAATAATTCTATCTGCAACAATGACATAAAAGGTACACATAGTAAAAGATAAAAATAACAAGCTTGTACAATTGCTATACGCAAATGCCATGCTCGCGAATGCTTAGTGGCCATGTAGTCCACAAGAGGATCTTGTAACAGAGGGCTAAGAAAAAGCTTGAATCTGCGGTCAAGTTCCGTGCACTTGCTGAGCTAAACCCGTGGATGCAGCGTACTTGTAACCACCTTTACAGGTGTAGTTCCAATTCTGAGGGAAATGCAGAGCTTCTACTAAGCATGTGGAGAAGTATGAGCTTACGTATACAAATCAGCTGTCATTCAGGAAACAATGTATACAAGCTTCGAGATAATGTGTCTAGGTTTGACCTGGCACGCTTTCAACAGCCATGAGGGAACATGTTTTGATAGCAAGAGCATAGGGAAGACACTTAGCCATGACCATACCTTACCTTCGCAGAGGCTGTAGATCACTTCCTGAGTGAAACACCAACAACTTGCAAAGATGTGAGCTACAGTGAAATTGTAGCGGTCTGCAAATGGCCTGAGCCCACACCAATGGCTGCAATTGAACTGGTATGAGGGCAAACATGGGAAATTTATAATAAGGAATTGAGAAAGTGTTGCAAAGATGGATGTGCACAGACACAGAAAAAGTCTAAATTTTTCTCAACGACAGGGATGCCTCTGAAGAGAAGCCTCTGTTGATGCCATTGGCACGACCCCACCTAAGGCCTTCTTATACTCATAAAGTCATGAACGCGAGATGTTTTATTTATGTACGTATTTATTCCTACTTTTCTGGTGCCCATGAACGGCCAGAGGGCCTCCCTAATGGTGCACCATACAAACAGTCAATACAAAGAAATGAATTAAAACACCATAATTACATAAAATAAAACAAAAACAAATACTACGACAAAGACAAAACCATGTAGATGGCGAGGCAACAACTGGCCTTGCTTTGGACCCATCATGAAGGAGGCATCGAAGTTGGCGTACGACGCCAAATAAGTCACCACTGAACAGATCAAAAACCCCGGAATGGGAGTTATATACAATCTGAAGCCTCAAAGAAGGTGATTTCTCGTAACTATTACCACATACATAAAATGTTTTATGGGTTCTAGTGCTGCAATGTGAAACATAGAAATTGAGCCTTGATACGATCGCAGCTGTATCGATATATATCTATATCGATATATAAATCGATTATAGGGAAGGTGATAGCCTATGTTCTCTTAGAGCTTATGGACTGGAACGTGTTTGTGGCAAACACCTGTGCACTGAACAGAATAAAAAAAAGCATATATACATTGCGTTACTGGTTGGTGCGAAGTAGCACTTGCAAATTGATATGAACACAGTATGGGGATGTTCTCCTTCATTGTTTGCTTGTTTACTGCTATCACTTGTATGCTCATTCATAAACACAGTGATCAATAAAGCAACATTACAAGCTTTGATGTCTGTAGAATGTATTTTACTATGTAATGGCTGTCTGGTTATTCCAGAAGGGTATATGGCAGACCTCTATTGTTCACGAAAGGTATACTGCTGTGATCAAGCAGTGTTCAAACCATCCAGTGTACTGCTGTCAAGATGGGAGGCATTCAATGCAGTGTACAAGCACATGAAAGAAAAGTGAGAGCTTCATCTGTGTGAAAGCGAATAAACATGCACATGGTCAGACAGCATCTACTGCATCACACGTCAAAAAGGCAAAAACCTTTGTGTGCTTCAGAAGGAAAGTTTTCCCTTATGGCATGTACAGCACATGCTTCGAGGACTTTTCTGCAGTGCTTTCAGCTTTCCTAATGGTCCCCAGAGCCACCTGATAAACGGTTTGTAGGCAACATACCGAAACTTCCTGTATGTACCATGGACAGCGTAAAATTATAATATGTAACTTTACTAATAACAAACCGAAGGCACATATGGAGGAACTCACTTGTTCACTTAGCTGTTCCTCTTAACAGCGTACTCGTCGCTTTCTCTCACGTAGCAGTAGGATACCTGGAGCAACTCAGTCTTCAGCCACAGTATTTTAAAGTACATATTTCTTGAAATGCAACCACTGCGCTGCTTCAGTAACGTCTCATTTCGCGGCAACAAAGGCATTCTTCTGCCGTCCGCATCGGCACGCCTGTGCCACAAGGACACCTGAACCGAAAGAGCAATGCCATATTTCCGCTGCGAGGTTCTCAACATTTTCATTACACATGAAGAGTGTTTCCCACGGCGGCTGGGTGACTGCAATGACGTAATTCATCCTCCGTCGACGATTCTGCGGATAATGTCGTGTCATACTGCGTCTACCGCGTGCACTCGTACGAACAAACGTTTTGCGGGCGTGACTGCTGGACTATCGCAAACTCGAGGGCATTCAAGTTTGGAAAAATCAACATTACACGACGTATACCTCAAAACAACATTCCGCCTTCGCCACAGACCGGCGAATTAGAAAGGCGAGACTAGCCGTAGCCGACACGAGTCAACCCAGTGTTGTGTCTGAGGGAGTACTGAGCTTTGCGCTCGAATGTAATTTTTGAAATTCGATCACTCAAAGAAAGAAAGGATTCAAAAAGAAATATTTCGTAACTGAGATGTACTCTTCCTAGGCTTTCATAAAATCATAAGGTAACCCTGGGTTGAAATTCACTTCACAGTTCCTTTAAGTCTTGAATCACGTGCCAACTAGCCCCGTTTGTAGCTTATTTTGCAAACTTTTATACATAAAAAATGCAGTCTTGATACTGTACGCACAATTATGTTTGTGCGAACATACCTCACAAAGCTCTCGTCAAATGAAGGGAAGTACGAGTATGAGGTATCCTTCTCAGAGTCCTGGTTTGTGTCACACGGGCTCGATGGGACTGGGCTTGAGCAGTGCACAGGCGAAAAGGTGTGGTCCACTCGTTCTTCTGAAGACACTGCATCAACAGCTGCTACAGTGCAACAGTTTCCATCAGCTCCTTGGGATCTGGTCTCGATCCCCGAATCCGCCTCAGGGCTTGTGTTCGTCGCATTGGTAGTTGGGTCCTCGATGGGCAGTAGGCGTGGAGCGGTATCTTTACTTGCACATGCTACGCATGGTCCACACAAGTCTGTCTGTGTTCCCACAGTGGTGAGTGTCCTAGCACTGAAGTTCGCCTGTGTACCTGTTTTACATTACAGTTGCCAGATGAGACATTTTGAAACACAACATTTCATGCTTTCTACCAACCTTTAGATGACGAAATTATTAGTGAGGGATCAGTCTCAGTAGACACTGAAACACCACTGCTTTCCTCATATTGGATCACACTGGTACTGTCATACGGGATGTCGCTTGAATCACTGGCCACGTTCAAGAAGTATGTGTGATCCCCTTGAGGAAGACATTCCGTGACGTCATTTTCCGATGCACAGATGACAGACTGTTCAGTTGCTCCAAGTTCACATACGGGCTCCTATGAAAGTGCAATAGCATTGTCTGTGTTGTGACCGTACACAAACTTGTCTACCATTCTTGCACGGGGTTGTAAAATGCGCTATCTGAACATATCTGTACTCCAGCGTGCTTAGAGAACGCCGTGCATTCGATGCTCAAAGTGGAACTACCGCTTGAATAGATCCTACGATTTGTATCGTATTGTACATCACAGAAGTAGCAAAATATTTGTGGAGTTTTGTCATACTCAAACATTTTTATTAGAAACAACAGGAATGTGAACTTACGCCAGAAGAATTCATGTCGTTCCCATTCAGGTGTAGTGTCGGGACCGCGTCGCTCGTCAACCTCGGCCGTGAAAACACAAGCCCAGCTTCTGCTGCAGCCGTGGCATTTAGCGTATTAGCCCTATGCGTTTGCAGTGAAATGTTTACTGCACACATGGATGTTCAAGTTGTAGGGCAAATCCCCCTGTGGCCATAAGGCATCAATCCAAAACTGCCTCTGAGGATTTTTCCTTGGAAGTGCATGGAAAGATACCAAAGACGCTCCCCGCGACGTGCAACACGGCACGCCACAGCCTCGCGACATACTGCAAGTTGAGCTCAGAAGATAAGCTAAGCGTAGAAGCACTAGGAACTATTGCTGAAGTAGAAGTACGAGAAGACGCGCGCCAAACTCAACAGAAGAAACCATGTGCGCTATGAAATGAAAGAACTGATGTTCTGAGGCTGGAACGACATAGAAGGGACAAATACATACAATGCCTCAATTTGCCTAAGAAAGTCCTACAGCTGGCTAACCTTTTCAGTGACTTTCATCTTTCATGTGCGCAATGCTCGGCGGAAGCGGAACTCATTCAGAATAACAATACAACGTGACTACCAATTACAGTCGCGAAGGCGCTCACACCTTTTTCATCACTTCCGTCTGTCAGTCAACGTCTCTCAGCACTGCTTGGCGCCACCATTGACGGTGGCTTGAAAAAGCAGCACTTTTAAAAACCGGACAGTAAAAAAACCGTTCAAGTTAGGAATGTGGGACCTTGGCCACTGAAGCTGTGGGAAGGAACTTATGAAATGCAACCATAGATATTGTAGGTTGCATATGGTTTCTCAACCCCTTTAATATGCAGTTCGCGATTATAAAAGTCAATAACAACGATAGCGTCCCTGCAAAACGGCGTTCCCTCCAGAATGTCCTACTGGAAGTCCTTCGATAAAAGACATGGGAACAATTACACTGTTCGAAAATTCCACGTTCAAAACACCTTGTCGTGCTGGTAGTGCCAAATCACCACTGACTGTCTTGATGAACATATACAGTGCTGGCTGTACAGTCACAGAAGAAAACGATGATAAGAAATGTGAAGACATAATGTTCACTTCTGACCCTGTGTCCCCTATAAAGCTCGCAACGTGTCCTTGTACATTCTCAGGTAGCTTCAACCGTTCATTTTTCGAAAGCGTTGCGGTAGGGCGGCCAGACGTGCCCCATAGATCTGGCCGTTCCCGTTTCCCGCCGCGAGCAAGTTTCGTGGGGGTAAGTCTCGCTGAGCCGAGCTCAGTTGTTCGTCTCGCATTCTTTTATGGCATCTTCGGTAAATGTGACTCTGTCTGTGACAATAGTCACACACGAGCCTGCCATCGTCGCTTCGTCCTCTTCCTGCCGGAGGCCACCGCGCTTGGGTGCGACGAAGATGAACTTCCATTGCAGCCAATCTCTTCTCGAGGGATCGCAGGGATGCCCCAACGTCATCTTGTGGTTGCGGGCCTGGACGCAGCTGCGGGCGTTGATGGCTTGAGCCACTTGGTGCGGATTACACGAATGTGCTTGGAGCTGTGTGGGATGGGAAACGGTGGCTGGTGGTGGCGACGACCCTGCGATGACTACAGCTTGACCGAGGCCGAGCTGCTGCAACCCCTGTGGAAACTGCGTCGCTGAGAGAGCTATGATGTTTGCTTGGCTGATGCGTTGCAAAGTGTGCAGAAAATCGGCGCACGTCGATGGATTGACGAGGAGCATTTTCTGCGTATCTTATGGGTGCAGTCCCTTCAAGAGGTGCCGCAGTTTGCACGCCTCAGTCATTTGTGGGTCCAGCCGAGCACAGAGCTGAAGCACGTCGTAGAAATACTGCTCCGGTGTCTCCGGTGGACGATGTGTGCGGCTGCACAGGTGTAAGTGGAATAATTCCGTCGTTTGCAGCCCACCGAAGTTCTGCGTGAGTTCGTGTTTCCAGTGTTCCGAGGTAAGCGGTGCTCCCGTTATCATCTTGGTGGTATACCACTTCCGTGCGTCGCCATCGAGAGCGAGGTATAGGCACTTAACTTTCGCTTCGTGATCCGACCCGTTGATCCCCGCAACGCGTTCGTACCAGGTCAGCCACTCGGATACGCTCTCATCGGGACCTCCTTTAAAGGTGGGTGCTCCCGCGGCCGGTCGTGCTGATATATTATTGCCACTATTTATTATTATTATTATTGCCATTATTAGTGTCATTATATTGGGCGCTTGTTTACTTTTCTTGCTGGGCATGAGTTTTTGATCAGTTCTTCTGCGAGTTCGAATAGGGGGTTGAAATGATTATCTATTTTGTTCGGGCGTTCTTCTTCGGATGTGTTGGACGGGAGACGAATCGGTTGTGCGGGTTTTGGGCGTGTTGCTTGCGAAAGGCGGCGACGCTGGTTACGTTTTTGACTCGCCGTTAGAGCGTGAACACGGATCGCTTTTTGGGGAGTCGCTCTCATGGTAGATTAGGGATTGCCCCGCACCTCTCGCACTTTTTGTCGCGGTTAGGAATGCTTCATCGGGAACTAGCCTGCCCCGAAGCCTACTTGCTTCACGCGACGCAGGCGGGAAATCTTAAGCATCCACAGCCGGAAGGGGAGCCGAAGCTCCACACAACACAGGCGGGAAAAACTTCCACAGCCGGGAAAAACCTCCACAGCCGGAAGGGGAATCTACCTCTTTCGCGGCTTCCACAGCCGAGAGAAGATACAAGTCCTCACACATGGCGGGAAGCGGTGCTAGAGAGGCAGAGTGACAAGAGACCGAGACAGTTTCCAGATATCCAACCAACGACCCCCGGCAGTGGCCCAGGACGCTCCTTATATAGGTCCAGAGCCTGGTCCGGTACCACTGCTGAGGCTACACTTTATTCAAATAAATATACACAAAACAAACACTTGGGAAGTGGGTGGCTGTCGGAAGGTGGTTTCGCGTTACAGTTAGGAAAGGAGGAGAAAGTCGTTGGCGGGAAAGGCGAAAGTTCAACAAAGAGTTATGGAATAATATCGACACACAGTTATAGTAAGTCATGATAGTGGAGTTCTCGGAATATGTGGTTATCGGAATTGTACTTTTAAAAAGGTGCTCAAAAATACCACACAAGTATAGGTATAAATTGAATATGGCGCGACAGTGCTTTCAAACGATAACACTTGATAAACCCGAAGAATGACACTCCAGAAGCATTCCCACAGTTGTTCTCACAGTGCACGTAGCAGCACACGTCTCTTCCCACCGATAAGAATCGTAGGAAGCACTTCGCAAAAAGTCGCCGCAAAGTCGCCGCGCGCCAGTACGCAGCATCTGGCGCGCAAACAGGCAAGCGGAAGTGTCGTATGGCTTTGCACTTACGTACGTCACTCGGGGACGACCGCGTCATACAAAACAATCGATTTTAAATCACACGATCCGATTTCTTCGGAAGTGTTTTGCGTGGGGGTTTTCAGTCCTGAGCATTAGGATCCAAGGGACGGTGTTTCCTAGATCTGTGTTTCCGACCAGACAGTCCGCTTAATGATCTCGTTTATGTGAGCTTTACGACTTAGGTTCAAGAAAATTTGTGCCCCTAAGTATTTATATGTAGTAACTACGAGGGGGTGTTCAAGTCAAACCGGGACTTTCTGTCTCTTGAGTGTACACATGGATCGCGAATACTTCTTTTTCGTCGTTTTCACACGCGACAGGCCTCCCCGTTCACCACGTGGTGGTCCAAAGTTTGTGCAAAACAAGTCACGTGCTGGACGGGATGGCCGACAACGAGGTGGGCGCGCACATCGAACAGCGAACTGTCATGAAGTTTCTCGTGAATGAAGGCGTAAAGTCATCTGAAATTCACAGAAGACTTCAGGCTCAGTATGGCCACGATACACTTAGCCGCAGCAAAGCGTTTGACTGGTGCAAACGGTTCCGAGACGGCCGTACATCAGTGCAGGAACATCCCGACGGGAGCGGCTCAGAGCCCAGTGTCAGAGTTCCGGAGAACATCCAACTTGTCGAGTGCCTGATTCTCAAGGACGACGGATAACATGTCTCGAACTGGCTCGAAAGACGGATCTTTCTGTGGGAACGTCGAAAAGTTAGTGCCCGTTGGGACCCGAGGCAGCTCTCCGTGTTTGACCGGTAGAGAAGACTGGAAATCTCCCAAGACCTAGGGTACCGTTTCGACACTGAAGGGCAGCCGTTCCTTGATCGGATCGTCACGTGCGATGAAACGTGGGTGCACCATTTCACTCCTGAATCTAAACGCGCATCAAAACAATGGAAGCATCCGGGCTCGCAAGCTCCCGAGAAGTTCCGAAGCACCACGTCTGCGGGTAAGGTCATGACCACGGTTTTCTGAGACAAGGCTGGCGTTGTTCATGTTGATTTTCCGCCCAGTGGCACCACCATCAATAGTGCATATTACTGGCAGGTTCTCAGGGATGTCCATAAGGCGCTAAAGGAAAAGCGACCGGGCCTCATCACCAAAGGAATCCTCCTCCTACAGGACAATGCGCATACCGCGCATCTCACGACACGCACCTTACAGGAACTTGGCTGGGAGTTTCAGGTTTTCAGGTTTCAGGTTTATTTGGTAATGTGCACGCGCAAAAGGGACACAGTCCCCGACATGGCGAGAGCACAGCCAATACAATCAAACAAACAAGACAGTGAAGACGATAATCTATTAGTATAAAGCAGTAGTAAAATAATAAAGTAGTAAAAGCAAAACAAATCTTACAACGATACGTATTCATCGATCAATGCTCCGAAGAGCTACAAGAGAACACCTGCTAATTCTTTTCTGAAAGTTCGAACAGAGTCGCATTTCACCATTAAATCATAAAAGCTGTTAAAGTACTTAGCAGCTAAGAAAGACAATCTTTCTTCCCCATATTTCGTCCTGCATCTAGGGATACAAACCAGTGGAGCAGTACGTAAGAGATAAGGAACAACGAGAGTATTAATACCATATTTACTACAAAAAATGTCCGGGTTCTTTTTAAATTCCTTGAAAAATTTTAACACCAAGTTATGCTGATACATAGCCTGTACACTTAAAATGCGATGTTTTTTCATGATGTCACTTACAGGCGAAAGAAACGGCAGATTACCAACGGCCCGAACAGCCTTGTTTTGGGAGCGTTGAATAACTGAAAAATTGGTTGGGGACGTCGAACCCCAAACCAAAATACAGTACGATAACCGCGAGAACACCAATGAATAGTAAAGAATCAATTTAACATGCATGGGGAGTATCATTCGTGCTCTGTTGAGCAGCCCGATAGCCTTTGCGAGCTCCTGCCTCAACATTTGAACGTGACTATTCCAGGAGAGATTCTCTTGAAAAACAACTCCCAAAAACTTCAATTCATGTACACGCGCCACAGGGGCACCATTGAGGACAACATTTGGTTCAGAGACCAGCATTTTTCCGCGCGGTCTAAACAACATATACTTAGTCTTACTAACGTTAAGGCGCAAGTGGTTCGCTAGTAGCCAGCTACTCAAATCACTCAACAAAATGTTCAGTTTGTTTGCAACTGAATTTTCAGACTCACAAGGGAAAAATATATTCGTGTCGTCCGCATACAAGACGAAACTAACATCGCTCGACGCATTTACAATGTCGTTAATAAACACCAAAAATAGCGTGGGACCTAAAATGGACCCCTGTGGCACACCACTAGTTACAGGTAACGTTTGTGAGCGCACACCATTTACAACAACATACTGGGAGCGACCATGGAGATAGTCATTGAAAAGCTGATGAGCAATACCCCGGATACCGTAGAACGATAATTTCTCCAATAAAATCTTGTGGCTTAAGGAATCGAATGCTTTCGCAATATCTAAGAACAAACCAGCTGTCATAAGACGATGTTCAAAATTTTCCAGAATTCGCTCTTTCACGAATAAAAGTGCAGATTCTGTGGAACTGTCTTTCAAAAACCCATACTGGGCAGTGGTAATTGCGTTACATGACCGCAGATAAGAAACTAATCTATTGTTTAACAATCTCTCCACAATTTTCGAAAATAGGGGAAGAACAGAAATTGGTCGGTAGTTACTGAAACCAGGTACACCACCTTTTTTAATTATGGGTGTCACCCGCGCGACTTTAAGCCCTTCAGGGAATACTCCAGTCGTAAATATTAAATTGCAAATATGAGTTAAAGGAAAGCTTAGTAGCCGGGCCACGAACTTGACTGGTTTAGGTTTGATATCATCATACCCAGCACCTGTTGATACATTGAGGTTCAAGATTATGTTATAAACCTCCTCTTCTGTCACAGGTGTAATATAGAACGAATCGCGGAAACTACCAGACAGGTAGCTCAAATGGTTTTCATCAGTGGGACCACCTGAAGCTCCGACAGATAGGAAATAGTCATTCAACCTATTCACAAGCACAGCGCCAGTGTAACGTTCCTCACCCTCAACGATCTCGATCGCCGTTCCATCTGGTGCATTGCGTCCCAACATCCTGTTCATTGATTTCCATATCAGGCGGGTGTTTCCCCTCAGTCGATCAAAATGCTGAGCATAGTAATCCCTTTTAGCTTTGTCAATAAGTCGTTTAACGTATCTCCGACGTCTTTTATATTCCTCAAACAATGCCATGTCGTTGGATTTGAGGAATTTCGAGAAAATCTTATTTCGCTTTTTGATGAGTCGAACTATTTCTTGAGTAACCCAAGGCTTTCTTGCGCCTTTCGATTTATATTTGTGCAAACGCGGTGGGAAACAGGAATTATAAATCCTCAGGAATATATCGAGGAACACATCATAAGCAATGTTGGCATCATTTGTCGAGACCACAACAGACCAGTCAACACATTCAATTTGATTATACAAAGAAAGCAGACTGTCCCGACAAAATTTCCGGCATATAAACGTTCTAGACCGTTTGTTCACACAAAGGTCGCTATCGAGTGCACAGAAGATTGGTAAATGATCGCTAAAGGGCACATCGAGCACTCCAGATAATTTAACTGATAGAACTGAACTCAAAATACAAAGATCGAGCAGAGAAGATGACGAAGCCACTCTAGTTGGCGACTGGATAACGTTCAGACAGTCGTTGGATAATACGATATCGAGAAGGTCGCACGTGGCAGGGCCACTTTGCGAGATATCAATGTTCATGTCGCCAACAATGATGATTGGTGTCTTTACACTCAAGGCATAGTTTAAAAGTTTATCAAGTTGCTGATAAAACGAGGTTTTATCACCGGCAGGTGGTCTATATATAACAGAAATAATAACGCTATGACAGTTTATCGATATCATTTCAACATTTTCGCTCATCGCACAAAAGTTGTCAAGTCTTTTAAACTGTATTGTTGGCCTCAAATATAGCGCCACGCCGCCTCCACGAGTTGCTGACACATCCCCCTTACAGTCCAGACCTCGCCTCCAGCGATTTCCATCTTTTCGGGCCATTGAAGGCGTTCCTTGGGGGCCGCCACTTCAACTGCGACGACGAGGTCAAGGTCATGCGATTAAGCAAGGTCATGCGATCCGATCATGGCTGCTACGCACCGCTAAGGATTTCTACGCTGCTGGCATCCAAGCCCTTGTGAAACGCTGCGACAAGTGCATTAGTGCCGCTAGAGATTACGTTGAAAAATAAAACTTTTTTCTCGCCTGTAAGTTCATTGAACTTTTGCGAAAAGTGAAAAGTGCCGGTTTGACTTGAACACCCCTCGTAGAAGTAATTAGTCAAACGTTAGTGGATTTTTCTTTTGAGTAATAGTCCTCACAGCAGACTTTTTGAGATTCAGGGACATTTGCCAGCCATCGCACCACTTAGAGATAGCAGTAACGCATGACTGTAGTTCCATTTGATCATTAGCACTGCTAGTTTCTTTATAGATGGCGCAGCCATCTGCATATAGACAGAACCGTATATTAAAAGGGAGTCTGGCCATTGGGAGGAGTCACAAAAAGAGGCTCGACCTGTCAATCACAGTTTCACTCGTCTGATTGGTTTGCTTTTCACCAAGGGGGTCTCTATGACACTACATGCTGCCACCCAAAATGGCGACGAAAGCAAACGCAGTGAAGCGAGGACTTCGTGACGAAAAATTTTCACAGACTACTTTGATTTTACGCTGCAAATGCGCATCATATACGTTCCTCGGAAATTTGTTTCAACTTTCGCTCATCCATCGATATCTAACCGAAAACAATACGTTTTGTCGCCGGTGTTAGGCCTAGTGAACACTGCGATCACAACGAAATCATAACAAACGGCAACGGCAACCTAACAAAAACGGCACTGTGCTGTACAATCTTATATTTAATTGCTGGATTTCATGGATATCAACATTCTTGCCTTTTGTATTCAAACTGATCATGTAGATTTGTTTAAAACTCATACCGACGACAGAATGTGCCTCAGCAGGTGGTTCTGCCGACAGCGGTACAACGACGGAAGCAGAGGACAATTCCCGACGTAATACCTTACGCTCCCTAGGTGGCGTTCATCAAATTTGCACCGAAAATCCACTAGATTTGCAGATTGCGAGAAGTATCCATTTTAATCCCATCCAATCCACTTGCCACCCAAAATGACGCTGCCCATGTTGGATACGAGGGCAAATAGTGAATATAGGTTAATGGATAGCGCCCCCTATTTCAAGACTCCATTGGTCGGAAAGCTGAAAAAGTGGGTGGAGCTTCAGGTATAAGCGTGACCCATTAATGGCCAGACTCCCTTTTAATATACGGCTCTGCATATACACGTATTGTGGCGGAGTTAGAGCGCACCACTGATCCTTGTGTGTGAAGGCTGGATCGTGCATGGGAGAGGGGCTCGAGGGAGAGAGGTGCAGCACCCGGCCGCCAGGTTGGTGTCCCAATGGCGCAGGCTGCTCCCTTAAGAAACAATGGGAAGTGATTTGATTTGGAGCATTTGTTGTGCTTTTAACCCTCCTCATTGCTGATTAGCACACATCTTTCTTAGGACTCAGTGTGCTAGTGTTTTCCAACCGTGCTTCAGCGGTGTTCCTGTGGCTTTTAATGGTAATTGCCTTCCTTTTCTTCTTCGCTGCCTGTATTGACCTTTTTCACGTACGCGTCGTACCCACGATCATCTCTATCATACACGACCGTAATACTCGCACCTAGCCCCAGCGCCGCTGACTTAGTTTCGCCAAGCGGCCGCCGCACGTTTGTGGCGCTGAATACGGGACCCCCGGCAGACGACACATGCTATGCGGATACCGTCGCTGCCGTCATTCGCGTTTGGTTTTTACTGGTTTTCACCCGGTGGGCAGTGTTTGTCTCTAGCGCATGTTTGTCAGACGTGAGACGTGATGGTGTACTGCACTGTCCCGCTTTGCAAGCCGAAGAAAGCAGTGTCGAACCCAAGTATTTCCTTCCACGAGTTCCGCTCAGATGCTTCTGTTAAGGAAAAGGAAGAAGGGGGGGCTGGCGCACGCCTTCACTCATTGTACAGTAGTTCTAATCATCTGTTCATTAAAGCTGTTCCCATCGCTGGCGCTTCCTCAACAAATGGTGCCGAAACCCGGCCTGGGCCCGCGGGAGTTTCTTCGCCTAGGAAAAGAATCAGGAGGACCACTTCAGGCCAGAGATATCATGGAACAGGAGTTGCTTCTCGTGAAGAGAGCCTGCACCCGTCGGAGGTTGACTGCGATACTCAGCGAGGCCGAACAAGTCTTTTGTAGAATCACGCAGCAGTTCGGACCACGTCAGTCACTGTGAGGTGCTGTTACAAAGGATTAGGACGTTCTCCACAAGCCTTGCGGACATTGAGAGCAGACTAAGCGCTCTGTTCACAATTCAAGAAGCAGAAACGGAGTTAAATGCAGCGTTGGAATGGCAAGACCGCATATTTCAAGTCAATTGCCTTTTGAAGAAGAGACTCGCCCAGCATGCGGGAGCGACGTCCACAACGGCAACTTGTGGGTCGACAGGGGCCAATCGGATTTCGGGGCTACAGGGTTACGCTTCACTACTCAGGTTTGATGGCCGCCACGAAGCATGACAAGAATTTTGGAGCCGGTTCGAGGCACTAGTCCACAGCAATACGTACTTGACCATCGCAGAGAAGATGTCGTACTTGGTAACCGTGCTCGTCGGGGAGGCCGCAACGTTCATAAAGGGTCTTCAGCTCACCGATACCACGTACACCACAGCGGTCAAGGTGCTGGAGGACAAGTATGGGAATCCGAACACGCTGCCATCAGTTGTCACACTTGACTCAGAACTTACGGGCCAAATCACAGAACCTGAAGCACCGGTAGACGCTCCGCAAGCAACAATAGGTCTGCCAGCAACATCATCAGGCGTGCCTCTGCAGGGACTTCTATTAACTGGACTTGACGAGGAACGTGCACCAGGACGCATCAGCCTAGCAGAGGCCAGGTTGGCTGCGGAGACGACGACGAAGAAATCACCAGCTACTCTATTTGCGGATGCTGAGAACACACTTGCGCAGCGCTTGACTAGGGAGAGCCGTAGTACTACGGAAGCGCTGCAACGTAAACTGGAGGAGGTAACATGGAGCAACAGTTGGACTTTCGGAACACGTAGCGGCTCAACTTCGCATGGTACCGTTCCTCTAACCACTGAAGCAGGTAGCACTGTCATACATACGGTGGCTGATGATCAACATTCTGGGGCTTCTGCAACAGAGACCGTACAGGGTAGAGACAATAAGGTCGCAGGCGCGTCAGCACAACCTGTGGTGGAAGCTGTTGGTCGTCGCTTGCTTCCCACCCCTCTGGACACAGGACAGGAAGAAGCAATGGAAGAAAGTCAGATTGTGAAGCAAGACGATAAGTTTGGGCAGTATCGGGAGACAGTGGCAGCGCCGCATGCATCACCCAAGCGACGATCGTACGATACGCCGCCTCCCGAACGAGGACCAGTACCACGCGTAGCAGCAGCCATATCATAGCAAGCGGCGAACGCATTGGTGCGAGCCGGTGCGAGAGATGTTGCAGAATGGGAAGAACACGGTACGCTACCCCATCTTGGGGAGAATAGACTTCTGGAGCGTTCAGGAGAAGACGACCCACCAAAGTGTGTAGAAGCTGGCCGTACAGAGCCTGAACGTGTTTCACCACGGAACGACGTAACTGATGTAGGAGAGCCTATGTGGATGATAACAGAGCATGAGCTGGTCCGAATCACGGAGTACGAGACGCCAGCGTTGACAGGAAAGAGCACAGGGAATACAGCGCACGGAATTGTATCAGCCACATGGGACCCTGGCGGAGAGAAGGAACCCCGCAGCGAGACTATACACGCACCAGCACCGGCGTCGGTCGTGGACGCTAACAATCTTGTTACGACCTAGACGCCAGGCTCACGGTCGGGTGTCCCTGCACGAGTCGTTCATCATTGATCGTCAGTGCAAAGTCGAGACCACCTCATCAAGTCGCGGGCCGGAGTGTTAAGGAAAAGGAAGAAGGGGGTGCTTGCGCACGCCTTCACTCATTGTACAGCAGTTCTAATCATCTGTTCATTAAAGCCTGTTCTATTCCCATCTCTGGCGCTTCCTCAACAGCTTCCTTACGGGAGAAGTGGCTGGAAATATATCGCGGAGTCCTGACACAAATAACTTCATTGCGATTGTTTCGTTTCATATACGGTGTACTTTACGGATGGCAGTGTGTACCATAAATAGTTTTATCCAATAGCTAAGCACGAACAATTAACTACAAGGACCACTCATATTGCACTCAGCTGAGCTACAACAGGCGCTTTTCTGGGTACGGCAAGTGGCGCCCCTGGAGGGCGCTCCGCTGTCAATAGGGCACTTCTGCTCCTCGAGCCGCGGACGGAAGTCCCATAGGCGACCCTGTATTCACACGAATCAGTTTTCTGCCGGCAGCAAGTCGGGAAGGAGTGAGAGGATACCCGAGATAAACAAGGTCACTACGCGTCTGAAGACGCCCGCTCGTTCTCCAGCATTCACACGGGTCAGTTTCCCGGCGGCTGTACAGTTTTCCGATCCCGTCTGTATTCGCGCTTGCATTTCGTCTGTGTCTAGCGTAGGATGGACCAATGAAAAAAAAAAAACAAAACTACTTATTGCATTTGCGCTCCTTGTGGATGACGCAGTGTGCATTCACGTGAGAAACGGGAACAAGATATGGGCCAAAGAATATATTCCGAAGAAGCGCTATGAAATGTTAAACAGCATTAACCCAAGTCTTCGTGTGGACGTCCGAAACGCCTGTTGGAGTATTTTGAGAATAGACGTTGTCACATTCGATTTTATTTTCCACATATGAACCGTACCTCGATGCCGAGCACCAATATAGGCGCGATAGCGTGCCGACAAGTGATCGACTGGCGATGACGCTGTGATGTCGAGCTACAGGTAGGTAATAATTAATTAAATTAAGTTAAATCATATCAATTTTTATTTTTCTTTCGGTAGGACGAGTAGCTTCCAATTATTATATTTTTATAGATGTATTGGAAAGGTGCAAGCGAACGATTATGTGTAGTCAACGTTTGTCCAGCGAAAGATCTATCCGCGTTTATAAAATTCATGCTTTATATTCCGTGTTTGGTTCGCCTCACGTAGAGAAAAAGCTTCCTATGCAACACTACATTGTAGGCATCCATCTATGCATTGCATAATTGTTCCGAAGCTGCTGCGCCGGTGTGTCGTTGCACCACTTTCGCGGTAAAGGCAAGCATCGTTGGCGTTCCAATTCAGAATTGGCCATAGTACAGTGAATGCCCTTGTATGGGACACATGCAAGCTATCCTGATGAAATCTAAAGCAAGTTCGATAAGTATCCGTTGCGTTACCTTCTCCTTCTGCCCGCAGCAGACGCCGTTGGTCGTCAGAATCTGTGCCGGGAGGACAAGATATCCGGCTGCCTCCGACTGCCCCTCCGGAGATCAGAAAGTGGTGACGTGGCGAAGAGCGCCGGTTACGTGGTACCAGAGAGCGGTGACTTTCCCTCCCGCCTGAGCGTCAGCCGGCAGAAAACTGACTCGTGTGGATACAGGGTAATTGGTCGTGGATTATGGAGATTATATTATCTCCTCCACTACACCCAAAGGGAGAGTCATTGGTTGCATTGTGCAACATGAGTAAGGGAGTACTATTGAGGATCTTCCTCCCTTTTCGAAAGAAGGAGCAGCATGATTGGTGCGCTCTCGCGTCACGGGGGAAGGACCTCTGTCGCATCCTCGGCTCGTTCTTATCATCCGCAAAGGCAAGATAACGCGTTCGTATCATCCGAACTCTAATACATGGGAAGAATACGCATTCCGGCCGGCGCCGGAAAATAATTCGTATCATCCCGAAATTTGTATCATCCGTGATCGTATCATCGAGATTGTACTGTAATCCTCTCCGGCGACTCAAAGTCATACGCATGCGCATAGGCCTTTATGGAAAAGGTCTATTCTAGTGTCTGCCTGTACGTTAGTGTCGTGCACGGGAAGCATGCACATGAAAAAATTCGGTGAATGTCAACCTATAAAATGAATTCCTTGTGCTCAGAAAGGGTTTACACCGTTTTTTATTAAAAAATAGTTCCGTTTTTTGTGTGGTCTTCGTTTGCTGTTCGGTTTTCGTGTGGTGTTCTGTTTCTTACGCTTGTTATGTGGTTTTCCTCTGGTGTTTTGTAGTTTTCATTCATTGTTGCGTGGTGTTCTGTGGTTTTCGTTTGGTGTTGTATGATTCTTGTTCGGCTTTCTCCATAATCGTACCCCGGTGTCGGGAATGTGGCGCCCCCATCGCCCAGCAGCCTTTGCTGCAATAGCCATCCCCCGGCTTTACGGTTGGGGCGCCGCGAGGGAGTAGCCCCCCCCCCCAAACGTCTGGCTGTGCGTGGCTTTCCCGTGGCTGGGGAAAGGGGGATCCTGGCTGTTGAGCGGAACCGGAGGTTTGTGTTCTGGACCCTCCGGGGCTCCTCTGGGGAACAACACACAGCTTTGGCCCCTGCTTCCCACAGACGGGTGGTCTTGGAGGACCCGGCCAGGAGTAAGCAGCTAGTCGCCGCTCTCTTCTTTGCACTGCATTTTTTGTCTTTTCGCTCACGGGATTGCAATCTGAAAAAAAAAAAAAAAACAAGAAGAAGAAAAGAAAAACATGATCAACCTCCGAAACGGGGTCGCACCGAAGCAAAACGTGAAACTGATATACAACAGTCTATGGCTGATCTGTCCTTTCGAAAGCATTTTGTGATGCATTCAACTATCGAACGAAAAGCCCTAAGGTATCGCCATTCCTTATAGCGAAAGCCTTAGAGGGTATTATCGGGATATCCTATTCTGCAAAGAAACTCTTGTCAGGAGACCTACAAGTGGAAGTGCGGGGAAAAAACAAAGTGATACACTGTTTGCAATAAAGTGCATTGCCGAGCTTCCTGGGCTGGTCACACCTCATCGCTCTTTAAACGTTGTTGAAGGAGTCATATCCGAAGAAGACCTAATGACCACAACTGACGACGAAATTCTGGAAGGTCTTTCAAACCAAGGCGTCGTTGCAGTTCAGCGTATCGTAATGCGCATAGACGGGAAGGAAGTGAAGACAAAGCACATCGTACTATCCTTTTCTTTACACACTCTACCAACTGAAATCAAAGCAGGGTACCAAAATTGTCATGTTAGACCATATATCCCGAACCCACGAAGATATTTTAAGTGTCAGCGTTTCGGACGTGGCTCCCAGACTTGCAGAGATGATCCTGTGTGTCCCAAATGCGCGGAAAAAGACCACTCTGCGACTGCAGAGGTCTGCAATAACCGTGTGAAATGCGCGAACTGCCTTGGAGAATACCCTGTGTACTCGAGATTTTGCCCCCGATGGCAAGACGAGAAAGCTATTATGAAGATACCACAAACAGTCTCGGAAGCAAGGAAGCTCGAACGTATGGTTAACACCCGCCTGATGTTTGTACTCGAAAGTAAAGGTATTCTCAGCAGACACCAATGTGGTTTCCGTAAGGGTCGCTCTACCACAGATAATCCAGTTCGGCTCGAATTCAAAATCCGAGAGGCTTTCGTCCAGAATAAATATTGTGTTTCTATTTTTTTTTCGACCTCGAAAAGGCCTACGAAACAGTATGGAGATATGTAATCATCAGAGACTTGCAGTTGTATGGTTTTTGTGGCCGTATGTGGAATTTTATTCAGAATTTTCTTGAAGACCGTATCTTCAGAGTGCGTTTGGCAACTACTCTTTCGCGCCTTTTTATACAGGAAAATGGGGTCCCCCAAGGATGTGTTCTAGGTGTCACCCTATTCATAATTAAAATGAATTCTATGAAAGAACTGATGTTCTGAGGCTGGAACAACATAGAAGGGACAAATACAATACGGAAATCCAGAAGATGTGTGGTCGAGTCCTACAGCTGGCTAACCTTTTCAGTGACTTTCATCTTTCATCATGAATTCTATAACCCAAGCAATTCCCCGTAGTATATATTTTTCACTCTATGTGAACGATATTCAGACCTCCTATAGCTGGGTCAACTGTGCAATGGCCGAAAGACAGCTACAGATGGCTACAAATTGTCTTTCCAACTGGGCGGAGAGAAATGGTTCCGTTTTCGTGCTGAGAAGAGTACATGTGTTGTGTTCACCCGTAAACGCGGATTGCTACCGGAACCAGAGATAACCCTAAATGATTATCGGCTACCTGTTCGAACAGAGCAGAAACTTCTCAGTGTTGTTTCTGACAGCAAGCAAACTGTGATACCCCACATAAAATATCTCAGACGGAGGTGCAGTAAGGGCCGGGTCCCATAGCTTTATGCGAGCAGCAGCAGCGGTGCGGCAGCAGCAACACGGCAACATGGCAGCAGAGCAGCTTTCTGCTGCCGCTGCTCTGCTGCTGGAGGCGTTCCAGAGCTTCGTTTTGAATTGGCGGCAGTAGCGGCTCAGGAAACACAAAACGTGTTGGCAACTGTGTCATTGTTTACATTTCGCACATTCCGAAGGCGTACGCAGCGGCTGAGCCTTTTAGTGCACACACCTAGGAACGCAATCCTAGGTGAAAGGCGTTTGTCTGAGAGATATATTGTGGATTTGGAGCTCATAAGTGAAGATGAGTGTGGTGGTGGTCTGAGCCTCGTATTACCTGATTGACTCTTCGTTGATGTGTAGTCAGTTTCATGACATTCAACGTAGGTTCGTCCTAGTGCTGTGCAGAACAGTCCTAGCTGTGTTGTGTGGAGATTCTTCTACGGGATTTTGTCGTATAAATATTGCCTCGTTACTATAGTATTCGACATTTTGATTTACGGTGGTCAAATGCGTACGTTGCTCTTAGTGAAATAAAACTAAGGCCCCTTCTGCTAGTACTCACTGCTTTCTGCCTGTTTTCACAAGGAATGGGTTTATTATCTATCTCTATCGAACCTTTTTTTGTTGTCTGAACGTTGTCTATCTCCATCTAACCCTTTTCAAGGATCAGTTTCATTTACAACCGCCTAGCAAGGTCTTGGAATGCCGACCACAAGAAATTTGTTCGGTTTGGTTTTCACGCGGCATGGATTTTCAGTGCTTGTACGTTATCAGGTCACGGGTTTTGAAGTACTTTCCAGAAAACAAGCGAACAGGTAGCTACAACTGGTACACAACATATGTATCACGTAGGTTCGGTCGAACACCTTATTGAGCTTTATGAACTGAATTATGTCCTGAAAGCGCACTTCACGCAGTCCCGATGATTGAACACTCGCTCCAAACTACTGGCAATCACAAGCGTATCCATGTCTTCAGAATCAAATCACAGAACAACCAGAAACAAACCTTCTGCCGTCACTCACCGCCCTGCTAACCCTAAACACCGTCGAACGAGAACAATACCAACCAGCCTCCTGATTGGCTTTCGAGACCGGCTGCTCAGGCTGCAGAGCAAAAGGGCAGCACAGCAACCAAAAATTCGGATACGAGAGCAGCAGGGAATTTCTGCAGCTCGGCAGCGCCGCTGCTCTCGCCCAGTGCTATGGACCGCTCGTGTCGCTGCAGCTCTGCTGCTCCGCTGCTGTTGCTCTGCTGCTGCTGCTCAAATCGAGGCTATGGGAACCCGCCTTAAGGCCCTAAACATAATGAAGGTCGTATCCAGGAAGCTATGGGGCGCAGACTGTGCAACACAACTAAAAATATAGAATAGATATATATATAATAGCAGATAATAAGATAATAAGATAATAAGAATAAGATAATAAGATAATAGCAGATATATAAATCTGTCATACGACCCATTCTGGACTATGAAGCTGTTGTCTATGGGTCTGCGAGAACCACAGCATTAAATATCCTTGAACCTATCCAAAATCAGTCTCTTCGTCTGGCGACAGTTGCATATCGCACCTCTCCCATAGATAGCCTTCGCGCAGAATCTGATACCTGTAGCCTGAACAGGAGAAGACTGTTCCTATTATTCAGATATGCGGCAAATGTAAGAAGCAACCCAGAAAACCCTGCATTCGAATGTGCCATGGGAACAGGGTATAAACGCTTCTTTACAAACAAGCCCGGGGTCGTACCTCCACTAAGTATGCGTCTTGAATTTGCGTCACAACTATGGAACTTCCCTGCATATCGAAACCCAGTTTTCGGATAGGTGCCTCACATTGCACCATGGGAATGGAAAAACATTCTCGTGTAATCTCATGCTGACGAAATACAACAAAAAGAAATTTACACCCCATGTTATCTTATACAGGAGTTCCTGTCTGCTAAAAGAAACTTTGGGGGACACAGACTGCACAAAGTGCTCATTTGGAGTTGCATGCACCTTTGTTAGTAGTAGTTTTATGGAAAGGCAAAAGCTAACATATAGCTAGAAAACATTTGTTGCATCTTTACGGCAGAGCTATATGCGATCAAGATGGCTGTGGTCCATATCCAGGAAACAAACCTGCAGAAAGCGGTTATATACAGCGATTATTTGAGCGCTCTTTCAGCCATTGTATCTGACAGACAAACAGCAACCCACATTATGAAGGATGTCCAGTCAACAGTATCTTAATCTTAGCTCTTGATGCGGGGATATAGCGTCAGTTTTATGTGGGTGCCAAGCCATGTTGGAATTAAGGGAAATGAGCTGGCAGATCGCCAGGCTGCGCAAGCAGTCAATGGCGAAATTGGTCAAAAATGTGTCCCGCTGCATGATCTGAGAACAGCAGCAAAGAAAGCTATGTATAAAGACTGACAAGCAGAATGGAATGTACCCCCAAAACCCCCAGGCACACACTAGGCGGTGCGGGCGTTGAGACTGTGCCTCGGGTTAGGTCAGAAGGTCCTCAGCCAAGATGGCGGATTGCCTCGAAGAAACGAGCGATCAAATTCAATTTTTGTATGTTTGCTACGTCATACGACGTTGATTTTTGTTTTGTTTCCCCTATCGAAAATGTGTCTAAGAGACCTCTCAAAATTTCCTGAGAGGTTTGAGAGGACCTTTCAAGAAATCTTGAAAGGTCTTTTAGGACCCTTTAGCACTTCTGAAGGGTCTGATAGGACCTTTCAAGAAATCTTGAAAGGTGTCGTAGGACCTTTCAGGCAGCACAGAGGGGTCCTAGAGGACCTTTTCGAGAAAATCTGGAAGACGTTGAAGAATCATTCATGTAGCCCTGAGGGGTTTGGGGCGACCTCTCAGACAGCTTTGCGACAGTGCGTCGTGCAACACCTCCCAGAGCAAGTTGCTACATGTTTTCGGCGCCGCGGGACATGCTACCTCGTCCGCTTTGGAAAATAGTTCGCAAGATTTCACATGTTTGTGCATTATTCCTCCAAGGAACACGTGCCGTGATAACCTTGTATTGCCGTTCCCCCTTGAAGTTTTTCTTCTTGCAATCTGTGCATTATTGCACTGCACGTAAGTGGAAGCGTTTCGGCCAGTCGCCAGCGGTTCAATCAGTCTGTCACGAAACGTTGAAGTGTGAGGACGTCGGCCGCGGATCTTAAGTAATTTGCGTTTTGTCTTCGGGATTTTAACTGTCTTTGAGGTAAGTAGACGATGTGTCAAATATGCTTTTGTGAGTGACAGGCATTCCTCTTCACTTTACGCTTTTACCACTGTTCGCAGGTACGCATTATGAGCGCCGATAGGAAGATTACCGACCACGTTAGGTTACCAACGGCGCTTTGTGCCAAACGGTAGGTTATATATTTCGATGCCTACACACTGACTTACACTGATATTTTGAAATTGTATTTCTTACAGATAAATCTCGTACGAAGCGACAGGTTGTGAGAACCCAAGGTGGTGAGAACCCAATCTCGCCAGTTAGTTGGCGTCTTACGCAAGCAAGTGAAATTAGACAGTGCATCGTCAGTTCCCAAGTATACGTAAAACAGACGAACATGATCATCGAGAAGCAGAGTTCCTCAAGAATATGTCTCATCGCCGCTTTATGGACATTGCGAATGTGTCCCATGAGTTCACGCTTTGTGGAATTCGACAGTATGTGTTGATGATGACTATTTGCTTTCGTAGACATGTAAGTGCTAGATCTAGTTTCTGTTGCTGCTATTTACCGTTTCGTGCAGTTTCTTGCGAGCGATCCTTCAACAAATATTAGATATTCACAATTCTGCAAGACATTTGAAATAACTCTTTGATAATCTGATAGCAGTGTGCATGCCTTGAGTGTGTCTGTACAATCGAAGGAACTCAATATATGTGGAGTTTTGTGACATGTACCTGTCTGTATCTATCTCTGGTGTATCATAGCACTGCATGATTGTACCGCTCCGACGACACGTGCAGCGTAGACGGCGAAATTGAACATTTATGTTCCAATGTGAGATCTGTGCATTACCTTCTGAGAGGTCCTGAGAGGTCCACCAGCCTGAGAGGCCTCTCAGGCTGAGGGGCCTCTCAGTCCCATAACACTTTAGACCTGAGGGGTCTTTTCACTAGGGGTTATTTTCTCATCTTTCTAGTAAAACCGTCTACTTCGAAGTAACGACATCCTGAAAGATTCTTGTATCCCTGCTGCGTTGAGCATCAGTTTCACGTTCTGATGATAACTGCAAACGAACACAGAATGCGTTCCTGGGCTCCCAGCAAGCACGCACCAGGAGGGTATCAAAGAAGCGAACTTTGACATCCAATTTTCTGTGCAGGATTGCTGGCCTTCCACAGCTCGAAAGCTTCCTTTAATCTAGTCAGCGTCAAGCACTTCTGATGTCCCCTCAAGACATCCTTCTTTCCTGGCAAGCGGTATTTTATGAAATCGTCTTCGTCGTCGTCCTCGCGCTCACTGATTGTTTGCTTTCATTATCCAGTGGTCGTTTTCCTCCTGCGGATGTCGGTTCACTGAGGACGCCAGTCTTTTTCTTAATGTCCTTGGCTTTACGCACCAAGCGGTCAGACGCTCCGAAGTAATCCATGGTTTGCAACCGGATGCAACCGTTTGCAACCGCGGTCTGGACCACGACGCTGGTGCCAGCATTAATATCATCGCTCTTCGTGATGCGCTCTCTTCTGTTGAGAATTTGTCCTTCAACTCTCGCAGCAAGGTCTTATAATCAGCGACGAGGATGGGGCACGGCTGTCGACGACGTTGCTATGCCGATGCCTACCCAGGGAGCACATGGTGGGCTAGTAGACGTCTACATGACGTCTAAAAAAGAGATAGGGAATGTCTATAGAATGTCTAGACACTAGACCAAATGTCAAGTATCCGTCCACTAGACGTCAAATAACACGTCTAACGTTACGCCACCTAGCCATCTAGCCCCGGATATCCGATGTCTATGTACCTAGCCGAGATTTAGACATTCTTTTGACCTGGATGTCTGGAACAGGGTCAGACACTTAACCATGTATTAGACATGAAGTCTACAGCTAGCCAATTTTATCCCTCCATTCAGGCGATAGGTCTAGGGTTATACATTTTCTGTACCTTACTTTAGCCACCCTTAGACCTACTTTAGACCACGACTAGTCCTGCTACCGTCCTGACATGCATTCATGCAGAAATGTGATATAATTGATAGCAACATGGATCTCAGCATGAACATTTATTCACAGTAAACCACACACGAAGTCTATGGTACAAAACTCAGTATAAAACTGGATTGACTTTGCTGCCAAGCTGGGGGTCTTGTGTTTTGACTGATGAGTGTTGCACTGGCAGCAGGGTGTTGAAGGCCACCTCATTCCTTTCTTCCAATTAGTGATTGTTGGTGCTGGAGCACTGCCTCCAATGACTCACTGTGGCTAGAAAATAGAACAAAACATGTCAGAAAGCATTATGTAGCCTGCTAGTTCTAACTAGTTTGTTTACTGGCTATGCACACTCTTTCACGGGATGCTTGTCTGGCCACATAAGAGCAAAAACTGTATCAACACTGATCTGAGAGACACATAAAGAAAAGAAGCTGCACGTACAAAAATCACAGAACTGTTACAGCTACACAACACGAATTGCAGCAAGAGCTGAAAATCTGTTTGCGCGTGACTACCTGATGTGGACGCTAGAGCCCTGCACCATCCACGGATGGAAGCGGATATCCGCAAGATACTTGCGGATTCGGATGAAAATTTATCACTTTCTGCAGTGTGCGGATCGGATGGCTCGAGGTCGGATGCAGATATACCGCATGCCGTCATTTTTCTACTAGCAATTTACTTGTATTGCGCGACGACAGCGAGTGCATGCCCGGGTTCACCTTTGACCATGCACGACCAAGACAGGAGAGGAGGCATTCTGGCGTCCACGCAAGCATCGGCGATGTAGCATTCCACGCGTTCCAGAAGTCTCTCCATATCGCGTTTGTTGAAAGGTTTACCTTTGCTTGTCGTCGTGAGTCCTTCCGTAAGAGCATGGAGGCATCCGAAATTATACCAACATTCTTCCGGCGGTGTTTACGCGTCCTTCGAAACTTGCGGATTTTGCGGATCGGATGCGGATGTAAACGGTTGTGTATGCAGCGGTGCGGATCGGATAACGTGTGCGCGGATGCGGGTCGGATGCTAAAAATCGTATCCGCGCAGGGCTCTACCGGACGCTGCCAGGATCTCAGGGAAATGAGGATGTAACAGCTGTCGCTGTGAAAGTACTTCAATGTGACAGGCGTTTTCTCGTGACACACGACCTTACCTGGTCGAGCAGGCGACTGCGAAGCACTCCATGATTGGCGCAGCACTTCCATCACTGCATTACGCTAAAACAACATCTGTGCTGCTCTCATAACTTTGGTGCAAAAATTATGTACAGGATAAAAATAAGCACTGTGTATATTATAAAAGACAATACAAAGCAAGGGCTGTATCACCACGTCAAATATTATAAGGTTTATTCACATGACGTCATCCGCAGGAGACCGCCACTGTCGCTAGCAGGCAGATTTGCTGCCATCGGCCTTTGTAGATCTCGGCCCTATTGTAGATCTCAGTCAAGCTGTTACCCATATTATACTCACCGTATATCTGGTGTTTAAAACTTGTTGCTCTGTGATTTGTGGAATATCCAAGCAATTTCTATGTTTTTGGTGTTAATAGTCATCTAAAAAGCATAATGCAGCGAACAAATGCAAGGACTTAACATTGAGGGACCTATAGTATGACGCTGAGGTGACTTCAGTGACTAAACCTTTTAGGAACTCAAATCTTGCTCTACTGCCAGATAGCTGTTTGGGTGAAGTAAGACGGAATGACATAGTCACGCTGTTCTCCATACGATACCAAGGATGTTTCAAAACGACTAAGCACAGAAATACTAGTTTTGTACCGTTTGATGAATATTTTGTCTGCTGCCCACACATGTTGTGCGGTTCCTTAGCAAGCTTCTGGCAGTCGTTTCTTCTACATCACACTTCCCTGCTGACTTTCACAGCATCTGAGAAAAAGTTAGATTTCGTTAACCACACGACAACCATGTAAATGGAAAGTAGTTAGAGCCTTCCACGAACATTATTTGCAATACTTTGTTGACAAAAAAATTAAAGAGGCTCCCTCTAGAGTAAGATTAGGGGGCACATCGAACATCAGGAACATTGGAGGACAACACAGTCAGACGTCAGAGACAACTGCTTCCCCTCACTTCACAGGGAACTGTTAAGCTTATGTGCAAATAGATGTTTCGTAGGGTAGGTTACCACTATTTTGATATCCACCGATGCAAGATAGTCCAAGCACCTATAAAAGGAAAAATGCAGTTTCTATGAAACCGTGATATGCAAAGAAAAGTACTTGCGCAAAATTTTCAGTGTGTGGTTTCACTACCAGCGAAAAATGCAACAACCGAAGTCGGGCTGACATGACAATGAACTAACCAGCATTTATGTTCCAGCGTGTTCGCCCTGCAAACCGTAACTGTCGACTTTCGTTTACTCAAGACTTCAACAGTCATCGAAAACTCGTGAATCTCGATGGCTAATTAGTGATACCGCATTTGTTTTAGCACCAAGACGAACCAAGGCACTTACTGAAACGTTGTACTGCCAAACATACAACGTTAATCACTACTTTGAATGCAAGTGCAGTCAGGTCAACCCACACTTCCAATGTGCTTCAATCGGTGATACGAAGCCAAAATAAATAAAGGAAACGATATTCTCATATTATGCCACGCATCTCTACTACATGCGATTTGGTGCACAGAAACAGGCACATACTTTAATGAAGAGTAAGCTCACCCCTCAAACTTGAAAGCCAGAGAACAAAGAAACGCTGTCCACCATAGTACTCTGGGAGCTCTGCTGCGCTCAACCGTTTTTATCACTGGACAGCACGGCGTACGTTCTCGCTATGCTCAAAAATTGTAAGACAAAACGCGCGGGAGAACTTCGAACGATTTTCGTATAACAACCAGTGGAATGCAGCCGCCAAGACCCAACTGCTACCCGTTGCGCGTCCAGAAAGTTTGAAGTTTGAACGGTTGAAACTGAACAGGTTCGAACTGGTTGGATGGATGGATGATGGATGGTGATTGGGTAGACGGGCAGACGTCATTGCCATTGCTTTAGCTCGCGCTTATTGAGTGCTTATTTTTTGTAATATCTTTAATATCCGTGGCCGTTCATTATAATTGGGTGGTGGAGGTTAAATGTGAAATAACACATATGCTAATCCAGCGGAAGTGACACCAACATCATCATCATTATGCCATCGCCATCGTTGTTGCAGCGACGAGTGTCGTATTTTAGTGCTGTGTGTGTTGAAAATCGCTGTTCCTTTTGCAAACAATTTATCAGTGCCTTTGCTACGGAGCTGCAGGTGAGTCTAATATGTACCGTATTGCCTGTTCAGCGGTTTCAAAGAGATACAATGGAGCACCGCTTAATTTTTTCTTCACTGGCTTGTGAAGGGTGTAAGCATCTTCTTTTTTCAGCTGTTCCACGGCTTCTGTGCGCGTGAGCTTGTGATGACGTCGGTACCGATCCACTCCACCTAACCCTTTCTCCTTGACCTTTCAAAAGGGCCACAATGTTTGAGCGGTTGATTCGCTTCCCTCTATATACTAGCACATTATCCGCCTGCCAGGTGAAAACTTTCTTCAATTCTTTTAGCACAGATTTCGCGCGTGCTTTATCAACGCCGGAGGGTAGAAGATTAAAATCGAATTGATTGGGTTCCGGTTCGGGTGCCGAATGGACAGGTTCCAAAGGAGGGGGAGGAGGATGATAGTGAGCGCGCTTCAGCAAGTAATAGAGGGCTTCCAGTATTTTGCCCACTTTTACGTCGCCCGAATCGTTAGATTTCAGAACTTCACCTATTTCTATTCTATGAGCCATGACCGATGGCTTTGGATGTCGCTCGCCCGGCGACTTCGGCCACGAGACTTGATAGCCCTGAGAGGAGCAGTGGAAGTATGGGAATGAGACCACCTCGTTGTTGCCTAATATATTTCTTCAACTGCCGGGGGCACTTATGAAGTGACTTGTAAGCGAGGAAGCGGACGATTTTTTGTATTTCTTCAAGTTTTTATGAAGTTCCGTCGAAAGTGGGATATTTCCGTGTAGAATGTTAAGACAGATTTCCGAAAGCATTCGAATGTCGTCGCAGCTGAGCTCTTTAGGTAGCTCTGCGCGGTGCATCGGTTTGCTGGTGGCCAATACTTTGAGGAGCGTGAGATGTCTTCTAAGATCGGCCGTCATTTCGCGGTAAAATACCCGTTCGCAGGCTACGAGAGGGAGGTGTTTGCGAGTGAAGATCCACAACTAAATAACCGTGCGCCTTCTCCGTCGCCTGGTTATATGCGTCGAGAAAATAGGAGAGCCCCTGTTTCTTGAATACTTGACGTCCAAAGGTTTCGATCTGTTGTACGGACCGAGCGTTCCGGAACAATATGATATAACTGCCACTCAGCGATATCGTTCGAGAAGAGGCATTGTGATAGAACAAGGCTTGTGTGATCAGGATCACGGACGCATTCTTATGGTGGCTACCGCGCACAAACAGCGACTGTACCTCTGATAGAACCAGGTCCCCCAAGGTCGCCATTTTCCCATGTATTTGTTCCTATCCCGATGCGTGCAATGCCGGAGGCCGCCCTTAGATACCCCATTGTTACCAGACGTTGGCTTGCGTGGATTGTAGCGCGCTAAAGATCCAGTTGAAGCATAATCCAAGCCAGGCCAAGTCACCGAAGGAGAAATGGGCGACTACAGTGCCTGCGGCGCCTGGTACGACAGGTACGTTATGTGATGCATGCAGCCGTGCACTAGATCCTTCCGATAGCTCAACACGTTTAAAACGGGAGAAAAAAGTGAAGCACGACAGAGAAAGTTGTTATATGCGTTTTATTTGGACATATAAAGACTAGATTCATTCGCAGAAACAACGAAAACATTTTGCCGCTAAACTTAGCGCGCTGAAGTGATCCGGAACGGCAACAGTGGGGTATCTAGTGGCGGCCTTCTTCGTTGCACGCTTTTCCGAGGTGAGTTTGGGGGACCTGGATAGAACGCCTTTTCCGTGATTTTATCGTCAATAACTATGAGAGTGGGATATCGCTCATCCCAATCTGCGGGTATCCTGTCCATAAACTCCACGCCGTTGAAATCCTTTTCCTAGCCGGCTGCATACTTTCGTACGTAGAGTATCTTCTGCGGTGGAATGCTAAATAACTCGGGGTGTCTCATTATATTCTGCGTGAGCACCGTCTTGCCACACATGAAAGCACCGGAGATGAGAATTAGAAAGGGGTGCTGGAACAGCATGCACATCGTGGAATAACTTGAGCAGAATGTGTAGCGAGGTGTAATGCTTCTTTATTTTCATCCATAGCTCCTAGCGCGACTGATGATCGTCTCCAGTAGTCTTATTTCTTCCTGACATAGTTCCTGAAGCTCGCGCAGTGATTGCTCCCTGTAAGCCGACAGGTACTCATCCAAGATTTCGCGTATGATGTCCCGCAGCTTGTTTGCGGTGATACGGGAGCGCAATATGTGGCACATCTCGACGAAGTTCTCTCGCTCGTATGACGCCTCAAAGCGGAACCGTGCGGAGTTGATGCACCTGAGTCGCGCCATCTGGTGGCACGAGGTAAGTTTGGACGTATGAGATAAAACCGCAGTGGGGCTGCCTCCGCGCCGGCGTAGGCTATGTTCAGCGGTGCGGGCCAATCGGAGCGCTGGGAGAGTAGGACCAATCAGCGGAGCCGGTTAATTAGCATAGCGGGGTCGGCGTGCACTAATCAGCGTCAAGTGGGCGGAGTCAAGTAATTAACATAAAAGCGGCTGAGCTATGGTGAACCAATCAACGATGAGCAGGCTTAGCATGGTCCATTGAACGTGAAGTGAGCGGAGCCAACTATTTAGCATAAAGGGGTGGAGCTACGATCAGCCAATCAACGATCGGTAGGATCGGTGTGCGCCAATCACCGTGAAGTGGGCGGAGCCATGCCAACTAACTAGCATAAAGGAGCAGAGCTACGATTGACTGGTCTATGATGAGTGGGCACTTGGCGTGGACAATTCTAGGTGAAGTGGGCGGAGCTAATGGCGGCCAATCAGATGGCTTTGGACTTGGCTTGTGTTGGATTGCAAGTGGATTGTGTTGGCTTAGAACTGGATTTTGTTGGCTTAGAATTGAATTAGAATCGGCCATCTTGGATTATAAAAAGTGGTTGTTATACAGTATGGTTCTTATACAGTACATATGCCTACTACTGTCGTCTTGCCAAAGTGAAAGCAATGTTCTAGAAGTTACGAACCTTTCTGGCAATGTCCTTGAAATGTTGGTGTTTCGATTCATAACACATACACCAGATGCCCACAAGGGGACCATACATCCCTAAAAATCTCGGATAATGCACAAGGTAATGCATTTTGAAAGGAAGCCGAACGTGCGGAAACAATGATGCAGAACTGTTCAGAAACAAATTAATAGAGCGCTCAAGGTGGACAACATACACCAGTGGAATGCGTCTGGACATTATGACGTCAACGATTTCACGGAGTGAAAGGTACAACTGCCAAACTTCGTCATCATTGGGGTTTCTGTTGCCTATGTACAATGTGAGATTCCAAAATAGACAAGGCTTCTGTGATGCACTTCCCCTCATTACACCACCACTGGACAAGAAATTGGATGAGACAGACTCAGGTTTGTTCTTTACGTCACATTTGTCATATGCAAAGTTACTGATGCACGCATTGAGTTCGTCTAGGCTGAAAAATCTCTTTGAGCTAGCTATGACATGATGCAAAACAAATGGCAGGACGCCCTCGTGCAAGTCATGCACGATATCTAGGGGAAGGTGCTTTGTGGGGTAGAATCCACTGAAATGCAATGCACTGGGTGCTTTTATCCCAAAAAGCGGCAACGTTGTCACACGGCATTTCAACATGTCCAAGTGGTAATGATGTAGTGACGGAGTGCGCAACACAAAGTCCTGCTCCCGATGCTTGCTGCTTATGTCGCAATGTAGCGCCATGCAGAACCTGCAGATGCGTCCATGATTGAAGCCGGCCTTGAACCCCCAATACGATGACTTGAAAGGTTATCACCTGAGGGACAAAGCATTTGAGGGGCAAAGCATTTGAGCCTTTGACATTTCTGCTGTTCACACTTATCCCTTCTGTCTCCAAGTTTTCCACGTCCCGGTGCAGCAGTTCAAGTACCTTATCCATCCCATATTTTTCTATGTATTTCTCTATGTATTGCATGCCAAAAGGATGTGCGCAACGTGTGTCCTCAGGTGAGCTGGTGCATTGAAAACTGTGTTGTACACTGCCATGAGTTTGTGTTTTTGTCTTTGTGCTTCTATGGGGTTGCAAACTTCAAACTCGTCGGTGTAGAGGTGCATACACAGCTTTTGGTGATCACCGCAAAAATAGTCACGGACTCTAAAAGCGGACCCATCAAATACCGAGTTCAGCATGCTGTCACTGTCAGTGTGGTAACCTGTGAACGATACACTACACCATTCGAGGTAGCACTTCAGAACTTCAAAGACTGGCACGTACTGGTAGCTTGCGCGTGCTCCACTTGCTTCATCTAGGGACACGCAGAGAGGTGAGACATAACTGAACATGTCCTCCCAAAAGCGCTTACGGCCACCCTTTGTACGCAAGTGTGAAACTTCTCGATCAATGTCCCACAGAACCATTAACCGCCCATCGACGTCCATCGAACGTCGCGTTGTGGATGCTAGGTACGTCTTACGTACGTACACATTTGCTCCCGGAAACGTTTAAACTACGGCCGTACCACCGTGCTAACCAAGAGAAAATTATGCGAAATGGACGTCGCAGGACCGCCGGTGCGGATCTTCGAGGGACCTGCGGAGGATCTCCTGGCCCCATAGGTATCGCGTGCATAATATGCAAGAATCGTAACTTTAATCGTGATATAAACATGGACGCCAATATGCACACAAAACACTTTATTTCCATGTGCAATTTTGTACAATATTTTTAAAATAAAGCACATTAGGCCTTACGCGCATGACATTTCAGCACAGCACAGGCATGCGTTCTTTGCTTCATGCCACATGCTCAAAGTAAATTAAATATCACAGTATTTACCAGGAAGTGCACACACCTTGTAAATGCAAATTGTTCTAGAACCTGTGTGCTCTACACGTCAGTCATAGATTGCCTCATTATATATACAGATGTAATGTTATTCAGAGTTATCACAGCAAAACTTATCAAGTGTCCCTACAGGAGGAAATTTTTAATGAGTAGGAAATATAACTTTATGGAAACGTTACAAAATATTGCTAATGAACACTTGTGCTGCAGCAGTGACAAGGAGGAGGTACAAATGACTAGAAATTATATGTTTCCTTCTGCAGCCAGCTCCACTAAACCCCACTGTGTCACGGCTCGTGAAAATCTTGCACAATTCTCTAGCATGTATAGTAAGATATGAGTATAATACGTTCCGATAAAACACATTCTAAGCAAATGTGGCAGTGGAACACGACTAGAAAAGTGGAACATCCTACAAAAATCCAGTGACTAGCGTGTTACTGTGCATGTCCCACACTGTGACAAGATAATATTCTTGTAAATCGAATATCCTAGCATGTAGCACAAAATGTGTCATGCATCACAATTAAAAAAAGCAGAACAAAACCCCTTGATCAGGATAAAATAAGCCAATGGGAAACACTTGTACCCATGACACAGTAAAGGAAGAATGCCCCAAAATGAAATAGCTAAGTGACATCTTCTCAGCACCCAAATGCACCAGAGTAAAAATGGTTCCTTCATAGCTCGTCATTTCGGGCCTTCAAAACTCACAATCACAATTATCTGATAAGGCGTGAGTTCGGACACTGCTACGAACTCCTATGAAGGCCGACATGGCGTATTGATGAGCTCAATTATGCCACATATTAGTGCAGTCACCGTACAACACCACACCTGTAAACAGGGCAGATGGAATTTTATCTGCTGAGTGCACTAATATGCAGCATGATCGTGCTCACCGATATGCCACATCGACCGTCACGGGAGTTCGTAGCAGGACCCGAACTCATGCCTTATCAGATGATTGTGATCGTGAGTTTCAAAGGCTAAAAATGCTGAGCTATGCATACCCTGTAACACACAATGGGAGGAATTCATACAAAACTCGCTGCAGCATATGTCCATAACAGGACTGGCAACAGTTGCTTGACTGGTGCACATGCAAACATAGCTGTAGCAAACAACATACAGAGGTGCGAGTCCTAAATTAAAATTATGAAGACACGAAGCACGCAACACAACCTTCCCAAGATAAGTTAGGGTAATGCAATTAGGAACAGGCACAATTAA
Source organism: Ornithodoros turicata (assembly GCF_037126465.1). Classification (NCBI taxonomy): domain Eukaryota; kingdom Metazoa; phylum Arthropoda; class Arachnida; order Ixodida; family Argasidae; genus Ornithodoros; species Ornithodoros turicata. Next base: position 54,344,073 of record NC_088203.1, on the reverse strand, counting down.
TGTTTCCTGGATGACTAGGTCGACCAGATTCCTTTTGTCCGTTTACGCCCATTTATTGTACTTGCAGCAACTTGTCCATGTCGCAGGTCCACACAAGGGAAGCAGATTGAATTGTTTGGCATGAAAAGTTTAAACTTGGGCTCTAAAGCTGAGTAAATGGACAGACGAACTGAGTTCCACACTGCTTGTCTGTTGTCAGTTGCTGTGATCTTGGTCAGTGTCGTCCTGCAAAAGAAAAGAAAAAAAAAGGAAGAGACGATTGTTACATCGACCATGTTACGGTGCAACTTGCATTGGTTTAAAGTTAACATGAACGTGTAGAAGTAAGATGCGATGGCTATGTATAGTTTGTGGATATCTGTGGTATTACTCTTGACAAGGGCATTGTGAGCACATATTTAGTAAACAAGGTGTCAGCTTTGCGGGAGACCAGAATACAAACTGCAAACCATACTTGCACGGCATTATTGGTCGATTCTAACTGGAATTTCTCCTCGTCTAAACTGTAGCAAAAAAAGTTATGAGGCCTTCTGAAGTTGCTATTGCTAAATTGCGAAATTGATATACAGCTAAGTCGGTCAGATAAACTGCACTGCCAGAATTTCCACAGCACCCTCATAAGGTACAGAATTCCTCAGTGACCTCAAACTGCGATATATTCCCCTCAGGAGCATGAAGGCTTAGTTGTGAACTTATAAAAGATTTCTTTAAAGAAAGAGAAGTTCGAACAACAGAGTGCCGTTCAAAATCAGGGTTTCATGCATTGGAAGCAAACGGTCGAATGGTAGCTGCATCGGAGACTTGACATGGCTCGCTAGACTTTGCCGCACACAATGAGAAATGACCGAGGCAGACCACAATGAGGGACAACATACAGGGTGTCCCAGAAAACGTCTCATTGAATTATACTAAAAATCTACGCCATCTAGAATCACGCGGTCAATAGCATTTGTTCTTATTAGGTTTTTGCCACCTCCTCATGTGAATGTCATTTTCCAAGTTTAATTACGTAAATATTTGCGAACTGAACTCGGAAATTTGCCAAGTAAAGGTCACTTTTTTACCCCACCAATATGAAGAGCGTGGCGAATTCACTCAAATTCATGATAATTCACAGCGACATTCACGAGCTATCCCATCGGAAAAAATAGCCGAATATCATGCTTTTCGGAGCACCGGACCATAGCGCGTGATGACTTTTTGAGCGCAATCGCTCTCAGTGGGACGAAAGGAGGTTCCGAAGCCAGCCCACAGAGTGATAGTAGAAAAAGTAACAGTTCCTAAAATTGGGAGAGGGAAAGCATTATCCCAGCGAAAGTCGGACGTGATAAGCCGTGCCAGTTTTATCTCTTTGTGCGATGTCGGGGAGGGCTGGGTTTCCAACCTCCTTTCGTCGGACTGACAAAGATTGCGCCGAAAAATTCATCGTGCGCTATTCTGTGCGACCTCCGTAGAGCATGATGTTCGCCTATTTTCTCCGATGGGATAGCCTCTGAATATCCCTGTCAATTATCATTAATTTAACTAAATTAGACACGCTCTTCACATTGGTGGGGTAAAAAAGTGACCTTTACTAAGCAAATTTCCGACTTAAGCTCGCAAAACTTGACATAATTAAACTTACGTTACACGACATTCACACGAGGAGGTGGCAAATACCAAGTAAGAACAAATGCCATTAACCACATGACTCTAGGTGGTGTAGTTTTTTTTATTATAATTCAATGACACGTTTTCTGGGACACCCTGTATATACAATAGATTCAAACGCCCAGAAATTGACGAATTCAAGCAACTCAAGAAAAAGAGGTGCTGACGCCAGGAATCACACCTGGGTCTTCCCGTCGCAATAGGACGCAAGCAACCTGCGCTCGAGCAAGACGTGCTGACAGCTGCCGGACACATGTGAGCATCACATGACCGCAAGATTCGTATGATTTGAGTTCTCATACAACAGATAACGCTGAGGTCCAGAGCGTCGCTCCTGATAAATTGTCTCGTCGCGGGAGAGAGAAGTTTTTCCTCACAGCCTTTTTTCTCTAATTTTAATAATTGGGTGTTTACGTCGCGGGACAACTGCGATCATGAGCGACGCTACAGCGGTCGGTCTGTGGATTGCTCTTGCCCACCTGAGGGTTCTTTAACGTGCGATGAAAGCTCATCACACGGCACCCCGTATTTAACGTCCCTCGCGGAAGACGGCGTGTCTAAGCAACTTCTACCCTGCCACCAAGTTGTTGGCGTCCTCGGCCGGGTTCGAACCCGCGATCTCGGGATCAAAAGGCGAACACGCTACCAACTGAGCCACCGAGGCCGGTGCCTTTTTTTTTTGCTTTTATGGGAAACTGATAAGTGATGTGACTTTAGCTCTTAATGAATAAATAAAGGTGTCAGCGCAAGACCAGTAATATCAGGGCTTATGCGTAGCTGAGTGCATCCCTATGAATTATTCGAACAACAGCCCCATCACACGGCAAACTGAATGACATTCCCTGTAAATGGCAGTCACACCGAATGTCATTCATTTGCCTTACATCAAGCTACACAAAGAAACAATGTCTTTCCCAAATGTTACAATGACGACGAAAGCCACGCGCCTGGAGCAAATGTTTCAGTTCCACAAGCGCGGACATGGAGATAAGGCACTGTCATCAGCTTTCCGTGGCATACCATCATCACCGGTCGGGACTCATGTAGACAGTGGCTAGCTTATGGCTGTAGACTGGCTTATGGTTTGCACGTGGAGGTGGCGTCTTAGTCGTGGCCTGCGGTGCCGCAACCGGCACAGGAGCGAGAGAGAGACGGCAGCTGAAACGTGCACTGGCGTCTGCTGCCGCGACTGCCAAAACCAGCAGGGGAGCACGTTGCTCTGGTGTCGCGGCCCACAGCGGATTAGCATCGAGATGCATGAAATGAAGCATACACAGGGCGGAACAGAAGAGCGAGAGCCGTGTGGGGAAGTCTCGCACATCAGGAAGGGGACGACTCGCTGGTGAGGCATAGAATAATTCTCCTGGAAGACGTAGTGGCGAGCCGTACATCAAGTCAGCTGTAGAGGGCCCAGAATCTTTGATAGCAGACTGTATGGCGAGTATGACCTGTAGTAAACATTAAGTCCAGTGCACGATGTTGTCAGAAGTCCGTAAAGCATCTCTGAGCTGTCAGTGAAGGCATTCCCCCAGAACGTTGGTACCCGCTAGTACTTGATGTTCATCGTTCGGGTCACCAAATGTAGAGGAGGTGATGTCCCTCTACATGAGTCCCAACATCTGATGACGGTATACGATGGAGAGGCGATGACAGTGGCCCATCTCGATGACGCACCAGTGGAACTAAAACCCGTGCTCTAGGCGCATGGTTATCGTCATCATTGTCCACGGCCCCTTAGATGTTTATCGTTGCTGTCTTTTCTACGGCTCTCTACTCTGACGGTACGCGGTCGGTGAAAGAGGAAAAGCGTATGAATTCCCCGGACTCACACAGGGTAAATGCCATTCTCACGTACTGTCATTTGGTTTCACTGTGTGACATGAAACAAATGCCATTCAATTTGCCGTGTGACAGGGGTATAAGCTGGCGCACACGTTCAAATGTTCCAATTATCAGGTGTTTGAGCCTACTGAAATACACATTGCTTTGCTTGGAGCTGGGCATCAGGTCGAAATATTACCCAAAAGTTTGAATACAAATATTTCTAATGAACAGGATTAAACTGTAATAATGAGTATGAAAAATCAACAATTTCTTATGAATTTCATTCAAATCATCCTGGAGCTTACCTCAGCTGGCTGGATCGAACGCCGAGCTGTGTGCTCCACACGCCTCTTCACGGTGCCGGGGCAGTGGCGAAGCCAGTTTTTAATTGCGTCTTCGATGTCGGAATTCTTCCACTTCCCTTCTCGTCTCGTGTCTTTCACTGCCTCTGAAACATTAGAAATGCAACACTCTGAAGCACAACTCATTTGCCTGCTATGATACAATGCAAAGGGAAAAAAGTGCCATAGTCATACTTCAGTAGCGTTATATATCTTGTACATAAATTTGGAGTGAAAATATGACAATTCGCCTCCCCTAAAATGTGCTGGTCACTTTGCACAGTTTATGACCTTCGTTGTCGCTGCGCCAAAAAAATCCCAATCATCATCATCATCAACTTTGCACAGTACTCTGTTTTGTGGGAAGCCTCGCAGGAGCCCAGAAAGCTATCCAAAATGTTGTGTTTCTGACGCAATGATGTGACTTGAAAGCTAACAAAAAACAAATTCTGTGCACAGTACTTTTCTTAAAAAAAAAAGAAAACACCCTGAACATGGCACGAGAGTTGCTGCTCAGCTCGCACTGCAGGGCGAAATGACGAGGAGGAACGTGTCATCGTGGCTACAAGAGCCATGGGCAGCCATGCCTCCAATCGCGACAGGCACTTTTCACTTTTTTTTGTTCTTTTCTCTACCCCCCTTTCTCTCTGTGTAGCAGACTATGTTTCTCCATACCAACAAACCAGTTAGTGGGCTGCACCACGATGACCGCCGTTGCACTCATCACGATTTTTAGTCCAATTCCGCCATCTGTTTGCGTCTCTCAAGTGAATCGCTTCTCATGGTGCATTTTAAGAATTGGTTTAACGCCTTAGTTTAAACAAAAAGGGACGTGACGGAAGCGCTGTGTCCTTTAACGGACCACTGAGCGGACCACTGAGTTTTTTCGTGCAGCGCGTTCTACGCTGAACGTAGGTGACCTACAGAGGGAGAGCGAGGGCTCTACTTCCGTGTGCCTTTCAAAAATCTTTTTCCTCGTGAACAAATTTCATCGCAATGCAGAGCAAGAGGACGACGTGAAACTCCCCTCACATGATGTGATGTACAGCGGCACAGCTCAAGCATGCATAAACGTCACGTACAGTGCAAAAGAAAGAAAAATAAAAAAGGCATGGAGCCTCAAAAATGTCACGCGAGAATCGTATCAGCCGTCTGCTTCTGCTTTATCAGACTTTTTTTTTCTGAATTTGATTGCATAGGTATAATGGATCACAGGATGGGTATTTTGCATGGTGACTCCTGGCGGACAGCTTGATAGATGATGCAGGATTTCCAGCGACTTTGAATGTCACCTCATTGCTTCTTTAAGCTCAATAATAGGTAAGTCCTCATTTGAAGAATGTTCAGAGCAACAATTTTAGTAGTAGGAGACGTGTTGTACAACAGTCTGGTGAGATTAGAGCAGCAATGAAGTGTCAGCAGAAAATATTCACTGCAGCCCTTCCCACTGAATTTACTTATGTCAGGAGCACAAATGTATTGTACATGATTTATAAGCAAAATGCACATTTCTGTAGATGATTAAATTTTGTCAGCAACTTACGGATAATGACTGGTGCTACGTTCAATTCCATGAACTTCTCTTTCCCACTACGTCCCTCCCAACTGTAGTGCTGACCAACTTCACGTGTGATGATGTAGCTCAGGACACGAGATGTGCATTTCTTCACATCGTTTCCACCAAGCTGCTGGAACTCACTTACCTTTAGGCAAAAAATTGCATTGAAAACAAAAAGTATAGCCAAAGATTTGTTGCTCTCTTACAGTGACCTGTGCAGCAACAAAGTTTTTAGAGGTTGAAAGCAATGAAAGCACTTCAAAGCATAGGTAAGAAAAATCATGATAGGGCTCCATAGTCTATCGACCCCAGCCTCAGACAGGTTCTCAAACATGCGAGTTGTACGTTGCTTCGGAGAGAACTGAGGACGCCATTGACAAAGGTGTCTGCAATCTCCTGAACCCTACTCAAATATACTTCGCCCTATTCTCTGTTCATTCTTTGGCAAAGGGGCACTAAAATGCTTCACTTCAAATTACGTTGCACACTTTGTTAATGTCGTACTTGTTATCATAATTCAAAACCTTGATTCTGTTACAAAGCTACAATCAAAATTATACCCGATTCTCTCTTGCTTCGGCGCTAAGCATGCTGGTGCAGGAAGTTTTGGCACAACATCGCAATCCAGAGTCAGAGGGCCCCTAGCATGTATGGTTAGTGATTTATGATGTGGAATTATGATTTTCAGCGTTAATTTCAGATACATTATGTCTTGGGCAATTTCCCACTCAACTTAGAGGCGCGAGATCAGGGAGCCTAACGTGGCGATGACCCAATGCAGAGCAGGTGTGAGCTGTGCGTCCACATCACGACCTATTCGATTATAGTGACCATGTCATAATCGGCAAGCCCTATGTGGAATCTGTCTGCACGATTCGTTACTGGAGCTACCCATCAGCCTGCGAGATGTACATCATGACTGGACAATAGATATTTGAATTTTGAACGTGCAGAAGCGGATATGCAACTACTGTAGCTGACAACAGCCAACAACTCCTATAAAGACATGTACAATGATGATGATCATCTTCAAAAAGAAGTATTTCTCGTGGGACACCCACCATTTGTACAAAACAAGCTAAAGTACTGTAGAAATTGAAAAAGAAATAACAGTGCTGATGGGTAGCGCCACCTCCACCCTCCCAATGCGCCGCTGGGAAGGGGTCCATATGATATGAATCCCCTCTAAGGCGCAGGATGGTGCAGCACCCTGTGATTGCAGTTTTGACAGTTTTGTGCAAATGGTGCAGCACTTCCATCACTCCCCCTGACCCACGTCATCAATCACTTATGCAAAAATCTATAAAGAAAAATCGCAAGCCCCCCCCCCCCGGGGCTTTAATCTAAAGCACACATTTTTTTCATAGGCTGATTTTGTATCGTGTAGATATTGCGTTGAGGTCCCTGAATTTGATACGTACACTTGGTAGCCCAACCTGAGAAGTTGCACTAATACAATTGTTTGTGGACACATGTTTCCGTGTACAACCCCGTGTTACAAAAAACTTACAAGATTCACTTTCTCTGCCTCGGTGAGACGCTTGTTAAACCGTTTAAAGTCGTCCAGGTTGTCAAAGGAGGTGGGTATGATGACCTTCCCTGCACAACTGGATGGATTTGCATTTGCAGCTACCAAAGTGTCGAGCTGACCACCATGATGCTGCAACATAAGTTGGATGACATGAAGGCTTCGTACAACCTGTTTCTGGAATTCTGCAACAAACATGAAAAGAACCTATGAAAGCACTACTGGTGTGGGTAGAGCAGAGGAATAGTGTTCATGCTCTGACAGCAACGGATATCCAGCACAACCCAGCAGAACTCACTGATGTGCATGCTCATTCCTCCTTACTCACGCTCAATGCGTCGAATATGCTGATGCTGAGTGAGTATATACGGAATACAGAGACGTTTTTACAGTATGTGCCTACTATTGGCCAGTCTAGTTTTGTGTTAGGACAGGACGCAGCATCTTCAAGAACCCAAGCTATAACTGACATGCTTTGCTTTCAGATAGATACATCACTATGATTTTCAATTAGCGGACGGAGATAAAATTATTGATGCCATGTAACACATGGACTACTGCATATTCTGTGATTTACATCAGGTGTTAATTTTTTTTTTACTATGTGACTGAGCTACATGTAGTATGTTGTATACTACAGACCTTGTGAATGTTATGTGGTAACATAACATGCTGAACAATGCAGATATCTATCAGAGATGATTCTGAGCCAGGATAGGAGACAATGCCATGCGTGTGAGCACACAGAGAGCTCAGCCCAAGACTCGAAGCTGAATGAGTGCGCATGAGTGAGCAAGCTGGAAGCTTAGCTGGGGCCAACAAGCATCAACTGAGTAGTGAGTGAGTGAGCAACAGAGGAGGGAATCAGTGAGCAAACTGGCAAAGACAATCTGAGCACAAGTGAGCAACAGGCACGAATGCTAAAATCTGGTGTTCAGTTTTCCAACACCTATGATATACAAGGTAAGACGAAACGCAGACCGCAACACTGAGAGGCACATACCTGGCTCTGCAGCTGTGGTTCTGCTGGGTAGTGTCGTGTACGTGCGCACCTCGGTCCCTGCAGATAAATTTGCTTGTTGGTCACAATGTACATTTAATTGAATCTGCTGAAAATATGCAGCGGTTACCAGTGCTCATGATCGGTGATAGAGCCTGATGCTGGTAGCCAGCTGGGGCACATCCCACTGGTGGGCATAGTGTACCTGAAATGGCATGAAATGTGTGCGTTTCTCTACAGAAGGAAACTTGTAAACACGTATGACTGCCCTGCATGCGAAGTCAAAACGTCATGGGGCAACACACTCTTGCCTATAACCTGAGACAATGACTGCTGAGGCATGCCATGCACTGGTTCATATCCTGACGACAAATATGATATATGTGGAAGCAGATATTGTACAGGTTCTTAATAAGATACATCTGCTGAAGTTGTTACATATGTAGGAAATGTATGCATAGATGTGGTTACCATGTGGTTTGTAGCAGATGTACCAGCAGATGGTACTGCCTGTCGTGCATAGCTACTTGGTTCAAGCCTTGCTGTCGCAATGGCTGCTACTAGGTAAATAATGTAAAATGCATATAAGTGGGGCTGCGAATGTGACATACGTCAACGTACCCATACTAGCCAAGCTGACAAACTCAATTTGGGATGAAAGATGGAAGTCATTGAAAAGGTTAGCCAGCTGCAGGACTCGAACCCACATCTCTCTCTCTCTCTCTTGTGTTCTCATGTTCAATTTGGGAAACTGCCTGCAGACCGTCCGGGGAAAGGGGACATACTAATTTCATGCATTCGAAATAGCATTGCCACTGTACTGAGGTTCCTCTATGGCTGCGTTCCAGAAGTTGAGGGCACCTACTCTTTGCGTTCCAGATTCAACTTAATTACATAACAACCCACGTTCCTGAAACGGGTTGCCTACCCGAGGGCAGCTACTCCAGATCGATAGCACAACTTTTCGAGAAACATGAACACAAGCAAACATGCCCCCAACCCTAGCCATGGATCATCATGCCGCGAATGACATTACGGTCTGCCTTTTAGTAAAAGTTTAATTTAGTCTAGTGTTTAGATTAATTCTTTAGAAATACGTTTGCAAAAGTATTAAAGAAAAATAAGGGAACATCCAGAGCGCATCTGCACAATCAGGAGACTGAAAAAAATTGAGGGGACCCCTCGATAATCCGGTAGAGCTGGCAGGTATGCATACGCGATACATACAGGACAGAGGTACCCACATACAGAAATTGTTAAACTTACTGTGTGAGGGGTGCAAGTTCATAATGATGTTACAAGCAATCAGCTGATCAAGTTCATTTGCCAATGTAATCAGTTACTTCACAGAATGAATTAAGTGGTTTCAGCATTGATGAAGCAGAAGAAACATGGATTTAACACAGAGGGAGCAACAAAAGCATTTTACATATTGCAATAGCTCACAATTAGCCTCAGTGCACATAAAGAATAGCATAGGTGAGAGCAACAGACATTTGTACTAAAAACAGTGACTTTGCTTGCTGTTCTAGTCATGAAGCAGCAGCACAAGGGAGTTTAACTTGCACAGCAATCGCTTGCACTTGTTTTGCTTCTGGAAATCCTCTAAGTGGATACAAGATGAGAACACTGCTGACGGTTGAAGGATAAATTACTATGAACACATGAATATACCGCCTGCACACTATTTAAATTCATCCAACACAAAATGATTGATGACCCACGTCGTATGCTAAAGATCTAGTAGTACGCACGTTCTTACATGCTGCTGCATAATGAAGAGTAATTTTTTAGTAATCCGTCCAATGCAAATACGATGTTGTATAACGACCTTAATAAAGGGTGCACTGAATTTTCTTAGTTGCATTTTCACAACATCCTCAGGTGGGAACCAATTCAAAACAGATATGTTCGATCGACATACAACAGCAGAGACTTATATATATATATAAAAAAGAACCTGCATCACGCAAGTTACAAAAGGCATCGCCTACACTTACCGCTGTGCAGAGGTGCAGATGATGGCTGGGGCTCACTTTCGCATGCGACTAAATGTGTACCTGCAAGGAAGTAAATTTGCAAAAAGGGGGGACCAGGGAAGCTTTTGGGGGAAGGGGGGCTTAAAACAGAAAAGGAGAGTGGGAGGATATGTAACACAGCAGTCAGCTGCATTTTCATTGCACACAAGACTACATGTCACGCCTCTATACCGGGCGCGATTCAAGGTACAATCATTCACATAGGCAGGGCCGTGGCCGAATCCCACGTATCGACCATGGGGCCTCCCATACATCCATGCTGGGAGGTGGTATTGCGGCCGCACAAGTTCTTTGCTCTCCTCCATTACTTCTATCTCGCCCACCTTTTCTTGTAGACTTTGATTATTTATATGGTTATTGCAGACATCTCTACTACTAAACAACTGGTTTCAGCGATGAAAAAGCCTGTGGTTAACAGCATCCTGACCTTGGAGTTGAGAGGGTTGTGGGGTGTAGCACAGTGATGCACTCTCCACTGCCTGGTAAGGTGCACCTGTTGATAAAACCAAAATACAGAGCATGACATGTAAGAAGCAGCACTGCATCACAGGCATCGTCCACATACCACAACTCTCTACATTTGCGTCCTGTGCCTCTGATGTACAGATTCTTGAAGCAGTCGCTGCAAAGAAAGGAACACTGGTCAGCTGTTCAGACTGTCACTATCCTTAATAAACCCTATAGGTACAGCTACCACATAGTGCCCCATACTTTATAATGAACATTACTACTGAAGGAACCATTTTCTTACCACTTGAGAGTAATGGTGACGAGCTCTCCTGTATATCTGCAATGAGATTTTAACTATAAATTGCAAAAATGCTGCTGCAATACATCAAGTAACACAAATGCAGACAATTCTTGCCACCTGACTTTTCCAGTGCTTGGCGTCTGTATTCTGTGTAGCTGTCTGAATGATCCTGTGAAACTAGAAGGCCACAAACAACAAAATTAACTGCACAGATGGAAGATATAGGTTGTCCTGTCACAGTGTCAAAAAAATGCATAGCAACAATTTACCACTTGTGCTGGTGCTCAGTGATAACCGAGGTGCTGAAGCACGGCACCCAGATCCTGTAAGTGTTCCATTTATTACGAAATGAATGGTCTACAAGCACACAAAAGGTACGACAATTTTGCTATGAAAGATGGAAGTCACTGAAACATTTGAGGCTGTGTATGTATTGTCGTTTGTATTGAGGCTTTGTATTCCAGCCACAGAACATCAGCTCTCTTATGAACAATTTTGCCGCATAGTTATCTGAATCCTTCAAACCTGGAAAGTCTTCGGGAATCTGTGGAATTCTGCTGCCAAGCAGAGCGGATGACGAACGCTGCCTGCGCTTTTTCTTGGCAGGTGGCACGGGCTCTGCACCGCTGTCATTTAAGTCCGACGTGGACGTTGCTTTTTTGAGGCACAACATGGCATCTTCATAGGTAGCTGCAGGAGATAAAAATTAAGTGCAACTGTTTTTGCTAATTGTCATATATACTTACCAAAAACTCCCTTTACTTGTACTGGGAATGAACTCCAGGTGTTATCTGGTGAGGCACATTTGCGTATGAGCTTTCTAGCATCTCTTCCCGGCGGCCAGGTACAGTTGTTGCTTTTCAACCAGGCATGCCAGGCAACATTGCTTTTGACATATGCGGTGTATGTTGTACTTCTCAATGGTACTCTTTCCTGGGCGTTTTCAGCACAGGCACATCTATATAACCACAAACATGAGTACCTGCAGATCCAAAACTGGACACAGACAAGTTGCTTCGACTGTGTGGACAAGTACAAATCGATAAAAATGGCGTGGCAAGTGTTGGAGTGGCCCCCATTGGATTACCTGTTCACATTTTACTGCTCCCATTCGAAAACACACTCTGTAAGACTACTTCGCAGTGACCAGTAGCAGATTAAATAAATCGCCAGCGCACCCGCGTAGTTTCAACATTAGCAATGTTGCAAATTTCACATTGAGCCCCTTAAATCGTTTGAAGAAGTTGCGACACTTTGTTTAAAGTTAGACATAATTACTTTAATTGCTGTGAACATATCATTCCAAGTTTTACAGCAAGGGGGTAATAGACAGATGGGAAACAGATACTGCAAATACCGAAATTCATGTGGCTCTTACACCACAGAAGACTCTGCCACCGAGCAGGCATGAAAGAGCCCACGTGCTTACGACGACCAATGGGAATGACTGGAGGCTTGATATCGGAGCTTTACAAAAAAACATGCGTTCAAGGGATATATCTCACCAAGTACAACACATAGAAGGTTAATTCCATTTTCCTTAATAATCTAGTGCGCAATACAATTGTGTGCATCAAGTAGTGAACGATATCTACCAAAGTGACACAACTCCTTCAAGTTACTGCTGCTGCTGCGTTGTGTGGAGCAGTGGAATCACTGCGAATTTATGGGACATTGGAATATGAACCATTTTTACCACATTCCTAACTGGCCACGAACTCAATGCGCCTTTACCACTGACAACAAAAATATTCAAGCGAGAGGACTGAAAAGGAACTTCGTAAAGGTTTTCTTCTCTAGGTACATGCACCCAATGACGCACATTGCTCCAGTGCGCATAGAAAAAAGTTCTGTATGACCACTATATCCCCATCTAACGTGCAACAGTTGTTGCCTCTTTCCGTGCTTAGAAAAACGTTCTCGAGCTGATCTGCACGGTACTGGGGAGCCCTGCAGTCAGAGGGGAGTGGACCACTGCTGTGCTCATACATGAAAACTGGATAATGATGTTCATTGCTGGGAATGTTTCTCACACCTGATTCTAGCTCGGAAAATCGGTTACAGAGCTGCTCTAATGGACGATCTGCTTTCGTAGTTTTTTCAAAGCTTTCATGTTGTTTTCGAATGGAAAAGCAGAGAAGGTGTCGACTGGCCCATGCACTAGGGCATCGTCCGGAAGGTGAATCAAAGAATGAACATTGTGAGACACCTCTCTTGGCCCATATATCTCGACAAATCCCTCAACAAAGAATCTAAGGAGTTCTTTGGCATATGCATTCTGCTGGACGTATAACGTTTTGTCTGCCAGGATGAACAATGCGCAATGGAATGCGAGGAAATTTAAGTACACAGTGTCACTCGCACGTCCTGCAGGTACAACTGAGCCAAGGTAAAGTAGGAAGGTTCGAAACTCTGCTGCCTTCCAGTGTTCAAGCTCGTGTATTCCTCGTGGTTTACGAGCAAATTCTCGAGGTACATGGCTGTGACATGCCTCCAATGAAGACGATATTTGTGCGCGAAGTGCTGGTCCCACATTACGTGGACCGAAGCACATCAGACGTATTAACTTCCGTGTGACACCTAAGCAGCAGAGATGCATGAAGTCTAAGGGAAAGCTCTGCACACAGTCAATTGAGAGTTCTGTGAGGATGCTTATACCACGATGATGGCCCTCATCAATTTGCGTACGAAACGTGTCGTCAGATCTTAGGGGTGCATCCAGATTCAAGAATACAGTGGTCGATCCCGACTGGGAACCATGCACGGTGCATTTATAGCAAGAACTGTACCCAGTGTGCCCTTTAGTCATTAAGATAAAGGCACGGGCAGGTGTGTCGCAAATAAAATTTGCAATGCGGACCGTAATTTGTCTCCCAGAAACCTCTATCCCATTTTCCAACAAGTCCTTCAATTCAAGCGTCAGTAGCTCCAAATACTGGTTTGAAGATGACGGTTTAGAATGTCCAAGGTATACTCCAACAAAAAATGGCTTTTTACTCTTTGCATTCTCAATGAGGCATTGTATCGGCCACAACTCGGCACGAGAACTACGAGAAATGGGAAGCCCATCAACACTGACAGACAGTGACACTTCTGATAACATGGTGTCATCCATCACGGCCTGTGAAATGTAGCGGCAAAACCGAAATGGACGTATTTTCCTGGAGGCATGTCCACAAGTTGTTTTTTTCAAACGCAGGGTACCCAACAAGGTACGGGCATCCGCCGGCAGATCCGAATGACATTGATGTGATCTTAGTAATTTGAGAATGGCACTTACTGCTTTATGACAGATGTTGTAATTGAGCGCCCATTCTTTCAATTGGCCGGCAAAGTCTGGCGCCATTTGAGTTGATGGTTCTGAGCAGTTGCTACGCAGAGGTTCATGAGGGGAAACACTCGACACCACAGCATGAGGAACGCTTCTAGATAATTCTCCGAGAGGAGAAGTCGCACGTGTCCTGCACTACTGAACACTGTTCGCCACAGTCACTGGGGGATAGTGACGAGTCGTTAGGGGCACTACTGCTTAGCTCGGCACACGAATCATTGCTAGAGGGTCCAACAGTATGCTCATCAAGCGTAGGCTCATACAGCCTGTTTGATGGGCCAGCAGAAAAAATGATCGAAAAATTTCTTGGCTTCCCTCGATTCTGCTTCGTCTATAGATTTTCGTTTCGGCATGACTGATAGCCGTAAAACACAGGGCGCAGGTCACTCACAGGATGTACTGACGCACTAAAATAACATGTAGAATGCCACATGCATGTTTCCCTGTTGATTTTACTCAGCGCGCCGTCTGACTGTTGTCCATTAGTTCTGGCTGTGAGTTACTTGAATACAATAAAGACAAAAGTGTGCACTGCGTACACATGTAGCGGGCGAGATACTTGAACAGACTCGGACCAATGTACAAGTCCTCCGTAGCGGCATTACCGCAGGAACGCGCAGAAGGTCTATCGCACAACAAGGCAGAGTATGGTAACTCACTAGCGGCTCAATGCAGATCAAAGTCTTCCGTCACGCAACTACAGCACTGTAAACTGGCGTCTGAAGCACTACAAGTAGCCCAAGTTAGGCCTAGTAAGACAGAGCAGAGAGTACTACACTCACTTAAAATGCAGTCCAAGTTCGAGGTCCACTGATTCACCAGCAGCGTGACGGCAGTCTAAACATCTATCCCTTGTTCGTTTTCAACAGGTTGCCCAACACACATGCACAGCAAAAGCAGACATAACGCACGAAGTACACGCCAAGTTCCCGCCGTTGTCTCAAGAGAAGTGTATTACTGCGCACGGCGCCGCACAGTGCAGCCGCGCGAGTTTACGATGCTCCCATTGGTTCTCAAATCGGAGCTTTATGTTCCCGCGCCTGCAGTGGGCGTAAAACGTCCCAGCTTCTCCCTTCATGCTGTCTGCTTCGTAGTTCCGAATTGCAAAGAGTATTGTAGATAATACAACATGCAAACTGTAACTGCAATAAATGTCTTTCTCTTTATCGTTTTGCTACATGGCTTCCACAACAAAAGTTCTACGATAACAAAAAGGACGCCCGCATAGGCGTCGAAACGTCATTTTTGTTACCGTTGTATTTTTGATGTGGAAGCCAGAGTAACAAAACGTTAAAGATTATGACTCCTGGCTTTTGCTCCATTTCCAATAAATTTCGTTCTTTAGCACTCCCTTACCATCTGTACTCCCACCCAATCTGCCTTTGACGTAAACCTACTCGTCGATAGGGGATCACTCTGGTTTACACTTCGCAAAATAAACTTCGAGAATAAACTCCTCAAAATAAATCACGAAAAAATCCACGGTGTAAAGATAAAGCCGTAAAAATCAACTTTTGCGATACAAACGCTTCAGATTCAAACTTTCAAAATAAATCGTCTCTGATTGGTCGACAGGCACGGCAGCCTCAGAGCAGCGAAGGCTTTTGGCTCCCGCGTCTCAAAATAGTTCCCCGCAGGGTGAGGGTTTTTGCGGTGGGCTGGGAACGAGAGTACCGAGTCTGGACGAATCGTTTACTGTATTCTCCGCCGGCTATCAGGATTCTGTTGACACTGCAGTTAATGATTTGCTCAGCTGCTCGCCTGTCAAATTTGAGTATGTCGAACTCTGAATTCGTGTGGTGTCACCGAATGAGTTCCCGGTGTTGGTCCCAGCCGTCCCAGCTATGGTGGACACCTGCTATATTATGAACATTGTCGCGAACATCGCCATTGTCTTGCAGCTGCCTTGGTTGTGAAGTCGTAGAGTTGAAAAGTGACGATCGACGAAAAAGCCTGATTCCCATACCGTGTGGATGTGTTGTGTTTATCCGTCTGCACGTGTTTGTGTGTGTTCCAGCCTCAGAACCGTAGAATCGTGAAATCGGAACCTGCCTGTGGTTTTCCTTGTGAGCCTACGTTCTGATTAACGCACGGAACAGGTACTGGACAGACTCTCGAAATGCATTTCTGCAAATAAGCTGTATATGAATGTGAAGAAATTGTGTGTTTGTTTGCAAGAAAAAAACTATTTTCTCTCGAATGAATAACTTGAGTCAGCAGAGGTCCTAATTTTTTTATAACCAGCATACGGTAATCTCAAAGTGTAACGAAATAAGATTCTAATTTCAGGAACATCCACATTGATTCGCGCACCTTTCTGGACAACGATTTGCCATGCAAAAGCTGCAAAAGATGTATCTAGACATAATACTTCAAGCACTTTGTTTTCACTGGGCTTTGAATACACTGGAACCGAAGAATGCCATTTTCAAGGTATTAAAAGCCATGAAATTTTCTCACAGGAATTTTTGCATCTTTTTTATTCGCGTAGACATACAGTGTAAATTCTGGTTATCGGATGTCGGAACGGAAGAAAACTAAGAGCAATGAAGTAACTGAAATCAGAAGTGTGAGAAATGAATGGCACCCTCTGTTGTATTTGTTTGCCTTCCTTTCTCTCCTATGATCTTCGCATTCAGAAATCCCCAAGTACGTTTATTAGCAGTCACTCTTTATGCCAAGCACCCACGCCAAGAAGAGGTCTAAAATTTAGGGTACCAGCTACTTCACTGTATGGTACCCTTGCACCCATTTTTACAGCTTATAAATATTGTGCTGAAATATGAAATCGCTGTAAAACTTGCATCCTGTACGACATTACATTAAATGTGCTGCTTGCAGTTCTGCAGCGTTGTTTCTTCCTCACGTTCAAGTGAAAAGGCAAAAAGAACGCTCCGGGACTTACTCTCACACAGCCATTATTTCGGGGCCATGTCCTCGCACTAAATGGTCACGAGCATTCTTTGGAAAACTATAGCGGCACATAGGGAAACCGACATTGCATTTGCACCGACCTTCTATTTCTAATAATTAAACGAGACCTAATTAGTACATTCGCTTCGGATGTAGAACATGTTGTCATCCTTTATAACTGCAAAAATATTATTTCTCTAAGAATAAAATATCAGTCCATGGACATGCTATATGCACTGCACCTACTAGAAATTAACCAGTGCTTGCTGAAAATATACTGGTATTTGTGTCTTATGTGATGTATGGCCCACATTTTCTTTTTGACCAGCTATGCCAGTGTGAGAGCCCCTACGCCAGACTAGCTAATTCCTCCTCTTTGTCCTCTATGTGGTCACATATATGTTACGCTACAAGGAAGCTACCTGATACCACAGTACCAAAGAGGTGAATTTACATGAAGACAATCACATAGCAGAGTGAATAACAACCACCATTATTGACTTAGTTTGCTTGGTCGATGACAACTGAAGGTGGCATATTTCTTTCCTCAGATTTTTTTTTATTGGTTTGTTCCAGCTAAAAACGGAAGCCATACACTGAGCAGCAGGGCATAATAAAACCCTCCATAAGCATCACTTTGCCTCTTTGGCTTTGGCAAGCGTGACTTTGCCTCCACAAGCATAACTTTGACATAATTGCTTTGTGCCGTGATATAGGGTACTATGACTGTGTTCGCAGTACGATTTAAAACGTTGGCACCTATAGGGCTAGATTGTTGCCCCTTATTGCGTGCAAATATTCTGATGCCTGCAAAGCTGTAAGCTGTTCTTCCGGGTGAAAGAAAGCTTGAAGACTGCATACGTTGTGGCTCACTGCCAAAAAGATGCGGTTGGATGAGAAATTACTGGACATAAAGCACAGTGAGGCATGCGCCACCCAGGCCACAAGGAGGTACACAATTAATTTGAGCCACCTTCTGTTAATGCAGCAAAAACACCTATTTCCACTGAAAGAAAGACTGGTTTTTTTTTTTTTTCTGTTGTGGTTGAAGGGCACACGAGATCATAATAAATTGTTTCCAAAAGCTGTTACGTCGCATTCTGACATGATCTGAGCCAGGGATGGGCATAATACATTTTTTGAGTATTTAAATATAAATACAAAATACTTTGTTGACAGGGGTATTTAAATACTCTTCATAAATAGTTTTCAAAATGAGTATTTAAATACAAAATATAAATACTGTATTTAAATACCGTAACTACTACCATAAATACTGTGAGGAAGATGTCATCTGGAATTATAGAAATAATTATGATCATAAGGACAAATCAGCAAGAAAGAATAGCATTTATTTGTTAGATTATCATGGCGATTTTAATATTAGAAATTTCTCGAAGACTGCTTCTTTTAGGCATCTTCTGTTCGGCCGTACAACCAGATTCGCAAAGGAGAACAGCATCTCCACAGGTGCCGATGAACAAATGCTTGTATTAAATTTGACGAAGATGCTTCGTAGAACAATGTAATCGGGTAGTCACGACCGTTGTCCGCAACAACAGTGAAAAACTCGCCATCTAAAATGGTTTGTCGCTTGCGCATGCTAGCGTAAACCCGGCATAATTGCGCCCCAAACTCGCCCTTCTTCCCGAAAGGTCAAATGCAGGGCACCTTTAAGATATGAGTCAGTATATTCTGTATTTAAGAGTATTTATAAAGTATTTACAAGAATAAATACCCGAAAATTGGTATTTAAATATAATTATAAATACATTTTTCAAGTCTGTATTTAAATACAAAATATAAATACATGTATTTATATTTTAAATAGTATTTTAATTACAATGTATTTAAATACTGCCCATCCCTGATCTGAGCCAATATGGTCAGCTGATGCTATAAGACCTACAGAAAACACATGCCAGCAGATTCTGAACATGCTATAGGAGAGGGTATGCCCTTGAAATGATGAGATTTGTTCACTTTCCAGATGACTTCAGGTATGTGAAAACAATCATAAATGTTGACAAAGCTGTTATGAAGCAGCGACTGCAATTAATCTGTAGAACTGGGCAGAACGGTTGAATGCAGATTTTGTTCAAAGTGTGCTATAGCGTCATACAGATGGGATATGAATGAGCTAACGAAACATTTTTCTTGCGTAAGAGCAAATACACCTGTAGGTTCTCAAATTATTTTTTTTGCTTCCTAGATGGCCTCAATTCACGAACAAGTTGCAGCACATTATGGTGACAATTTTTTTAAATTTTTCTTAAAGAAAAATAAACCTCTAGATTTTCAATATGTTGCAGGAGAGGACTAGTTATACAAATAAGGGAAGATTTCTTTTAGACGACCTATATGTGAATATACTATCTGAAAAAAACAGTAATTTTTTGCAAGTGCTTGTTATTCTCAAACACATGGTTAAACAATTAATATAGATCAGCTTGATATTTTTATGTGAAGCTAATCACAAGCAATCAGTTACAAGCATAAATAATCTGGGTCTCCTTCAAGAATGCTAATGTGTCAGAAATTTATTGTAAACTTGACTCCAAATGTGTTCCTTTCTCGAGTTCTCACCACGTCACCAGATTTATTCTCGTTCTACATACCCTTTGGGATGGCAGAGCCGTGGTTCCCCTCTAACACCAGGCAAGGTAAGCGCACAAACGATGCATATGTAGATGTCAGAAGGAAGCTCGTAAGGGACAACTTCATATTTCGGCACAGTTTAATGTGCCCCCATTGTTCAAGAAAACAAAATGATGAGTTACATTCGATATATGCATCATCTAAAAAATGCACACAATTTTTTTCAGTGATATTTAACAGAGTCAAGCTACATCTCTGGCTGGTTTTGGCTGGAATAGCCCAGGTTGACAGTTACACAAGCTGATGTATGTCAACACTGAAAATATAAAGGAAAAAAGGCAATTTAAAATGCCTCACTCAATTTACTACTTTTCATAGCTTACACCTTGACAGGTGTTTTTTATCCTAAAATGGTTTCATTGCCAAAATCAACGAGAATGACCGTCATCACATTAACAAGTTTCAACTGTATACCAAGTAATAACAAACATGTGCTTACTTTTTCTGCAATCAAGATGTAAATTACATCGTTGAGTTGCAGGCTTCAGTGAAAAATCACTGCTGAGTGAGTACGGCACTGCTAGTGACGCAACATGGGATTCCAGTGTCTTTCACCCCACCCCACGTTATTTCATGAGCAGTTGGCATCAGAATCAATCAGCTTGCATGATGCACTTATGAAGGGTAATTTCATGTGTGCCAATAAACATACTGCAGTGCTAATTTACAATGTAGTTTGTGGCTGTGTAGCACACTCATATTCAGTATGCCATGTGAACTAGGGGATCATTTTCTGGTATAAACATTAGATGAGTGAAGACCCCCAAAAAAGTTAACCACTGTTTACGTGCATTTGACAACCCGCATTTTTATTGCTGAGAGGCTCTCTTCGTAGCAAGAGGGAAAGGGTGCTGGCAATGTGGCGCATGTTCATAAGATGTAGAACCAGAGACACAGAAAAAAATTGACAGCATATCATGATCTCAATCATGTCATTGTGTCCGTGTTTCTGTCTCCTGTTCTGCATTTGTTAATCTTTTTGTGTAGTTGCTGGATTTTAGCCCAACAGCAGGGGTCAGCAAATAGAGCACATCCAGAACATGCAAGGCATACATTTCCTCATTCTCCGCATTCCTCATTCAAGTAATGTTGAAGAAGTAACCATGCGAAGAAAAAATACAACAGTGAAGCTGGCTTCAGTACACTACAACATGTAACAATATACAGTATGCCTCAGTGTTTCCCAAACCGTGTGTCAGGACCCCCATTGAGGTCACGATAGCCCAAACGGGGCCCAAGAGAAAGCAGATGAAGTGAGGGCAATATGCCAAAAAACCAAGGAAACTATTTCTCTACGACTGCATTATATTGAAGTTGTTTTACAAAAATGCAAGTTCAGTTCAGCACACAATTAGTCGGGAAACAAGCTAACTCGCAGCAATGCTTTGAATCAAGTGTGCCGCAGTATCATGACGAGACCGTGGACCTACATCAGACGCTACTTGCACGCACTAGTATAACATTCATATTTCTTTATTTATTTCGAGAACCCCAAGGGTCCGGAGGACATTACATGGGGGGTGGGAACTGGAGCGTAAGATACATTTACAGCAACTTGATAGAAACAAACAAGCAACCAGAAAAGAACAACACAATTAGCAGTAAGTAAACAGGAAAATAAAGAAACGACGACAGTACAATCTTATATGAAAACAAGTATTAAAGCGTGAAACAGGGAATTCGTTCACATAAGTACAGATAACTAACAAATATGATAAGGGGGAGGTGAAAAATTTCATAGCAACTGACATACAAGCGTGGTGGTCTTGTGGGTGGATTGAACGGGAGAGGGTGTTAAAAAATCGTGTATGGTAGATAATAGTTGCGAGAGGTGATGGGAGGTTGTTCCATTCGATGGCAGTTGAACAAAAGAATGATCTGGATAGTGCATTGGTATTACAATGAAAGCATGTGACCTTATTAGTGTGGTGGATGCGAGGAAAAATGACATCGGGCGGTGGCAAGATGAAAAAGAACCAATGGAAGAGGACTAACTTGGCAAGACGGCGACGATGTTCAAGTGAGTCGATATTAAGGTTTGATTTTAACGCGGTTACAAGGGATCGAATTTGTAGTCGTTGGAAATGAAACGGGCAGCCCGATTCTGGATGGCTTCTAGGGCGTCGCAGAGATACCTTTGGGGAGGGTCCCAAATAGGTGATGCATATTCCAGCTTGCTTCGTACAAGAGCCGTGAAGGTTAGGAGCTTAAGATGGAGCCCGCCAACCTGAGGGTGCGGCTAACAAAGCCTAGGGAGCGAGAAGCGTTAGTTATTATGTGGTTGATGTGCTCATTCCAAGTTAGGTTGGAGGAAAGGTGGATTCCAAGATATTTGTAAGAATCTGCTCGGGTTATTGTGATATCACTTAGAGTGTAGGGGAAGGAAGGAAGGCAGGAGACCCGTCTTCGAGAAAACGACAAAATGCGACACTGTGCAATGTTCAGAGGCATTTGCCACTCATTGCACCAACGCCAGATTAGTTAAAGGTCGCTTTGTAAGGTTAGTTGGTCAGAAGGAGAGAGGATTTGCCTGTACACTACACAGTCGTCAGCAAAGAGGCGAATCGTGGTAGATATGCCTGAAAGAAGGTCATTTATATAGATAAGGAAAAGGAGAGGGCCGGGGACTGAACCCTGAGGGACATCAGAAAGCACAGGTACATCTGGGGATAGGTGGTTGTTGCAAGTAACAAATAACGTACGATTAGTCAGAAATTTAGCTATCCAATGGACGACATACGGGTCGAGGTTAAGCAGATAGAGTTTGTATAGAAGCTTAGGGTGCGGCACCATATCGAAGGCCTTGCGAAAGTGTAAGAAAGCGGCGTCAGTCTGATGATTATTGTCCGCGTGGAGAAAGATGTCGTGAACAAAACTGACTACTTGAGTTTCACATGAAAAGAGGTTTTGAAACCCGTGCTGCAAGTGATAGAAGAAGCATTTTTCTTCAAGGTACTTAACTACGTTGGAGTATGCGTTCGAGAATTTTACATACTATAGATGTGAGTGAAATGGGGCGGTAGTTATTAACGATGTGGCAGCTGCCTGATTTGTGAATAGGGGCAATTACTGATAATGGAGTTTGGGTGTACCTGTTATCGGTGTTGAAAACGGATGAAAACAAGGAAGCGAAAGCGTTGGCGCAGTCGCTGTCGGCGGGTATCAGTTAGACTGATACGGTGGGATTTTGATGGAGATCAGATTTGCCAAAATTGTTTTGGTTTATTCGTCAAGAGAGACGGGAGGTCGATGGTAAAGAACTTATGTTTCACTTGCTTGATAGAGCGCCTGTATTCCCGTTCACAGTAGTGAAATTTAGCCCACGATACGTTGTTGCCAAGACGCTTTGCTTGCCTGAATAAGCGTTTTTTCTTGGTTAGCAAGATTTTAAGACTTTTCGGGAACCAAGGATTGTGATCATAATATTTCACTCTTATCTTTGGAACACTGTACTCGGTAAGGTAGTTTATGTTGTCACGAAAGAGGGACCAGTTATCCTCAATGGAGTGAGGCAAGGTGCCATGAAATGAATTTTCATACAGAGCTTCAAGACCCTCGTTGATGGCTTGGAAGTTAGCTCGAGCATAGTCGTATATGGTTTTATCGTTGAATTTATGAACATTTGGACTACTTGAAGAGATATCTTAGAAAATGGCTCTGTGGTCACTGAGACCATCAGTGGCATGCAAAGAAGTGATGTGCTCAGGATGGGAGGTTAAAACCAAGTCAAGGGTCGAATGCGTGGCATGAGTTATTCGGGTAGGATGTGGAACGACGTGCGATACATTAAATGTAAGGCGTAAATCCACAAACAGTGTCTCTTGTGAACTCCGGGAAAGATTGCCGTGGAGCAAGTCCCAATTTATTGACCGTATATGTATCAGCGTATATTGAAGGTGTATATTACTGTGTATGTATCAGGGCAGATTTGAAGCTTCCTGAGTGCGCACACACGGTGATCTCAGTTGTCTCGCGACGTAACAGACGGAGAAAGACACCGGCTCACACACACAGACATCCCGAAGGCTATGCCCATCTTTGTTGATGCACCCACGAATCCACAGAAAGACTGCCGAAGCTCTCCCACTCGTATTAAGTACCTGTAGCTTGAACTACAAACAGTTTAGTGCACACTCCACAAAACGAGAACAGCTGATTGCTGCTTTCATGGGCGCGGCCATGCGAGCCGAGAAGGACCGTTCAACAGAGGAGCAATTTTAGGTAAGTTCGAACGTGGCGCCAGTCGTCGGTGCAACAATTTCCAGAGTGAACCGAGTTCGATCAGCTCAGATAACGCTTTTTTCATTCTTTTTCTTTCTAGTAATATTTATCGTTCTTTTTGATTCATTTCCAACTCTAATTCCAATTCCAGCTCAACCGCTCAGCGCGCTGACACTAGTGCAACGTAGAGTCAATAAATATTTCGCTTCCTCGCTTCCCTAAGGAGAAGAGTACTTGAAGTATATTCCTGTTGTGTGATTCCTTTTTTCCCTCTCTACGTTCCAGAAACATACGGTTTCTGAGCCAAGACAATATAGTTGCGAGCGCAGTTGACTTACAGAAGTATCCCATACGGATCCCGTACCGTGAAGACCACCACCCCAAACGTGGTTGCCACGGTTTCGGTTTTGGCCATTTGCATGTCAAAATTCGGGGATTGATATTTTAATACACGTACGCGTTTCAAAATTTTTAAACGTGGATTCTAACTAGGACAGTCTCTCATATCGGTATCTGGCTTTTGTTCAAGACGTCCTTATTAGAGTTAATTAATGAATTTAATTGATTAGTCATCCTTATTAATCATTATAGTCTCTCTTGGAAAAGATACGCGCCCGTAGAACTCAACTGTGAAAATGACGTGCTCTCGTGACTTTTTTATAAAAGTTTGTCCCCCCCAAGCTGAAATACACACACACACACACACAAAATAAACGGGGTGCCACAAACGCATACGTTGTCGTAGCCATTTTAATGGAGATATTTTAAAATAAAACAACTAGGACTATGTGTACATTAGTTCCGCACGTACGCGTACGCGAGTGGAGGAAAACCTTATCTGCAAGGTATTTTGGCATTCTAATTTGCATAATTCACCAAGATGTATTTTGTGTGTGTGTGTGTGTGAAGCTCTTTTTCTTCGAGAAACAGAAAGAGCAGAATTGCTGGCAATCGGTTTAGATATGAGATGAATCCTTCATCTATATGCTTCAAATTATTATCCCCAGAGGTGACATTTGTTTTTAGTGCACCGTTTCAGATTTTCCATTATCGAGATACTTCGCTCGCACTAACTCGGAAGTCGGCAAGGGGGAGCGAGCCCTAACCTAACCTAACCCAACCTAACCTAACCTAACCTGAAGGAGAGCTCTGCTGGACATAGAGTTCGAGATTGAGAAGTACGGCATTTTCAAAGAAGTCCTCGGAGGGAAAATTCGGGGGTGGGGGGCAGAGCCAGCACTGTGTAAACTCGAGGAGCGGTGGACTGTTCCCCTTGCCCCCACATTCCGATTTATACCGAAACTAAACAGGAGCAGCTTTCCAAGCTAGGGCTCCGGAACGAACCGACAACAGTAAAAAACAATAAAAGAAAAAGAAAAAACAAGAAAAAGAAAAGAGGAAGGAAGCACAAAAAAGACATATATTCGCTTGAACCGCAACGGGTCAAACAACATTGCAAACTCGTTTTTCTTGTGCCAGTCATCGGCATTTTTAGCAGCTTTTCTGAACCGTGATGAGGATTACAGGCCCAAATGATCACAAATGAGCAAGCACGCATCCTCGCTGCTTAATTTTTAGTCACTTTACGTCGTTTGAAGTGCAAATTGTTGCGCCTACCACTAGCGCCACATTCGCGTTCAAATTACTCCTCTGTTGAACTGTCCTTGTCGGCTCGCATGGCCGCGCCCATGAAATCGGCAATCAGCTGTTCTCGTTTTCTGGAGTGTACACCAAACTGTTCACAGTTCAAGGTACAGATACTTAATCCGAGTGGGAAAGCCTCGGCGGTCTTCCTGTGGATTCGTGGGTGCGTAAACGAAGATGGGCATAGTTTTCGGGATGGCTGTGTGTTCGACAGCTGATATCTGTGCGCTGAACTAACTTCTATTTTTTAAAAACAACTTCAATATATTGCAGTTCTAGCGTGATCGTTTCCTTGGTTTTGTGCATATTGCGTTCATTTCATCTGCTTTTTCTTTTCGCCAACTGGTGTAACCCCGCTTTGACTATTGCGGCCTCCCTAAGGTTTATGTGTCAGTTTTGGAAACACTGATATTGTTACATGTGACACATTGTAGTGTACTGCAGCCAGCTTCACTGTTTGACTCATAATTTGCACGGTTACTTCTTTAATATTATTTGGATTACTTTCATCTGATACTGTACCATTAAATAGGATAGAAATCCATTATGGTTCAGAATTATTTTTCCTTTGCAATGTTCCCACACTGATCTTGATGACAAGTTGTCTCTCATTAAATTCCTTTTGGGTTGTATTTCACACTGCTTACAGCATAATGTGAGAATGAGAAAATGTATGCTTCACATGTTCTCAGCATCCTCTACAGCAACTGCTCCTGGGCTTAAAATCCAGAAACTACACACGAAAAAAACAAACAAAAAAAAACTGTAGAACAGACGACACATCAAAAAGGACACGACAAAATGATTGGGACTGTGTTATGCTATACTTTTGTGTGTGTGTGTGTGTGTCTGGTTCTGGATTTTTGTGAACATGTGCCATGTTGCCGGCACCCTTGCCCTCTTGTCACAAAAACACCCTCAGACATAAAAATGCTGACAAAAAAGAAGAGAACTCCAACTTAACATAACAAGAGAGAACAAAGATGGGAACACAGGAAGCTTCTAGAGTCTCGGAACATACGCAGTGACCCCTCGGTTTTTAAGAAAAACCGTGGCCCTTCCCCGAACAATACTCCCATCTCCTTAAATAATGACCGGTTGTGCAATCGCTCATTCAGTTTGGCACTGATGATGTCCGTCGCATGACGGATGGAACGTCTGAGTAAACCTTGTTATTTTGTTACGTTAAGTTGGAGTTCTCTACTTTTTTGTCTAGTTATGTCAGCTCCTGGCTTTTGGAGTACTTTTGCATAAAGATGCAGGTTGTGAGAGGCACATAAACACTGCTTACATTGCTAACCTGTCTATCACAAGACATGTGAAAGGATTGCCAAATTAAAATTCAGTAATACAAAAATGATTCTGAAATACATAATTCCAATAGAAGGGAGAGTAAACATTGGAATAACAGGTAAAGGTAAAGCACTGAAGTGTTGGCATTCTTCTGATGTGTATGATATACTGCTCTATTTAACCCATGACATATATGTTGTCAAACATTAACTTCTTGCATTCAACATCAAGATGCTGTACCTATTCCATCTAAGCGACTCGTCTTTACACGGACACGTGGCACACCATTTTGGCACAAAGATTTGATATCTCTGCTTGTTGGACATATCAAGCAAATACTGTGCCAAAATTCTGTTACCTACATGACATACTGCTTTGCTGAGATATGTTACGGAAGAAATACTACTGAAGCGATTAAAGGAAGTGCATACGAGTACATATGCTTTGCAAAGTTGTTCCAAAGTTCCAAGTGTTGAATTGGCAAAGCATTAGTCATCTCATAACAAAGTGATGAAAGAAACTAGTGAGAAATGCGAAGCCGCAAGCACTGTTGCATGGCCATGTTCACAATGGGCAATGACGCTTTTCACTTTGCGTACCACGGACTGACTATGCTCAATGAGTGGTTTGCAGTATCTATGATTGATGTAGGCCATGGCAACTACCGATGCACTTTGCAGAGTGTGCAATGATGTCTTTTGTGAACGAGACAAACCTCAATATATTTCCACGTAATTTTGATCCTACAATTAATTGAGTTGAGGGTTTCAGGTATTTAAGTGCGCACCTCTCTCCTGATATTTAGTGGGAATCACACATTAGTTACGCATCCTCTAAGCCTCTTAAAAAAATTGAACTTCTTGAAGTGGACACGGAAACTACCTTTCGCAGACAGTACACTGCTGGCATACAAAACCCTTGTACAAAGTGCTTAGAAACGGTACAAATGACATCATACTGTCCATCATAAAAACAAATGACATCATACTGTCCATCATAAAAAAATGACATCATACTGTTCAACAGTGCCACCAATTTGGTACAGTTGAGCTACGCTCAAAGCTAGGGGGGACGAGTTCGCATCAAAAAGAGACGGTCTTGAGGGGATTATGGTGGTCTTTGACAGAGCACGCGACTTTCGGTCCTACTTTTCTTTCAAGAGGAGGCAGTGAACAAGTGCCCATTCGTGGAACCCAGCCCACCCAGCCCTCCCCTTCCGATTTGTTTCAGTATCAGTCTGTCTACCAATGTCATGATGACATTTATATTCTGTTGAGTTTCTTACATGCTGTCCAGGACATATATGTAGGTAGGTAGGTATGCCAAGAATTTTTTTATTACTATCCTTTTTTTGTAGTTTGAATCCCTCGAAAAACCGTTGCACAGCACCAGAACACAAAGGCTACATAATGACCCAGTTTCACCAACCTTTTCAGCATCTGAACTAAGATGAACGGTCATTAAACTATTTGCTTCACCACATCACCGATGGAAAATAAGTGTCTGTTAAGTGTCTGTTCGAGGATTGGCAACCCTTGATATTCGTTCACTTAACCAGAGTTGGTGAAACCGGGCCTATGGAAGTCACCGAAACATTCATCACATCACAAACCAAAGTTTGTAAAAAGAATTGAGTGCTAGCATGAAGTTTTGGCAATTCTGAGTAGCATTTTAACTGATGCCTATGTAGCTGCTGCATAATTACAAGTAATTCAGAAAAAGTAGTACAAAATTTGAGGGTACTCTACTCCATCTTCCTCTGCATGGTATTGAAAACTGTGATGATTCCAAGTGCTCATCGTCTTGGCCCAGATTCTGCAGCAGATTTATCAGCCATTTGTGTTCCTATTTGTGGTACTGTGGCAAACTAGTCACTCCACCCACATTTATTTATTTATTTATTTATTATTCCAAAACCCAAGGGACCAGAAAGGGTCATTACATGGGTAAACGGGTAAACACATACCAGCATTCCTAGGTTACACATACCATGTGGTTGATATACGAAGAGGGGAGTCAAGTCCTGTAGATCGCATAAACAAAATACATAAATCGACACTGAAGATTTTTGTTTAAGTTTAATTTGTACAAGGTTTCGCATGGAGGTCCACGCTTCCTTAGGTCCTACCTGAGGAAGTGTCAGTTTCTGTATTTTGTCTGTATCATGTAGTTATAAGAGTGGTTTAAACCACCTCACAGAAGTTGCAGATGCTGTTCATCACCTTTATTTTGAGATGGACAGAGAGTTTCATTGCCTGGGGCGGTACTCTACCCCATAGCTGCTTGTGGTGTGAGGAAGGAAATAATGTCCCATGGAGTCCAAAATTGCCAAAAGAGCTTCGAGAGCAGGCATTCGTGGGCTCGATTTAGCCATAAGCCAAGAAATTTTAGAGAGAGGGGCAGGAGTTCAGATTATTGAGATCTCAAAATGGCAGTTTGGAAAGCTCAGTAGTGTGGGCAGTGACAAAGAATATACTTTGGATCTTCTACAGCACTGCAGTGACAGCACCTGAGAGAGTCAACTTGCCTCATGTGGTAATGACACTGAGCTGTAAATGCCCCATTGAGTCACAGTGCACCACATTGGCGAGAAGTGTTTGGTGGCATCCAGAAACCAAGCTCTGGGCCAACATTGCTCAGTATAGACGGGACGAAAACGTCAGTTGTCCATTGACAGGAACACTATTTAAACAATCCATTGATATGTTTGTGAACGAGATCTGCTTTCGACATGACCAGTAACATTCCTTTGCTATCTTTCACTGTGATTTAATTAAACACATCCCTCATGTGACGGCGTTCCCCGCACAGTTTTACCTTGCTAAACCACTTTTCGCGGCGCTTATCAAACATAACATTAGCGGTTCTTCGTAGGCCGAGGCCGAGGAAAGCAAGAGACGTTTCCATGATGTTTACCATGATGTACGTGATTACCGTCGTGACAAATGGTCGACACAGCAGTTTTGCGGTACGTTTTATATGTTGCCTATCGTGGACATTTTTCGCTACCAGATTGCCTGTCCAAAACAGCTACGACTGCATCAATGTCACTTCACCAATGAATTCCTTCATAAGTTACACGCGCGTGTTAGCACACCAAGTCGTTACACGTCTGAAGAATACCTGACGAAATCGGCAGAAGAAACATGCGTTATTAGAGCTTGCAGCGATTATCCTTTTTATGCTGCACATCGCGCAACACCAGCACTGTAACCATACGGCTCCATCGTTACTCCATTTTCTCAAATAGCCTCGTCCTCAACGGCCGAACCTCTGAAGCGTTGTTTTCCTAGTATTCATACGCGTAGTTATTTACGCCTCTAACTTAATTAAATTAATGAATAATTGAGAGATACATGCTGAATACCACACAGAATTGCATAAAGACTCGTTATTCTGGAGTGTGACCTTCTTAAACACTGATTTTCTCACGTGAAACCATGCTTAACACTGGACTGCATAGACCCATTGTGATTTATTTTGACAGTTTGAATTTGAAAGGATTGGAATTTGAAGGGTGGATTTCTTAGCGTGGATTTCAAAAGTTTTATTATTAAGAGTGGGTAACAGGGTACACCCGTCGATAGTTGCCGTTTTAGAAGTATTAAACCTATCGATGTAGTCAGCGTAGTAGTGGCGCGTCTGGAAGGGGGGGATCGCCCTCCCAAAAAAAAAAGAGAAACAGCTTATAACCACGAGGTCGCGGACAGCGGAAAAACTGGCTCCTCGTTCTCACTATGAACCAGTTTCTAAGTTGTCGCGTCTTCCGTACATCTCACCGGATTCATGGTACGTAGGGGACCGAGAGACACGGAACAAGAAGGACTGACGACAATTTCTCAGAAATGATCATATTATCGGATGCATATTTTTTTTCAGATCAACACCGGAGGACCAAGGGTGCCTATATTTTTCATATATATTCATGAATAAAGAAATAGGAGACACGGAAGAAAAATATTTTTCTCTGATATAACAACAGTTTATCGAGAATCAAACGCTTATATCTCCAAAAACCTCCGAGGGGGGAAAGGGGCACGAGCGAGGGATTTACACAGATTCCCTTCGTGGCGCTCTTCCTAGATTCTAGTGACATCCGTTTTCATTTGCTCCTTTTAGAACGTAAAACAGAAGTATCTTTAAAACGAAACGCTGCCGCACAGATGAGAAGAAAAAAACTGACCGTTACTGGAAAAAAGTGTAGCAATAGAAAAGTGGTGTGTATTGTCCTGGACGGATTGATGATGACCACTGTTTTTGAATAAGAGGAGTGCGTGTGCTTAGAAATAGTTTGATGCTGGTTTTCTCCTTTGTTTCTTTTTGCTTCCCCCCCCCTTGTTGTCTGACCAACATGCTCTGACATGCCTGGGCCTGTTCTGACATGCTTTCCTTCTAGATGTATTAATCTAATCTTAATTAATATTAATCTAATCTAAATATTCTTGACAATGAGGATAGTGCTGCCTTGAATGGGAGTAGAGCTATTCTTAATAATTTTGTGATTCATGTAGTTCAGAGAGTAACCGCGAGGGGGACAGGTGTGTGACTTTATTCAGGAGGAACAAAGCGTCATTATTCACTTAGCTGCATTGCTCTCGGCTGGGATGGACATGTCTTGCTGAACCATTTTTTTTCCCTGTACAGCAAGACTTTGGGAATGAAATGCAACAATCGCCTCATGTCTATGGTGTTTTTCTGCAATAGTTCCCTATGCAATCATTATAGTAGAATAAAGGAAATAATCTAGGGATAGTGATTCAATAAATAACAGGTCCCCTGTCTAGAGCGTACGCGTCCTTGAGCCACGCACCTGCATGACGACGTCATACCGCAACAGTATTGTTTCAGGTTGACCTTGTCTAGAGGAGCCTTAGTGGGAAAAAACAGTGTAGCCCTGGGACAATAGGATGACGTCACGACCAATGCAACGGCCTGCAGGGGGCGCAAGGATTCACTTCTCTCTTGAACACTGACGGGTCTGGACACGCAAATTCTGCTCCTGGTAATTGCGTTGGCTGTCAGTGGAAGAGCGTAGCTTCGATGGGGACCTGTCTGCCTCTGATGGGGTGCGGATGTGTGGTTCGTCACTGGTGAATGATGTTCGACGATGCAGGTGGATTTTGTGACGAGCGGATTTACAATGGGGGAATGCTGTGAACGTGAAAAATGATGGTGCGTGTCTTTTCACTCTGTTCAAGTGTGTGTTTTCCTCTGTTGCCCAGCAGTCGTGCAATTTGTCCTGACGTGTTCTGACATGCATGCTTTCCTTTGTTGGCGCTTTGTATTTTTTTCTTTTTTGACAAGGAACATAGTTGTCTTGACGATAGTGCTGCCCTGAGTTCTGCGCTCCTGGTTACCCGTGCTCTGTGTTGATTTGTTGAGTGCCTAGTCCTCTTATTTGCCGTTGATGGATTTACATGTTAGGATATTTTGTTCTTTTGCAAGTCTCATTTTGTAAGACTTTGGAATTCCTACTATCAGCTTTCATGCATGGTGCTCTTCTGCAATAATTTCCTATTCAATCGTTATAGAAGAATAAAGGAAATACTCTTGGGATAGTGATTCAATAAATAATAGGTCCCCTGTCTAGAGCACACACGTCCTTGAGCCACGCAGGTGCATGATGACGTCATACCGTGGCTTCACTGCAGATTGACCTTGTCTAGAGCAGCATTAGTGGAAAAAAACAGGGTAGCCCTGAGACAATAGGATGACGTCACGACCAATGAGAACGGCCAGCAGGGGGCGCAGGAATGCTCTTCTCTCTTAGCCTCACGACCAATGAGAATGGACAGCAGGGGGCGCAGGAATGCTCTTCTTTCTTAGCCTCTCGGAGGTGGTCGCCCCAGACGGCGCTAGGAGCGCGGATGCGTAGCGGCCGCGGAGCGGCGTCCCAGTCAGTTTCTCCCTGGCTGTCGCGGAGAGCAGTCGCATCGGTCTGCGCTCCTGCTGTGGTGAGCTGATTTGTTGTGTAACTAATGCTTTCGCCAACTTTCTTCCCGCTTTGTTTGCGATTTTTGTGCCAGTGCACGTCGGGTGCTGGTTGCTGTTGTCCGGGCATCCCCGCCATTTTCTATCTTCTTCTGCCTTGGGAACGGGAGTAGCGCTGGCGTGATTCTTAATAATTTTGTTGTGAGATTAGTTAAGTAAGTACCCGCTAGGGGATGCAGCTGCGGGGCTTTATACAGGAGAAAAAAACCATTACGAGTCAGTTCTCTGCCTGCCTCTCGGATGAAGCAGTCGCATCGTTCTGCGCTCCTGTTGTGGTGGGATCATTTATTGTGTAACTAATTCTATTTTCTTGTTAGCTATTGATGGTTTGCATACTCTTGCTTTCCCAGCCTCTGTATTACGAGTGTTTTTCTCCTTGCATGTCCAGAGCTGTCCTAACCTGCCCAGACATGTCATGATAACATCACAGGATGTCCGGAACTTGTGGTCATAGCTGCGATGCTTTGCGGCGATAGTCAGCGGCCTTTCCGGCCGTTTCCTTCAAGATGGCGTCGTTGATCTTCAACTAAACTCCTTCTCTCCACTCTATCTCTATCTATTTTTTTATTTTTTATGGACACAGATTGTCCGCAACGCACAGGGTGGTCTGGACACGTCTTAGATGCACCCCAATTAGTGTAATGACTCCCTGGAGGGTGCTGATTAATGTGGGGGGTCCCAATTAGCTCTAATTGCTAATTAAACCTGTCCAGAAGCCTTGTAGAGTTGCGGACAGTCTGTGTCCAGTAACTACTACTCCCTTCAACGTGGAGGTATAAATATTGTGCTGTCTCAAGCGTTTCCCCACAGTATTGGACACACAGCGTCAAAGACATCGATGCGACCTGTGATATGCAAAATAGTATGCATCAGTATAGCATTGCTTTCCCTGTTTATGAATCAGAATGGACCTTTGAAGACATTTTTTGCAAGACATGTTAGCTAGTTTGCTTTGACAGTCAGTATTTTTCTTCGAAATGAATACGCAAGAAAGCTTTGGTGACATGGCCACTCTGGAACAATGGTAAGCAACGCCAGCACAACTGGGCAAAATGCACTATGCCGAGTACCCAGCAGCAGGATCACTCAGGCACGCATGACAGACAAGTCACCAAATAAAAAAATATAACAAGCAGTCATTAAAAAAAGGAATAATCCAGTCAGCGTTCTGCCTAGGCTGCCACAACTGGAACAATCAAGGAAGAGCATGTGAGCACTCAAAAACTGCTTCTCTTTCTGGAAGGAAATACACAAGGAAAAATGTTCCTGCTGTAGATAAAGAAAAATGGAAAAATGAGTGCACGCTGTAGAGAGATATTACACCTAAAGCACCTTAACACACTTTACATATAGAGTGTCATGAAACATGTAATAAAGTATGAGCAGGAGCAACATTTCATGGACATTCAACATTTTCTGGAATGACTCATTTATGTTGGGAAAACTCACATTTTCGCTCACAAAGAGATGTGACATTCCATTCGCTTCAGGATGGGAATGGAAATCATTCAAACCATGAAAGCATTACACTGCAATCTTACCCGATCTGAAACCCTGATGTAAGGGCACTTCTCCATAGCAGCCGATACAGGCATTGTTGCCAGGTCTGCACACCTTGCGTTGTGTGTTGCAGCCATTCTCACTTTTATTTCTTCTTCATCAGGAGCATTTCTGTTCATTTCACTCTTAAGCCATTCTTCATGGTTTTGTAAGCTTGTGCAGTCCTCATGGTCAGCAATACTTGGCAGACCTTCATGCTGAAAACACTGAATCTAGTCGCAAAATCTACAATGTTGACACCGCCGTTATTTATACTAAACAAAGGAAACAACAAATTGGTCCAGATACATCGACTTTGAGCTGTACTGGCGAGTACCAAGAAATACGTAAAAGAATACATATACGAAAGAGAAATTTCAAAACAGCAAATACGAACAAGTGCTCAATACACTGTTGTCATTGGACTCCGATTTAAGTATATCAAGCTAAAACATGATGTGTGGGAAAGTATCAGGTATCTAGCAACAAAGAGAAATGATGGCATACCAATGGTACAAGGCACAAGTGCAGGAGCACAGAGGAGCTCACTAGAACAGAAGTCATACCTGACGCTTCACCATTTGAAGCTCAGCTTGTGATGCATGCGCCGTATCGCTTTGACGTTTCCTGGTCCCAAATCAGATTCTATTTTCTATGACATGTTCATTGGGTTGCATTTTTCTTCTCTCATTCTTAAATTTGTTGCGGAGGGAGAAAATCCAAGAACTCTGGAAAATGAGTTGGTCAACTCAGCTGCTGACATATAAGGCACTCTCATCTTTTTGTCGTAGCCTGGCCATTCTATGCTAAGTGGTCCAAATGTTCCACCCACCCCCCTCCCCCAGAACGCATTGTGGATTTTTGGTGGTCCATTACATCTCAGAAAGCAACAAAACATCAGTCTCTGATAGAGTTGTACACGTTACTCGGAAAAAGTAAGTAATTACAATTACTGTTACTACTGCGCGAAAAGTAATTCTTTACCGTAACAAATTACTTCATCAAAAATGTAATAAGTTACCGATTAAAAATGTAACGCGTTACTTTTCCCGTTACTTTTAA